>NC_046221.1:80875071-81590686 GCF_009819885.2 Catharus ustulatus
CTGCTTCACCCTCGAATAAAATGCATTTCAGCACTGTCAAATGCCCCTTTCCTACCAGTACCATCTCCACCAGAAGAGACACAAAAAATAAATACAAGACACAATTGGCAGGCCAAGATTTTACCTTCACAACAATTATGTAAACTACATGCATAAATATGGATATGGATAAATAAGGGACTCAAAACACAAATGTAAAAATAAAGCATACAAGAGATGGAAGCGTGGATGTGAGTTAGGATAAATTATAAAGACATCGTCAAAGCTTGCTGGGATTAGGTTAGAAGAGACTGTGTGGCTCAGGGATTATAAAGAGGGCAATACCATTTAAGATCTTTATTCTTGACTTAGGTGATGAGTAAGTCTGTGGATGACACAAAACTTTAGGGAGTTGTTCATGCACCATGGTTGTGCTGCCCTTCAGAAGGGCAATTCAGACCTTACAGCAGTACATGTTGAAGGACAAAAGGATTGAAATCATCCTTGAAGAAAATGACATTGGGATCCTGGAAGACTACAAATTTAACACATTCCAGTGATATTTCCAGTAGCAGGAAGGTCAACAACATTTGGAACTGTACTACAGGAGTACTGTCAGCTGGCCTAGGGGAGGTGACCATTCTGCTTTACTGGTGAGGTCACATCTAAAGTTCTGGGCCCATTCCTGGACTTCACAGTATGAGCAAACACATGGACACACGGGAGTGTGTCTGGGAAGGGACCATAAAAATTATTAAAGGGCTGCAGAATCTGCTGTAGGAGAGGCTGAAAGAGATGGGACGGCTCTGCCTGAGAGGAGGACCCTTGGAGAGCTGGGGAGGAACAAGAAGGAAATAAGGAGATTATAGTAATTTTGTTCTTTGTTTTTCTGTTTTAGTCATTTTGGGAGTGAAACCTAAAACCCAAGCCCAACAAACCAAAGTAACAAACAAACAAAACAAACAAAAAAACCACCCCAACACACTAAGGATGGCACCTTAATACCTTTAAGGTTGTCTTGACTAGGAGAAAAGAAGAAACCTTTACAATCTCCATGAAGAAAAAGAAATAAAAAATCAGACTGCAAACAATGTGCCCTTTGTAACTGTGAGGAAAGTTGGAAGTAAAAAAAATAAATTGAAAAATAAAAAAGAAACTTAAAAATAATCAAGGCAAAAAAAGTGTTTTTTTGCTACTGTGTCTAGTGAAATTATGAGGTGGTATCTACTGCCAGGTCCAAAAATGCACTTTCCCCTTCTACAAGATTACCTTGCTGGACTCAGGGTCAGCTTGCTGATTAAAGTTTTTGCAAAAAGCCAGAACAAACCTCAATGGGGCCTCATCTCTGTTTTTTTAGGCACTGTTTTTAAGCTGGTGTTTTTGTTCCTGTCTCCCACCTGAACTATCTGTCACAATAAGCAATAAGAAGGGGCTGATCTAAAAAGCAAGGTAAGCTGGGCTCAGAGAACCCCCTCACAACCAGCAGGGCAGTGACCTCAGCAACATGGGCACAGTCCACAGTGCCCAAGCAAGGAGAATGGCTCTGAGACAATATGCAGGATCAGCAATCACTCAGTAAGTTCACAGTAAGAAGATAAAGTCAAGATTGAAAAGTAAGTCAAGTCTACAGAATAGGATCAGGGAGGCGTAAAAGCATCTGAAGTACCAGAGCAGGAGCAGTGCATCTTTCAGGAGGTCTTGCAGGCAGGTCCCAAGCAAAGGTGGTGGAAGGGAATATCAGCTGAGGCTTCTTCCAGCTGTTCACAGCAGCTCTTTCTAATTGACAACCTGATAGTCAGCTAAATTCCTAGAAGGAGGGAAGTGAATTTCAGGTCCTGACACATAATGTAATAATTCCCATTGAGATAATGATTCTTCTGTCAAGTAAAGAAAACATATCCTAGAAAACATATCCTAACCTTCTGAGGACAAAGTGTACACAGCTGAGCAGAATTTCATGAGAGAGACTCAAAATCAAATAAAAGCAAGTTTAGTTATTTTCTTTGTCTCAAGGAAGAAATAGAGAAGTTAATATATTTTATATTTCTCTTACTTTTTTATTTATTCCTTATTATTCATCTGGGTTAAGTATTAGTCTGCCCTTCACTGCACAAGCATTTTTGTCTCTGCTTACGTAAAAATATAAATCCATCATAACTGAGTAGGGTTTAGATCCTGGAGATACTCCTAGGCAACCCAGAAACTCTACCAAACTTCAGTTTTCTTGATGGGCAGTTTTTAATCTTTTGCTGGATATTCTGGATTATGTAAAACATGTATTTTTGACAAATAAATATAGATGATGACTAATTAAGATTGAAAATTAGTCTACTAATCAAAATCCTGTTAACCTTATTCTCACTACTCAATTGTACTTCAGGTTCAATGATAGCAGTCACTGGATGTGGTTCAGATGTATTTGCAACCTTACATTTCAAAGTTTCTCAGTATTAAGCAAATTTAAAATAATTATTTGAAAATATATTGAAATATATTATCATCTGTCCTGTTTTCCAGGTAATTTCTACTCTATTTTACAAGTGATTCTATTTAAAAGATGACTGGCATATTACATTTGTTTGGGACTTTTTCTGTTTGTTTGATTTGCTTTGGTGGTGGTTTTTAATGTGTTTTCAGTTTTGGGGGTTTTTGCCAGTGCACTTCCAAGGAAAACTTAAACTGCGTTAAATCATAAAGATTATGAATATGACCCAAAAAATAAAGAAGTCAGTGAGTATTTGCAATGTACCATGGTTGAGGATGAGTTTCACCTGTGTCATTTGGTTATCACCTTCTCTGCTACACGGGACCCATCATTTCCTGCAGTAGGAAATATGCTGGGACTCTGCACACATTATGTTTTTGCTTCACTACAAGTGTGGCATTCACATGTTAAACCCTGTTTTCAACAGTAGTGTATCTCTGCCATCCATTAGCAATTCAGGGTAATGTTTCCCTTGGCTCTCTCTGTGCAAGATAGAGAAATAAAATCTGTTTTGTAGGATTACATTGCTTTATAGTTTCTATTTAGATTCTCTAAGATTTTTTGCCAATACACCAGAAAAATCATATATCCTATTCAAATTGATCCCATAATACAGAACTCAGTTCTGAGTATTAGCTGTGTTTTATCATCTTCTCCTGCTTTTGTGCCTGGACAATTTTCTATTGTCTCCATTGTTCAGTAGATAAATATTTGGGTATTGTGAGTTTAAATATTGGATGACAGGAATCTCACAGACTAAAGTGAAATCTTTTCAATAGGCCTGTTTGCTGGAATTTGAAACCCCAACAAAAAAAAACTTATAGGGTATCTGTTTTTTCAATGCACATAGGCAAAATTATGCAGGCCTAATTCAATCACAAATTGCAGTAAATATTTCACAGAAGCATAGGGAGGGATATTATTTACACTATAACACTAGTTACATTTTGCTCCTCATTGTGCAGTAAGCACATTTTCAACTTAAAATCATCATTTAGACTGTACTGCATATTGTAAGCAAACATTGTACTGTGCATAGCTTCTCGACTACCATTACTGCAGTGCCACTAAAAATAATAAAAAATAAAGATTTTTAAAGCAACATTTTCCTCCATATGGATTTTCTTCTGAAATTAAATCTTCATTCACTACCCAGAAGAAACCCTGATACATATTTTAAAAACGGAACAAATTGAGCACTGGCAGTCATGTAGTCTACAAATACATTGTTATTAAGAATTTGTTATGAAAAGGTATGAAAATGTACATAATACACTACTCAAAACAAATCAATAGTTCTTATCAAGCTCCAAATAACAGGAATTTAATCAAAATAAAAAATCTTTCTTGGACAACAAATCCCATAATAGAGGAGAATTGAGTATGTGCTGGCAAACATCAACAATGGCTCAAGATGATGTAGGACACAGTCCAGTAGTGAATGCTACTGCAGGAAAAGAAACTTTCCCAGCAAATTTAACATTTGTGCTATTGCATTTCTCCTTTCAAAGTTGTACCCAGTTTGGTCCTTGCAGGACAATGTTGCTCAGCATAATGTCTCTGAAAGATCCTCCATCTTTTGACCCTTAATGAAAATGCACTTTACTCCCTTCCAGAAGTTTAGTTTTCTGAGGTTGCTGCACTATGCCTTGTGTTGGAAAAAGGTCTTCCACTGTGTGTCTCTTGCATTGGGGAGCTGGTGTTGAATACAATAACAGCACATTTAATTTACCTATATATTTCAGGACTTCAGAATCAAGAACAATAAAACTACAGAATATGGGTTGTGAGATAAATTTTGTTATTGGCAGTCCCATCATATACTGTGGCTATTGCTAGAGGCAGGTCTCTGACTTTATATCAAACTTCTGCTCCTCAGAACTGAGGTTTGTGTGACTTGGAACCTCAGATTTATTTTAACTAGGTTAACTACTGAGAATTCAATAATTTCTTTGACTTATCTTTTTATAGGGCAACCTTATTTTTACAGGCACAGTAGCCTCAAACAGTTATTTTGTTTAGACTTAGGCATTTTTGACCTAACATTTTGCTAGGATGATGTAAGATAGCTCAAGAGAGCTTAGAGAAGTAGACACCTAGGAGGGTCCAAAATATACGCATGGGATAACAAGAGATGGGGCAAAGATTGACAGGAAGAGAGAGCATATAATTCTTGCCCTTTAACAACATTCTGAACTTGAAAAAAAGTGCCAAACAGAAATTAGTTATGCTGGGAACTTCAGTCAGTGGCTGAAGGTCATACCAGTGGATGAGATGTATCTTAGTTATGTACATAGGTACTCTCTCTGTATATAAATCTCTTTCAGACTTCACTATAATCAGTGTTTTAGGGAACAGAAACTATTTCCAATGAGAATTTGATCTCCACGCAAATATTTAATTTCCGAAGCTACAGACCCTACAGCAACAGTGAATTTTCATGAAGATCCTTTTATTTTTAAATACAGTTATTAGTTTTTATGTGTTTTACTGAAAAACTCACATATATTTAATTCTGTTGTGCCGGGACTCAGGAATTTTTACACTGGTGTATTCAATAATTGCCTGTATTTTTAAATGTCTAGAAAGTCTAAGAAAGTGTTGACCTAGGCTAACTCTACCAAACAATCCTTACACAACATTCAGAAATTATTATAAACATTACAAGAAGTGGATTAGATTTGGCCATGATGTTCAGAGGAAGAAAAATATTTCGGTGTTTGGAGAGGAAGACAAATGCCCAGGTGTTTGGTTATGAGCATTTTCATTTCTTGCTTTGAGAATAGCACAGCTCATTTAATTCACCAACACCAGTGTGGCCCATTGAAGGTTCAGAATTCTATGAAAAATACCAATTCCTATTGTCTTAAATTGATCATAGAGAGATATCAATTTAAAATACAGTAATTTCACGAATACAAGCCGCACCAATTTGACCAAAATTTTGGTGGAAACCCGGAAGTGCGGCTAATATTCCGGGGCGGCTAATCTATTAACAAAATTCTAAAAGCTGCCAACACGGAAGTGAGAGCCCGCGGCAGCCCCAAGCCAAGCTGGAGCCCGGCCGGCCCCGGCAGAGGTGGGAAAGCCTGGCAGAGGCGGGGCCAGCAGTGTGGGGGCGGGCGGCAGAGCCTGAGCCAGCAGGGCGGGGCAGGGAGGGCGGCAGAGCCTGAGCCAGCATGGCGGGGGAGCCCGGGAGAACCGGGGCTAGCAGTGCAGGGGAGCATGGCAGAAGCAGGAAGGCCGGCGGGTGGGGCTGCCTGGCAGCGGGGGAAGCCCAGCATAATCGGGGCCAGCAGCGTGGGGGAGCCCGGCGGTGCGGGGGCCTGCAGTGCCGGCCAGGGCGAGGAAACGCGGCGGCGGTGCAGACGGGAGGGGGCGGCCGGCGAGCCTGGTGGCGGCGGCGGCAGCCCTGCCGGCGGGGCGAGCGAAAGCGGCGCTCGCGAAGCGCCGCCGCCGCTCGCGAAGCGCCACCGCTGCGAGCGAAGCGCCGCCGCCGCTCGCGGAAGCGCCGCCGCCGCGAGCGAAGCGCCGCCGCTCGCGGAAGCGCCGCCGCCGCGAGCGAAGCGCCGCCGCCACTCGCGAAGCGCCGGCGCCGCGGGGCGGGCGCGGCGCTCGCGAGGCGCGGCGCTCGCGAGGCGCGGCGCAGGGCGAGCGAAAGCGGCAGCGGGGCGGGCGGCGAGCCCGGCGGCGGCAGCCCTGCCAGCCGGGCGAGCGAACGCGGCAGCGGGGCGGTGCTGACGGGAGAGGGGGGCCAGCGAGCCCGGCGGCGGCGGCAGCACCAGCTGGCCAGCCCCGCCGAGCCGTGGCGCTGAGCTGGGCCACCCGGCCCCGTCGGCAACCATGAGCGGGCCGAGCCTTCCTGGCCCCGCCCCGAGCCAGTAAAGCCCGCTATGCCGCGATCCTGTTACTAATTGGCCAATTTGTGAAAGCTGCGCACGGATTCTCGCGACGAACGAAAGTGCGGCTAATATTCGGGGTGCGGCTTATCTATTGACAAAGACAGCAACATTGTCGAGGCACCGGGGGGGCGGCTTATAATCCGTGCGGCTTGTATTCGTGAAACTACTGTAGATCTGGTAAATTCCCAGAGAAATGCTTATAAATTTGGAGTGGATTTGCACATAGAAGACCAATGCAGTCCTAGAAATGTTACATATTTAGTTTTGTATCATTTCCTAGTGAATTATTTGTCTGACCAATAAAACAATGATATTATAAATACTAACAGTGATGACAATAAATAATTTCATTTAAATTGATTTGCACTTTTATAGCAATGTTCACCCTGAAGTTCACTAAAGCATTCAGGTAGAAAATAAGGTATACTGTGATTTATGGACATATATTGCATTATATCATGTTTGTATACATAGCTTTCATGGCTAAAGTCAAAATCTTTAATAGATGGATATTTATCATCTCTTATTCTCCAGCATGTTTACATAAACTGATTATCTTCAAATTTTAAATACTGTCTTCTATATCTTGAAATAGAAAAAAGAATATAATTCAATTATAACATAGTTTCCTATTCTATGGAGAAAGGGACCACAGCAGGTCATCTGATCTGACCTCCTTGCTCAGGCAGGGTCATACTAGAGCATGTGGCACAGGATTGTGTCCAGAGAGTTCTTGAATATCTCCACTTAGAGAGACTCTACAACCTCTCTGGACAATCTGTTCCAGTGCTCCATCACCCTCACAATAAAGAAGTTTTTCCTCCTGTTCAGGTGCAACTTCCTGTTCATGAGTTTCTGTCCATTGTCTCTTGTCCTATTGCTTAGCACCACTGAGGAATAATGGCAAATACTATACAGAACACAAGAAATTAAATATCATTATCTTATTTATCTCTCAGAGCTTGTATATTGACTTCTTTCCTAAAAATGCTCTTTCAGCTCTGAAAGGGAATTTTTCTAAGAAATATGAAATGAAATTGACAAAATCTATCCTCAGTATTCTTGTATTTACATTCAATAATTTAAAACAAGTTTTAGACATAGTTTTTCCCCATCTGTTAAAAAAATACTTTTCTTAAGCATCAGTAAAAATAAATAATATTTTAGGTTTCTGCATTGAACAGTTGACCATGCAATGCTTGATTTCAAGCCTGTGAGCAGCCTGAGCATTTTAAGAATGTGTTAAGATTTTCCAGAACTTGAAACCTGAATGATGCACTCAGTAGTAATAAAATTAATAGAATTGGTGTTTAGATCTAATGTAGAAAGCCCATTTAATTAATTCTTTTCTTGGGAAAAGTGTAAAATGTTTCTATTTTCTTTGAGGGAATCTATTAAAGGCACCTCTATGAATAGGCAAATCTGTTATTCATTATTAGATGTTCACAAGGTGTAGTCTCATGGAGCTGCATATTCCATATTCCGTCTTTCCTTTGATCATTGGATACAGAAGAAATACTTTGATTATTTTTGGAATCATGATGTAGGAACCACATATATTTCCTCTCTGTGAATTATACCTGAAATAGCAAAAAACCAATTTTTCATACAGAATTACACTTGATAACATATAAAAATATGATGCTAGCAAACAGAAGTGTTTTATGCCATGATTTCTTCTTAATTTTCCCCAAAACAAGCAAAATAAAATAAAAATCAGATTGATGCCCAAAGCTTCTTTACAGAGTTTAAGTATGCCTTTTTTTCTAGGCTACTTTGACATTGTTAAGCTCAGTATTTCAAGTCTAAACACTGATGTCAACAGTAATTCCTTCCATATTAAACATATATTTAACTACATAACAACCATTTAGTTTATCCACTGAAAATAAATAATTGTAGCTCTAAATCATTATGCTGTGATATGTTATATCAATGCATTCTTGAAACAATTTATCATACTTCACTACAGGCATGAAGGCCAAAGAAATTTTCCCACGCACATTCAATACAAATGAAAGTTCCACAGACAGTATGTAGAATCTAAAGCTACCTTTAGACAACTCTGTGATAACATTGGGATTCTTAAAATACAATTAATATTTCAGTAAATAGTTTTTAAATTGTTAATTTAGCGTTTATGTAAAAGTCCAGTTACTGAGATTCACAGTTACCCTCTAAAAATGGGACCCTGACAATTCTGCCTTTGTCTGAAAACAAAAACCAGACACTAAAATATCAAACGGTACAATGCAGAATTTTGCCATAGTACCTCACATATAACTACTTTGGTATGCAGTAGATTAAATTAGATACAGAAAGCAGTCAGGAAGAAAAATACCAGACCAGTACTTGGAAAGTGAGCTCCTACTCTGATATATACAACAGTGCTCCTCCCATCTATGGATAACACTGTATTCTACACAGTGGCTCTGGGTAATCCATACCTGGTCTGTTGGGCCCCAGGTTACGGGCTTGAGCGGCCCAAATATTAGTGGGAACAGCTGCTTTAAGGGAATGTCCCCTGTTGGCATGGCCCCCATCAGTCTGTGCTGTGATGTGCTGTGCTGTGCTGGTATGTGTCATGACAGAGACAACATTACAAAATGTCAGGACATGGTATGTGGTTCTCTTTGTTATGAAAAATAAAGGGTACAACAGCATGGGAAGGAGAAAAGGACCTCTCCATGGATGGGCTCTGCACAGGCTGCTGTAGAAAAGTCTACCCTTGTCTGTGCTGTGTGAAATTGTACAACATCCTGGTTGTCAGCATACAAGGGATGCAAAGTGTACTCTCTGCCTATAGTCCTCTTAATAATCTCCTATTTAAACAGCTATTTCATTACACCATGTGTTATTGAGCCTTTTTCTCTGAGACACATGAAAAACTTTGCACTGTCCTACACATCCCTGCTGCCACCGTCCCCTCAAGGGTAGAATACCCTAATTGTCCCTTTTCCATCCTTCAGGCCTGTATGGACTCTCCAGCTTCCACCACCTCATCTACATTCGTACAATTGTTTGACTGTAATTCTATTGATCTGCACTTTTATTTTCTCATGTTATTCTTTTTCTCTATCCATGAGAATCACTTAGCTGATCCAGGGCACTCAAAACACTCGAGACATCTGTTAAATGTGTTTTGTGGGCTGCAATTAATGAGGTATTCCATATGCATCTGGGAAATCAGAGATTGTTAGTTGATACTGTGATATTTCACATGAAGAATGATGAGTTGAACTTGCCGTGAATAATATTACTTTATTGGCTGTTTCCTTTTTCTTTTTTTGTATTTGCATTAAAAGAGATTCGAGTGCATAAATATGTTATTTTCTGCCATCACATGACCTTACACATACTATTGTGTAAACACTCAGAGTACACAGAAATTTTTCCTGATAGTTCTGTTTTTCTGAATGGGCTTAGAGGTACATTTTATTGTTTATGAACACCATATATTTCCTTCTTGTATTGCAAAGTCCAGTTCAATAGCTGTTCTCTTTCTTCTTCCTGTTTTCACCCTTCAGTCTTTGACTAGGATTTTCAGGATAGTAATTCAAGACACATAAACTTGATGACTTAGTAGCATCAGGTTTTGTTTATCCGAGAGGTCTGGAAAGTCTTCTAGGTAGGTTATATAAGGCACAAACTATCTGATATGAGTCTGTAAATGTGTTTAGTGGGAGATTTTTTTGATAAAGCGACTGGAAAGGAGCAACCCTTTTTAACCACTCCTTAGAGCTTAAACAAAAGATCTCATGAGTCAAGTAGAAATCTCTATCAACCAGGTTGTCACAAGAAAATCTTATTTAATTATCAGTACATTTACTTGTTTATGCTTATACCAGACTCCAATGTTAGATTACAGTGCTCATATTTGGTAAAAGGTTTGACCTATGCTAACTCTCTAAGGAGGCAATTTTAGCCATGGAAGAAACAACTAGATTGCAACTTTTTGTTCTCAGGACAGGACCTCAGTCACAAGGTGTCAATGCAATAAAACTATTGAGAGCTCCTTAGGCTGATAGATCATACAAACACTGAAGAGGTAGAAAATCAAAGCCATCATTTTGTTTCTGGATTCAGATGAATCTCTGCAAGAATCATATATGTGCAAAGATAGGGCAGTATGTTCTCTAGAAAACCACTGAATGCATTGAATTAATGATATTTTTTTTAGTTAGTTGGTGTTTTGAATTAAGAACAGAAATACAATAGTGTCAATATCGTGCCATGTAGAAACACCTGTGACTGATGCAACCTACCTTCTGGATTTAGGAGGATGGTCAGTACTTTCCCACAGTTTGCTTGAGCATGAGATTTGGTTCATAATTTTCACCTGCAACCAGAATGAACAGGCCTTGAATCAAGGTCCTTAGGATTTAGTGTCCCTGAATTATAAAATAAAATTCAATTAAAAAAAAAATGGAAGAAGAGTGCCAATCTGTTGCAGTAAAAATACTTACACTGTATAATATGCTTCCTGAATTTTTTTACCTATAAAAGGACAGTCTATTTATTACATATGTGAGGAGTGAAGTGCAGAGTAAGATAAGGCGTGCTTGCAGCATACTGCAGATATTTGCTGCTATCATTTAAATCTGACCACTATTCTAGCTGTTCCATGTGAATCTGCTGAATAGATATTGTATCTTTACCTCTTATATCTGAATCTGTGATGTTTCCATACAAATTCTTTAAAAAAGACCCCAAACAGTAACAAACCTCCAAGCAAGTAAAGAAATAAACAAAAACCCCAAACAAACAAAGAAAAAAACCCCACATAAACTCCCAGAAGACACACAAGGTGAAAGATAGCGTAGGAAAGAAGTTAGTTCAAGCTGACAGTGGGTTAGGAACACAGCCTCTGAAGCCCAATTCTTCTGATTCTTGGTTTATGTTAAATTTCCACAATTGCCATAAACAATTCCAGTTACAAAACACACTACTGGATTTTTCAGATCACAAAGCCTGAGGCTTGGCATGTGGGTTCATTTCCAGACTGGGCCATGGGGGGAGTGTGTGTGTGTTTATTTTCTTTTTTTTTTTAATATGCATTCCAAAAAATGTTAAGTGGGTAAAAATTTTACAGAAGGCTACTGCAGTGAAATGTGCGTGTTTATATAACTATCACAAAAAACACAGCAAAAGACAGCTTTGAACCTGGGCTCTCCTAAACAATTTTTCTTTAACAGAGATAAAAATAATGAAAAAAATATTTGTTAAACTGCTGGCCAAACACTTATTGTTTGCACCACCCCTGGTAAAGACCCTGGGGAGCAGCAGTGGAATCTGTGCTATTGATTGGCTGGTTAAAGAGAGGCCTATTAGATTGAGACAGGCTAGATTGATTATACAGCAGCAGCAGGAGCTCAGATTCAGAGCTGAGTGAACGTCAGGGTGAGAGAGAGGGAGAGCAAGCGAGAGAAAGCGCGCAATAGAGGGAGACTGTACCCACTCTAGCATCAGTGTGTGACAGCTGGTGCCTGATAACACTGATATTGAGCTCCTTTAGTGGAGAACTTGCTGAGCTACCCTTTTTTCATTTGCAAGAGGATACCAGCTCTAAGCCAGTGCAACTAATGACAGACTGGATCTTGGAATAGTTCGTTTCACTTACAATTACATCTCTCATGTTCTGCTTCTCCGAAGAAAGGCGTATTACGGAAGACAAAAATTCATTCTCCCCTTACCTCACATATTATTGATGATATACAGAGTTTGATTTTCCAGGTAAGGAAATTATCATTTGTTTTTCTGAGCAGCTAAAAAAGGAATTAATCTTTTTGGATCTTGCATGTTAAATACAAGCTCTGGCATTTATTCTCAGAATGCATTTTTTGCACTTGTATTTCTTTCGGTCACAGATTATATGTATCAATTATTATGCACACCTACAGACAATTAACAGGACATGGTTTGTGCATTGCGTTTATCATGCTTAACCCTTTAGGTGAATGGAATGAAACAAACAGAAAAGATTATTTCTAACTACTTGGATGATGTTTTAATGTAACTTGTCCCACACATGCTAAACAGTCTGGAGTAATAACGGCACACAAGCTCTCCCATATTAATAATCCATTAGTGTACATGTTGTGAAATCAGACAGAGTATTTACCTGAAGGATTTCGCAGTGCTTGTCACTAATTTGAAATAGTATCTGTCTTTCGACTGCAAGCTTGCCACTGCTGAGCAAATATGGTCAGGCTTAAATAATTTATCATTAGACTGCCATTTTTTATAGATATAGCAGTTATTTCTAGCATTCTGCCTGCAAAGCAAAGATCAAGGCTTATGACTTGAAAGATTAAACCTAGGATGTTCTGCTACACTGTGCTGTATGTTGGAAACAGCCATCCCATGGACTGATTGTCTGTTTTGATATGACATTGACTCTACTGTCTCCTAACTGCAGAGCTCTACAGAAAGTTTCTATGTATCCTTCAGCTGCGTTTTAAGTGGTTTTGCTGTCATAGGTGATAGGTTATGATAGATTGCTGTGATTTTGAAGGTGATAGACTATATCTGAAATAGCCCAGCTTTTGGATTTGAAGTAAATCAGGAAGTTGATTGACTGGGGGTTTAGAGGCCATGGGAGCATAACGCTAAGACAGCTCCTTCATTAGCAGCACATTCCTTTCAGCTGTGACAACATGCACCACCTTCCTCATCAGTTTGTGCGCTCTGCTCCTGGCTCCAAACTGCAGAGTTTTTCATATGCCAGATACTGTGATTTTTCCCTCTGTGTGAAGTAGAGACATCAATCTATTAATATAAGCATTTAAATAGACTTTGACCCAGCCAAGTACAGTGTTACAATGCTTTGGCCAGTTAATAAACTGCCTATAGCAAGGTATTGCTGCTAGGAGGTGGACCTACATGTAATGCAGTTTATCTAATGACTAAAGAATCACAACTCCAGAAAAACACATTCTTCTCTTCCTTGACAAGAAATTTTAAATAAATTTCCACAAAACACCATACTTTAAAAATTAATGACTTCTCAAAACCCCAAAAGGAGTCATCAAAATTATTATTTATAATTTTTTAGAAGACATATAAAAATTGCGGACCTTGGGTATATAGAGATTTTTTTACAAACTAACAATAGATTGAAGGGAGTATCTAAGTGACCACAAGAATAAAATATGCGATGCTTAAGAGAAATCTTTGTCTTCTATAATGTATCATATTAATAAACACTGGCAAAACAGGAACTAAACCGATGACCCCAAAGTAAAGGCTTACTTAAACTATAGCATCTGTGCTATTTTAATACCTTGTATCTTCTGTGTGAATAGTGTTTATCTTATTTCTTATATATACAAATGTCAGAAATTTTGATATTTCCTTCTGAAACTCTTTCCAGGTAGCCAGAAATTCTCTTGGGGGCACATTTTGCCACCATATCTTTATTCAGTGGTATTTTACTTCATAAAATACTGCCAAAGGTGAGTACTGCATACATTGACTATGGAGTCAGAGTGCAGAATCTGACCATAAATGATGGAAAGAAACCCTTTATATTTAAATTACCTGACTGAAAGTTTTAATGCTAAGACAAAGACATGGGTAAGAGCTAGATTTACCAAGCATAAGCAGTATCTTATAAGGAGATAATTGAATGTCTAATTCACTTTGTATTCTTACAAAGTTTAAGGCCTGCCTCAGTATATTTCCTGTACAGTTTGACTAGCAAAAATAGTCCTTTATGTATGCTCAAAAGCTCTTCTATAACTCTTATTAATGTCTTTTTTTTCTCTCTGAAAATCTTGTTCACTATACCTGTGTTCTTTAAATATACGTTAAAATTTTCTGATTAGGAAAAAAAAAAAAATCGTGGCAATTCTGTGATTTCAAAGATAGCAATATTTTTCCCTCCAGATTAGTGTCTGTTACTAGCTATGTTACATCTAAGCCATGAAACTCCAAATAACACTGAAAAGTGCTTTTTTTGCAAGGCAATATTTCATTTGTACCCTAATTTTATTTTTTTTTTTTTAAGTGCAAAAGACAAACAGAAACCCAAACAATTAGTTAAGCTTACATTCATGTTTGTCTACTCATATGTTATTCATTTCCACATTAAATATTGTAAGCATCTTATTTTGTCAGATACAGGAAAAAACACATTAAAAAAACCACAAATGAGAAAGAGTTAAGAGTTTACATATTACAAACTGTGCATTTTCTTTCAGGTCTTTGATGTGGTTAGTGTTAATCTGGACTTTTTACAACACTTTCAACAGATTCATTCATGTCATCTTCTCTTCAAAGGACTAATTTGACCTTTTTGAAATTAATGTTGCATTCCTTTCCAACTTGAAGTCACAGAATGTGAAATTTATTTTTATTTTCCTAGCTAACTTGAAGCCATTAGGGGGCTCTTTCCTCCTATGATATCACATAGCAAGTTGCGATACAAAGATACTTCTAGTTCCTAGACTTATTACCAAAAAATTTCTTCTTGAGTTAATTTATTTTGGGTGTAGAACAAAATAATAATACAGAGCAGCTAACAATCTCTCTATTTTTCATTTGTCTTTTGGAGAGTGTTCTGTTTGTTTTGGCTATTTTTATAGCACATTATTGAAAACTTTTATTCGCAATTAATGGTTATGTCTAGAAGTTACTTTATGTCCCATAAAGGAGAAGGGAACACAGTCAACAAAAATTTGGAAGTAATCCTTGAGTTTACTAAATTTCATTAACAACCTGAATATAAAGCATGACTTATATCCAAGAAATTAAAGTATATTTATTCCAATAATTGTAAATAATGGTGCAACTAGCATTAAAAAAATAATAATTAAAAAAAAATTCTGCTGAATACAGTTATATTGGACTGAAAAGAACCTACAATATCTAGAAGTGACATACTCTTCCCTTACACTTGCTTGCTTTTTAAGTATGTGACCAGGGTTTTTGGATCACACTTTATTTCACAAAATGAGAAAGTTTCAATTCTGAAAACATTTACTCATATGAGCAATTACACTGAAGTTACCATGGGCCAAATTCAAACATCTTTGTTCTGCCCTTTATTTTTTGTAAATTCATTGCACCACAGGACCTGAAATCAGTTGTGAAGTTTGTACTATTTTTGATATGGTTGTAAACTTTGTACAATTACTTGAGGGATACCTTGGAAAGAACTATAGAAAAGCATAATGCAGGCTAAGGGAATGAATTTAACTTGTTGTAAAGCACAGCAAAGTAGTTGCAAATATTGCAATATCATGCTGAGGTGAGGCCAGGAGAAACACGAGTGTCGAAAGACAAGCAAAATAATTATACCTCTGTTCCAATTTTGAAGATTTTTCTTACTCCTGCCATCCTTGAAAGAAAAAAAAGCCCAAGTTGGTGAATTTTTTTACCCATCTTGAACCAACTTGCTATTTATATTGTTTAGCTTGGAGAGATTCCAATACTTCCAACTCGATTAAAAAAAAAAAAAGAAAATAGAAAGGACTGACATATTTTGTGATGCTTGAAATTCACAGTGAAGAAATATAATCTAGCCAATTTGGAATTTAAAAAAAAAAAAAAAAGACATATCAATGAAGAACTTTATTCTAATAAACAGCATCTAGAAATTTCAAAAGAACCTCAAAACTCTTTGTTTATTGCTCTGTGTAGATAGGGGTTCATACAATATAATGATTTTTAAAAAAAATATTGAATAAATCAAGTATTATTTCTGAGATAGATAACTGATTCTTCAAAATCAGACATGATCTTCATTAGATGTATTATTAGGACATTACACATTCAGCATCATACAAATTATTCTTCTGTTAGAAAAAGAGGGCTTATTCATTACTAAAAGGTGGCTAAAGTTGACTATGATTTGCTTGCACTGCAAGTAAGTAATTATGTACACGTGAGCAGTCATCAAAGCTGAGATAGCATTATTGTTAGTAATTCATCAGGCACAGCATTGCCAGGCAGTCAGAGGAGGTGATTGTTCCACTTTATTCTGCATTAGGGCAGTCTTACCAGGAGTCTTGTGTGCAGTTTTGGGTATCGCAGTATAAAAAAGGTATAAAGCCATTAGGGAGCATCCAAAGGAGGGCCACAAAGATGGTGAAAGGTGAATGGGTGGGGAGGGCATACAAGGAGCAGCTGAGGTCACTTGATCTGTTCAGCCTGGAGAAGAGGAGACTGAGGGGAGTTATTGTGGTCTTCAATATCCTCATGAAGGGAAGAGGCAGGACAGGTACTGATCTTTTCTCTGTGGTGACCAGTGACAGGACCTGAGGGAATGACATGAAGCCTTCTCAGGGGAGGTTTAGGTTGGATATTAGGAAAAGTTTCTTCACCCAGAGGGTGTTTGGGCACTGGAACAGGCTCCCCAGGGAAGTGGTCACAGCACCAATCTGACAGAGCTCAAGAAGCTTTTCAACAATGCTCTCAGGCACATGGTGTGATTCTTAGGTTGTCCTTTGCAGAGCCAGGAGTTGGACTTTATTGATCCCTTTGGTTCCCCTCCAACTCAGGATATTCTATGGTCATATGACTTTATTTAAGGCTTAAATCAGATCAATTAAATTTCTAGAATGACAGGAAGTGCGTAGAAGAAGCAAGGAGCAGAGACCACTTCTTGGTTGGATTCAAGTGCAATATCAGTGAGACTCTTTTTCTCCAATGTAAAACACAGTTTAATTTAATTGTATACTTTTGTTCCTTGAAATCAATAAAATTTTATGCGGTAGATAAATCTTAGGCTTAACCATGTAAGATTCTGGCACAAAGTTCCTGCAGAGCTTCACTCCAGAGGTAACTAATTTACTGGTTGGTTAACTTATCCCTTATATAAACACACTATGCAAAGCATTTTGAAATACTTTTGAATGAAAACTGTGTGTTGTGTAAATGTAAAGCATTATTATGGCAAACAGAAGTCACTCGAAATTGACGGAAGTCACTTCATCAAATGACAACTGCAAGAGTCTGGGGTACTTTATTCAGCATGAACAAATAATTAATCTCTGATGAATGTCTAAAGACAGAAAAAAACCAGTTCTTAAGACATGTAATCAAATAAGAAATTATTTTTATCCCTATTTCATGTTTTCTATAATATATTAAGGGAATAATTCAAATGACTAGATTTTAGAGATAGAGAAGTTTGTAAAAGCAATTATATGTATTGTCAAAATATTTAAAAAGAAGCAATAACAATGTAATCCAAAATGCATATCATAACACAATGAAAAGCAGAATCTTTTGTTTAATTTTTTCTTTTCTGGGAAAAAATGACAAAGCAAATGAAGCTGCATTGAAACAGCAGCTAGAGCTTCCTCAAATTTATATACAATCCCATATATAGATATATATATAGGTGGTGACATTCCTGCCCATGGCAGGGGTGTTGGAACTAGATGATCTTCAGGGTCACTTCCAACACAAGCCATTCTATGCTATGATTCTATTATATATATGCATATATGTGTTCATGTCCCGGTATTTAAGCTTATCCTTTACAGTGTGTATTCCTCACTGAAGTATATACGCCTGTTAAAGAAAATTTGCAGTTTTTAGGAATACAGCCATGTAGAATCCAAGTACCTTGAGTACCATAACAGAAAAGGGTTTGTTGATTGTGGAGCCATTGGAGGGTACAAGTTACAAATCAGGTGTCACCAAGAAATGCAGATCATAAGATGCCATGATACTAACAAAATACTATTTTCCCTGATATTGAAAACACTTTGTTCATATAATCTGCTTTAATGCTGTGATGTGATGACAGAAAGGCTTTGCTGAGCAGCATGAAACAAACTACCAGTAAAGCACACAGTACAGTTTTGAGAAAAGCTCTTTACATTTTTGGGTTTACTTGAATTTAAAAATATTTAGAAGTGAGCCAAAAGTGTTGTTGCTTTGCAAAACACTGATTACATTTGGCTCTGGAAAAAGACATGGATAAATCCTGGTCTGATCAGTGACTATTAATACTGGTCTGTGGAGTATAAAGTGAGTGAACAAAGTTCTGCAGAGCAGCTGATAATGAGAAGCAATTCACTGTTCTCTGGCAGATCTGTAACACTGAGAATTAATGTGCTTACAGCAGTGACAAAGCTATGGTAACACCTTGAGTATTTATACACCTTTTTTCTATCAGAACTTCTTGTGACTGATTTAGGATATACGACTGAAGGTTTTGCTCCTTCCTCCAACTATCAGATATTAAACAGAAAAACCAACCAACCAACCAACCAACCAAAACAAGACTGAAAAATAACCCACCAAAAATATCCCATACCAAACCCCTGTCAAATCCATTTTTGGGTAAGCAGTTAAGGTAAACAAAGTGAACTGTCAAAAATTACTAAATCATGATAATTTTTTTGGTTGTACAGAGTGAAACTATAGTTTCGTTCTTAATACTAGGTAATGATCAGAAAGTAGAAGCTCTTTGTGGCCCAGAATACTTAACAAAGACAGTATAAATATTTTATACCATTTGAAAATTATGTATATCAGAAAGTAAAATTGTTATATTTCTTTAAATTCTATAAATTCCAGTTCTAGAAGTCTGTTTTTCATAGGGGTACTAGACTTCACTAACTTCTAAAAACTACTGAAAATACATTGTAGTGTTTTGCTCTTCCTTACTTCCTAAGATGCATTAATAGTTCCTAATTCTATGCATCACAGCTGTACTGATATGTGTAAGGGCAGTTCTGAAATTAATTTTGCAGCTTTCAAGTGTAAATAAAAAAAACCCTCATCTGAAAATTCCTGCTACTGGTGCATTTTATTGAACTAGGTTAAATAATATTAATATGGTTTTTTGTTTTTGTTGGGTTTTAATTACCTTATGCCAATAAAACAAATATCAGTGCCCAGGATTACAGCTGTTATGAGGTGGTTTATCACCAGCACAGCTGGAGCAAAGTGTGAAAGCTCTACAGTGTCCATCAAAATTGGAGAATTGTCCCTGAATTGCATGACCAAGTTATGATCAAGATGTGTCATACGGACATTATTCTGAAGATCAGGGAGAACATTATGGGAAAAATGTTTCTTTTGCGCTCTGTATCCATATGTTTTTTGACTGCCACAACATCTCTAAGACCTTGGAGAAAAGCTTACAGCTCTTTGACCTGACTAACTCTCAGATACATGGGATCAGGAAGACAATGTCAGTAAAATGATGCAGATATACAATTAGTAGATCTTGCCACAATTTTTGTACTGTTTGGGAAAATTGTTCAAACTGGAGTTGTACCTTATTCTAAAGTGGCACAGTTTAGTGGGTTTCTTTCCAGGGGAACAACAAAATAATTATACACACTTGCCTCCAACATGAGGTGCAATCTCCTCCCCACTCTAGCTCACCTTTTCAATGTCTTGCCCTACTGCAGCAAATGCAACATACCTGGGACATATCAAACTTCTCAATAATTTTAAAGAATTAGATGAAACTGTACTACACAGAGAGAAACATATGCATAAAACCTGTCCAATTATATGACATATCAATCTAAACAAACATCTTTTCTCTGATGGTTCCCTTCCCTTCCCTTCCCTTCCCTTCCCTTCCCTTCCCTTCCCTTCCCTTCCCTTCCCTTCCCTTCCCTTCCCTTCCCTTCCCTTCCCTTCCCTTCCCTTCCCTTCCCTTCCCTTCCCTTCCCTTCCCTTCCCTTCCCTTCCCTTCCCTTCCCTTCCCTTCCCTTCCCTTCCCTTCCCTTCCCTTCCCTTCCCTTCCCTTCCCTGTTGAGTTGTTTGGTTGTATTTGTGGATTTGTATTTTTCAATCGGTTTTTTAGCTGATGAGTCTCTAGTCACTAAATTGATAGGTGCTCTACACTTTGATTAGATAAATATTCCATGTGGGCAGAATATGCTGTTCTGCCTTTTGAAAAAGCTTTACTTTATTAATGAATTTGTTTAATTTCCACACCCTTCAATAAATCATCGACTTGGGTATGAAATTAAGTATAATTAGGTCACACTGCTGCATGCCTTTATAGTAGATTATGTGTGAACCACTCTGGATTTAGCTGCACTTTTGCACTTTCTCAATATGCGTCAAAGATAAAAATTCAACGTAACAATGTGCTCTACGCTCAGTAATGATAATATATGTCTGAAAACACAGTATGTGAAGTCTTATGTACATTTAAGTATAATCTTCAGGGAATTAAAAACCTAACTGTGTTATATATATATATATATATATATATATATATATATATTTCTGTCTATAGCTAATTGATGAACTGGAAGACTATAATGTTCTACTTAAAATATAAAATTTAAATTAAAAAAAAACCCAGCAGTAAGCAAAACTGTAACACATTTAACAAATAATGTTGTCATGGAGTACTATCTTGAAGCTAAATAAGATATAGAGCTATTGTTTTACATGTTTTTAAATTTCTCATTTTAGATGCATATGTTTGTACAACTGAGTCACTACAGAATTTCCTTAGAGATCTCAATCAATCATTAGATCTACCACTCCTATGCCAGATAAAATGCAGAACTTGCTGGAAATTTCATTCCTATCCTCCAAAAAATAACATGAATATTCGAATCATTGATTAAATTACTTAAGTAAGTCCCTAATTCTCACAGGCAGTCTACTTCTCTTGAAATCAGATCGTAAATATAATTTGTTTCCAATGTTCCAAGGAAAAGGATGGTTAATTCCTCTGAGCTAGCAAAACTTTATGGCATGAAGTGGCATATAAATTTTGGTTAATATACTATATGTCAGATGATATTTTGTCATGATAATTTCCATAACTTTTAATTATTCTTAGTTCATTATATTTTAAAGTATTGAAGCCAGCAGTTATTTATATTTCTGATTTTGTACCACACTGAGGTGTTTGCAATGTCTTTTTATCATCATGAATACCGGTGCTGTTCCTTGTACCTAACACTGTGCACTATTCACAGTATCAGATAAAAAAGATGTATATTCTTAACAATTTTGTACGCAGTTTTAGCACATAATGCAAAAATTCTCTCTATAAAGTTCCTTGTTTAGGAAATGGAAAACCAGATGTAAAAAAGGCCGTAATTTTTGTTGTTTGATCTTAAAATTATTTCTCCAAAAATAAATAATTTCTTTAACACAAACCATACACATAAGATTGTTAATCTTGACAAGGATGAAAGAAATATAATGCTACCTTTTAATCCTTGTTATATTTTCTGACAAATCTACATGTTATACTTTTACATTAATGGACATTTCTGCCCTTTTTATCCCATTCTCTTCTCTGAAAGAAAATTGTCCTAGAGGTATTAAGCTTTTAGAGAATAAGTATAAATATAATTCCTGTAGATATAATCCATAAAATTCAGGAAGCTCCAAAACACTGTTGAAAGTGTTCTACAATGGCATGAAATTTTCAGGATTTGAAATAATATTTACTGTATCTATGCCATCAGAGATGCAAGATTTATTTCACACTACAAAGTATGGTTTAAATCCACCAACAAAACATTCAAGGTCTAAATTTTAATAATGAAATAATTTAGGGATAACTGTGCTCCACTTGTATCATGCAGTACTAATTTCTCAATGTAGTGACTTACATTCAAAATTACTAAAAGTAAAATCTGAAGACTTGTTTTAAATTTCTTTTGAACATAGGTGATTTTGCCAATTGTAGAATGAATTATTCAAGGGTAAATTTAGAATAACCTATATAATAGTCCCCTTAATGTATTGTGAGACTAAAAACCTTAATCAAATTCAACTAAGTTTTCTATGTGCCTAAATTTAAACTTTGCCTATTTTCTTATGCATTTTCTAGCCTAAGAATCACATTTGACATGCAAAGATATAACCTCTATGGTAATTACAGCTACAATTTATTTACAAATAATCATACAAGTGCATATATATATATATATATATATATATATATATATATATATATATATATATATATAGTTGTAGATATCAATGTCCACATTTCAGATGATTCTGTTTAAAAATTGAAAAGTCGCAAAGCTCCAGGACTCTAAAAATTAAAATTTATCCACTGAGAAATCTGAAATGGAAACAAAATGTGCATCAGGATAAAAGGGCTGGCCTGTCCAACAGTAAGATTTTGCTGTGAACGACCCCCTCACCTGCATTTAGCATGTTGATTACTCAGACCACTGAAGCACAGGATGCTGTGCAGAGCCATCAGTCAATAAGATAATTTACAATAATCACCCTTCTGGGCAAACTAGGCGATGAACTGTTTTCTTCTAGCTGAGAAAATCTGTTCCCCTGTTGATAAATGTCCACCAAACAAACAGAAAATCCAGCAGCTTCTCTAGCATTTTCTTCTTACAGAGAAGTGAGAGGCTGTAGTTGAAACTGATTGTGCTTGAATACAGCTTAATAACAAGAAGCATCTCTTTTTAACCTACTAGACTCTGATAGATGTGTTCATCAATAACATAATTGGTTTAATGATACAAAAAGCTGCTGTAAGGGTGGCTTCAAGTGAGTGAAAACAACTTCCCTTAAATGTGTTGGAAGCAATGCACAAACTGATGGCCAGCGTTCTACTGAAGCAGAGAGCAAAATATGGACTCCTCTCCCATGCTCCCTACCAGGGCTCTCCATGGGGTGAGTGACATCCTGACATGGCTGGGGGCCAGGGCCAGGGCTGGAACTGGAGACTGGGACCAGAGGTCAAGGCTGGGGATGCCTATAGAATCTTCTGGAAAATTGCTGCTAGTGTGGGAATGGGGCTCAGATTGCTGCTGGGCTTGCTGTAAGAGATGTATTTTGGTGGTCCTGGCTGCATTTGCTGAGGGGGAAGCCAGCCTTGGAGGGGCCAAGAGTGAGGTTTTTGCAGAACCAGGGAGTTAAATCTCAGGGAAACTTGCCTGAGAAACTGCAACCAGTTTGTGGTGGATGTGATGCCAGTCACTACAGTTAACTTCAGATAAGAAGTGATTTAGGAGAAAAGGGGATTAGGAAGGGGCAGACCCTGGAGGTGATGAGTGCAGGGGTGCTAGAGGACCAGACCTGTAGCATGAATTGTAGGTGTCAATACTATTTGCTAAATAAGACCATGTTGTGGATCCTTGGCTTGTGGATCCTTGGTATTGTATCTTGGACGCTTCTGGATAATGGAAACCTGTCTAATCTGAATGTTTCAGACTTGGAGTGCTATTTGTTCAGTGTGCAAATCCAAATGAAAGGACATCAAGAGAGCCTCAGAGAGATGTGCAGCTGACGCATGTTTCACGGACTCATGTGCTCAGTTAATTCAGCCAAGCTGCTGGCAGATGGAGGGAGTCTCTGGCCTTTGTCTCACTTAATCTTGCCATCCCATTGACAGCGGCCAGAGTAACCCTTGAACAAGCTGTCATTTCTCACTGCTGCCAGACCTGTTGCTGGCAATCCCCACAGCACCTTTTTTCAGAAGCCTTTGGTTTTTTGTTTATCTTTTTTTTTTTTTTTTTTAATTCAAGCTGTCAGTCTCTTTAAAATATGTGGAAAAATGATGGGCAGTTTATAAAATGACCATGACTTTATGGCATAAGCTCGCATTCAGAGATTAATTTTGCCCCTTCTCTCAAGCACAATATATCATAATGATCACAAAAAAGGTTAGACTGTACTGGAGAAAGAGCTTTTCTGAAATTTCCAGGTTCAGGGAGAAGGATCCAGGAAGGCTGATAATGAATAAGTGGACTCATAACTAATGTCATTTGAACTGTTGTGAAAATACTGTTTACTAATTTGTATAATGGGAATGAAAGTGACATTCTTTTTGTTCTCCCTCCCTAAATCTAGTGCCTAAGACTCACACTTAAGTGATTAGTTAAGTTCTATATTTTATGCAAATGATTGTTTAATAATACTGTGTGACATCAGCTGAATTGTGATAACTGAATAAAACCCTAACCTATATTGCACATAAGCTTTCACACATTGTACAAATCTATCCTCTTTTTTATCAAATTTAAACTGGGGGAAAAAAAATAACCAGAACTAGTTCTCAGTGGAAGTTAGGATTATTTCATTGGGAAAATACGGTTTTGTCATGTTTTCCTCTAACTGGAGATTTATGGACTGGTGATGAAACTTAAAAAGTGCACAAAATGTATTTCAGTTCTCCTTGCTCTCTGTCTTTATTGAGTCAGCTATAAATATATATAAGACTTAAAATCTCTGAATTTTTTTTATAACTCACTGAAGTTCTCCAATTTTTTTTTTTTTTTCAATAAGGCCTTATAAAGCATTCTGATAAGAAAAGTACCTATGATGAGACAGTGAAAGAAGATATAGGTGATTTCTAGAAAAAAGTACAGTCTCTTCACTCTGCTGCCATTGAAATGTGTGTTTTGTAAGTTTCTTCAAGTATATATTCAAATTGATAACTTTCTATAATTGCTTTATTTCAGATGGACTCAAAATTAGTAGAAAGCAAATCAAAGAAGATAAATTCCTTGCTTTGTTTTAAAGACAAAAACCCCAAATATCATCAAAGAAGGAATACCCAAAACCCAACAACCAACTGAAATTTCAGAACTTGTGTCATCTCTTACCTTGGGCCAAATGTAAAGTCTGCTATCTGAGGATATTTCTTCAGTTCAAATTCATATAGCAAAGGCTCCATAACTTAAATATAAATTGTGGATCTTTGGTTTTTATTTGACAAGTGAGAGCAGATTTTTTGCTGCATTGTGGTATTCTTTACAGGCTGTCAAAATATTTGCATGGCTTTGTCTGGGTTTTCTTTCACTAACAAGTGCTCTTATGTACAGCCATTCACTGAATTCAAAAAACCAGCAGTCTAGGAGATTTTTGTGAGCAAAATTATAAAGGACTTTATTCTTAAGAGCATTTAATTTTCCTACTCGATTTTGATATAATAACCCATCTCTCAAATGAAATTTTTTTAAATTACCTTATGAATTATTTCTAAATGCTGGTGGAATACACAGAGCTCTGCCATCAAAATTGCAAGTGGGGTATGGTCAGTGTAGCAACTGTTACTTATCCGTACTATGTCTCATCTTATACAGCTGCCCATTGTTATACTTTTCTTCTTCAAGGGCCTGAAGTCTTGCCCTTGTTTGTGTTGCTGTAGAATACCTCCTTTTTTCTTTCCAGCTAAATCTCAGAGTATTTTGGTAATACTGCTCTGCAGGTGTTGCTTTCCTGTCTGGGATACACATGGCAGCCAGCAAAAGAAAATCCTCAATTGCATACATAGAAAGCTTTATGGAAGATAAACAAAGGATTTCTTTGCAAGTTAGTAGGAAATATGAACGTGTATAAGGAAGAGCAGCTGTTATTAGGAAGAATTCCCTCAGTGAATCTGATTCTGTTTTTTTTATATGCTCTTAAAAATTTCTGTCTGTACTTATGGAATATTCTATTGCCCATGCATCAGATAATACCTTACAATTTCCTACAACTAGTGATATGGTGCAAACTCAAAGATGGTGAAGACCTAGTATTTAAATTCTAATCTATATCAGAGTATAGTATAATTTTTGAGTTATGCTACATGAATTAGGGGATCTTGAGTAGATGCTGTTTTTTAATTAATATTGATGTAAGCTTTTAACATTTGCCAGTTTGCATTGCAAAATTTCTCTTTATCAGAAAGGATTGAAAAATTGGCAAATTAACATTGATTCTGATGCAAAACTGCACTATTGTGTCTCTGGTATCAGCATTAGTGGCATGTACAGTCACATTACCCCTTAGGAACAAACCTTATCTTAGCTGTGTGCAGAATACAAATATGGAAGCATGTATTGATACTGAAATTATAAAACTAATTATTATTAAATAAAATTAAGCCACTTTTCTACGGTGAAGGATTATTCATCACGAGACAATTTTATATATAGACTGAGTACCCTTCAAGTTTAATATTACAGTTTAAGTAAATATTGGGTGATGTGTGCAGAAAGAAATTCTCTGTGATTTTGGTTGGTTGGTTGGTTGGTTGGTTGGTTGGTTGGTTGGTTGGTTGGCTGGTTAGTTTGGGGGTTTCTGTTCTATGCTGTGTAACAGGATCAGTCAAGTTAATCATTATTATCTTCTCTGCCTTCCTCCTAAATCACGGAAAAAAATTACTCTCATGTCTTTGTAGACCAGATCCTGTGATTTTTTTTAATGCCTTTTTTTATGCCATACTTTTTTCATCTCAACCCTGTGTCAGTCAGGATTTTTTTAAAGGCATCATTGAATCAGATAAAAATTTTCACACATATTTTAATACTGTTCAGCTGCTTGACCTTGGTAGACTCAGTTGGCTTTCTTTGAAGCACTTCTCCCTTTCAGGTGTGTTTACGCCACCAGAAATGACAACACATGGAGGAAAATTTGCAAGATGCGTTTGAGTGCAGCAGCCATGTGATATTGCATGTTTTGTGCCTGATATTTTTTATGGTTGTGAGCACTTGCACTATCAGAAGTAATTAGGGCCAAGTAAAAGAGCTGTGCCCAAAGAAACAAAAGCTTAAAAATATTGATATGGCTTTGTGCTGTAACTACTGTAAGGGATAGCCAAGCATTTTTATATCTTAGGAATGCAACAGGTATGCTACAGCAACTGTTGCAAGTGAAAAGGTTTCTTTTCAGGTTATGTTGTCAGTTCTCAACAAATGAATCACACACAGTGTGTGAGTAAAGCTGTCCCTCTGTTTATGATCCCTGACTCATTCCATGGGTTTTATTTGCTTCCATTTCAAAGACATTTTACTACTTTTGTACAGCAAATTGTATCTACACCATAAAGTAACAGTTGCAGCTTTTACAAGTCCAGGATTACATATTCCCTAGACAGTCTTTTTTTGGTAGGGACAAGTCTTGAGATATCGAAATTCTGGAAATGCAGAAAATTGTTAGAGGAAAATTAACCCCAGGTGGCAAAAGGAAATTGGAAGACAAAAGAAACAAAAAATAGAGTTCTGTTGCTGCAGAGGACCAGCTCCAATAGTTGTTTCTCTACTCCCATATGTTTGTGAATCTTGACCTCTCTTCTAAAAGGTGGATTTTTTTTTCTAGGAAGAGCTTGATAAGCACTTCATACACATGTACATGTATAGAAAGGTGACTTTTGGTGTCAGGGCGACAGTGTGGAAGGAACTAGCATAGCTAGGAGATAAGAATGGAAGGGAAGGGGTGTAAAAAGTTCTGTAGACCTGTACCTTATAACCTGCATTTTCAGCTTTCACTTGCAGAGCTGTCCTGTTACTTCCTCTTACTCTACACATTAAGGAAAGAAGAAGATGGATGCAAAAATAAGAAATGCAACTTCTGAAACTGAATAAAATTTCCAATTTGTGCTTCATTAACAAATTTCCTGAAACTAATTTCTTTATTACAAAAATCTGTATTGAGGTTGCTGAGGTTTCATTTTTCAGAGCAAGTCTCTGTGGAACCCGTGGATGCTGCCTGGAGGGTTGAAAGTGGCTAATGTGAATATCAATTAATAATGTTCTAGTGACAAGGAGCTCTGCAATAAATTCTTGTTTACACTCTGCCTTAATAAGTATATAAACATGAAAAATTACAAAATACTGTGTTAGTTTTTCTCAAAAATCTATCACTTAGGCCTTGATATAGATCTGACATAGGAGGATACAGAGGATAGAGAACTGGGAAATCCTCAGATGGTTTGTTTCCTTTGCTATGAGCTAGTCCTCTGGAGTCTCTGATCACATCTGTTATATGGACCTTGCTGCATCATCCAAGAGTATTTCTTCCTAATGATAAATCTGAAGGCAAGTTTAATCGTCAACATTATCAGATTATCTAAAGTTTATATATAAACTTACGCAGCAGTTTAATATTTCTTCTGCAATGGCATGCTCTTGCATTGTCCTCATCTGGTCTCTAGTTGGGAAATGTTGGGAAAATAGTTTGGAAAAGCACTTAGAACTCAAATTATTGATCTGTTTTGTGTTGGACCCACATCCAACACAAATTTCCAAATTTCCTTTCCAAATTTCCAATGTTATTGTGTATGTTTAATATAATTTCTAAGAAGCAGTAAACCTACTCAATTTTCAATCCTTTGAGAAAGACCATCCTTAATAATCACAATATTTTAATTCCTGTCACTTGAGACTTGTCCTGCAAATATGCATGTTTGTCTTCTGAAATATCTGTGTGACACATGCAGTCAATGGAACATCCTTAGAAACCCACTGCAGAATTTTGGATTTTTTGAAGACTATGTGGTGTTTCCATGTCCGACATATCACTTTAAATTTGAAATGAAGTGCAAAAGTACTCTCTTAAGCTCGTGTTTGCCTGTTTCTCAGTTGAATATTCAACTGACATAAACATTTCCATGTGGAAATTTTAAATTTATGTTCTTAAACAATATCAAATTTCATATTTCTGTAAAAGTCCTTCAGAATTAGAAACAGACATCATTGACATCTCAAACTACCTGCATTTAATCTGCCTTTAATAATGTAAGTCCTTTTTTATCCTCTGTGTAGCTTTTACACATTACAGTAAATTCACGAATACAAGCCGCACTGAGTATAAGCCGCATCTCTGGGTGTTGGCAAATATTTCGGTTTTTGTCCATAGATAAGCCGCACCCGAATATAAGCCGCTCTGTCGTTTGCAACGAGGACCCGCGTGCAATTAGTAACAGAACCGCGGGAGGGCGGGGTTTACTGGCTGAGCTAAGGCTGTGCAGGCTCGGCCCGCTAGGGGCTACTGACGGGGCCAGGTGGCCCAGCCCGGCGCTGCCGCTCGGGGCCGGCCGCCGCTGCCACTGGGCTCAGTCACCCCGGGTCGGCGCTGCCCCGCAGTGGCAGGCAGGGACGGAGCTTCCCCCGCTCCTACGGCAGCGGTGGCGGGCGGGGACAGAGCTTTCCCGCTCCCGTGGCGCTGGCGGCGGGCGCGGACAAAGCACCCCGCCTCCTCCCCGAGCCATGGCAATGGCTGTGCGGGGCTCCCAGCTCCTCCCCAAGCCGCGGCAATGGCGGCGCGCGCTTCCACCCGCCTCCCCGGGCCACAGCAATGGTGGTGTGCACTTCCCCCCACCTCCCCGGGCCACGGCAATGGCGATGCGCACTTCATCCCCCCTCCCCGGGCCGCGGCAATGGCTGTGCAGGGCTCCTGTTGGCTCCCCGGGCCGCGGCAATGGCGGCGCCCCCCCCGTGTCGGCTCCCCGGGCCGCGGCAATGGCAGTGCCCCCCCCCCGTCGGCTCCCCAGGCCGCGGCAGTGGCAGCGCAGGGCCCCCGTCGGCTCCCCAGGCCGCGGCAATGACGGTGCGCCCCCCGCCCCGTCCTCCCCGGGCCGCGGTAATGGTGGCACCCCCCCCCCCCGTCCTCCCCAAACCGCAGCAATGGCGGCACGCCTCCCCCCCCCCCCCCCCTCCCCTGGGCTGCGGCAGAGGAGGGAAGAAGAGAGCTCTCCCGCCTCTC
The DNA here is from genome assembly GCF_009819885.2 of Catharus ustulatus. NCBI lineage: Eukaryota > Metazoa > Chordata > Aves > Passeriformes > Turdidae > Catharus > Catharus ustulatus. The sequence goes on from NC_046221.1 coordinate 80,904,832, forward strand.
TCCCCGCCCTCCGTGCTGCCTGCAGGGAGCCAGGGCAACACGGTAACACTGTAACAATTGCAAAATGCCGGCTTTTACTGGCAGGTGCTTGACTCGGCACTCTGGCTGGCACGTCTGGGGTTGTAAATGTCAGAAAATTATTTACATATTAGCCGCCCCCGACTATTAGCCACACTTCCGGGTTTCCACCAAAATTTTTGTCAAATTGCTGTGGCTTGTATTCGTGAAATTACTGTAATTAAGATTTCAGTGATGTAGCATGGATTTTGAATTTTTTTTTTTGTTTTTCTTTCCTGCATATAGCTTCCCTTCCCCACTCCCCAGCTGAGACTGAAATAGTATCAAAATGGAGCAATATAACTCAGTGTTGAGAAATGAACATCAAATGTTTTCTTTTCTTTTTTTTTTTTAAGTTAAAAAGAAAGAAAAACAGAAATGTAAATAATATTTAAGGAACTGCAGGAAACAGTTAGAAATCATCTGATTTTTATCCTAATTATTAAGTGAAAGATAAACCACAGATGTAATATGTTTGCAGAATTGTAATCTCTCTTCAGACTTCATATAAACATTGCAAAAAGCTAAATATGTTGAAGATGTCATAATTAATGCATGACTTTTAATACTAAGCAGTGTAAATCTTTATTGATTTATATGATAGTTTGAACTTCATAGAAGCTATAGATCCAATAAGTGTTTTGTCCTTCCTCTGTTTATTATTGACCTTTAAGAAAGGTCTAACAAAGAAGAGGGCTGCAGTCGTCTTAATCTTGCAGTCTCTTGAGCCAAATTATGAATGACTGCTATGTACTGGGAGAAAAATGCTATCCAGTTCTAAAAAGCTACTAAACTAATACTAGTATTAAAGAAGTAGTGATGGGTGTCTGCAGTTTCTTTTCATAAAAGGCAAAAGCTTTAGGTCCACTTTTAAACATCTAAACACTGGGGGTTTTACTTCCTACCTGGCTGTCAGTAGAAGCACTAATACTTGAATTCACCTTGGAAAATTATTTTGAATCCTCCTTCATCTATTGCCTTAAGGATGTTGCTCAGTAAAAAAAAAAAAAGTAGACCAAGTTGATCTACTAAGAAAAGGTGCTGTAACTTTAGGAACATAGAGGGCTTTATCAAGACAAGAGGAATTTGGGAGTGAAATATTTGTGACATTTCGAGAGGAAGAAAAGTGATTTAACAGGTTTTGCAGTACCTCATTCTTCACTTAAAAAAAACCAGTGCTGCTGATTCCTAGACTTGACCTGAAATTCCTTTTTTTATTCAAAACACAGGCACAATGGTTGACTGAGGGCATGCTTCTAGGCAAAGCCATTATCCAAACATATTTTCTCAGCTTATAAAATATATCTAGATGGTTATGGTTATTTAGCTCTGTCTAGGAAAAAAACTTCACAGACCCAACGATAAACATGCCCCATAATTAGTGCACATACTCCCACACCCTTTTTCTGAAGGTGTTCACAGCACATCCAAAGCTGGCAACTGCCACCACACATGCAATGCAGTTGACAATCATTTTTATGCCTAAAAGAAAATAAATCTCCCTTTAACTTTTTTTTGTAAGTTTCACTGCATGCTGCATAAAATGAAAACTTTTAAAGTTGAATTTAAAAGGGAATGCATTTTAAAACTGCATAATCATGAAAATATAACATTATTTTTTTTTAAATGAGTTATGCAAAGATCTTCTTACAACTTAGAATCATGCATATTTTTCTTTTTTTAAGTAAATTTTTGTTTTAGGTAGTTATTGGCAGAGATGAGAAATTGCAAGTTTAGGTTGTTTTTATTTTACCATACAAAGATAGCACGCAGTTTATTCCTTTTGTTATTTGCAAAACAAGATAACAAGATTAATGACAATTTAGTGTCTCTGTACAGTCTGTTCACCCCTGTCAAGGGGAATGTTAAGGCTTCCATTTTTATTCTTTCTTTTCCTCTGCTGCTGATAGTAAGAATACTAAGCAAGTTAAAGAATGTGTTTGTCAACTAGAACATCTTTCTGTTATGACCTGGATATTCATCACCTGCCTGACTTTCGAAATGTGGAATAATGATAAATTTGGGTACTAGCTGGTTTAATCTGGCTGTCAACCAGCAACCTTGAGTTGAGATGCTCTTTTATCTTGTGAAACACATTCATGAAGTATTCACTCTTTAAGTAAAATCTACTATTTAGATTTTCTTCCTCTATCACTAACAAGGTCTGATGATATTTTGGATTTAATTTATTCAGTAAACAAACAATGAAATCTGTTTCTGTCAGCACTTCCATCTTGGAAAGCAGAAAGCGAAAAAGAACATGGTGCAGTGATTAATGATTGTGATTAACCCTCTAGAGGTTATGGCTTCATGCCCCAATGATTCTTCTGTCATTACTTTGGCTAAGATGCTACATTAAGCACGTATGCCTTCATCCATACGGCTTGCTAAAAACCTAGAGGTTGACCTTTAGCATTGTATTTTTCACAAATGAACATTAAATGCTGAATGTGTAACTTGTGCGTCCTGGGCTGAAGTAAGAGGAGTGCTGTCCCTGGGTTAAAGGTGATCTTCCCCTCTACTCAACACTGGTGTGACTGCACCTGGGGTTCCTTGTTCACTTCCGTGCTCCCAAGAACAGCAAGGTCACAAACTAATTGGAAAGGGTCACAATGTTGATGAAAGGACTGGAGCATCTTGCCTACAAAGAAAGGTTGAGAGAGCTGGGACTGTTGAGGCTGAAGAAGAGAAAACTACTTGAGATCTCATCAAGGTACATAAAACTCTTGAAGTGATACTACAAAGGGAGTGGAGACTGCTTCTTTCTTCAGTGGTGATCCGAGGCAATGTGCATAATATACAACACAGAAGATTTTCTCTGAACATCAGGAAATACTTTTTTATTGTGAGGATGACCAAGCAAAGGTTTCCCAGGGAGGTTTTGTGGCATTGATCACTGGGCACATTCAATGCTGACTGGACATAATCCTGGGCAACCAGCTATGGGTGTCCCTGTCTGAGCAGAGTAGTGCTGAACCAGATGATCTCAGGAGGTCCCTTCCAACTTCAGTCATCCAGGTTTTCCCAATCCCCTTGTGCTGCCCTGTGGGGGGGATGGGAGAGAACGAGGAGAAAATGTGGTTTTGTTGGGTTTTTTTGTTTGTTTCTCAGCATCCTGCTTTATTTTAGTTGCCAATAAATTAAATTAACTTTCCTCAAGTTTATTTGGTTTTGGGTGTTATGGTGATCTTTCTGTTTTTTATTTGAACCACAAGATATTTGGGTTTATTTTCTCCCATCCTCTGTTGAGGTGGAAGAATAAGAGAGTGGTTGGGTTGAGCCTAGTACTCTGCCAAAGTCAATTAATCACAGTCATAAATAGAAATAAAACCTTTTAGCTTGATTATAGCTTATTACATTTCTAATTTTCAAGAATCAATTAGAGTGTATGTTAACAGGAAAAACAGAACTGTGATTCACATACCAATTCCCACAGAATATGTTTGAAGAATGATTGACTATTTTTTAGTTAATAATGTTTTAGCACTAAAGAAGGGAAAAAAAATCTTAAAAGTTCTGAAGTCTTGTACACAACCCTATTATGTTACAAATTTCCTTGGTGCTTCCTTAATAGGAAACTCATTAAAAGACTATCTGTTTAAGTTACTCTGTTTAAGAAAGCTAATTTTTTTATGTTCTTTCAGTCTTTAGCTGTGAAAATAAAACAAATCCCTTCTTTACTACAAGAAGTAATAGAATGGTTGAATGATTTGAATGAGAATGGACTGTGAAGTCCCAACTTCCTGCCATGGGCAAGAGCACCTTCTGCTAGACCAGTGTGCTCAAGGCCCCATCCACGATGGTCTTTAACACAGTTTGTCTGGGAAACCCTCCCCAGGTTATCACCACCTTTATCTTAAAAGGTTTTCTTCCTCATGTTCAGTATAAATGGATTAGAACTGTTACCTTTTTCACTGTCTCCTTTTGTGCCTTGACAAAAAGTACAGTAATTTCAAGATTATAAGCCGCACCATTTTGATTAAAATTTTGGTCCTAACCCGAAGTGCAGCTTATAATCAGGTGTAGCTTACATATGGACAAAGACTGAAAAGTTGTTGTTTTAGTTTGGGGGACAGGTATCTACTAAGAAAGGCAGAAGCCTCTCTTTGAAATGGAGAATGTAAACCCCCTCTCTCCAAATTATTATTATTTTGAAATCAAGGGGCTTTCAGACAAAAATATGAAAATTAGGAATAACAGTTCTTTTCTGGGGAAATTAAAATAGAAATACAGTACTACAAAGAAACAAACTCCAAACCCTGACAAAGTCAGAGTACAACCTGACACCCCGTCAGGCAGGGTGTTGGTAGCAGTCGCATTAAATGGTGGTTGCATCCTCCTGCAGTGACAGATGTGATTCAGTTGAAGCAGTGCTCCTGTAGAAGGTGTAGTTTCCCTCCAGAGGTCCAGTGGTGATATGGAGAAATCCAATTTTCCTCTGGAGTCCAGTGGAGAAAGGGGCTACCTTAGTGTCCCAAAACCTGTTTTTATTTTGGTAAGAAATGTTGGGCTCTTCCCCCTGGCTGGAGCAACTTCCAATGGGATGCAGTAATTTTATCAGTCACACAGTGGGACTCAATGGGCCATTAGCAGAAAATGACTCGCTGGAGGGAGGCTGGGTTGTGAAAAGATAAAGAACAATGCCCCGCCTGGTTTCAATGGATGGCTCATTAGCAGATAATATCTCCCATGGAGATAAGGATCACTGCCCCCACCCTAAACCAATGGTGATAGGATAGATACCTTTTATCACACTCTGTATTGTAACGTGCTGCTTATAATCAGGTGTGGCTTATGTATGGACAAAGAACGAAATGTTGCCAACACCCGGAGATGCGGCTTATAGTCAGTGCAGCTTATATTTGTGGAATTACAGTATTTGTGCCTTTATCATAAACCCCACTTCTAGGTACTGAAAGTCTCCCTAAGGTCTTCTGTTTTCCAAATGGAACTTTTCCAACTCTCTCAGCATTTCCTCATAGCACTATTGCTCCAATCAACAGCCAAATGCCTTGGTTTCTTTGGTATAGAATTGTTCTGCCTGCAAGTACATTTTATATGCTAATTTAATTTACTTACACAATCAAATTATAGGGAAAATTTGTTCTTGCACTTCTTTGCAATGTTATTGCAATTATTACATTATTTTATTTTATTATTACTGTGAGTTTTTGCAGCTTTTGTTACAGAACAAAGAGTGCTTTTAATTATACAAATAATAAATATTTAAATAGCTGCATAAATTTTGGGAAATAAACAATTTACAATTCCATTAAAAAGGTATTGTCTATTACAGCTACTGTTTCACAAAATTTGGGTTTATGCTGAAATAGGCTCTTTCCTTGAAAAGTAAGAATTGATTTCTGCATTTCAAAAAGATGATCTAATGTATTTTTAATCAAGTTATCAAACTCTTCCAGGATACCTTGAACTATCCTTATTTCCAAATATTGCTGCCACCATTTTTCAGAAGAAAACACAGTTTGGAAGTGGCAATGTTTTGGTACAGCCTTGTCTCTTAACCTAAAGACAATATTTTTAAAATCATATTTCTCTTCATGGAGGATTAATCAAGACTTTTAATATATAAATGAATAGAATGAAGGTATTATCCAAATGCAGAATTATTATTATAATTTCTACTTTTTTAATACTCACTTTTAGGTGATACTTTATAAAAACTATTGTATCAGTGAATGGAGATTTAATCCTCCAGTAGAAATTTGTTTTTGAAATATGCCCTTGGAGCTTCAGAGCTTTCATTAATCAACATTATTGTATGTAACATGTTTCAGAGAAGCTTGAATTAATTTTTATAAGGAAATTTTTTGCATTGTATTGAGTTTTGCTACTGTTTTCTTTTTCTCTACGGTGTGAGAGAAACCTTTTTTCTCCTTCTACCTCTTCTTAGCTATTTCATGTTAGTAAATTCTATCATATCTTGCTAAGATTTTTAAAATACTTTTTGAACTTTTCTGGCTCCACGTTCTTTCTTCTTGGAAGTTAGGAACACATTCAGTGTTTGAAGAGACTTACTTGGCAGAAAATGATTCAGACTTCGTTACCCAGAAGAGTTTGCAACCAATGCTAGCATTCTCAGAAAAAGAGCTGGGAGTACTGATAAACTTTTGAAAAAGTAAAGTCTATTTCTAAAATTCCATTTCTTCTCACTACCCGATGACCTGTCCATTTGAGTGAGTCCAACAAGGTGGTTGCATGCAAACCAGGGTGTTTTAAAATGACATTCCAAAAGTTAACATTCAATTTAAAGTTTAATTGCTTAAAGAAGCTGTCTGATTGAACAAGTCATCATCTTCTAGGGATTCTCAATAAAAATTAAACCACTTAGTTTCCTAATACAGGACCGTGTAAATACATATCCATCCAAGCAAATTTGGTTAAGTAGTGTCACTTACAGGGAATATCATCTAATTTACTATACAAGATTGACCTTTTTGACAATAATTTGTTAACATGGATTTGGCAGAGATTTACAGTGTTAAGTGATTAGACAATCAATACAACTTGATGTGTGAAATAATTAATGCATGTTGCACATTGCTGTGATGATTAGAATATAATCTGAACTGTGTTGAGCCCTGCCTGATTCTATTTAATGCACTTGGTAGGTTACAATATAACATGCAGTGCCCTTGGAGTTTATCGGGACTACCTGTGTCAATAAAGACTGGAACAACTTACAGTAAATGCTGAGGTTCTGGAAATACAAAAATCAAATTAATTACAGTAATTTCACAATGATAAATGACACCCTTTTGACTAAAATTTTCGTCCCAACCTGGAAGTGTGGCTTACACTCTGGAGTGGCCAATATATGGAAAAATTTGTCAAATTTCCCAACCTGGAAGGGCGAGCCACTGGCCCAACTGAGCTCATGAATTGAGTACCTGCCAGTAAAACCCACAATCGCGCAATTGTTAAAAATTGGTTACTCTGTTGTGCAGTGGGGGAAAGCGGGCTCCCTCCCTCCCGCTGGCAGCGTGGGCGAAAGCGGGCTCGGTCCCTCCCTCCCACCACCACTGCAGGCGAAAGTGGTCTCCCGTCAGTACCAGGACAGTGGCAGCTGGACGGCTGGCCCTGCTGAGCGGTGGCAGTGGCAGCAGCGCCTACCGGTCCTTAGTGGCCCTGCCAAGCGGCAGTGCCAAGCTGGGCCACCCAGTCCCATCAGCAGTCCTGAGCAGGCCGAGTCTGCCCGGCCCTGAGCTGAGCCAGTAAACTCCGTGATCGCGTGATTCCATTACTAATTTGTTACTTTGTTGCACATGGGTCCTCACTGCGAATGAAAGTGCAGCTTATAATCTGTTGCGGTTTATATATGGACAAAGAACGAAAAGTTGCCGACACCCGGAATTGTGGCTTATAATCAGGTGCGACTTATAATCATAAAATTACTGTACTTTCTGAGGGGATAGTCTAGATATATCACAACTTGGCCAATAGTTAATTTGGATGAATCTTACTTATCTGCAATATATATGCAACTTTATAACACCATAGGTGCTTTGAAAATGTTGCCATATTCCTTGTGAATGATGCTTAGGAAGGATGTACCATGTGACAATAAATGAAAAAGTTCATGCACACAAACCCTGATATGAAGGTTTATATATGCAACATTCACTTGGAGGTTCAACAAATTTTATTCATAGCTCAATACATTCAGTTTTGAGAATATGGGGACTTTTTTTATTATGCACTGTGGACTGTGGACAACTCCATGTACAGAAACTGGAAATAAGTTTTTTTCTAGTGACAGATAACTTTAAAATCTTGCAGGGATTCTTTAAGATTTTGAAGAAAATATATATTTTTATTACCAATATTATGCCAATGAATGTTGTCGAAAGTTGACATTGAAGGCTGAAAATTTGTAATTATAATTTAGATATTATTCAGTCAATGTATACATGACATGAGGCAGTTTGGACAAAATTAGATGAAAATTGAAAGTGATTGTCCTAGATTTTCTTGCCCCCATAGCTGAAGGTAGTTGTAGAAAGTAATATATTCTGAAAATGTGTTCTGTAAATTTCCCATATTTATCAATTTCAGAGTTTCTATAAGTTAATATGTTAGTCAAAATAATGACATTATTTATAAAATCATCCCTTTGATTGTTTTATAAGTGCATTAAAAAGAGTCTGTGGTATTTCTATTAATATCACAATTGACTCATCAAATATTCCTTTATGTGTCTCATATTTAAATGATGTGATAATCTAGAAAGTGGATTGCAGGCAACATTATAATACTGTATCTGAACAATGTGACTTTAACAAAATAATTTTAATTCAATCTAAATATTGTATTATCATATAGTATATATATTTTGACCTGTGTGTAGAGTGTTATTTGTCCCATTCTTGAATCTTTATTTTAACAACTTCATGCTACTATTTTATTCAGCTTCTATAAAAAAAAATAAAAATGAGTAGAATCAAGTCCTTATAGTTCACCAAAGAATCCTTCATAAAAGGGACTGTAGTCATAGGAAGATTTGGAAAACAGGTCCGTTGGTTGTTTTGTTTGTTTCCATTGCTGGGGATTTTTTTGTAGTCTTACATCATTAAGCTGACATTAGGCAGTTCTTTTACTCAATAACACTTCTCATGTAATAATAACCTGGAGGTGAAGTTAGAAAGGATTTGAGAAGGTCAGTGAAATCTGTTTTATTTAGGATTTATGTGCATTAGGCTTATGAGGAAAGAAGTCTGCAAGTGAGAGTTATAAGGTTTTCTTGCTCCTTGAGGTCAGTTACCCTGTGAATGATCCTTAGTGATCCTGTAAAAGGGATAGTAACAGAAGCTTTTACAGAAGAAGCACTTACAGAACTCTCTTCTCTTAGAGAGAAGCTCTCCTTGACTGAAATGTGAGAAATGTCAGTGGAAAGCTTTGTTTGATGGTAAAAATATTGGAAGGAAAACCTATTTCATCTCTGACTTAATAAGAATCATGCAGTGAAGTAGATATATCCTAGATTTTGAATGTTTAATTAATAATGCTTAATTTTTATTTCCTTTTCCTTGAAAGAAGGGGTATATGGAGAACATTATTTGACAACTCAGTCCTTGCTAGCAGTGATATACTTGCAAGGCATCTTAAGCTGAACTCCTGGCATTTCTTAATGCTGCTTGAAACAAAAGGATGCTGTCTTTAAAAGAGCAAATTTTTGTCTGAAGTATGTTAATCAAAAAAGATAGGAAACTTTTTCTCAGTTTATTTTGATGGGCACGGGACAAAAACTGAGGAATGAGCTTTGCAGACATCATGCGAAATATTGCCAAGCTGATCAAGATAGGTGTTATTTGTGGTTGCACTTTAATGCAATTAATAAGTCATGGTGTTTAAATTTGAATTGGTCTAACTTAACCTTTGCAGCCTAACTTGAATTCTAAGAAAGGAAAGCAAGTCCTCAAAATTAATGCAGAGGGTGTTTGTTTAGTAATTGTAGAATTTTGAATTTCTTCCTGTGCCATTTAAATAGGACTTCAGATTTTTAATTCAAATGAGTGTTGTTACTAACATTGGTATACGGGATCCCTCACAGGAGTGTGTTAATAGCTAGAAATGTTTTGATGAATACCACTGTTTTCAGATGAGCAGTGCTAGTACATCACCAGCACTGTCTCTGCACCAGTAGCGCAGAAAGGACACAACCAGGTCAGCTGACCCAGTCAGGCCACAGGGGATATTCCATAGCATACAATATCAGCTCAAATACAAAAGTTAAGAAAAAGGAGGAGGAAGCGGGGCATTCAATACTTACAGTGTTTTCCTTCCAGACCAACTGTTACACATTCTGAAACCCTGCTTCCTGGCAAGTGGATAAGCATTCCTTGCTGCTGAGAAATAGAATTTTTTTTTTCTTTTCTTGCATACATGTAACCATTGTTTTAGTTTAGTAAATCATCTTTATCTTGATCCACAAGAGGTTTTTTCCATCTTATTTTCTCCCACCTCCAGCCCAACATCCTCTTGAGGAAGTGAGAGATAGAGGGGCTTGTTGGGCATTTGGTGTCCAACCAAGGTCAACATACTACAGTCATTGCTTCACTTAACTGTCCTCTGGAAAGAGGAACATTTGAGGAATGCTTCTAAAATTCTGAGGTTTTTCCTATCCAAGATCTTTGATGTTACTTTGATGAAGACAAAAAATGAACCTGGAAGACTGGCTGCAGGAGCCAACAAGGTAGCATTAGCAGGCACACACTATGAATGTATGAAGATGTATGAAAATTTGAAATGCTGTGGATAAGAAAATTTGTTTGGAGGTTTTAGTGTGAAACTTGAATGTAATTATTGAAAAAATTAAAAATTTTTCTTAATATTTTTCTAAACGAGATTTTTTGCATAGTTATGGAAGCTTAGCTATGCAAGGAAGGAAATATTCATTCTGCAAAAGCAGTGACTTTTCATATGTATGATATACCTACATTTAGAAGAGAAGTTGCTAAGGCACTGGACACTACATTGGGTACATTTCAAGAATTTTCTCCTTTAGCAATTCCCAGAGCAGACAATTTGATATGGGCTTGTTTGTGATTTAGATTTCTTTTAATCGCTAAAAAGCCCCATTAAACTGTGAGAAAGTAGGGCTTATATTGAAACATATCTTGTGGTAGTTTTTGGATCAAGGATAGATCCAATTCAATTTGAATAGGTCAATTTGATTGGAATAGAATATAAATTATTCCAAAAACTGAATTTCAAGTCTAAGTCATAGGGATTTTTTTGCCAAATCATTAAATAACAGTTCTAAGCATATGGAGGGAGGGAGTTAAGTGTGTGTCTGGGTCAGTGATGAAACAATAGGAGTACTTTATGTTTAGAATTAACCACAGATTTGAAATTATTCACTAAACATGGGATTCTCTGTGGATTTTCACGAATAATTATTTCTGAAAAGCATAGGTACTTCAACTTTCTGAACTACCTGTCAGTTAGATTAATAGCATCTTGGCAGCTGATTACAACCACTGTTATGTAGTGGCTACCAGACGAGCATTAATTTAGTTTTATATTAAGCATGCAAAGCAAGTAGAGAAAATATAATCATTTATTATTATAATAGTTCTAAGTTATAACCAGCTGCATGATTTATGCTTCAATTAAACTATGCAGCTTGTACAAAGTCTTCTTCCTGTATTAATCATGCAAACTGGCTCATTATTTATGACTAAAAAAAGCAGATGAGCCAGGGTTTTCAGTGATGATTGGGAAAGGTTTCATATCTGCAACACCCCACATATTAAGCATGGCAGAAAAGATAAAGTGTTTAATATGAAGAAAAGATATGATAGTGTAGAATTTTCCAGTTTTGAATTGTAATGCTATCAATCTACTGTTACTCTGAAGAATGAAGTTAAATGATACGATCATTTGCACTCCTCAAAACCTGTAGACTGCTCAATGGCTATCAGTGAAAGTAGTTTGGTTTTTTTTTTTTTTTTTTTTTAATTTGGTAGTGTTTGATAAAATATTTACTAAGAATAGTCAGTATACATGACAGCAAAGAGAACTAAGGATAAAGCTATGGCTTTACTTTCCAAGTCCATTTGCATCTCTTAGGTTTACTTGATTGAGTAGGTCTTGAGGAATAAAACCATTTTAAGACTAAAAATATCTCTTCCACTTTGCAGAAGCTCTGTGAATTTCCACATATCATGTTCACTATTAGGGTGATACAACTTTTTTGTGTTTTTCAGGAAGGAAGGGTAAAGTGTTGGATTACTGGGACTTTGTTAGCTCACAATTATTAATTGTTACCTGTCCTGTTCTAATTTTGGCTTAAGACAATATCAGTCCTGTCAATTGTATTAATACCCTGGACACTTGTTGGGTGGCTGTTTGCTGAAGTATTTATCTTGCTTTGTTCCTCTTGATTGATGTTAGCTATAGCAAAATTTTCCCTAACACCTGCACGTTGTGACAAAAAATAAAAAAAAAAAAAGCTAAACAAATAAACAAAACCTCCAAAAAACCATAGAACAATCAAAATTGATGTTCACATCAGGCTACTTAACATGTAATAGATGGGGCAAATAGATCCAATCCAAGTAATTTGTTTTATAAAATAAATAATTAAAAATTTATAAGATAAAGTATAAGAATGAAGATCACAAATGAGCAAAGCCTTATTGCTTCATTCCTGCACACTGGGTTTTTTTTCCCCTTCCTCTTCCTATCCTATTTTTAGTGTTTTACCCACCTTCAATTTTCCTTTTCTTTATCTCCTACTCTTCTGTCTGTCTGGGCTGCCTTCAGCCCAGTTTTGTGATTTCTATGATGGCAAGAATAGGCTGTGAAATTGACTAAAAAGAATGAATTTCATATGTTAATAAGCTGTAGTAATTTATTATTAAAGAAATGTGACATGTACTCAGAGTTATGGTGTCACAGAGAATCCTAATTCACAAGTCTAGGTCTTTTTAACTGCAGTGTCCAAGCTCTATAACTGAAAGTTCTGGAGCCTTTTTTTTTTTTTTTTTGGGTTAGTTAAAAGAGATTTTTTCCCTTATTACAAGTACTTGAATAAATGTAATTGGGGAAGTAAAAAGCCTTCAGTAAAAGACAGTCAACTTCTGTTTGTTTTTCCAACATCTAAATATCAGTAAGTACTACATTTGGTGGCAAATTTTATAGGTGCTGATATTAAAATGAAACCGAAGTTTATTATAATGCAAGAGATTTTCCTAGGGGAGTTAAGAAAAGTAGTGTGGAAACACAAGATTACTTCTTCAGAACATTAAGCAATTCAATGTTTACATTGTAGAATTTTACTGTAGGAGTCTGGGCTAATTTCTGTTATATCCAACACCAAATTTACTTAGACAAGAACCAAAACTTATAGGTCACTTACACTCCTGGAATAAGGCAACGGAGCAGGTTTTCCTACTGCTGAAAAGAGAAACACCAAACCTAGGAATTCCAGCTGACACCTTATAAAGGCATCTAGAAAGAAACTAAAGAATCAAAGACTATGATGTTTGAACATGTAGCTTTGGGGTGACATAGAGTACAGGAAATACAATGCTCTGTACTCAGAAGAAAATGTGACACTACCTAAGGTTGTATACAAATTTGATTGTTTGAGTGACTTCCCAAGCCTGTTGTGAGATACAAGCATGAAAGGCATCAAGTCTAAATAGTTGCATATTAGTGTTAGTGAAAATCAGTTGCCTTAGTCAATATGAGTAGAATTGTGAACTCATACTAAACTGTTTTATTTAGGTAGACTTCTATGTAAGAAGATATTCTTAACTCATGTACAAACTAGGATTTTTCATTTCAGGTCAGTGAAATGAAAGGTGCAGTGTTTCAATACAAAGGCTCCAATGAATCTCAAATAAATGGTTAAAATTCTCTAAGTATTAATTTGAGAGATATTAGATATTAATTTGGGAGATATTAGAACAGGCATTTTCTTCAGAAGCATCTGAAATACAGCTGCTGCAGCTGCTGTAAATTATGTCTCAGAAACAAGTAGCCTAAAGTTTCCTTTAGGAAACAGTGAAGGATGCTATAGAAAAGAAAATACTGACTTTCACAAGATTGTGTGCATTTTGTAAATATTTGAACCATACCTGGACCTTATCTAGACCATGAATAGCAATCTGTTTCTTGGAGCTCATCCATAATCAAGAAACTGAGAAGGAAAAAGCTCAGGAGTCACTCAGGCAGGTAGAGGTAATAGCAGAAGAATTTTTGATAAAATATTTAGGGAACTGCATGAAGATGTTGACTGAACATACCTAGAAATAAGCTGCAGTTTTCCAAACTAGCAGCAGTGCGTATTTCTGTGTTTAAAGCATATATATGCAGTGAGACCTTTCTGATATTGTGTATGTGCATGCATGTGTGTATGTCTTTGATAAAATAATCTGTTGTCTCAAAGTACAGGTACAAATAGATTAAACAATTGTTGGGATTAATTAATTACAAGTTGCTCATATATTGGGACCTGACATGTTTTAGGATATAGTATGTGAAGAATAGGATCCTTGCAATACGAGCTTTGAAGAAAGGAACATAGATGATCTTGATTTCTTTTTGTTTGTCTTTCCATTTGAAGTAGATTAAAGAAAACTTGTAAAGAACAATAATTCTTAAGAGAAATTCTTAAAAATGACTATTTTAATGTAGTGTTAAACCTTGTTTCTTCCTGTATAGTAGTATTTTTTTATTCATTAAACTAAACCATGAACAGAAATAATGAATTGCAATACTCTTAGGTGATAAAGATATTAAACTATAGTCCAGGTTAAAACAAGCAAAAAACCTGATGAAACAACACTAAAAATGAAAAAAAACACCCCAAAACCCAAGCAAACAGGAATTTTCTTTTGTCTTTCCTAGGTTTTATAACTTTATTTGGATAGAATTTTTCTTTATTATTTGTTGCTGTTTGTGTTTCTAACATATTTCCTTAAATAGTCATTCTTTGGCTAATGAAGTCAGTTAAATGTGTTTGGCGTCAGCAATGACTTTTTCCAAACAATTTTTTAAAAAATTCTGAAATCTATCAAAATGATCAAAGAGCTGGAGGAAACAGCACACTGCTTCCTTCTGATGCACATTCTTAGCACAGTATGCAGTTCCTGTTATCCTGTGATCAAAGACTGCACATGAATACAATAGTTCTATGGCTACCCCCTGAGGGGACAAACAAAAAAAGAGTGCTCATAAATTCCGATTTTCAGTGCAGCTTTGGATTACTGAAATTTGTGGTATTTGAACAGAGTAAAATTTACCTAAGTGTGTCTTGAATTGTGAAAGAATATCTTAGGGAAAGAAATCTTGTAAATTAGGAGTCCTGGACTTTGTTTAACAAACAACTTAAGGAACATCATTGTATCTATTGAGAACATGTCAAATTACTTATGTAAGTTGCATACCATGATCATTTGTTTTTCATGTTTCAAATCTTAAAGGAAAAGGATGAAATGTGAAAACAATGAATTTAGACAATTCTCTATGAAGCACTAGGAGAGTACTTTTTCTGCTGCTCTTGGCTAGTCATAGATTATGAAGTGACAGCACCTTTTCTCAAGATTAAGGACTGTAATAAGAATGTATCCTCAAAATGTATCAACTCAGTCTTGCTGCCTGCATCTGGAATACCTGATGTGTTTTTAGACAAGGCAAGCTATTTTGAGCAAAATAACAAGTCACTTGTAGTTAGAAACATGATCAATACCAGTGATTTTTTTTCCATTTTTTGGCAGCTTATGCTACATTTGAAGATTATCTGGCATTTCATACAAGTTTTGAGTGCATTATCAAGATGTAAATATCTGCAATTGCATGAACACCTGTTATATTTATAATTTAGTTAATGTTTATTTTACTTCTAAATATTAAGGTAATTACTATTCTGATTTTCAGTAGTCTTATATCTGCAAAGCTACTAGTCATAATCACTACATGTTGTTCTAATCTCTTCCAAATTTTGGAAGAGGAGGTAAGGAGGTGCGTAACTAATGAAGAATCAAGACACCTAACATTTATACTGAGTGAGGCGGCTATTCCATAAAAATTGGGTAGAAGGTTACTTGGCCACTAAAAGATAGGGTGGTTAAAAAAAAAAGTCTCTGGGGAGTGTTTGACAGTTTTGATGGTTCTGGAGAATTTTAGTCTTGGCATCTCAGAGCATAAATCCTCTGCTCCTCCCCTGACAGTGATTCTGAATTTGAACGTCCTGTAGAATATATTTGCAGCTTACTTTCAGCACCAGTTTACACCTGAAGTCAGGACCTTGGGAAGTCCATTCAGCTTATCTTTGTGGTAAGTGAGATGTTCCAGTCCCTTTGTCATCTGTGAACTTTAATTTTATTTTTTCCAGTTTGTCCATGTCCTTGGTGAACTAGGGAGAAACCTGGAGGTCCCTAAGACATATTGCTAGCTCTTGTTCAATTTATATCTCTAAAAGCATCTCCAGGTCCTTCTTTCTGCCAAGCTACTTTCCAGCTGAACGTCCCCCAGCTTATGCTGGTTCCTGTCCACGTGAATGTCTTGTTGAACTTTCTTTAGTTGAACTTCACTTGGTTCCTTGGATCTCTAGCTTGTCCAGGTCCCTTAGGACAGCCATATGACCTCTGGCCTATCAGTCACATCACTCATTTTGTGTGATTACCAGCCATCTGGAAATTCATGTAACTTTGAGTCTTCAATTGTATGTTGGAAAAGATGATAAGAAAATTATAGACATTATTGTGTGTAGATTATAAAGATTGCTTAAAAAAAAAAAAAAAGCCTGGTTGCAGTTGAATTGACAGAATAGTTGTAATATGTCAGAATCAGGTCTCAAAATTTGTAATGCTTAGTTTCTTAATTTATTCTCTGGTTGGTCATCTTGAGAAGACTTTCATGTGCTAATTTTAAGAACAGGATGTTAAAATAGTTTATAAAATGTCAGAATTGTAAACTCTGTGCTTTACCAAATGGTTTTCTGTGCAACATCAGTTTATCTTTCCCAAGAGTACTCATAATCTACTTCTGTATGTAAACGGTTAGTAACTAAAATTGCACTCTAAGTAAATGTATTAAAGCAGACAACACCATCAGAGGAGTTAGCTATGTCTGCACCTCTTGTGTCTTCATTTTCCTTCTAAACTCAATTATGCCATCCAGCAGAGATGCCACCCTGAGCTATCTGATCTAGTGGGTGGCGTCCCTTCCCATGGCAGGGGGATTGGAGCAAGACAATCTTTAAGATCCCTTCCAATCCAAGCCTTTCTATGATTTTACAATTCTGTGAAATCTGCAAATGTACTTTTGAATTTATGTTGCAGAGTTGAGACATGTTGGTCACAGTGTGTGCTCTCGTAAGCACTACACTTAAAAAAAAAAAAATCATAAAACAGATCCATGCGTTAATATTCACCAATATCTTCTAGAATACTCTCCACCTCTATGATGAAACCAGCAGCTAAAAGGGTGCTTACACCATTTTGGTTTTAATACACTTAGAATACTAAAAAGTGACTTAGAAACGGGGAGAAAAGTGCTTGCCCCTGCAGAAGTACATGAAATAATTTGTTCCTCATTATACTGTGTATTATCACCTTGGTCAGAACCACTTGGAAAGTCGTCTTTTCATAGAAAATTGCAGATTAATTTTGCCAGTGTAGTGCGACATTTCTGTAAACTACCATATAATGGTTACAAAATGAAGTTTCCTTTTCTTTTGCTTCCAATTATAAATCATTCAGGCAGAGAAAATATTATGCTTACTCTACTCTTTCATGTAATTGTATTGTTAGAAGGCACACTGTTTAATCCTCAGCTTTCTTATGTTTACATGATATAACAGGCTACTGTGTGACGCTGCTTCCCTGGGTTTGATGCACTCAGGGTTGCATGCGTCAGTGGAAATTCAGTCATGAGAGCATAAAGGAAGGCTGTAACTTCACCTTTTGTAGGGTTGGCTGTAATTGATTGATTCAGTAAAGAATCCTTTATGGGAGAATATTTAGTCAAAAAAATGCATTTGAAAGTACAGTTTTGTGGAGATGTTTTAACATTGACAGCTTTGGGATGATGTTTATGATGAAACAATGACTATATCAGCTATTCTTTCAAGTGTTAATTTTGTTTCATTCCTACTCACTTCTTCAGTCCTAGGTTGGAGGTGGGTAATACAAATGGTGAAGGACAAGTCACTCCAAGTGATAACTTCCTGCAAAGTTCTTCTTCCTTTTAGAGCCTGATTGATGTCAGTTTTCAAAGCAGTCTGATTTTCAGTGGTCTTTGCTGTGCATTCTCTGGATACTCCAATAATTTACTGGGGAGCTGAACGATAGTTTATGTTCCACTGGCCCAGTTGCTAAGGATTTTTACTCTGGGACATAAAAAATTAAATCAGGAGTCATTTGGAGCTAACATCCTCATCCAATTGTATTAAAGATTAAATAAATGTATTTAAAAACATAAATGGAGGAGTTACATAAATAAAAACATTTCAGAATGACTTTTGTAGTTAACTATAAATGTAAGTTTTGATTACATGAGGATAATTTTTTAATATCTTTTCTTTAGATGGATTGTCTTTGCTCAATTGGAAGGGTGAGGGTAAAATTAAACTTCAGTGCAGTCATAAAATAGAATTCAGCAATCTGGTTTATTTTTTAGTTGTTATGATTGGGCACCATGTGATAGCATATGGGAAGGGAAGCAAATGTCCTTTGTATATTACCATCTATCTAATAAATATTTTTAAACAAAATCCCATAATTAGCACATGCTTCACCTCAGACACCTTTTCTGCTACAACCTTGTTCAAAATTCAGTATGTAGTTTTACATTTATGTGTTGTTTTAACCAGATTCTGCCACACTCCCTTCATTTATCTTTTCATTAGCACATAGACACTTTCCTGAAAAATCCTAGAGAAATGGCCAGTACATATTTACTTTAATGAGTTCTGAGAGCATGTTGTGAGCCCAGAGAGCTGGGATCAAGAAAGCTTACATATACTGAGGTATGCTGAGGATATCTCACCATGAATACATCCTGTATTGTTTTGTTTTGTTTTTTTGTTTGTGGTTTTTTTTTTTTTTGTGTGACTCCACAGTACCAGGAAATCTGTGAATACTGCTGTTTTTTCCCTTTTTAGTCTTCTCTCAAATGAACAAACAAAACCAAACAGAATGGACAGGATGGAGGAATCACATGGCGATCCTATTCTGAAAGAGTTTTTTGCCTCTGTCTTTCCATTCCTTAGAAAAGGGGAGAAGCATCAGTTTATGATTGTGTTACCATTTCCTCATCCATATAAAGTAAATTCATGAATACAAGCCGCACTGAGTATAAGCCGCATCTCTGGGTGTTGGCAAACATTTCGGTTTTTGTCCATAGATAAGCCGCACCCGAATATAAGCCGCTCTGTCGTTCGCAGCGAGGACCCGCGTGCAATTAGTAACAGAACCGCGGGAGGGCGGGGTTTACTGGCTGAGCTAAGGCTGTGCAGGCTCGGCCCGCTAGGGGCCGCTGACGGGGCCAGGTGGCCCAGCCCGGTGCTGCCGCTCGGGGCCGGCCGCCGCTGCCACTGGGCTCGGTCACCCCGGGTCGGCGCTGCCCCGCGGTGGTAGGCAGGGACGGAGCTTCCCCTGCTCCTACGGCAGCGGCGGCGGGCGGGGACGGAGCTTTCCCGCGCCCGTGGCGCCGGTGGCGGGCAGGGATGGAGTTTCCCCGCTCCTGCCGCGGCGGCGGCAGGCGGGGACAAAGCACCCCGTCGGCTCCCCGAGCCGCGGCAATGGCTGCGCAGGGCTCCCGTCGGCTCCCCGAGCCGCGGCAATGGAAGCGCGGGGCTCCTGTCGGCTCCCCGAGCCGCAGCAATGGCGGCGCGGGCTTCCCCCCCCCTCCCCGGGCCGCAGCAATGGCGGCGCGGGCTTCCCCCCCACCTCCCTGGGCTGCAGCAATGGCGACACGGGCTTCCCCCCCCCTCCCCGGGCCGCGGTAGGGCCGGCCCAGGTCCCCCCCCCCCCTCCCCGGGCCGCGGTAGGGGCGGCCCGGGTCCCCCCTCTCCTTCCCGGGCCGCGGCAATGGCGGCGCCGGGCCCCCCCCCGTCTCTCCCCTGGGCTGTGGCAGAGGAGGAAAGAGAGCTCTCCCGCCTCTCTCCCCGCCCCCCGTGCTGCCTGCAGGCAGCCAGGCTCCACCCGTGGTGCAACAGAGTAGCGATTTGTAACAATCGCAAAATGCCGACTTTGCAGCTGCTCGGCTCAGCACTCTGGCAGGCACTTCTGAGGTTGTATTAGCCGCTCCTGATTATTAGCCGCATTTCCGGTTTAGGAGCAAAATCTTAGTCAAATTGGTGCGGCTTGTATTCGTGAAATTACTGTAAATGAATATATAGCAAGAATTATGAGAAATTTCCAAACCAGAACATTAGTTTTGAATCATAGAACCATAGATTTGCTAAGGTTGGAAAAGACCTCTAAGATTATCAATTCCAACAATTAACCCAGCATAGTCTTGTTCACTACTAAATCATATCCCCAAGTTCCAATGTACACGCATTTTTTGAATGCTCCCAGGGGTGGTGATTCCAGAAAAAGTAATATTTTCTCCTTTTTTTTTGTCTTTTTATCAAAGATAAAGTTCATCGTGCCATGACCGTATATGTCAACGCATATATTTTGTCCGTGTTCCCAAGTAAATTTTTTATATTCTACTGCTTCTGGTGCACAGGATCTTGTGGTGAACTGAATCACAAGTAATCTATAAGAAAACTTCTATTTTTCTAAAGTAGGGTAAAATATACTTTTATTTGGGGTAGTCTGAATGCACAGAGTGTAGTGCAAAGAGCAAATCTGAACAAGAAATATCAATGATAATAATGGAAGGAGGTGAGCTCTGGGGAGTAGGAAAAGGAAACAAAGATTGTGTATTATATATTTTGTTGTGTAAGTAGACATTATTTTATGGGCTGCTACAGTGCCTTATTTATTGAGAAAAACCTTTTCCTGGGGTAATTATTTTTCTAAAGAGGAGGTTTGATTCTAGTATCAATTCTGTAAATAAGGTGAAACTGCTGTATGCAGGAGTGAATGTTCTCATTTAGTATTCCTTTAAAGACTAGCATTCTTTCATCAATGATTCAGTTTTACAAATCATTATTATGCTGTAAATTATTAAGTTGCATAAATTATTCTTTGTATGTAATGTGTGAATTTGAAGGCAAATAGAATTTTATATTTTTCTTCAGATGACAGAAACCATTCTGCTCTTGTTATTCATTCATTTGGAAAGACTGCAGTTCTTATTTTTTTAATTTGCTTTACATAACTGAATTAAGCTTTCACCTAGGAATTATTTTACCATGTGCAACTTACATCAATGAAGTAGCAGAACTTCTAGAAGAAGTAATTTTCTGCATATTGGAGGGAAAAAGATATAGGAAATTAAATATGTATATGTCCTTAAATATATAAGTAAATACTAAAAAAACTGTTGTGGTGGTAATGGTATTTGATAGCCATCACCTCCCGTGTCCAAATGAAAACCCTTTTACACCCAACTAAAAACCCTTTAAAAACAGAACAGAACCCCACAACAAAGAAAATTGAACCTTTAGGCTGAGTTTATCCCCACTGCAAATAAACCACAGGTCAATTGGGTTGGAGGCAGGAAGTATACTAATACAGTTAACATTTTTCCAAGAACCAAGGAGACCATTTTTGCTGTTGAAGCTTGTCAGCAAATATTTCAAGGACAATTTGTCAATTTTAGAGTCTTTCTCGCTTTATCTCTACTTTCTTACAATGACAGCTAATTTAATGCTTAATTGTATGACTGTCTTTGGTTTCTAATGTATCTTTGAAGTGGTTTTTGTTACTTAGCTGGCCAGTGCCATCTTGGAGAACAAAGTAATCAATTTATTTATTTCATTGTTATATTTTTAAGAGCATATTCATGCATATACCAAAATGGAAAAAAATAATTTCCTGCCTAATAATTCTGGTGAAAAATGCTATTTTTGTCTTTAGTATTAGTAGTTATATTCCTGTCTTATGCAACACCTTTCTTTCCTTAAGCAGCAACAGACATAATATTTTACATAGAGCTAGCTGTCTATTTTCAAAATGATTGTGAAGTATTTTCAAGTAATATGAAACTAGCAAACTAGCACTCTTCTGAGGTAAAGCATGTCTGTCGTCTTTGTAAGCTATGAAAAACTAATTTCTCCAGTTATTTTATTATTTTCACTCTTCTGCATGCTTCGTTCCTCTGCATCTTGTTTTCCATAGTAAGCGAGTTCATTAACTTGAACAAAGGAAAGTTGTAAAAATCTTGACTTGTAAAAAACTGATTGCAGTTTGTGCATCATTCAGTTTCCAGGCACTGTTGCATTATAGTTATTTTCATTGTAAGCAGCAGCAATAGAATGAAAGAAGAGGTGAGAGAAATACAGTCCATCCCATGCTGGAAGAATCCACTATTTTTGTTATTATACGTAGGAAGAAAAGTAACAAAATTATAATTTTCTCTATCCAGTTTTCACATTTGAAATAAGACTAAATTATTTCCCCAGATTATTTTCCAGGAATGGGAATCCTTTGAAATCCAAGACCCTGCCCTTTATAATTGCAAACTGAGCAATTAGTTTACCATGTGAGGTGGGGCGCAGCTCAAAAAATTAAGATGCCATTACTGGGAGTTGGGATTGTAGTTTAATTTTTTCTGGCAATAAGACCACAAGCCTGTAATGACAGTCCAGCACAAAACTGATATCCCTTTCCAAAGGTTTTGTTCTAGGAAGAAAGAAAAGTCTTCAAAGAAATGTAGCTCTAATTTGAGGTAGGCAGCCAACATGAACTTCACCCTGGTTTGTACATGTTTGTCTCTGAGTGATTTCTCTTCTCCCAACCCTTTTTCCCCATTGGCCACTTTCCTTTCTCTTCACAGGCAGGAAAATAGAAGACTCAGTATAAATTTGCCCATTAAAAATGAAATAATATTCCTGTATAGAACTGTTCTGGAAGCCCTAGTAATCTCCTACTAGTGAAAAAGAACGTCTTTTGCATGTGTTTTCCTCTTTCAGAACTCCCTGGTAAATTGTGTACATCCTGTTAATATTGCTTAACAAATTAAAGAAATATTGAGGTATTTGGTATCCATTGTTGTCTCTAGGTAGTAAATTGCTTCCTTTATTTATTCTTGAAATTTTCTGGAGGAATTGTTTTCATATGTCGTTTCATTATACCATATAAAATTGTAGGAACTTAATGAAAACAAATTCACATTTACTTGAAGATAATGGTGTTCCACACTGAGTACTGGAAGTATAATGCAGTATGTTTTTTTTTTGAAGTTCACTGAATATCCAGGAATCACCAGGAAAGGTGGGTTTTTGTTTTGTGCTCTTCATGGGTTTGGTTTTCTTTTATTGATTGGAAAAATTTTGCAATGTGTCTCAATTGGAATTAAGCCCTATCCCTCTCCACAATCAAAGAAGTCTACTTTTTTAGCAATATCTCAAACCCCACATCATCAGCTCTTCGCTGGCCTGCCAGAATGGAAAAATGAATTCAGATGAGTTGGATATGATAGTCCAAGGAGGCCATTCATTAACTCTGTAGGCTTCCCATTAGGCTGATGCTTAGTTATTAAGGATAGTTTTATCAATTTATTCCTCAAGGGAGGTAACTGAAGAAGGAAGTTTGGATTGTGAAACAACTGTTCTTGTTGGGCATGTGTTAAACTATCACTACAAAAGGATTTTATTAATGGTCTAATAACAAGTAAAAAATTCTGTAGAATTTGAAGGAATAAAAATAAAATTTTTATATAGTAAGACACAAAAGGTCAAGTGGAACATTATTGAGTGAAAACAACTTAGGGAAGGCTTACTTCAGCCCCTGCTGCATTAAAATATCATAATGTCCTGTAATGGATTTGGAAACCATTAATAGCTACTGATTCAGCACAAGCATTAGGGTTTGCTTGTTTTTGTTGAGGTTGCACTAATGCTGTCAAAAATGAATTCTCTGAATAGAGAAAAAGGTTTAGACATATCAAGTCATCATTGTGCGACTTTTTCTCTAAACCTTTTCAAGTGAAGAGTCTGCTTAAAAAGAAACAGGTGAAGTATATAAATCTATTTTAAACCTGGAAAATTTAGCTGAAGGGTGGAAGGTCTGTAAAGTATTTCCTTTTATTTCTATTCATTCTAGAGGGATAATTGGATATTTTTGTGTACAGCTATGTGGTAACCACTGTGACTGTTTATGAAAGTGAAATTTTAAGAGCAAATACTATAGTCCAGAGTTCAAGGGAATAATCTTTTCCAGTAAAAAACTGGTAATATTTTAGATGAAAGGGGCAATTACTATACTATATTTATGTGATAATGAGATATAATGGTAAAACTCGTGCACTACATCATATTTATCACCATAAATCTACTATCTTTAAGGTACACAACTTAATTGTTCTGAATACAATTAATAATTGTAACAATAGGACAGCTTTTTAAGACATTTTTCAGCTAGATGCAAGTTCCGATAAGTCCTCAGATTTCTAAAAGGTGTGTTCAGCAAACTGAAAACCTGAAATTCATGGAGAACATGAAATCCCTTAAAACTCAATAGTTTTCCTGCTTGCGAAACTCCCCTCCCAGCTGAAAAAAGAAGTGATTGTATCTAAGTTGCTCAAGAAAAACCCTAGTGTGGAAATTTTCTAGATTTGCAGGTGATGTATACCTCACTTGGGTGTGTTCTACATTAAACGGTGTGAGAATGTGGTGGACCATGTTAAGCAGTCCCAATCAAGGGCACACACACTTTTTTTTTGTGAGGTTGTATATTTTGACTTATTTGGACTCTCAGTGGTGATTTGGGGATGACTACAGCAAGTTTGTGAAAGACATTTCATAAGACGATAAGAAATCAGCTTAATTGTTATAAATTAGTGACGCTGAAGATTTATTAGACTCTTGATCTTTCTGCCATCGCAATGTGACATTAGGCCACTCAGTATAACAGTAAATCTTTGAGTAATTTTAATGAACAAGTTTTGGTTGTTATTTTTTTTTTTAAACAAACAATCAAATGCATATTTTTTATGTCTGCTGGGTTTTTTGTCTTTTGAATAGCTGAGTTGTAATTAGATAAAAACTAGTTTTACTTTGGTTTGGAAAAAAGTTGGAAAGACACTTAAAACTTAAATTTATGGGTTAAAATCTAGAAAGGTAAACATCTCTTTTCCACTTATGTTTTCTTTATTTTTAAAATAATTATTTGTTTTTGAAATTAAAAATTTTTGTTTACTTGAGGTATAAAGAATGGGAAAAACTATTTAAAGAATAGCTGTTTTTAGAGAAGAATGTCTTTTGATTAATTTCCACAACTGGTGGTCAGGGTTTCTGGATTCTTCCCCATCACTCAGAGGATCTTGGATTTTATATATATCAAGAAATGGGATGGGATAACTAAATTGCCTGTTTCACATGGGCATCAGTAATGAAGGCCTTGGATGGAAGAGGTTGTATGGCTGTCACGTACTAATGCGCTGGATGTATGACTAGAGAAGCTTGTTTTTGAACTTGTTGGTGTTTTCATAACCCAAAACAGTTAAGAAAGATCTTTATTAAGATAAAGATTGAAGCGTATTAGTCTATGTTTCATTATTTTACTGCAGAAAGCCTGTCCTTTGTTTGTATTGTATTGTTTGTATTGTGGGTTTGTGAATAGTTCCCATAAGGATATAGTATTTTTCACCACATTATGATAAAGAAAAATGCAGTTTATCATTATGTTGTTTTCTGTTACAAGATTCTGATTAATCCACCAAATGTGTATCTTCTTTGTTTGTTTTGCTTTAAGTTAGTTGAGGCTTCCCCGGGCAAGAAAAGGCCTATTTTTGTGCAGAGCTACAAATGTACAAAAAAGGTTAACTACAAAAGAATGGAGTCATAGCTTATTAGATTCAATGGATTTAGATTTTTTATTCTCAAATTTATGTGTTAAATTTTGCATGTGACTTTCAGGGGAAAAGCAGCCCTGCTCAACTCAAGGTAAATATTGCACTGAGATCAGTTGGGAGCTTTAATAAATAATGAGGCAATTGATCAGGTGCCATGGTTTAACCCCAGACAACAACCAAGTGCCACACAGCTGTTTGCTCACTCCCACACGAGCGGGATGAGGAAGAGAATCAGAAGAGTAGCTCAACCCACAGGTTTTTCCATTTCTAAAGCCAGTTCAATAAGTAAATGAAAAGCCATGGGCTACCATTTTCTGTGGGGAGGCAGTAATTTCCAGGGGATCAGGGCCCCATCACACGTAGCAGTCACTTGCCAAGACAGACAGCATCACTCCAAATGTCATTCCTTCCTCCATCTTTTCCCCAGCTTTACATACTCAGTGTGACAGCAATGTGGTCTGGAATATCCCTTGTGTCATTTGGGATCAGCAGACCAGGCTGTTTCCCTCCCCCAAGCATCTGTGCTCCCCCAGTCTTGCTGCAGCTGGGATGGTGTGAGGGGCAGAAAAGGCCTTGGCTTTGTGTAAGCTCTTCTCAGAAAAAATCAGAAACACTTCTGTAATATCAACACTGTGTTCAGCACAATACCAGGATCCCATACAAGCTACTGTGGAGAAAATTAACTCAACCCCAGCCAAAACTAGCACATCAGGTCATTTTCTAAGTTTGACTTTTTGTAACATTTTTTTTCTCATTTTTTAATTAACTGCTGGGGTTTTTTTGGTTTTGTTTTTTTTTGTTTTGTTTTGTTTTGTTGGATTTTTTTAATATACGAATGACAAGTTTGTTTTCAAGAAGACTGAAATCTGATGTTGTAATACTGAAACCCCTTTAGCAAGCATGCTCACCTTCCAGCATGCCAATGCCTATTGGTGCTGCCTGAAACTGATCAAATCGGCCTCCCAATTTTGAACTTCTCTATGTTTATCAATCATTAATTTATTGCTGATTTTGGAAGTCATAGCTCCAGTGACTTTTAAGTCACTTAAACAGAAGCAAAAAGGGCTTCTTAAGGACACTTTTACTTTAAGATATACTCCAAATAAGAAATGTAGTACATTTGTTTTCTTGAAGTATAATGTCTTGCATTATTTTTGCATTTATCACAGACAAATAATTAAAACAGGAAAAATTAAATTATTGTTAAAATATTTCAGATGTTTTAAAATGATGTATCAATTGAAGATGTACAAGAGCTGTCAGTGGTGATACAGGAAGAGGACACTCTAATAGCTTAAAATAAACCATGGGGGAAGAAAAAGAGGAACAGTTGTAAAGAAGATGTGAGAGAAATTTATGAGGAGAGAACAGCAGGAGGGCAGTAAATTATCATAAGAACAGTAGTACATTTTTTACCACTTCTAAAAAATTAACTGCATCAGAATTCTCTAATATTTTTGCAGAATGCTGGAACTTTATCCTGCTTTTTAAGCTGTGAAGTGTGTCAGTGGTTTTGTTTGTTTCTTGAAAATATAATGTTCACCATTGTAGTACATTTAAAATGTGATTCTAATTATACTTGCAATTGCACCACTTATGCGATTTATTGATCAATTCCCCATAAACTTATTTTGGAGAAAATTAATCGTATGCAGAATTGCAAGTCAAACCTTCTCCCTCTTTTACTGAGTATAGATGCAAAATAATATGACTGAGGCAATAGTTGCATTTTTATTAAAATTATTAATTATTTAAATTTTCTCTTTGCATATGCATTTTACAATACTCTGGACGATAGCTGTACGTTAACGATTGTGAACCAGGCAACAGTTAGGCTCTTAGCCATTATTTAGGTAAAATGCAAAAGAAAGAAAAATGAGAATTCTGTCTTACTTTGGCTGGTAAGAAGGAGAGTCAGTATGAACTCAAAAGATTTTACTATAATTTATGGAATTTTCTTCAGTTCTCAAAAATAAGAAAATTCTACTGACTAGCTAGATCATGCATTTCAGTGGCGACCTGTGTCTTGCTTTACCTAGAGTATTCACACTGTTTCTTTAAATATTGGGGAAGCAGGTACTGAAGTGATATAATGCACCACTGGCATGCAGTTCCAGTAAGTAAACTTATTGCAGTGTCTGATGCTGCATATGAGACAGAAGGGGTCTGTGAAACTGACCAGTCCCAGGCCAACTTTATGGCCGAGATTTTGGTAGCTCATGCAAGGTTTGATGAATTAAAATCAGGTGAATTAATACTGAGAAATTGAAGGTATTAAAGTTTAATTCAGATTTACTCTCTGTCCATGAACATGTCTATCAAAGTCTGATACAATTCTGAGGGCCAGTAGTCAGGGTAAGTGAAAGCTGTCCTGGTCTATTCTGCTTGATATCTCCCACAGTAGCCTACGTTCATAGCAGGATTGGTGCCATGCATCTATTTTCTGTGTATGTAGGACCTTTAGAGACACAATCTCTTCCTTTGGGCGAAAAGCTGAGGATAAACTAAACATATACATTTGGTCTGCTTCTTTCACACTGTCATGCAGAAGAATGCATGGAGCAATGATTTAAGGCAGCAGAGTATACTTACTCTCTATGATGTGATAATGATGGTGCTATAGAAACTCTAGTGTGATGATGAGTATTTTTGAAATACAGGAATAAAACCTAAAAATTCTTGACAATGCCTATTGTCTCAGCTAAAAATACTAGATATATATATTCTTAAATCTTTAAATAGTTGTGCTGTTTCTCAAGTAGTTGAAAACACATGCAAATTTTTTCTTATTGATGTCATGCTAGCAGACAGTTATTTGCAGAGTCTCTGCAAGTATGATGTGGTTTATATATGGAAGTTCTTGGAGGCATGTAAATTTAAGTGGATTAAGAAATTTGAGATGCCTTAAGATAAACTGCTTTATTGGTGATTACCTAACTAGATAACTGGTTTCTAACTCTTGAAACCATATATACATTGGAGGAATAGTTCAGTAGGACATTTTCACTTGCATAGATATGTTTTTGTGGTTTTTTGGCCTTTGCATCATTAAATGCATTCAACGTATCTCAACTTAATTGAATTTTATCCTTACAGACAAGAACATGTAGAAAAAGGTAACTGCAGTTAAACTTTAAGTGAAGTATTTCCACTTGAAGTCTCAAAATAAAAACAGTGATCAATAGGGCCATAAATTGAGATGTTAATTTTGTACCAGTGAGTGTTTTACATAACATGTCAAAGATCTTTCTGAAAGTTTTGACTCAAAGTTTGAGATCAGCAGGGACACATTCTTGTTTTAGTGAACAGCCAACACTGAATGCATAATAAGTTTTGAGTGGTTTTTTCCCCATTTAAAACTGTGAACATCACATTCCTAGGCAGTATTTTAAAAATAATTAGAGCATGTGTAACCAATACATTTACAGTCATAGAAGAACATAATCTTTTAGTAGTTCTTTTATAGAAATTATCCCATGTGCAGTGACTACAGAATCACTCTTGCTATTGTTTGCTTTAGAAAATTACAGGGAAAATACTATGTCTCGGATGTCAGAATAAAACAATTACTGGAACAACTTTTCAGGTTCTAGCATGTTTTTTAATAATAAAAAATGTAGCAGACTAAGGATATAATAATTCATTAAAAAAAGGAATGCTTAAGAGGACACTAGGAGGCTAATTTTCCATGTTTATTTAAGCTACTTTTTACTAGAAATTACCATTATTTTTTAATATTCAGTATTCAGTGTCACAGTGATAGAGACGGACAATTTTTTATCATCATTTTCTATCTTCCATACTGGAGAAATAAGTGAGGGTTTTCTACTCTGAAACCAGCTTTTTCTGAACACTTACCTGACAAATGGCCAGAGTTCTTTGGTGTGAGGGAGCGTATTGGGAAGAGGATAGTGAGGAGAAATGGAGTCATTATCCTGGGAGACCCTTGTACGTGCAAGAGGTGAATTTTGTACTTAATATTTTGCTGATTGCAGACTGGTTTTCAGAGCCTTGGCATCTGGTACATCATTCTCTGATGGGTGAGCTGTTTCAATGACATTTCAAACTGCATTTGATTGAGACGGGGCAGTCCTTGTATATTGCAGGGATAAGCAGCAAATCCAATATTTGAACTTGTGATAGAGTGTTCTGTCCTGTAAGTCACCTCCACGGGAGATGGGAGTTTTTATTTCTTTGCTTGGACATTTATGCCTTTTTAGAAACTGGGACAGGTAAGACTGAACTTTTTAAAAAACTTACTATGAACCATTGTTTTTGTAAATATGGTTTTCTTTGGATTATGCTGTAATTTTCAGCTAATTCCATGTAAATGAACAGTAACAATTCTGGAAGACCTCTGTTTAGTGAGTACTGCTTAAAAAAATTCTATCTCTGTCACATAGAAAGGAATCATGGAGTAAAAAGAACTCTCAACAAAACAAATATCATGTTTTCTTAGGTATGGGGGTAGAATATCTCCTTTTGTCAAAATTTCTATGAAGAATGGATCTGAATCCAGGATTTTTGTTATTTGAGTAAGCATCTGAACATCTGTATATGTAACAGTTTCTGAATGAATTTTAAAATACCTTTTTAGAAAGGAGGATTTAAGTCTATGTTTGGAGGCAACAAGCTTCTCAAGATGGGGCTGTTCTAGGACTCACATCTGTTTACTTCATGATTTACTAGAAATGTGGAACTAGCATCCACCTTTTTGTTTGTTTGTTTTTTGGATTGCTCTTCTGAGAAATGTAATAATTTTCATGCACAAAGAAGGCAATCAAAATTAGCCTTTTTTTTCCTCTTTTTCTTTTAATCATTTGGCATTTTTGTACAAAAATTGATATTAGATTTTTTCATTGATGTGGTTTAAGTAGATAATGTCTGGGGTTTTTTTCCTAATCTCTGAGGAACATCATCAAAGAGTTATAATTCAAAGTGGCTTCTAACATGGGATGTCACATGAACTCAAAAGAAACAGAAAACATCTGAGGTATCCTGGAAATGCAGGGATGATAAAACATGTCATATCGGTAGACATTAGTAACATTTGATGTTTTGAGCTCAATTAAACTGTTTTGGGGAATTAAAATCCCACTAGGAGTGGGGAGATGTATGTTGAAGTGTTGAAAAATTGAATTGTTGAGGAGGACTAAGAATAGCTGTAGTGCTTTCGTTATCCAAGTTTGTATTCATGTTATATATTACAGTCTGCTCATTCAAGTAATTTAAAGCCCTAAGAAAGCTATAATCACATCCTCACACATATTTATATTTCTGTCTGAAAGATCAAGGGAGATTTTAGCCCTCAGTAGCAGAAGTGGATTTTATTGTTATGTAAGACTTGAAATAGCAATGCATAGCACTTCAGAAATACTTCCAGAGAAAGCCATGGGTTTTTTTCCAGGCAAAATCATTACTGCAATTGTATGTGGCCTGAATTTACTAAGAAAATAATATAAATTCTGAGATGGCTGATGAATGTTGTACACAGTCAAGATTATGTACGCAGGAAGGCAAGAAGTGGTACACTCACCAAAGTTCTCTGTTTTGGTATGTTAAGATGATATTATGCTTGGAGCTCAACCTTGCTATTAGTCACAGGCACAGCGGTTCATGACCATGGAATATGTGGCAAGTTGGCTATTGCATATCTGGGTTTCACAGGTCTCATAGAATAAACACATGTTCTTTTGCTGCAATGCCACTTTTAGTAATTTTCTGCAAAGTATTTTGTGAATTAGCTTGTTGGTTTTCTTCCAAGTCTGTAAGAATGGCGCTGTACAGGCAGCATAGAACATTTCAGTTCATAAAATCTTATGTATTAAAAAAACAGAAAATATATTTTCTTTCCCCACAGAAAAGCAAAGAAGGAATAGTATGTGGGTTTTTTACTTTAGAATGTTGGTGGCAAATTTTATATTCATAGTACTCTGTGTCTAACGTTAGTGTCTGTTTAAGGCAGACACTTGAAAATTGAACAAAATTTTTGTGTGCTGTAAATTTTCTTGGTTTTGTGACCTTACAGTATGATGTTGTGGTAGCAGAATTCTTCAATAATAAGCACGTGTCGTTGTGCAGTGGAAATGATGCCTCAGCACTGCAGCAGAATTTAAAATGGGAGCATCCTGCGGTTTCCATGGCAACCAGGGAGTGCCAGGCTGTTTGCGTTGTGGCAGGCAGTGGGTAGCATGCACTTCAATATATGCCAGTATTTATTAAGACTGTTACGACAGCAATTTCTGCCTACTACATTGTAATTTATACCTAATTTAAAGTTTCACTCTTTTGCAGTGTCAGCTGCTTTCAACTCCCATTCCCTCTAGTGGAAATGAAGATAATTGGCTACGGTTAACAATGTGTCTTAACACCAGCAGCTCCGAGTGCATCCATTATTCTGCAAGGATGCATGATGCATACAGGGAAGGCTAAGAAAGTTAGTTGTTCTGCTGAGGCTACAGTGGTTTCCTATGTGTTTTTGGCTTTCATTATTTATTTGCTTATTTGGATTTTGATTTTTGATAGTTTGTTTGGTGGGTTTTTTTTAAAGTAATAGAAGTGCTACATAAGGAACTTCTGACACTTCAGGAAGAAGCACAGTTAAAACCTGTACAGTTTAGTCAACATACCCAGGGGCTGCTCGCTGTAGGAGTTTCAATTTAATGAACTTCAGAAACATCATAAGACTTACTTTCATCATGAAAAGTTCAACAGATTTGTGTTTTGCTGTTAGGAGAGAATGAAGTTTCCTTTTGTGTTGGGCATACTTGCCTTTGGTGACGAGGAATTTTCACCTTGTAATCAAATGAGTTTTCAAAATCCCAGTCTGTCACACACCTAGCAATGAAAAATTTGTACTGGTTTAGGAAAGGGATACATAATGAGATATCAACTGCATCACAGTCAGTCAGTTTATACTTAGAATTTTGTGCCCATTGGCTTGATGGAAGCAACTATCACGTTCGCTTAGATTTATCTGATGTGAAAGATTACTGGAGCTATGCCACTGCACTTGAAAGGGAAACTATATTTTCTGTGCCTTGATGTCTCCATAGCTTTGTGTACATTTTTTTAGAGGAGGGTTACCTGGTGTTCTTCCTGCTAGCTTGGAATGTGAGCAGAGAAAAACAAGCACATCTTTCTAAGAGTCTGAGAAGACAGTTCTGCAGCCCTTCTGAATGTCTAAAAGGGAGGCTGTTTTTTCTTGGTTGTTTTCTTACTCAGTGGTCACTTGGACTTCCACTTGCTAAAATGGAACAAGTCAAGAGCTTCTTTGGTTCTTTGAACAATCCCTCTGTCTCTAGAGAACCATGTTTCCGTTGTTTGTATAACTATTTTTTACAATTTGTATACATAAAAATCTTACCAAAGTGATTTTTTTCCACTGTTCAATTGCCTTCATCAAAATATTTCGCTTTAGTTTTGCTAAGTGGACTAAAATCTTATATATCCAGTCATATTATGAGACATCTGTATTTTGAGTTTTAAAGAGATACAAAGCAAGATTTAGAAGACTGATCTTTGCTTTGACATCAGTGGGCTTTGAATCTGGCTGCTAGTGTCATTTTACATTTACTCTAGAGCAACCTTGCTTTTCATTACAGGCTATGCTACTTTCTTGAGTGACTTTTAAAATATCTGTTAATCTTCTAAAATTCCTGAAATGTAAATAGGCATTATGTCGGGGTGAAGTGCTGAGTGTGAAAAGTCAGTGAAAGAGTGAGATTGTGACAGTAGTCCAAAGCTGATTTACAGAAGGTTGATTTATTCAGGAAACATATTAGAAAAAAAGTTGCACTTGGAGTGGATTTCTTACTGGACAAACAAGGATTTCCATAATAGTAATTTCTCTGTTTCCATCTGCTTTGAACCAGTCCTGACTCTGTGTATGTAATATTTTTTTTCCATATCTTTATTTTATTTCAGTATCAGTGCTCAGTAAGTCATGAGAATCAACTCCTCGGTTACATATTTTGGTCCTTGTTTTTCTGACATAGTAATCTGTATTTTTAGTGCTCTTCAATATGATGCATTAAATTAAATGCATTTGCACTAATTGATTTAGAATAGGATGAAAAACTCCATAGGCTTAGATCAGATCAGTTTATTCCAAAGGTCTTGATTCTGCATGTACACAGTAATGTGAAAATTTTTTCTTCACTTGGTTTTCCAAATTCCTTGAAACTGAATGTATGCATTTTAAATACAGGTCAAGATTTCCCCCCAGAACATTATGTACATATCAGTATATCTTCCTTTTCAGTAAAGCTTTTAACTTTCAGTTCTTTTGCTGAATTGTACAAACTATCAGCTTTTTTATAAATCATTATAATAGTTTCCCCCATTGAATATTTATTTATTCTACTTTCTTTCTCTAGGGAAAAAAATTACTTTACTGTCCATGCATCTCCATCAAGTAAAAAATAACCTCTCTTTTTTCTTAAGAAACCCTCTAGAACAATGGTATCTGCCTTTATTATAAAATTCAGTGTGAGATACTCACTAGTTGTCACCTTAGCAGATATTTTCAGGCAAGAAAACAAGCATAAAATTAATACAAGAATTAGACTTAATTTCTTTATTTTTCTGTCACTGAAATTCAACATCAGAGTAGGAAAACTTTGGTTATATGGAGTTGGTAGGATTATTTCATTTTGATTGCCATTCTTGTGCCAAGAAGGAAGCAGAGATTATCTTATGAAATCAAAATGCAGAACAATAATTTTGGCTTATTCCTAGAAATGTAATAGTAGTGTAATGTACAGGGTGGTGGTTTTTTGTGATTTTTTTTTGTTTCTTTGTTTCTTTGTTTACCTCTTTTTGTTTGGTTTTGCAGGTTTTGTTTGCTTCTTTAAGTTGTTGAAGCTCATCAATAAAAAAAGAAGCTGTTGCTTGTGAGAAGCCATATCTGATTTCAATTAGGACTTCATGTCCTGCAAAGCTGACAATGAACCAAACCCTCTAGGTGTCAGAAAGGTGCCAACTATGGTCTCTCTATTCCTTTTATTGAAGAACTTGTTATATTTTGTACTGCCTTCTTGAAAACAGCTGCTACCACTGCTTTTCATTCAGACAACACAGAAGATTTTTTTGTCTATTTTTTTTATTCCATTCAATTTCCTCTATACATGCCTTGCGGTTGTATAAATCCCAGTAATCATAATTGGCAGCTTTTCTTGCAAGCTTTTGAGTAACAGTTTTAGTGGTTCACACACTTGTCAAAGGAAAGAACATGAGAATCAAGACTTGTGGTTTTATTATAATTTTTGTTGTAAATAAAATATATTTCCTTTGTTTCTATTAAGAAATAATCACAATGGAATAGAATATAATTTTGTTCAAAAGTAGGTTTTAATTAGATATTTTTAAGTATTTTTTTCTGCTATTGGGATTTGCAGTCTCTGACTCTAGATGTCATACTATAGAGCAGAAAAGATCATTGTGATGTACATCTGATTGCTGATTTCTCATGTCTCCTCTTGTATTTTTTGTAGCTTACTTCTCCTATGATACACAAGATGTTACTGCTTATGCATTTAGAAGAACCATTAAGAGAAACTGATAGTTTTGAAACTGTCTAAAGAGAGAGTACTAATCTTTCTGAATTCTATCATCATTTGCATTCAGCTTTTATGAAACTGAAAATTCTTGCTTTATCTACTCGTATATTTAGTGGATTACCTGGTCACATGATGAGAATGTGAGCTTGCCTTTTTTTCCTCCATTATATTAGTGTGAGTCTGGAGTAATTTCTGTAATATTTTTGGAGCATCTTTTTGATATTAAATTGTCTGTATTGACTGTGTGATCTTTTAGATATCAAGTTGTCATTTTATGAATAAGTTATGATTTGATAACAGGTAACTTAGTATGTATCCTGCCAGTGGATGTGGAGAGCTGACACCTGCTGGCATTTTCCAGAGACAATATTTTGACTAGTAGCATTGGTAGTAATTTGGGGGGCTTGTTTTCTTATCAGATTCTTCACCTGGAGATATTTCAATTTGCATTCCCTTTTCTAAACAAATTGAAAAGACATTAAGGAGCTCAAGCAGGGTAAATATGTGGATCTTGTATTGATCCATGTGTGCCTCTGCTCTGTGCATTTGGAGATTACTAACTTGTGGTAATCCCTCTAAGACAGTATTTAGTATGACATCTGGTTACAGAGGTGTTTTAGCTAAAAAATTAACAGCTCTAGAAGTTTGGAAGTTATTCCATTACAGCCAAGTATACCTTTTGGCAACAACAATAGGAAAATGAAGAAATGAAAATATCATACTTTAATACGATGATCCCATGATATGGAATAATAGCAAACTTTTCTTTGTGTCAAAGTTAATTGAAATTTCCCCACATTCTGAATTTGGTAAATTAATTTTTTCAAACTTCTGCTTTTCAACAGAAACACATTTTCAAACGGAATTTTATCATGGCTATCCCTGTCAGTTGATTTACATTTTTCCTTTAATTAAGTAATACTGGCATTTTTAAAATCTGCAGTGGGGGAAGGGAAAGGAAAGGAAAGAGAAAAATTACTCACAAAGCTGTCTTTTATCTGAAAAGTGGTAGGCAGGAACAGTTCTTGGTCTGAAAAGAACCTTTTTCATTGTGAGTAGTGTTGCTGCAGGACAATGGGACAATTGGTCCTTCCCTGATAGCCCTGAAGGAGCCAGGCAAGGGTCATCTGGTTGCTGTGACAGGGTTATTGAAGTTCCTTAACTTGCTGCTGCTTTGTGCTTGTGGAGATCATCTGGTCTCTAGAAAGTTGGCAAAGCTTTCTACAGTTAATACAATAACCGTGGTGAGTACAGAACTGTGCACGAGCTTATGGTGTTGATCTGCAACATCCTTATAGATGGAATGTATGTGAACTTAAACCCATGGGTTTTTGATGTAGAAAATGTTTACACATACTTGAAACAGGCTTTTGTGTTGTTGAGGAATGCTTTATGAGGCAGGCTCAGTGTGATGGCAAATACAAGCAAAGGCTAAACTCAGTTTTTTTGTTTTTTTACTAGAAGCACCATATGCATTCATTTACGGGAAGGTGTTTGCTGCAAATGTTGCTGATATGAAGCTCAATCAGGTGTATTTGCACTACTAGATTTGAGACACTTCCTAGAAGTGTTTAAATTTAGGGAGTGGCAAATCCTTAAAAGATTATTTGCTCTTGGTTTTTTGTTTGTTTGTTTGTTGGTTTTGCTTTGGTTGGTTGTGGTTTTTTTAAGATCTAGAGGCATTAAGATTTCATTCTTAACAAAACTTTTAAGAAAAAAATGCAAATCCATCTATTGACAATAGTCAATGAAATTATGACTACAGTCCAGCATGTTAGTTTCAGTAACCTGAAGATATAGGGCATTTATTATACAGTGTGTAAATATACTACTTCACTAGACAAAATTACATGTAATTTCTAGATTACTGATACACATTTTGGTACTGGTACCAAAATTTTCTCATTTTGATAGACTGCAAATTCTTATTGATTCTGTGAAAATACAACTATAGATGTTGAATAACAATGGAAATCATATACTGAGAGGTGTAAAAGTGTAAAAGTCATAGACTAATATTTCAACTTACTTTCAAGTAATTACCTATGGACTTTCAAATTATTTCTTTGCTTTTGATGTTCATTAGTCACTGGAAGTGCAAATGGCAAGGAAACCAACAGTGCATAATCTGGAACATTTAAAATGTCTATGGATTTCTTAGCACAACTAGAAAATATTAGTGGGATTACTCTTTCAGATTAGTAGAGACACATATTAATTACCACAATAATTTTCTTCTTGAGGAAAATGATTTAATACTATTGGAATTTATGCTGAGATTACTGATTTCTTATTACTTCTTTAGTGTGCAATGCAAAGTGCAGGTTAAAAAAAAAGAATTTTATTAAGTAACTGCTGACACAGTTAATTGTGAATTTAATAGAGTTGTCAAATGATATTTAATAATGTTGCTTCAAGTTTTCATCTGTCCCTGAACTTCAGTTATTGTCATGTCACTAGTAGTGACAAATATCAACTAAGAACAGTAAATAAAACAGCTTTGATAGAAGTCCTCTTCCTCTAAAACTGAAATTTTATAAATAAATGTTGGTTCACTCTGCCTGAGTAAACCTACCATGTCCTTTGCTTGACATATCAATCTGCAGAAATGTATTAAAATGCATATTCATGTATTTCAGCCCTTGAGCTGTTTCATTCCATCCCTAAAATAAATATTAAACATCATCATCATCAAATCTTAATCATCTACCTCACATTAAAACTAATACTCAGTCATCTAGGAATACTCTGATTGATCTTGTTTGATTTTTAAGGTTTAACAATGCTTAAAATACAATTTGTTTATAGTGCATTTTCAAGCTTAAGCCATGGTTTTATTGAAGTAAAGGCAAGGGCAAAATAATGTAATTGTGGGCTTCAATTTTGAATAGGA
Organism: Catharus ustulatus; assembly: GCF_009819885.2. Taxonomy (NCBI): domain Eukaryota; kingdom Metazoa; phylum Chordata; class Aves; order Passeriformes; family Turdidae; genus Catharus; species Catharus ustulatus. The sequence goes on from NC_046221.1 coordinate 80,942,785, forward strand.
CAGGTCTTTCCTCTTTTTTTTTTTTTTTTTTTTTTTTAGCTTTGTCTTTATGTACATGAACTTTTAAAATACAAGTACAAGTACATGCCTGCAAATGAACTGACATAAAAATAAGGTGAGACTGCTAGATGAGGATAAACAGTTAGGATATTTCTGTTTCATTTACCAAGAGTATTAAAGGTGCTAGGCTATAGATAATGTAGGTCCCAGAAATGTCCATCAGAATAAAATACATCACAATTGTGTTCTCACAAGCTTAGTATTATATATCTTTTTTTGAGATTGCAAACAAAAAGAGAATAGGCTAAGAGGAAAGAAGCCATAACTTTTAAACAAGTGCACTGATTTCTATAATTTTGGAAAAGATTAGGGGGAAAGAAGATCTAGGAAAAAAAACAAGCCAGCGGTAGTGTATGAGATTGACAAGTAGCATGCAGTTTGCTCCAGAAAAAAATCTATATATATTTTATATTTATATTTATATTTATATTTATATTTATATTTATATTTATATTTATATTTATATTTATATTTATATTTATATTTATATTTATATTGCTTATGTTTATATTTTTGCTTATATTTATATATTTTCTGTTTAGATTGGTTTTGTTTTTATTTTATATTTAAATTGTTGTTTAAATTTAATTGCAATAATTCCACAAAACAGCTGTATGTCAAAGCAGATAGTTCAATGAAAGGAGCAGACAAGAAATACTAGAGTAAAGACATTTTGGAAAATAGCTGTGAACGTAAATGTCATGGAGCTGATGACAGGACTGCACCTTGAATAGTGTGTTAATGTCAAAACTCACTTTGACATATAAAATGAGTGCACTTTGCAAAAGAGATAAGTTATACAACTTGGAAAAGATCATCATATGAAAGAATACCACACACACAGGCACTTGCTATGATTAGCTTGGAAAAGAAAGAAAAAGAACAAAGTGCATTTCCAGCTTGGCACAATTCTTCATGGAGTTCTGTGGTATTGACATTGTTGAGCAAAAATTTTAGGAAAGGAACAAGTGAAGACATTTAACATCTGTATGCGCACTATCGATATTGGCCACACTGGTTTGATTTCAATTGATCTTGGAAATTAATCAATACTAAATCTGTGTAGCACAGTCCTGTGAGACTATCTGGAAATCCCAGGTAACTGACAAACAAGCCAAGTACCATAATGTGGGAGAGAATACCAAAAGTAAAGGAGGTGAAAGGCTCCATTGGGCTTTGTTGTCACTCCTGAGCTGACAGAAATGTGGGATGGAGTGTGTTGCTTCATACGGATAGAGAGCGTGGCCAGTAAACAGGAACCTGTTGTACTTGGAAGGGGCGGGGGGTTCCCAAGTGGTTACTGTTAGAGAAAAAGTGGGTAAAAAATAAGGCATGAAGGAATAGTTCTTCTTAGAATATTCCATGCATGTATGATTAATGATAAGGATTACTTGTGCTTAGTTTATGGAGTTCTAATCAGTTTAAAAAAAGCCTATAACACTCTAGATTACCCTTTTAGATCCTGTGTTGTCTACCTTTCATTCATAAATCCTAGAAGAACACAGTGATTTGTTACAGACTGTGGTTATGTAGTAGAAAATTGAATCCAAAATAACATAAGGTATCAGAAAAAAAATAAATTTAACAACCAATGAGCATTTAGATGTGATTCATCAGAAGGACATCAGCCATCTCTTTTTAACTTGATTTGTTAATACATTACAAATATAAACCAATATGAGTAAAAGACCTGCATACTGTTAAATTAAAGTTCCAATATCTGATCTAGTGTATTCCATGCCCTCTCAGGTTATTAGTATCTCTTCTTAAAATGAAAACAATTATTTTTCTCTTAAAATAAAAATAAAGATAAATTTTCTGATGTATTACTTCAAACTTTTAATTGGATTCCAAGTTTTATGACTAAACCTAAAAGTTGTGTGAGTTCTCATTTATTTCAGTGGCCTACATTTAATGATTTGAATATCCTTCATTTAAGGACTTATATTTCCACATAAGTCAGTATACCTGCTATGTTTTTGTAAAACATGACTGCTTCTGCTAGAACAGATGTCATCTGCATTATAAAATAACAGTGTTTTATGGAAAGCTTTTAAGCAAAACCACCATAATTTCGTTAGGTTAATGTCAGACATGAGCCCATTCTACAACAGAAGTGCTCTAAATGTCAAAACAAATCAATTTTGCAAATGTCAGACCAACATTAATGAAAGCTCAGTTCTTTCACTAAGGATGCTCTCCTAATTCATAATAAATAGTACAATTTATAACAGAAAATGTGTATATGGTCACCACCACTCTTATGGATTTCATTTGACAGTTCAGGTGTATACTTTAAAACCCTGTATATTATAATGACAGAAGTTTCCAATCACAGAATAATCTATGTTGAAGGAACCTCAAAATGCCAGCTAGCCTGCTCAACTTTTTTTTTACACTTGGAACACAGTGTTCTGGTGTAGTAACCTGAGGGACCTGAGGAACATGTAGCATTGAAAACTGAGGCAAAGAAGGCAATGAGTACCTCAGTCTTTTCCATATCGTTACCCTCCTTCAGTAACAGGGCCACATTTTGAGATCTTCCTTTTATTCATAACAGTGTAATATGTAAAAAAAATATATATTTATGTACTTTATATTACTTGGAATGCTGGATATGTAGCAATTAACAACTTGACTACTTTAAGCAAATGAGTCCTGTCATTGAAGTGAAAACTATAAGTGCCTTGATGAATTAGGAAAGAGAACCAGTGCCATGTGACTCAGTAAACCAAATGCAGCTGAATACCCCAGCAACTGTTTAGAATATGTGTGGCTCATCTTTCAAAAAGATTGCATTTGAGGAACTTTGAGGTAGTGAAGAAATTTCAGGCTACCAACAAAACCCAAATTGTCCAACATGGATATTAAATTTAAAAAAAATCATAATTTTTTGCTGTATAATCATTCATTTGCAATAAACTGTATGGAAAAAAGTGCTTGCTACATGGTTAGACTAGGATAGCCATGTCACTTGTAAATGATTATACACTTTGCAAGCAGAATACAAAGTTGTGCTCAGGCACTGTCTACATACATTCCCTCTTGGCCTATCATCTGATATTGAATGAAAGATCATTAGAGAAAGTGTACTCTGTATATCCATGATATTTATACCATTTGGAGACCTCGGCAAAACTAAAAAGAGTGTATTTGCTTCACCCAAGCCCTTAATAAATTATCATCTACACAGTAACAAAAAAATAATCTGAAAAGTTTAGGTATACTGTTTGGTAATTACAGTTCTTTCCTATAAATATGCAATTAATACCTCACTAACCTTACAGTAACCACATGGAAAATGTGTCATGGAAAATGACACCTATTTTTCAGCTATGTTTGTAGAAGATCACATGATGGTTTTCTAGAAATCATGAGCAACTTTCAGTGTTGTAGTCCTAGACTGTCTCTGTATCTAGACTCTCAGACTGGGGAGAACTCTTCAGTTGCTGAGATTTTCTTTGTCCCAGCATGTTGGGGAAAGAGCTGAAAAGCATTTTCCTCCTCCCCCTGTTCCTTAGCATCTGTATTTGAAAAAGTTTTTAGCATGAAAACTGGAAAGCATCATGGGAGGCCAGGCCTCATTGCAGAGTCTATAGGACACGTATGTTCTCAAGGACATCTAAAGTAACTTGTTTAATTGATGTCTTCTCTGCTGCATTGTGCTTCATGTAGGTTATCACCCATATTGAAGAAAATGCAATACAAAGACTCAATAAATTAAGCAAGCTTTTTTAGGGAGTATTAGTCTATCTTTCGTACTAGTTTGCAAACAAGAGAGAGAACAGCAGGAAGTAGTGCTTCTGCAATTTTGACTAAAACAAGTTTGGTTGTTAGTTTGGATGAGAATGTTGTTCAATTTATGCTTAATTGAATGAAATTATTTCCAATGAATGATGATACATAAATGTACAGAATAACTTTATAGGATAATAACAGCTGAAAATATTAATCTATTAAGTTATTACTGTGTGAATTCAACTAGACACATTTTTCAAAATAAAGTCAAAATAAATCTCAAAGAAAGGCTATACTTACAGCAGATATTAATAATAAACAATACCTATGGCTACATAATCAGTATTGATCTTTCTTCAAGGATGTTCTTAGTTTTTCTGGTCTTTTCCAAGATCAACGTCTGAAGACAGGAGAAACTATACATTTCAGTAGTAAAACAAAAGTGATGTTAAATTCTATGTTGAGACTATCCTTGCTGGTTTTCTTCAGAGACTGTTCCTTGCTCTTCCTGACATCATTTTATCAAGTAGCACCATTTTTGCATTGACCTGTTCATTATCCCAGGTTTCTGTTAGGCAGATAGGCTCTTCACTTTATAGTCACTGCACAGTTTTCTTAACTTTCTTTGCTCTTCCTTCTAAAAGTATCTTGAAAAACTACTCAGTTTTAAAAGTTGTTCCCATTCTATCTACTTATTTTTTCTCTGTATGTTTGGATATCTGTACATGTAGAAAATACCTTTCCCTGTGCAGCCCTATTTCTCAGCTGGTAAGATATGAATTGAGAGGAATTGTCCAATGTGAAATCAGGATGTGCATGTTTAGTCAAAAGAGAACTCAAAATACAACGTTCAGTAATTTCACGACCATAAGGCTCACCGGACTATAAGGTACACTTTTTTTTGCAGCGAGGCTCTGCCCCCAACTCGCCCCGTGCAGTTACTGGCCAAGGCCCCGCCTCAACCCGGCAACCATTGGCCCCTGGGCCCAGCTCCACCCAGTAGGGGCGGTGCCGCGAGCCAACAGGCCCCCCTGGACCCGGCAGCTATGGGCCCCCAGGACTGCCTGGACCCGGGAGGGAGGGTGCCGTGGGCCCCCTGGGTGGCATTCACCCCACAACCATGGGCCTGCTGGCCCGCCTCCACCCAGCAGGGGCGGTGCCGCAGGCCCCCGGGCCCCCCTCCAGCTGGCTACCATGGCACTACCGGCTCCCCCCACGGCTTACAGCTCACACTTCCAGTTTGGCAAATTCCACAACTTTGTACATCAGATAAGGCGCACCGGACTATAAGGCGCACTTCCGGGTTCGAGGGAAAATTTTAGTCAAAAGGGTGCGCCTTATAGTCATGAAATGACTGTAACTTTTTCACTTTTTTTTTTTTTCCAAATCTGGCATAAATAATAAAACATTATTTGTATCAAACCAATTTTTTACTTCAGAATGGAAGCACATCAATGAGTACTTCAATTATTCCTCAGGTATTTACATACTATACTTTGAAGTTGACAAAGAGCAGAATCGTGCTTTTAAGATTATTTCCTTTGTTAATTTAAGAAATACCTTTGCAAGTCTCTTTTCCTTTTTAATTCAATATAGATTATAATTTATTTAACTCACCTCATTTGGTGTAGGGCTCAAAGCAGATGGAAAAGATGAACTTGTGAAAAATTTTAAATTAAAAAAAAAAAAAATGCTTTTTACCACAACCTTCCTTGGAAATGATTTAGCCTTTTGTAAGCACTTCATCAGTTGCTGGATGTCTCACAGGGGTAATTGGTGGAAACTTCTAGTTCTGACTGAGCAAGATGTTCTCTCAAGTGAAAAGTTTCAAAACGACTGTTTTGGACCAGGTGAGGACTACTCAGTGAGCTTCCTTAAAGGCAGTGCAAAGTCTAACAAGGATTTACCTCACTAATCTGTGCTTGTGGCCCTCCACCCCACTTCTGACTTCTCCAATTTTTAGTGAACACTTAAAAATATCTTTGAAACAGAAAAAGAGGTATTTCACAATATTTTATATTTTAAGAAGTACTTAGCCTTGAGAGTTGGAGAACTCTTTAGAAAATTAGCAATCTTTTCTGGAGGTCTCATCTTTCATAATGTGTTTATCAGCATGATTGACATTTTTCAGTAATAGTAAAGGAAAAATCCAGCCTTGCAAAATAGAGAAATTTGCTCAAATATGACCCAACTGGTAAGAAAATCCATAACATTATGTTTTAATCTTGTCTTGTTGATATACTTCTAAGTTGTTGCATTTTTAAAGTTCAGAGGATACACACCATCATAATGTTTAGTCCTTGAGCAACCTCAGTTCAGCACTGGAAGGATTTAAATCATTGTTGACATTACCATTTCAACATGCACTTGCACCACTGCAATGACCTTAGAGTAATTTCAACTGAAATAATTTGTTCCTAATATTTTATTTTACCTCTGCCAACCAAAAAATCATATTCATAGCCAAAAAGTACTTGAAATAGTTCTCCTTATTCTTCAAGAAAAAAAAAAATAAAACCATTCATTTCCAAATTTTTCATGTGTATTGTATTATTAAATGGCAATCTAAAATATCCCCCCCTGACCTAGTGATAATGCTTTTGTTCCCTTAACAAGGATTGGAAAGGAGTTTTAAAAATCTAATGAAATTATTTATAATGGTTTCTTCCAAGCAGGAAGTTCACCCAAAATGAAGTCTAGCAGTACAATTTTACAGCTCTGGGATTTACCTCTTGCAAGCTATTGTAAAGGACATATTTCAGTGTACTGGGCACAAAATAAGAATATAATTAATTTTTAGTGTGCTGATACCACACCTAGTAAGGCTTACATATTTTAGTCAATATAATGCATGTGCTGCTCAGAACTGATGATATGTCTAGTAATGTTTGTAACATTTTTATGACCATTATTTTACTGGTCGTAGAATATAAAGAGGAGTAATTTGGTCAGGAAACCCTACAAGTTTTAAATGGATATATTAATCCTACCTAATCAGTAGCATGCACGACAGTAATTTTAACTTTATTATTGAATTGACTTCCCTTTCTTATTCAGTGACAGAACCATATGGGCAAAATAAATTTTGTACTGAATGCCAGAAGGTTTTACTTTGTTATTCTAATCAATTTCTTGTTCCACACTGGTGGTATCTAGAGCATCAGGGCTCACTTGGTATTCAGTCCATGCAGTCTGCAGAAACCACACTGCTGTGGGGCACTAAAGTGATTGCAGCAGAACAGTATCTGCCCTCTCTTTGACATAATTGTCTCTGTGTAGCCAGAAAGGTATGCACACTTGAGACAGAATTGCTATCTGCAGTTTACTGGTCTTGAAATAAATGCTTTTATATTAAGTAAAACACTGTTGTTTCAATTTTGATTAAATAATAATCGGTACACCATTTGGGGGTTTTTTTGGTTTTTGTTTGTTAGGTTGTTTTTGTGTGTGGAGGAACTTTTTTTTTTTTCCTGAAAATATCAAGCAAAGTTTACAGCCTTTCTGTTACACAAAAATCATGGAATATCCTTGAACTTTTATTAGTGGCTATTTACAAAATTGAATGTGGTAGCAAGGAGGTAGCTTTTCCTGGGTTAAAAAGAAAATATGACCATGCTGGTGCTAGGATATACTAAATAAAGTGTTAAGGAAATTTCACTGTCTGACCATTCAGGAGCCATCCTGGCAGACACACCACCTGAGCTGGGACTGAGGTCCCTTCACAGCTACATATCCTACACCCAGAGGCACACCAGGCTTCCAATAGCAGAGTCTCACAGGTGAAGATCCTTCAAATAATTTAATCTTGGTCCAATAACTAAGTAACAAAATAGAGAAATAACAGCTTGATCTGATGCCCCTAAGGAGGGATCCAGAACAAAGGAAGCCCTGGGCTTTTCTACCCTCACAGTCCAAGGGTGGGAAATCCTTTGGGTCTTTGGCTTCTGTAATCTCTGAGTGTCCAGTACCTTGGCTGGGCCACAGGTCCCCAGGATCTTTGTTCTGCAAAGGGTGGGCACATCTTGGCTTCTTGCCTGGGGCCAACTTACTACAATGTTTTCAGACTTTCATGAATGACAATGCAAGAGAATTTTACTCATAGGTTTTTATTTTCTAAATATTTAGAGTTTATTCCAAACCAGCTCAGATGTCCAAATACCATCCTTACCAGTTCAGTTTGATCAGCTGGAGCATTTCTATCTGCATATTTGCACACATGGTTATTTAATCTCATGTATTTTAATCAGTAAAATATGAAATAATTGGAGAGATGAAGGTATCTTTCTTAGTTTTAATAGGTGTCTGGAGAAAGAGATCAAATAAGAAAAAATTCTCCCTCTCTTCTCTCCAGATTTATCCCATGCAAATATGTCATTTATATGCTTTTGTCAAAGTGTATGAAACAGTAAGCCAGGTCTCAAAATTAAGTCTTTCTCTTAAAAATTCAGTAGAAACCTCAGAACTGAGCCTTCTCTACAGAGCATTGTCTGCTACTTACCATACTCATTTATGCATAATATATGGTGCCTTGCTTGTACTCTTCCATATGCCACATCTTTTCCTCCTTGCTGAGCCCAGTCCTATGCTACTGTGCTGTGTATGTGCCTGCAGCACATACATATGGCTGGGCCTGAGGTGCTAATCTCCCTTTGCTGCTACAGAATCTGATTTCCACTATGTCCCTGCAAAGGTGGTGCTGCATTTTTAAGGAGGTCTTCTCAGTCTTGTCCAGGAGTGGTGTGCCCAAGACATGGTGTTCAGGCTTGCAGTTGCTTTACAATTTTAACTTAACTTTAAGTTTGCTACTTCTGTCCCTCTCTGTGAACTGTAATGGATTTCTTTGGTACTGCCTTGTAATTGTTTTGTTATGTCTGTGCTACAACACCCATCAAAATAGCACAGCAGTACAGGCAGTCCTAAGACTGCATGCAGGTAACTGGCAAGATCAGTGCAACCTCGTGTAGGTCTGTTTCACTTAGAAAAACACAGAAAATAGAAGGTAACACTTATTTTCTCCTGGGAGAGACCCCTTGGAAAGATAAAGAGCAGAACCAAGATGTTGTACTACCCTTCTTACAAAGAGGTTCCAAGAGACTGAGATTGGACTGAAAAGCAATGTGCAAATGGAACTCCTATGACATTGAAAGTCAATGAAGAATGTTTTCTTGCAAGATCTGGGACTTCCTCTAACTTATAAATATAGCAGTTTTAGGACATATCACTATTTCTGTTATTATATGTTTCGCTGATTAAATGTTAATATTTTCAGAAGCCGGTCATTGGATATGATTAAAGGTGTAACATACAAATTGCTTGCTACGTAAGGATAATTTGTACCTTCCATTCTGAGCTTTACTGTAGCCTGCAGCTTTGACTGAAATTTTTCCATATTGCCGGGTTAAATTTTATTTAATGATGCAAATTGCTAAGCAACATAGTTTTTCTTCTATTGTGCACTTTCATTTCAGCTTTCTGCACAGACAGCGTCTGTGATTAATTTCAGAATAGCATAATGTGGGTAAGCTTGTGTCAATAAATAGAGCAGATACCACTGGCTTGTGATGTGTCCTGATGTGGCTGCTCCTTCAGGTGAACAGGCACTATTACTAGTAAGGGCTTGTCTAGACAAGGCCAGCTAGGGAAATATAATATGTAGGATCATGTCCCAGGCCTCTCGAGAGAGGGGTTGGCATGGTGAGAGAAATGTCACAAAACTACAAATGGCATTGCTATAATAGTGTGCTATAAATCCACACAGAACAAAGGGATTCATGAGGTGATTTGGACTTCCTGTAGGTCTGTTAGACTCAGTGCCACAACTACTGCAATCACTTAACATCCATCACCTAATCAATGTCTGCTCAAAAATTCACAATTTATTTTTATTTCTGCACTGAATTTTAGTATGCGTATTCTTCATAAAACAAACGAAATGCTTCATATTCCTATTTCCAAAATATAGAAGCCTTACCAAAGAATTCCCACTACATAAAAGAGGATACCTTATTAGATACCTCAAGATCTTGCAAAATATGATCCTGAAAACACCCTCAAATGCTGCTAAAGCCACCACTTTTTAAAAACACAATTTGGGCAAATATAGCTTCAGGATATATAACTGCAGAACTGTAATAAATTGTGTCATTTCAAATGTCTTTGTTTTCCTGAAAAATTCCTTGTGGGGACATGTTTTACCTTAGACTGTCTCAGCTTGGTGTACTTAGAGAAATTACACTGATTTGTTTCTTTATAATAAACTTTACTTTGTGCTCAAGCCTTCTACATTTCATTATAGATTGTCAGTTTAAACAAGAAAAGGAAATTTGCTGAAGAGATCTAGATCTCATTTTATCACTGTAAGCAAAAGAGACAGAGAAGGCACTCAAAAAAATATTATATATTCTGATCCTGATTTTCCTGAATTAACCAAGTGGTGTACTGTGAAATGTGTTGTTGGGTCTTTTAAAGACCTAGATCATATCAGACAATGAATTTCATGCTTCATGACAGCAGACCCTATTTTTCTTTTTCCAAGTGATAAAAGGAAAATTAAAGTTTGATTCCTTTAGCGCTTAGACATTTCAGGGAATGGATTCTTTATTGTGTCAGCTACATAATACGTGAATTTTTGTGTCACCTTTTTCATATCTCAGTACCAATACGGAGAAGAAATAACTATATTTGTCATGATGAAAAGTCATAGCTACTTTATTTTCCACTGCCCTTTCTGTAGTTGAAGGTAAGGAGGTAGTAATGCTGCAAGAGAAAAAAGGCCTTCCTAGATGTAAATAGATGGGTTACATGCTTGGATTTATCTCTCAGAATGTTGGAGGCTGAGTGATAATGAAGCTGATGGAAGTGGATCTTATGTTGTCTGTAATTAATTTATGGTTGATAGACCACTTAACTTACACTGAGTTTTTTAACCATTTACAAACATATCCCCTCTTACCTCCCAAGCCAAAGCAAACAAAGCCTCAAGATAAATGTGCAAAGGAAGAAGTCTTTTGGGGGGAGCGAGGGGAGGTGGTTTTTTTTCTTTTTCTTTGTGGATTGGTTTGTTGGGTTTTTATTGTTGTTGTTGTTGTTTGGTTTGTTTGGGTTTTTGTGGTTTGTTTTGTTTTTGTGAGGATTTTTTTTGGGTTGTTTGTTTCTTTGGTTTTGTTTGGTCTTTTCTCAGTATGACTGTGAGCTGAAGAGGAATTCTGTGATCTTCAAAACCAATGGAACTTATTTTGATATAAATTAGCTTCATTTAACCTCTATCCTGTGCTGTATCAACTCAAAAATCCCCCATGTGTCTTTTGATGTTCTGAAAAGGGAAAAGATACAAGACTGAGACTTTTGGGGAGCTATGCAGGTTTTTCATGACAGGTCGACTGTTAGCCAGAGGCTAACTCATTAGCCAGATAGTAAGAAGATAAAACAGCTGTGGTTTTCCTGCCTTTCCTCAGTAAGGCCAGTTATTTGTATCTCTCTTTAATATGTAACTACTAATCACTTTTTTAAAAAAAATTCTGGAATTTGAATTATCTACCCACCCTTAAAGTTGAATTAGAATCACCCGAACGATCAAAAACTACTGAGTAACTTTAAAAATCCTGTATATTTAATTTATTTGAGAACCTAGTCTAAGAGCAAGATAACATTCTGCCTTCTCACACTGCTACACAACGAAAATAAGTTAGATTGGGTTTTTTTTCATCTTTAATTACACCTGTCCTGGCACTGACAATAATTTTTCATGTCAGTAAAGCAAGGTTTGACAAAGTGATAGACTGCACCTTTCATTTGTATGTTTTGTGTGAAGCAGAAGTACTATGTTATACTCACAGAAGTGAAACTTAATTGATTCCTAGAGATTTGCACTCAACTGGTGTGTATATCATGACCATTTTGGTTTTTTGGTCAGAAAAATACTTTGCAATACATAATCTTGTAGTGATATTTATAGTTCGACTCTGTGAGGCTGACTAATTTAGTCTGCTGAGGATAGCATGAGGATATGGGGTTTGTCAGAATACATAACTGATAGCTCATCAGTATAAGAAGCAAGGACAAGAGATAGGATAAGCAATAAATGAGATACACAGACAGGTAAACCAAAAGGGAGAGGAGATAACAGAGAAGGTAACAAAGATCATATCTCTGGTCACTGTTCAAGGGGCAGCTGAAGATACCACTTGGACCTTTGAAGAAGTTCAACCAGGACTTTGTAGTTGAAAAGAAACATCTTGACTGTTGAGGGAAACAAGACAATTATTGGGCCTTCAGGGAAATGGTTTTAATGGGAATTTTGAGGATGTTTGCAGGATTTTATAAAACTTCTGGGGATATTCTGAGGGCATTGTGTTCACATGGAGAGCTATTGCAGGATCTTTAGGAGAAGGGCCAAAGGCAGGGAAAGGTAGGAACCAGGCTGGATCAGAGAGGGCAAGCAAAGGAGAGGAGCAGAGAGAAAAAGCGCCAGCTGCATATAAGCTACTGATAAGTCTGCTTGTGAGGCCAAGTTCTGTGCCTGGCTACTGTAGTCTGTTTTTACTCTTTTTTCCCCCTTTATTTTCTATGTAAACTTGTTCTCCATTCTGTATCTAGCAGAGATAGGACTTGCTAAAAATTTTCACACCAGGCTAGCTAGTGAGAAAGAGGGCAGGGTGGCATCTTCAAAGACCCAAGATCCGAATTGGTGAATGGATAAAGTATATAGGATACCGACAGGAATATTTTATTAACTTGAGTCATTCCAATATTCAGTGGTTCTATGAATATTACTCTGCTTGTGAGGTGAAAATATGTGTCCTGGTAAATTGGCTTTGATGCAGGTATTTACATTCATCTTAAACTTAAATATGTTTGGAAGAATTCATTTCCATCCAGGGATTTCAATTATTGAATAAAAAAATTAATTTACTTGAGGGTTTTGTTCTTGCAATTACCTTGTTTGCAAATGTTTGCTGGGTTTTGTAAAAGAGAAAAGAGAAATATGTAGTTTTCCAAAGCTTATTATAAAACTTTTTCACCTTTATGAAATACCAGGGAAAAAAAAAGATATTTATAATTTATAATATTTTGTAGCAATATAATAGCTAGTAAATTCCTTGGAATACCAATGATTAATGTTGAGAACACACGTTGGAGTCTTGTTGATAATACTTTCTTAGATGACATTCATGTTGAATTTTTGGGATTGTTTTGTATTTTTATCCTAATTTTTCATTCATTCTATGAACTGTAGTATTTGAGATTTATGAATAATGTTATATCAGAAGTCACTAGTGTAGTCACTAAAAATCAATTCTGAGTGGCCAGGTTACATGGTCAAAGCCTGGGGGCAATGAGGTCTGCTCTTGGGAGCCGACTATTACAGCCTTACATCACATTACATGGCAGGGCTTATCCCAGCCGCTGGGCAAAGGCACTTGGATTAAGCTATCTACTTGAAAAATGTAATGAGAAATTGGATATTATGTTCATAGGAAGGGGTTTGTGTGACACAAACAGCAACGGGAATTTTGCTGACAAGATAAATATTGTATTTCAAAGTTGGGGGGATAGGTTTTTGTTGGTGCAATTTCCCCCCGTTGTTGTTGTTACTAAAGAATCTGAAACTCTAGTCATATCTGTCTTCACTGTCCCATCCTTAATGACCATTAATTTCATGGTAACATGAGATTCCTTCTTCTTTTTTTTTTTTTTTCTTTTTAAGCCTCATTTTATTGTTAGAATGAGTACATCTTTCATCATTCTGACTTCTCTCATTTCTCTCATGTGGCTTTTTTTTTTCCAGATGCCTCCAAAAATAGAAACAACCTGACCCACACATGAAACTGTCATACTTAGAGTTTTCTTGTTCTAGATGAAGAGAAGGAATAAAAAGGACTGTTAGACTTTATTTTGCCTCCTTCAGACCATGTCCAACACCATTATCACACAGACATTTGATGTGATCTTCCTCTCTGGAGACATTGAAAGCTCAGCTGGACACTTCTTTGTGTAACCTGCTATTAGTGACACTGCATTGGCAAGGGAATTGAACTAGATAATCTTCAGAGATCATCCAAGTGAGAAAGACATTCTGAATCTGTAAGGTATTGCATATAATGCTAAAAATCTCCTCTATTAGAGATAAAACTATAAAGACAGAATAGTGTCAATAATACTACACCCCTTTAGATGCTGGCAACCCTAATTTGTACTTCCTTGAAAGGGCTTCCCATCAGGAAATGGAAACACTGGTACTAATAGGGAACTATGAACAGGTTCCTCTCTTACCAACAAAGCTGAAGTTTATATTGTGCCCATGGGATACGGCCTCAAATCCAGGTTGTGAGTGTAGCACAGTACGAGCCAAGGATGACTCAAATGGTATCTTGATCACGACTCCTTGGTGTGCAGTGGTCTTCCGGCCATGACCACTGTGCTATTTAAAAAGAAAGATGTTCAGGGTGACTGTAGCTTTCCCACTTACCTGGAAGCTATTGTCCTAGTGGAGCATGAAGGCACTATTAAATGTAATAAATACAAAATGAGCTTTCTTCTCCGTAACCTTGTCTAAATAAAGATAATTTAAACAGATTAAATATAAAATACTCTTGTTATAAGAGAAACCAGTGTTGGTTACTTGATTTATAACCAAAATTATCTGTTTTAGGCAGTTTTTAAAAATTAGGAGGAGAATCCAAATCAATAATGAAGTAGACTTGAAACAGTGGATGTTGATTTCATATCAGAACTTCAAAAGATACTTCTGCTTCTTGATAGATAAAATTATTCATTCTTGCAATTCACTGGTGCCATTTAGTGATGCTTCAGGATAAAAAATGATTACTTCTGAACAAGTACAATTCTCAGGAATGTGAGGTCAGAGTGATAGTTATCTGCTTTCTTTTTTTTCCTCATTCCTTACCTTCTCTGGAGACCCAACTAAGTCTATGCTGTGAGCTGAAGGATCACAGCTTGTTAATTATTACAATTAACTGACTTCTGCTGACTCAGTTCAAGAAGTCTATTACAAAAAAAGATGAATTCAGCAGGATTCCAAAGCTGAACTTTCATTGTATTAATATTATACTGGCACCGCCTGGGTACCTTATAATTGATACTCATTTACAAGCAACATTTAAAGGGAAATCTCAGGGTTTTTTGTTTGTTTATTTTTTATGAAAGAGAAAAATCAATTTTTTTAAATATTTATGCAAACCTTTATGGCCATTCAGCATATATGAATTTAAAAAAAATATTCAGGCTGAGATAAAACTACTGTCTGGAAAATATCAAACAAAATTAAATAGTTATCTTCAAAGAGAAAGATTTTGTTTGTTCTATTTTTCAGGCTTGCTTCGTTTGCTTGTTTTGGCTTTTTAGTTTTTTACTTGTTGGAAGAGGTGGAAAATACAATGGAGGGCTTTTTTTCCCAAAAATCAAATTTTAAAATCAGTAACAATACTATATAGGGAAAACTCTGATTCTTATAACTGAAAAATAGGTTTGCAAACAGATAAAGTAGAAATAGCAGAGCTTATGATTCTCAAAGTGTTTGGACTTTTCATGTGAGTATTGGGGAAGAGCAGCAAGGATGTTATGATGCTTTACAAAAGGGTTGAAATGTCCATTTTCAATCAGTGCTCCTTTAAGCACTGTTGATCCTTTAGGTTAACAAATACTTCCTAAAAATGTTTCACTACTTACAAGGGCAAAAATTACAAAAACCAGCACATCCCTCTGTAGTGAATTCAATGTCACGAGACAAAACCATGTCAGTGTTACTGATGTTACAAAACCATCAGTGTTAGTGATACTGAACCTAGATGAAATGTTTAATTTAAAAAGGGTAGGTCTACAAAATTGTCCATGATAACAGAAAATAACCCTTCTTAGGAAAGAAATCTGTAAAATACAGTTCTGTAGTAAACAGCAGTTTGATTTCATTACTATGCAATAGGGGAGAATGCAAGGAATGGGCATTCATTCAGTCTTCAGTCTGATAGCAAATTTAAAATCTAAGTCTAAGAACACTGTGATTTTGAGCAGAACTAAAGAAGATTCATGTAGGAAATTTATGTTAGTTTAATCTCCCTCAGGTAATATCACAGAACAGTTAACTGGTCCAGTTTTATGGAGAGGAGAGTAAAAAAAATGAAACTAAAGACAAGGTATTATTGTTTTTGCCTTCTATTCAAGTGTATATCAGGTGTAAATTTAGTACTTGGCAAAATCCAAGCAGAACCTGAAGAGTGAATTGTATTTCTTCTGTCACAGCAACAGACTGGAAGATGGTTCTGCTCTGAACTGCCTGAAGGGAGAACTCTTCTCTCCTCTATGTTATTTTCTATCTGATTTCCTTTCACTATGAAAAAGTTAACATCGATTTTCTTGTTGAAGATAAATAGGCCATTCCCATCAACTCAAAAAGTAAATATCATAGTGCTCTGCCATACTTTATACCCAGTGTTAATACTGATATGGGCAAAAACCCCAAACTTTCCAAAAGTCAGGAAACTGTAATAACATTTTTGGGGTTTTGTTTTTTTTCTTGGGAAAAAAAATGAGCAAGTTTCTCGGTTGTGGGATAATTTAGTTTAGTTTCAATTTTTGTATTTTCTAAATGAATAATCATAATGCACAGCTAGATCTGGAATGCAAACTATGTCAAATAAGTACTTTTCCATATGTATGCAAAAACTCACTTCAGGAAAAAAGATTCTTATGAGACTGGTTGGAAGGTTGGAAGGAACCCCACTGGGTCATCTGGTCCAACTTCCTAGCTCATGCAGGGTAATCCTAGTGCACATGGCACAGGACTTCGTTCAGTTGTTTCTTGAACATCTCCAGTAAGGAAGACTCTACAACCTCTCTGGGCAATCTGCTCCAGTGCATAGATACCTGCACAGTAAGGTTCTATTTCTTCTGCCTCTGCCTCTACCTCTGCCTCTGCCTCAGTTTCTGCCTGTTGATTCTCATGCTATTTCTTGACTGCACCAAGAAGAGGCTGACTCCATCTTCTTGGCACTGTCCCTTCATATTCCTATGGTCATTGATAGGCTCCTCTCTCTGTTGTCTCTCCCCAGGGCTGAAGAGGCCCAGCTCCTTCAACCTTTCCTTGCATGAGAGATGTTGCAATCTCTTAAACATCTTTATCACCCTACACTGGACCCGTTACAGGAGCTCAATGTGTCTCTTGTATTGAGCTCATTGGGATACATCATTCTTGAGGCTGGAGAAGTGATCCTTGAATATCAACCAGCGTTCTTGGATCCGTCTTCCCTGCAGGACCTGTTCCCATGGGATTCTTCCAAGAAGGGCCTCAAAAGGCTTAAATTTAGCTCTCCTGAAACCCAGATTTATTATGGATGTACAAGATATTGTATGGCTGTTCCTAAGAACCTCACCGATTTTTTTTCCTCCAGGGCAATATTTGCCTCATTAAATTAAGTAGTAGTAGTAGCTCCTCTTAAATGAATCTAGTATTTCTTCTAATAAGACAGGAGTATTCCTACTGAGAAATGTCTGTGCAGTATGAAATGAGTACACACTGAAATGTACTGTAGGCTTCGTTATACCTTCATTTCTTCACTCTGAATAACATCACATACTGCAACAAAAAGTTATTGATTCTAGAGTAGAATAAAGAGGAAAATGCATGATACAAGAATGAAAGCTCACATTTATCTAGAAAATCTCCTAAATGCTTAGACAGATGTCAACTTCTGACTTTTTTTCCTATTTTCAGGAAAATGTTAACAAGGTATTGTCTCTTTTCACTCTCATAAACTACGTGAGAAAATGGAGAATAGGCTTGCATCTTAGAAACATGTAAGATGGGGATTTTTCAAAAAAAATGTGATTATCACACTATTTTAAAAAGTGCAAAATTGTAGTTGCCTTGCCACAGGTCAGACTCAACAAATCCTTGCAAACCAACTAGCTGACAAACCAACCAAAAAAGTTCATAAAACCTATCTAATCTGACCAGAGTGGAAAGAGTCATGTGTGATAAGAACACTAAATAGTTGAGCACATAGGATTCAAAATGTAGACTATTCTGATTTGAAGTTTACCTCTAAAATGTCATTTTTAGATTTGAAATGAGTAGAATAGAAGTCAGTCGAGGGATCAATTGAGAAGAGTGAAGCACAAGCACATTTGCTCCCACTGCACTTCAATGAGGTAGCTGCTCATACACAATGTTAAAGTATCTTGACTTAAAACCAATCAGGGAGTCTTCAGGTGAAACAGGAAAAATATTTTAAAGGTATTCAGTGATTATTTAGTTGAACTGAAAAAGCATTTTCCTAGTATTATAATATATTTAACTTCACCATTTAATTTGCTTTGCAATGTACCTTTGTACATGAATTGTTAGTCTGGAACCACGCAATTACATGGTAAGTAGTTGTACTTTGTGGTTTCTTCTAAGGTGACAGTAAAAGTATTGTTTTTGCATGAATCAAGCTTTTTATATGTTAACAGTGAAATCAAAATTGAGAAAGAAACTTTCTATAAAAAGAGGAAAAGCATATCACTTTTCGCTAAGATTTATTTAATTAATCATTTTAACCAAACAATAATATATAGCTCAGAAAATAGAAAAATGCTGTGAATATGAGCCAAAGGCCACTGGAATCCATTAGAGTATATCTATTGACCTTTGTTGTATTTCACTGTAACTTAAATGAGCTAATAGATATTTTAAAATTTCATCTTCTTGCAAGAGTAACCCTAACCTAGTGGTTTATTAAATACCTAATAAAAGCTGAAATTTAGGGTTTTTTTTAAATCTAACACTGGTCCTGTTTTTAAAAAAACAAGGAGTGTTTGCCTATTCTGCCTCTCCCAATGCACATGAACCTCTTATAAATTTCTGCTATGTGGTGCAGCTCATTCTCAGAGATACCAGAAAAAAACAATTACATCATTTCCACCCTCTTATATGAAGTTGATACTGAGGGTCATAAAGCAGAGAAGTTTCAGTCTTCCTAAACAGGGTCCAGAAAACACTTGAGAATGTGGGTTAATAAATTGGGAATTTGTAATAGGATAATAGGGGCAGAACCAACTCAGAATAGGTCTCTGGAAGTTATCTCCCTTATATTTTCCACTATTTCCCAGTATCTGGAGAGGAATACAAACCAGACATCGTTTCACTGATCTTAAAAAATTACATGATGAATTTGTTAAATATTCGTTAAACAGTTTTGGCCAGTGTTGAAATTCACTGATATGCTGTGCTGATAAACTATCTACCTTCTGAAAAATGAAACCAAGAGTGAGGTTTCAACACTGATTCTCAAGTAATCTCTTGTGTCCAGGGTCCTACTGGAGGTACCCTCAAGTAGGGTAAATTTGTGTATCAGAATCTATCAGTTCATGATCAGAATGTTTTATCACCTCTTTCTCAACAGTGCTTGAAATGTTGCTTTCTTTTTGCTTCTGTATGAGGTTCTGATTTGTGGGACTTGTTTTTGTGCAGTACAAACAAATTGCTACTGAAGATCTTGGTTTTGATCTGGCTTTTCTTTCACTGAAATCAGTAAGAAATTGCCCCTAGCTTTAAACAATACATGTGTATCTGTTATCTTTCTGAGCATATATTTGATAGTTGAATGTTAGACTTCTTAATATTAGGTATTTCTAACTCTGTCTTTCTACCAGTGCCTCTAGATTATTTTAAGTTTGCTTTCTCAAAGTGATGTTGAATTGCTGTCAAAAATAATTTTTCAGAATGATGTCCTTGTCAGCATCAGTAGTTCTAGTGAAAATGCTTTTATATTAGTTGAAGTGAGTACAATTACATGCAAGTCATTTTGCATAAAAGATAAATTGAAAGTGTCTCTGACATAATTGATGGAGGTTAGCAACCCTTTCAGATATAATGAAATGTTGTGGATATTTTCATTCTTGATGCAATTTTCTTTACTTCTAATTAGAAGGAAACAGCTGTTTAAAGGAAGGTAATACAGTTAAATTGGCTGTGGGTGAAATACACATGGCATTGTGTATTGTCCATGCATTGTCCATGTTTGAAGGCTTGCTCTGTGTATGTTTGGTAAAAGTATGCAGATGTGTCTAACCTGTATGCAAACAGGAATGTAGGGAATCAAGATTTAGGTTTTCTCAGGGGGCTGTGACTGTGTTAAGGCCCTTTCAAGTACTTGAGAAGCACAGGATCAGATTGGTAGTGACTACAGTTCATTGACACTTCAGACTAGACTTTAAATAATTATTCATTTAGAGGGGTGTCTCTAACAATATACAGAGGATGGGTGACCTGCTGATCAGCCTGTTACGTGGCATTTAGAGGTCAGTTTTCCTTTCTGCTTGCATAGAGTCTGTAGGGAATCGTATAAACCACAGTTTTCAAATTGTGAAATACAGTTATTAGTACTGCCACATTTACATCGCTTTTGCACAGATCATGTAAATGGCTAAAATACGTAAAAGAGGATAATCCTGATTAAAGGGCAGAAATAAACATGACAACAAAGAGATTTGATCCCATTTAGTCTCTAGTTTATCCCATAATATAGGGAATTAGTATCTTCCTTCAGCTTAGTTTTTGGAACATACTGCTTGATATAAATTCATTTTATTTAGCCTGTGGCTAACTGGAAAATTTAGCAAAGCTAATAATTTTCTCTTCTCCCTGCTCTCCCTCTATCCTATTCTCCACTTCTCACTTCTTGTCATCAGTGAGACAGTTCAACAAGGAAAAGTGATGGATTCTGAACCCAGAATGAGGCAACTGATGAGATGTATGTACAAACTAGGGCCAACCCTATCCTGGGGGGCATCAGGCACAGCATCACAGCTGGGCGAAGGAGGGGATTGTCCTGCTCTGCTCTGCACTGGGGCAGCCTCACCTCGAGTGCTGGGGACAGTTTTGGGTGCTGCAATGGAAGAAAGACATTCAACTACTAGAGAGTGTGCAAAGGAGGACAGAAAAGGTGAAGGGCCTTGAGGGGAAGCCTTAGGAGGAGTGGCTGAGGTCACCTAGACTGTTCAGTCTGGAGAACAGGAGAGTGAAGGGGGACCTCATTGCAGTCACCAATTTTCTTATGAGGGGAAGAGGAGGGGTAGGCACTGATCTCTTCTCTGTGGTGACTTATGACAAGACCTGAGGGAATGGTCTGAAGTCATGCCAGAGGAGGTTTAGGTTGAATATCAGGAAATTATTCTTCATCCAGAGGGTGATGGGGAACTGGAACAGGCTCCCCAGGCAAGTGGTCACAGTACCAAACCTGACAGAGCTCAAGAAGCTTTTGGACAATGCTCTCAGGTATACGGTGTAACTTGGGTAGTCCTATGGAGAGCCAGAAATTGAACTCAATGACCCTTGTGGTTCCTGTCCAACTCAGTATGTTCTATGATTCTGTGTGAATCTGTGCTGTCTTCTGTTGTTTTAAACTGGTCTGAGGGGGATTGTTTTTCTCTTTACACATATGCATGATAAAAAAACATTTGAAACAATCCAGTTGTAGTTTGTATGTGGAACTTGGCATGTTAAGTTATTATTAAATAAAAATAAAATTAAAATAGAATTGAAATTTAAAGAAGAGGATAAAGAGGATAACGCCTGAAGCCATGAGTAAAAATAATGAGATTATCAACTCTGTGTTCCTCAGATTAAACCAGACTTTATTCCCCAAACCATAGTCAATGCATAATTCCTGCTCAAATAGATATGTGTCATTAATTATTGTGGCAGATAGTTCAGTCCCAGAGTGGAGTTAAAAACAACATCTCCTATTCTCTAAAATTACTTAAGTATTCTAACAGCAGCCAGTGGGAGCAACACTGTTCCAAATGAGCAGTGACATCAAGACTGGGTGTTTGCTCTGAACATTGCACATATGGTTGAAATAAGCTGTGGGATATGACAGGAATAGGTAGTTCTTTGTAGAACTTATAAGAAGGTATATAAATACATAGATAGATATAGATTAGATATAGATATAGATGTATGTATTATATATATGTATATATAATATTTTGTCATTATTTCTACATTTCCTTAATGGTGTAGGGAGTAGTAGTTGGGGAAGGTAAGATTGCAGCTGATAGTCATATGAACATTTTATATTTGCTGCTTCTATCAGTGGAGTAAAGCAGTCATAAATAACATCATAAGTCACACTGCTGTCACTCTAAAATGGTTGCTCACACACTAGTTAATGTTCTTCTTCAGCTGGAATATGAACCCCAGCTGCATAATCTGAAAAAAACCTGTTGGTCTGAAGTAGGCTAGATTGGACTCAGTAGCCACCAGTGGCTTCTGGGGTAGGTATTCAAAACGGCCCTTTATGATTCCTTTATTTCATCAGAGGTGTATAGAATCCTGTAGTCCTTATATACGGAATATATATACGGAATATATATATACGGAAGCTATTACCCTCCTGAACGTGGTCTGAGGTACTCAACCTATTGTTGGTACATGGTGGACTGTGGCCCTCTAGGGATTCAGCAGGTTATCAGTGCCATATTATTGTGACATACAGAATCAACAGTTACAGATTCACAGAATATGCTGACTTGTGAGGATCCCACAAGGATCACTGAGTCCAGCTCTTGTCCCTGCACAGGACAGCTCCAAGGGTCATGCTAGGTGCATGACAGCATTGTCCAAAAGCTTCTCGAGTTCTGTCAGGGTTGGTGCTCTGACCACTTCCCTGGGGATCCTGTTCCAGTGCCCAACCACCTTCTGGATGAAGAATCCTTTCCTAGCATCCAGCCTAAACCTCATTTGACAAAACTTTAGGCAATTCTCTTGGGTCCTGTCAACAGCCACCACAGAGAAGAGATCAGTGTTTGCCCCTACTCTTCTCCACACAAGGAAGTTGCAGACTGCAATGAGGTCTCCCTCAGTCTGCTCTTCCCCAGGCTGAACAGACCAAGTGACCTCAACTTCCCCTCAAGGCCCTTCACCATTCTCATTGCCTTCCTTTTCACACTCTCTAGTAGTTTAATGTTTTTCTTACATTACAGAGCCCAGAACTGCCCCCAGCTCTTGAGGTGAGGCTGCCCCAGCTCAGAGCAGAGCAGGACAATCCCCTCCTTTGCCCAGCTGTGATACTGTGCCTGATGCACCCCAGGTCAAGTTTGGCTCTCCTGGCTGCCAGGGCACTGCTGACTCATGTTCAATTTGCCATGGACCAGGACCCTCAGATACCTTTCTGCAGCACTGTGCTCCAGCTGCTACTCTGCAGAATTTATCAGTTATTAGTCAACTACCTTTTCATAATATATGTTTTCTAGAAAGGCTTTTCTATCCAAATATCTAAGAATCCATCATAGGACATTCACACCAATGAAGTCTTTTGTCATCACCACTGCTCATCCTTATCAAAGTTCATCTTACAGTATTTTCCCTTTACCAGACCAGCGGCACTTCATTACATCTGTAATTATTACATTTACTTGTAAGTTTTTATGCTACACTGTGACCATGATTATCATGAATAATAAAGCACTATATATGAATGCAATTAAACACAATGAAAGGTAAACTAAGAGGAGTAAAATAAAATTCCCCTTTGGGTTTCATTCCTTCAAAGCACTAACCTGATATCTCCCCATGAACCACTAATAATGGTAATATGTTTTCAAGTCCCTATGCAAGTGTTCTTTTATCCAGTGTGTTCTCTTTTCTCTATTAATTTGCAGAATATTAATACATGTACAATAGGTGTCCAGTTCTTTTATACAAGTACTGATATTAAATAACATGATATCATTGTCCTGTATCTTAGCACAAGGAAATTACTGACCATTATTGACCATCATATCATACATATGATAATAATTACCAAAGCATCCTCGTGCCAGTCTCATTTTTCAGTACTGATGACTTGATCTGAATGAAAAGTTTCAGCTAAACAAAACTACTTTAAAGTTATATCTGCTTTAAATATTTTAAAAACCTTTCAGCAAACACTACCAGGTCATTTTTTTCCAAACTCCAGAAATCAAAACATTTGCAAACAAAGAAATAGTGTTTTTAATTTTTTTTTTAACAAAACCCCTATATTTTTAAATTAAACTATATTCTACCAGAATTGCATACTATCTTCAATTATTGTCGCTGTTTTATATGTTACAGAATGACCTAAAAACAACATTTTCCATCAGAGGGAAAAGACTTATCCACCTTTCAAACTGATAGGGTCATACTCCTCTCCTCTATTCTAAGGCCAGCAGTGACTAATTTTTTGCAGTCATTGGTACCAAAATTATATAAGGAACTCTGTAAAGTAATAGTTTTTCTGCCAGTCTAAATCTATGTCACTTCCAAAGCTGGTGCTGCTGTGGAGGGATCACCATCGCTACTGCAGTTATTTATGAGGTGCTTAACTCAGAATTTTAACTCCCCTATATTCATAACAATAGTTTACTTCTTCCAGTGTTAATGGTTTTCAGTGGATTGCCTACCTTTGACTGTATAAAGACCTCACTTTATTTACTATGCAGGCAATTTTTTTAAAAAATCAAAGGGAAACATTTCCAATTTGTTTACACATGTACTCTTACAAATGGAAAGTAAGGCTTTTTTTCACTGTGATTGCATGATCAAATAATTTGTTGGTGAAAATGTTCTGTTGTATTATATTACACAGCATAAGCCAATTTTAACTCTAATTATGAAGAATAGTTTAGCTGGTATTACCTCAGGCCAATGCTTTAAATTTTTCATGAGTACTGTCCTGAGGTAGAAAATGTATTTTATATGAGTTTGGTTAGTAGCTATTGAAGCTGAAAATTTAATGTGTAGATAGCACTATCATGTGAACACCTGACAAAACAGTTCTGAGAAAGTTCGATAGTACAAGTGTGTCTGTTTTGTTTTTTCCTTTCCTGGAAAAGGAGATGACAAGGACATAAACAATTCATCAATCAACAGTTCCAGCAAGGGGTCTCTCTCACAGGAGACAATCCTCTATTTACTTCTCCAGTAGGGGTCCTTTCCATGAGCTGCAGTTCTTCCCAAACTGTTCCAGCGTGTGTCTCTTCCACAGGGTACAGTCCTTCAGAAAGAGACTGCTTCTGGATGGGACCCATGGAGAAGTCTTGCCAGCAAAGCTGCTTCAGAAGTGGGGTCCTCTTTCCGTTGGTCTGCAGGATCTGCCAGGAGCCTACTCTAACACTGTCTGCTCACAGGGTCACAACCTGCTTTGGGCATCCATCTGTGCCATGTGGGGTCCTCCAGGGTCTGTAGGTGGATCTCTGCTCCACTGTGGACCTCTACGCATGAGTATGGCTGGTCTCACCACAGACTTCACCACAAGCTTCATGGGAATTTGCTACAGCACCTGGAGCACTTCATCCACCTCATTCTCCACCAACCCTGGTGCCTGCAGAGTTGCTTCTCTCACATGTTCTCACTCCTCTCTTCTCTGGCTGCAACTGCTTTTGCCCCGTAAATTCCTTCCCCTTCTTAAATGTGTTTTCCCAGTACCAATGGCACTGATGAGCCCAGCCTTGGCCAGTGGGAGGCCCGTCTTGGAACTGCCTGGCATTGGCCCTACCAGACATGGGAGAAGCTCCCATCTATCAGGTGTTGGCTGTAGGGTATGCTCCCACCACAAAACTACATTGATTCCTTCCTCTTTCATAGTTCCTATCTACCAATATTCACCTGCTTTTTCCTTATTAGATTTATTCAATGTGTTAACTGTTTGTTAGCAAAGAATATTTTGCAGCATCATTTCAACTGTAGTTTAAATGGCCAATACAGATGTGGTTGATTCACAAAGTTCTGTGTGAACTTGAACTGTATTTTTCAAGCAACATGCAATGCACAGATGAAAAATATGGGTTAAAAAAGATACTCTCTATGCCGACAGTTGATGGGAAGAAAAATAGAAATTTTTCCAAGAGTCTTGGACTTGTTTTTTTTATTTTTTTGCACTGCTTTGGATCTTTAGCATTTGCAGTGTAGAGCTGAAATGCCTTAATAAATTATTGACTGTTTTCATCCAAACGAAATTTTTCCTAAGGTATTCTAAAGCTGTAGACAACAGGAAAAACTAAAGAAATTATCTAAAATTAAAATATGCCATGCACATTAACTTGTTTTTAGGGTTTGCTTTTTTGTTTGCTTTGATTTTGGGTTTTTTTTGGGTTGTTTTTAAACACAGTGAATATAGAGAAATTATTCAACGTTTTCTCACAAATTATTTTCTCATTTCTAAATTGGAGTAGTCACACTGAGATTGCAATTCTCAGCATTAGTATCATTCATTCTGAGAATAGACCTCCCATGTGGACCTGTATCCAGACAAAAACCCCTTGAATTAAAAAGTCAGTGCTCGAAATGAGTTTTAGTCAAGAAGTCATTGCAGAGAGAAGGCTCTAAAAAATTATGGCTATAGAAAGTTTTCCAGCATTTGATTTGTTCCATAACATATAATTAATTGATTTTATCCTCCTATATTAACATGATCTTAATTATACGTCTTTGTTCAATATGAGTAATAACTAGGTCTATTTTAAGAATTAAATAAGTTTCAGCTCAGTGCAAGCCAGTTACTCTTGTTTTTCAGGTTTGCTGAACTGAAGCAAAAGCAGGTTGAACTAATTTTTTCCATTCCTAATTTAAAAGTTTTATTGAAAGAAAACAGGATAAAGAGTTATGTTTGCATAATGCCTGTGAGAATGGGAAGGAAAGGGGTTTGGTTTGTTGCTTTGGTCAGTTGTTTTTTTTTTTCCTTTTGTTGCTTTTTATTTAATTTTAAGATTTAGAATCTCAATATGTGGTGAAAACTAGTTAATTTTTTCTCCCTAATGGACTTGAAATCCATACCCTACTCACCACGTCTAAGACGCTGTAACAGCTTGTTCTGTCTTGGTGCCTTAGGAAGGACCAAGAAAAGGAGTTGGAATCAGACCTGTACCTCACTGCCACTGGTCTGTAGAATCTAACACTTGGTCATGTCTCTCTTTCTGTATGGGGCATTGCACACAATCTGAGCTAAAAAAATGGTACAATACTTCTTGCATCCTGTATTTAAGTTTTTTGCATGTAATGTGCAAATATTGCATGCAAATACCTCTATACTCTTTCCTTATGGTATATACAAAGATATAATGCAGAGCAAAGAGTTTCCATATGAAATCTTTTAATTTGATGATCCTGAAATTACAATAATTTCACGATTATAAGCTGCACCATTTTGACTAAAATTTTGGTCCCAACCTGGAAGTGTGGCTTGTATTTCAGAGCGGCCAATATATGGACAATGTTCTGAAATTTGCCAACCCAGAAGTGCGAACCGTGGGCCGAGCCGAGCTCACGAATTGAGCACCTGCCAGTAAAATCTGTGATCTCGCGATTGTTACAAATTGGTTACTCTGTTGCACAGCAGGCTGGGTTCCCTCCCTCTCCCGCCGGCAGTGGGCTGGGCTCCCTTTCCCTCCAGCAGCGCGGGGGGAGTGGAGCTCACGAATTGAGCACCTGCCAGTAAAACCCATGATCAGGTGATTGTTACAAATTGGTTACTTTGTTGCACAAGCAGCATCCTCGCTGCGAACGAAAGTGCAGTTTATAATCCGGTGCGGTTTATATACGGACAAAGAACGAAACGTTGCTGACATCCGGAAGTGTGGCTTATAAGCAGGTGCGGCTTATAATCGTGAAATTACTGTAAATTAGTTAGAGAATGCTAGTCTGAGATGTAATTTTTGTTCCTTTTGGGAAATAAGGAAGTCTATCCGATTTGTTAGTATTTGTCATAATTCACCATCATGTGATGTTCACTATGAATTCTTCTCAGGCTGAACAAAGACACCAGGCATGTGTCAGGCTCTTATTGCACAGTCTTCATAACCCATCAGCCAACCCATTGCTTTAGACTCACAAGGTGTTGGCTAACAAGCTCTTAAATGTATACAGTACACTTCAAGAGGTTCTTAATTCTCAAAACACACAAGCAAAGGTGCTCACAAACCACAAACAGTTCAAAACAGAGTATGGGGTAAAATATGATATATATATTTTTTTTTTAATTGTAAAATTTTCTTTTAAAAGGGATTGTATCTCAAAAGACATCAAAACCAAACCCCAAAAACAATCTAAACCAAAAAGCCCACAACTTTAGGATCTTCTGGAAAAGGTTTTGGGGCTAGAAATCTGATATTCTCCATCTTCACAAAACCTCTCAGAATGACCTATGTTTAAGCTAAACACACTAAAATTAGTAATGTTTATATTAAGACCCTGAATCTTTGCAGTTCTGTAAACATGTAAGTACTGAAATGCACACTCACTCAGAGTGGTTCGTAATGAAAACTCAATGCACAGTCTTGTAAGTGTTACAGAGGTTGAAATCATTCCAAGTCATTGAAGACCTGGGATGCCTCTTGATTTAGAACCTGGAAAAGCAGACTCAGAGTGCTAACTGTTGTTTTTCCAGGGTGCCTGTAAGGCTGCCTAGCACTGTCCCCGATTTTGTGTGCTGCTATGTTGTTGTGCTCCCAGAGATGGTGAAAAAACCTTTGAATGAACCAGAATAGGAAGTCTGCAAAATGCCTGTATGATGGATTCAGGCAATGTTTTGTCTCACCAGCATCTGCAGTGTCAAAAAAAAGGTAGGAATTGCTGATACAAGGACAGAACTAGCACCTGACTGCATTCACACTTGTCTGCAATCATTTGTGATTTAGTGAGACAGTCATTAGTGCATTTGCAACACCTCTACCACATTTAGTATGCCGACAGGCTGAATGAATATAATGAAATTCATGTGAGACAGTTTGCTAGAGGTTAGAACATACAACTGCTAAAATGGCAATGGGTGATATTTATTCAAAGGTATTGACAGAATTTATTGTGACCTGTTTAAGTTGTAATAGGTGAGAAATCATCTTGAAGTTATGCATGTTAAACAGTAATGTCCTATGCTCTCTCATGAGGATTACAAGTGCATCACCCTCACTCCTATCTGAAGAGATACTGTATCTGTTCTACAGGATTTGAAGAATAAAGGGAAAACCAGATGGTTGGGAAGATGGGCACATTTTTTTTTAATATATAAATTTGTTGTAATTTATTAATTTTTATGTGCATAACAAGATGTTATGTGGTGAACGGTGCTGCATCCAGCTGGCAACCAGTCACCAGTGTTGTCCCTAAGGGGTCTGTGCTGGGGCCAGTCCTGTTCAATATTTTCATTGATGACATGGTTGAGGGTGTTAAGTCTTTCATTGGTAAATTTGCAGATGACACTAAGCTAGGAAAATGTGTCGATCTGTTGGAAGGGAGGAGGGCTCTGCAGAGAAACCTGAAATGGTTGGATGGATGGGCAGAGTCCAATGGGATGAAGTTTAACAAGTCCAAGTGCTGAGTCCTGCATTTTGGCCACAATAACCCCCTGTAGTGTTACAGGCTGGGTATGGTGTGGCTGGACAGTGCCCAGGCAGAAAGGGACCTGGGGGTGCTGGTCAACAGCAGGATGGACATGAGCCAGCAGTGTGCCCTGGTGGCCAAGAAGGCCAATGGCCCCTGGCCTGGATCAGGAATAGTGTGGTCAGCAGGGGCAGGGAGGTCATTCTTCCCCTGTATTCAGCACTGGTGAGGCTGCACCTTGAGTGCTGTGTCCAGTTCTGGGCCCTCAGTTTAGGAAAGACGTTGAGAAGCTTGAACTCGTCCAGAGGAGGCAACAGGGCTGGTGAGGGGCTTGGAACACAAACCCTGTGAGGAACGGCTGAGGGAACTGGGGTTGTTTAGCCTGGAGAAAAGGAGACTCAGGGGTGACCTTATCACTTTTTACAGCTCCCTGAAAGGTGTTTGTGGTCAGTTGGGGGTTGGTCTCTTTCACCAGGTAGCACTGACAGAACCAGAGTACACAGTCTCAAGCTGCACCAGGGGAGATACAGGTTGGATATTAAGGAAAAGTTTTTCATGGAAAGAGCGATAAAGTACCGGAATAGTGTGCCCAGTGAGGTAGTGGAGTCACCATCCCTGGATGTGGCACTTGGTGCCATGGTTTAGCTGAGCTGTTAGGGCGTGGGTTGGGCTTGATGATCTTGAAGGTCTCTTCCAATTCTGTGAATTCTGTGAATTTTTCTGTGCCTTTTTAATATAGGCTTTTATTTTCCTCAACCCATCATTAACAATGTTTTCTCCTTATTCTCACTTATTGGAGTCAGTTTATGGTATGCCCATAACTGTGGGTATTTATAAAACCAAAATGATGTTTCCTGTAGGTTCATGTAAGAGGGGCATAGCACTGCTTCAGGACATTCAAGATCATCCTGATTGAAAAAAGCATACATAAATGTCACCAGTAGACAGGAAACAGATGCATACATACATTATTTTTCCACTTCTCTCCATTCCCATCTTTATGTTTTAAGCACAATGTGAACATAGAAACTTTACAATACACCATATGGGTCACATAAATTGAACAGTCCCCAGAGAGCAAGGCAGTTTAAATAAGGATATATATGAAGAGTAGTTTTATGCTGTGTTTGCAGCTGAGGCTGAGCAAACAGATAGAAAATAAATTGAGATTTATAGTATCTTTGATAGTTCTGATATGATAGTTCTGGTTCTTAATTTGAAAATAAAAAGTAACCCCTTTTGTATATTTGAATAATAATACACTTTAGGAAAACTCATGCAGTATCTACAAAGTAACTGTGGAGACAATCTATCCCTATATCCATTCAAGCACAATGATTTCTATTTTTGTGTTTGTGTGATTGGTTCACATCTATCCTAAACTTTTTATTTCACTCAACTTCCTGTCTAAATCACCAAAGATTTGCATTTACTTCAGAGGAGCTGTATCAGGACCACAGTTAATTACTAATAGCACTTGAGATACTGTAATTTGACCTTAATGTGTTAATATAGATATGCAGATATACATATAAAGCTATTATTGCTAGTTCCAGTTTAAATGGGCTGTGATACCTCAGGGGCACTGTGCAAATTTGCTAAAGAATCAAGAATTATTTTATTCAGGAGCTAAATCTTGAATTAATGTTTAATGAGAAATTTAACCTTGTTCTTTCCTTTTATGGTACAGCTCTTAGGAGAACATGTAATACAGTAGGAAGCTAGGGGAAAAAAATATATTTCTTATTCTTTGAAAAGCTAAAACTCAGTTCAGTACATGGATTACAACTCTATGTCTGGTAATTGATATGTCCTCATTAAAAATAAAAACTTTAAAAAAATTCTTATACATGAAGAATGAATGAAAATTCATTTTCTTCTTAAAATGGGAAACATGGTTGGTTTTATGTGTAAAAAAAAAAACAAACCCTGCAAAACAAGCTCTGAAATTCTCTGCTACCAGAAAAAGATACATTTCTTACATACCATAGAATAGAGGAACACTGCATTTAGATGACTAAATTTAAAAACCAGTTTGACACTAACTTGAAAATTACATTTTCCCTCGCATATAAATGGTGTCCTCATAATGGTGTTGCAACGAGTTCTCTTATCTCTGCAGCTATTTGAAAGTCCTAAATATATGTACTCATTTATACTGGTCATGTGGCAACATTTCCCTTTACTCTGGAAAAGCAAATGTAGCGATGACATTTTGTTTTTATTATTAGCAAAAATTAAATTAAATATTTGTCCATTAAACATCAAAAAACTGAAGATGTTAAGAAAACATCTGCAGTCATTTAGTCTACTGAGTATATTTCTGAATTAAAATAAAATACTGCTTTAAAAATGCTGGATTCACTGTGGGCTAGTGCATTGCATGCACAACTTTCTGTCTGACACAGTGAAAGCAGAAGAGGAAATGCCAGCCTGATTAAGTTATTAAATAACAAAGAATGTGGTTGAAGAAGGTATATCTGTATGTTGTGATTCCTGATAAAGACAATCTGTACACATACTCACACTGTCTTTGCTGTTAAAGATGTAAAGGTGTGAAAGAAATGCTTTGTGTATGACTTGATTAGAATTATTTATGTAAATTGGGACTCACATCTTTGTAAGCAACCTCTATTCATTAACATTCAAATTTTAAAGCCCAAACTTTATTTTCAGGGTTTTTGGATGCTGAGGTAAAACTGATGAAGACTAATAACCTTTATTGAACAATATTCTTTCCATGCATGTCAGTAGGATAATTTAACAAAGAATGAGTAGATGAATCTAATCCTGATTAACCCCTCTGCATGAAATCCTAACTCTACTGAAGAGATGTCCTTTAATTGTGTCAGGTTTCATGCTTCACAGAGTCTCGAATTTCTGGTTATTTCTGTGACCATGAGCTGAAATTCTCCACTTCTGTTATGTTACAGATTAGGCTGGAGATGAGACATTGACCTCTGAAGTATGTATAGTTACTCATGGCAAAAGGAACTTTGGTGAGTTTAGTACAAGATATCCAATTCAAATCTAGCTCAGTGAGCTGTTTGCCATTCAGTAGAGACACAAAGTAGAAGCTGTCCTTGTACACCAGAACATCAGCGCTAATCTGTAATCTTTCTTCACCTACTAGTGTGCAACAGCCGTGTGACTCAGTGAGAAATTTTAAGAGATGTTGTTAGGATTAGTAAGGTTTTTAACTACTCTGGAAAGTTATACCAAAACATACCTGAGTTTGCCATGAAGTCAATCCACCCCAAAATAAAAATGTCTTACACACTTAGATTTATGTGACAGGTGCATGTTTTCTTCTACTTTGGAGAAAAAATGAAACAATTTTTACTCAAATATTTCAAAAGAAAATATTTTTTCACTGTTAAAAATGGTTATAAGTCCTCAACCAACCCAAAATGTGTATTTTCTTCCTCAGATACTCTGGAATGCTAGAAGTGGAGAGCAGCCTAATTCTCAGTATTTTTAGTGACATATATGAATTATTTTTTTCCTGTTTTTTTTGTAGTTCCAACCTTACCACCGAGAATTACACTCATTTTTAACTTTTACATAGGAAAAACATATTCAGTTATTTGTGTTGTGTTGAGTGCTTGCTCAAGTGACGTTTTCTTGTTTAGCAGAATCAAATCTAAATGTAATGCATTTTCTTTATAACCCCAGTAGGTTAGTAGCAGATGTTTACCTCACCTAGCAGCTGTTCCTTTACTCACGTGTCAGTGCCTCTTTTTTATAGGTTTTGCCCTGCTTTTTGTCTTCAATCCAAGACAGGATTTCTGTCCAAGTATCTCAGCATGTATTTAAATTCATAACAGTCATTGCAATGTGCTCTGTTTGCACAAGCATGTTCTGTATAATGATAACATACTTGGTGTGAATTTTACTTCAATCATAAGAACCCTGTATGTTCTGTTTGCTTGACTGGATGTTTGTTGGAGGTTTAAGCTTGAATGCATATCTAAATTTCAACTCAGTAAGTTGTCTTTGGTCAGAATGACTTCTTAAAATCTTGAAACTCAGGCTTTGCCCTAGCTTTGTGTTAATGTATTCAGAAAGACCATGAAAATGTGCAGCACTTCTGACATCTCCAAGTCCATTTTGATTCTAGAAATCAAGTAGCAAAAAAGTATTGCAGTCTTCAAGTTCCACCGCTGTATATTAATAAGTGAAATCATTCAAAAAATTCAAAGCAACTTTCCATGAAGAAAAACATTCTTAAATGAATGTTGTTACTGACTTGTCAGCTTACTTTGCTGTAGGAATCAATTTTTAGGGTGTTTCACAATGTCCCTGAGAATGGGAGAATCAGATGAGGGGTTTTTTGTTTTCACTGGTGGGTTATTCTAAATAGAGAAGGAAAATTTGTTCAGGACAGGTGAAGAGAAGCTTAACAGCTGGGCCAAGAAGACTTTAACTGTGGGCTAGGTATAGTACATAGACATTGAAAATGAGAGGCTCAGTTTCAATTTAAGAATGCATGAATCAAAGCATGTCTCATGATACAGCACAGCTGAGTAGCAGAGACTATCTGGAGCACAACTGCATAACTAAAGTGATCAATAATGGCAATTAACAACAAGTGGTTTATGACAATTTGAAATGTTGCTTCACTTTGTGGAAATGAAATGAAATTGATCTTGTTCTGCCTTTTACTTCACCTTGCCTAGTTTTAACTTTCTTGTAAATGGTTCACAGCAAGAGAGAATTGTCTCTAAGCAAACTTGTCCTCCCAATAATTGTATTGCCTTATTTGTTTTAGTGCTCCAACTACTTTCATAAACTGACTGTTATTTCTACTCTATTAGGTACCCCTTATTTATCCAGAGATTTACATAACGCTTCTTTTTGGTTCCCACATATAAGCTGATGGCTCAGTTTTTTTGTGTTCACTACGCCTGCAATTAAATGTGCCTTTCTTGTACCTTATGTCTTATTTCAAATCTCTACAAGAATTATTATGTCAGGTTTATCTACATGCTACAGAATAAAAGAAAATAAATCGGAAAAAAGATAGTGATTTAGACTAATTCATACCTCCAAGAAGAAACATTATTCTTTGCAATGAAAATGCCCTGCAATATTTCAAACTTGACACTTCAGATTATGAACTCTTTAGCTAAACTCAATGCCAAGAGCAGTTAAGGAGATAGTCTTTCAGGCAGGCATAAGAGAGGCAGGCACAAGGAGACCCAGCAGGTTTCCTTGGCTTGAAGGCAGACCAGGAAAGCAGGTTGCAGTGAAAAGAAAGAAGACTGTTTACACTCTTCATCTGTCACAGATTTTATTGTTTGCTGTGTTGTAAAATCAGGTGATTCTAGGTTTCTGCAGAAGACTCTTATAGAGTTCTTCTGGTAGTATACAGGTAAATGGAGAGGTTGGGTACAAGAGATACAACTGATTTTCAGTTCAGCTTTTAATAAATTTATCTGACACACTTGCTTTTTGGTTTTTCAAACTCAGTGAATTGGGTCTTGGCTGCATCTCTGAGATTTGTTTCATCTGATATTGTCCTAAAAGAATATCTTTTAACTGGGTATACCTGCAGTTTGTTCTCAAAATTGTTTCTCATTATCTTTGTTATGGATTTCATGACAAGTTAGCTGTAGATGATAAATCACAGATTAGAAAGATTAATTGTTGATATCCTGTGATACTGAGTTTTGTGGATGGGGAATACATTCAGATTTGGGAGCACTAGGGATCACTGTGAGATGTAGTCTCTTATTTAGAGATGTACAGTATATAATCTGTAATTGTAGGAGTACTTCTGGTTCTCTTTGCTTCTGCATATGGGAGATGTCTCATTGTGTAAGACGATCCAAAATTAGCTGGGCTCAGTGCGTGCTTTTTCTTCACAAAGAAAGGGTGATTGGGCACTGGAATGCGTTGCTCAAGGAGGTGGTAGTCACTATCCCCGGAGCTGTAAAAGAAAAGACTGGATGTAGCCAGTGCCATGGTGTGTCTGAGAAGATGGTGTTAGCTCATGGGTTGAATTCTACTATCTCAAAGGTCTTTTCCAGCCTAGTCAGTTCTGTGATGGTCTGAAAGAATAAGCTCTGCATTTTGTCTGATGTAACTAGAATCAGTCTTCTTAAGTATCAAGTTTAGTAGGTTTATTTGGTTAGACAAGTTGTGCTATGTTCTTTCCTGACATTTATGTGTTGCTTTTGTGTAGGTTTTTAGGTTTGGGTTAGGTTTTTTGTTAGGTTTAGTTTGTTTGTTTAGTAACAACTCATCAACAGTCTCTCAGGTCAGAGATTGCACAGATTTATTATGCTGGCAAAACTGGAAAGGTTTCCAGTAAGTGCTTGAAATGTTTTACTTCATGCTGTTGGCTGATGCTGCTCAGACTCAGTGGCTCTTAGTATAGTATCAATCTTCAGTGTCATGCAAGAAGATTTTAGCATTAGTTAAGACTCCAGTACTCAAGTTTCAAATTTTTTTTAAAAAAATTGTGATTATTTAATTTCAATATAGTTCATTCTTTGTTGTGCTTAACTTCAAATTATGCTATCAAAGGACAGCTCGCAGTTATTTTTACACTAGGTGTATGATTTTATTTCATGAACTAAATCCAGTCTTCCTCATGTTTTCTTTTATACATGTTCAACTTAAAATTAGTTTTTATAATCACATATTGTCTCTTTTAATCTGTACCAGGGCACAGTATTCTCCTTTCTGTACTCATATTTTACCCAAACATGTAAAGTTTCAAAGGCGTTTATATTTTTCTATTTTCTAAGTTGTCAGGTTTTATGGTATTAAATCAGGAAATTGACATAGCAATTCCACTCATTCTGAATTTTTGAAATTTTGCATTATATATTCAAGTCTAAACTGTTGTTGTAATGCCATTATTCCAGTCTGTATTTAAACTAGTGATGATACCATGAGACATTCCTATTCTTTAATCTCTTCTGATGGTTTCTTCTTTTCCTCTTTGTTTTGTAAGCCAATATACTCATTCACATTACTGCTCAGTGAAGTAAATTGGAATTAACTGGTGGCAGTTAAGATAAACTGTTTTTTTTCCCTTCACTTAATAGGGAGATTAGAGAAGACATTGTCATAACAATTTTAGAACAAATTTTGTTTAAAATCTGCCCAATCTGATTTATCATGTGTATCACACATGCTTCCATTACTTCAGCATAAATGATAAAGCACCATAGGCAGCACTCTAAAATCCAGATTGAGCTAGGAAAAAGAAAGGCAGTCACACTGGTTACCATCAGTTTCAACTAATCAAATACTTGTGAAAAATACATTGCAATAAAGTATTTTCTTGATACTGCAGATGAATAGGTAGTACCTTTCATAACAATGGATCCCAAAACTGTCACATAAAGGTGTTACTTTATGTGCTTCCTGTAATAAAATGCAGAAAAGTAGAGGGAAAACATAATGACGTAGTTTGTTAAACCACTAAGTAATGCATAATAATAATAATTCAGGAGATTATTATGATTTTCATGTCTAATTAAAAGTTTAATAATTTTATTTAATAAAGTTTAATATTTTTAAGAAGTTTAATAATTTTATTTTAATTTCCAGAGATATTTTTAATACAAATAATAGTATTGGTGTGGAGTATCTCACTGTAAGGTGACATGATGGTTACTTGAGGGAGAAGTGAACAGGCAATGACTTCACAGCCCATTACATAATAAGAAATTGCAGAGTTTGGACATAGACCTTTTATTATCCAGTTTAGAAACAGGCACTTCATCTAAACTTAGACTTTGCTGTCACATTGGTGTGACACTTATAGAGACCACAGATGGTGAATACATAGATTCTTCTCAGCAGAGTTTTATAGAACTACAGTATGGATTTTCAGCTGAGCTCTATGAACAATCCCAGGGAAGAATGACAAAGGTGGTTTTAAGGAAGAAGAGAAGTCTAAAGGGTGCTGAATAGTGGATGAGAGTATCACATATTGGAAAGAAATCAGTCATTATAAAGATTTCACCTGCTGCAGTATTTCCTTTGTAAAGAATTATAATTATTTTGTAAATGTCTTATTTATATTTATTCACAGAAAAAAAATATTAATGTAATATATATGCATCCACTTTCTTTGTTTAACTGAATGAAAATGAAATGGTTAACACTGGGAAATATTGGCTTACATGTGAGCATCCTGGCATTTGGGAAGGTTTCCAGTGCAACTTAATTCCCTTGACTTCCTGTCCCAGACCTGAACCTCCCATTAACAGTGTTTATTGGGAGTACTATATATAAAAGATGGTCTCCTTGGGCATATAAGAGCCATGTAGTGAATAAACTGAAGACGAAGATATATTACCTGGTGTAATATAATATGTAGGAAACGCAACCAGCACGTACATTAAAACCTATCCCCTATATCTACGTATGTCAAGAAATTATTTCTGCTTTCTTTTTTGCTTTGGAACTAGGAACACATGCAATTCATTTGATAGACTTGTCATTAGGCATAGGCTCTCAAGATACCCCCTATTTTAAAGTTCATGTTGATGCAGGGAGGAGGATATAAACAGTGCAATTTCAGGAGGATTGCTAGCAGGTTGCAAGCCTTGTTATCAGCAACTTATGGGACCAGCACTCAAAAGGCTTCTTTACAGCTTTGTAGCAGAAAGGCTCAGGAGGTTTCCCATTCTGATCACTGTAATGGAAAATGGAAGCCAAGACAGTCTGAAAGCGCTGTGTGGGTGACATAGAGTTTGGTGCCAACAGCATTCTTCCTAGGCTTTAAAATAAAACATGCCACACAGACTAGACCAGGTGAAGACCTCTGGGGACCTTGTGTGTGCTGATGAAGTTGCTTCCTCAGCAGCTGTGAAGCAGCTGCAGCTCTATATAAGGAAAGATTAGACAGTGGAAGTGCAGTAGTTGTGCATGCCTACAGCACAAACAGGATCATCCAGATGGCTCTGCAGTTGTTCCAGAGATGTGTTAGCATTTTTGTCTCTGAAAGTGCAGCACATGTTTTCGGAGGTATTTTAAAATAAATAATATTAAAATTGATACCGCATTTAAAATTAATTTGTCTAATTGTACATGGAACTCAATGATTGTAGTTCCCACTGAAGTCAGCTTAAGTTTCTAACATGAGGATAGTATCAGAGTACTGTAGGACAATCTTCCAAATCTAATTTTCTAATAATTTTCATAGTTACAACTTAGTGTTTTAACTATTTTGCTTGTAATACTTCATGCTGATAGATTTGACTGCTTGCTACAAATAGAGACTGTTTTCTGACTATGTAGAAGTGAATTGACCATTTGCAAAGATAAAAAGTAGTCATAGAAACCTTATCAGTTAGAGAAAGAGATATATAAATTACAAAGGAAGTTGCAAGTTAACATGAAATTTTAAAAGATCCAGTTAGAAACACAACTTGAAACTCTTTAAAGTCATTGTCATAGTCAGCATTGTAACAAATAAGGAAAAACAAGATCTCACATTACTCTCTGTGCAGTTTAAATGAAAGCTTATGTCATTAAGTGATAATTTGTAAAAATCTAGTTAACTATACAGTTTTGATTTTTATATAAAGTGTTTCTAATTTTAAAAAAGTGTGCTGTTTTATTATATATTCTTATAAAGATAGCACAAACTAACAAAAAAAAGTAATTGCTATTTTTTCCTTCTCATCCTGAGCCTTCAAAAGCAGAGAAGGGAGTCTGGGTATGACCTGATTTCCTTTCTCCTTATCAGCACCTTTGTTTTGTGAAAAAATAAAAAAATAATAATAAAAAAAAGATAAAAAAGATAACCAGACCCTTCTCCAGGATCCAAGGGAGGAGAGAAATAATAGAGAGGTTTCTTCTCTTTGTATTTTATCTAACTTCAGTGTAGAAGTACTCAGGTTGCTTTTTGCTCTGTGAGTTGTTAAACAGTAATATTTAATGTCATTTTAATTTACTGAGTCTTTAGATCTAATTACAGTAAATTCACGAATACAAGCCGCACTGAGTATAAGCCGCATCTCTGGGTGTTGGCAAATATGTTGGTTTTTGTCCATAAATAAGCCGCACCCGAATATAAGCCGCTCTGTCGTTCGCAGCGAGGACACGCGTGCAATTAGTAACAGAACCACGGGAGGGCGGGGTTTACTGGCTGAGCTAAGGCTGTGCAGGCTTGGCCCGCTAGGGGCTGCTGACGGGGCCAGGTGGCCCAGCTCGGTGGTGCCACTTGGGGCTGGCCGCCGCTGCCACTGGGCTCGGTCACCCCGGGTCGGCGCTGCCCCGCGGTGGCAGGCAGGGACGGAGCTTCCCCCGCTCCTAGGGCAGCGGCGGCGGGCGGGGACGGAGCTTTCCTGCGCCCATGGCGCCAGCGGTGGGCACGGACAAAGCACCCCGCCTCCTCCCCGAGCCACGGCAATGGCTGCACAGGGCTCCCGTGCGCTCCCCGAGCCGTGGCAATGTCGACGTGCACTTCCCCCCCCTCCCCGGACCACGGCAATGGCTGTGCGGGGCTCCTGTCGGCTCCCGGAGCCGCGGCAATGGCGGCCCCCACCCCTCCATCCTCCCCGGGCCGCGGCAATGGTGGCGTAGGGCCCCCGTCGGCTCCCCGAGCCGCGGCAATGGCGGCGCAGGGCCCCCGTCGGCTCCCCGAGCCACGGCAATGACGGCGTGCGCCCTCCCCCCTCCTCCCCTGGGCTGCGGCAGAGGAGGGAAGAGAGCTCTCCCGCCTCTCTCCCCGCCCCCCCGTGCTGCCTACAGGGAGCCAGGGCAACACAGTAACACTGTAACAATCGCGAAATGCCGGCTTTTACTGGCAGGTGCTTGGCTCGGCGCCCTGGCTGGCACGTCTGGGGTTGTAAATGCCAGAAAATTATTCACATATTAGCCGCCCCAGAGTATTAGCCACACTTGCGGGTTTCCACCAAAATTTTTGTCAAATTGGAGCGGCTTGTATTCGTGAAATTACTGTAGTTTTGATTTACCTAATAAGGTTTGTGTCCTGTGACATGAACAATATATGCATTCCCATTTAAGAAGCGAACCCTTCTCCATCCTTCTCTATCTTCTTCTTTCTGGATAATACATGTGTTTGTATGGTTCACACAATAAAACTGTAATCTTTCAGCTGCACTTACTATTCAGTGTAATATAATAATACTAAAGGATTATTGAAAATAATCTTTTGTCTGACAAATGTTAGCTCAACAAAGGTTACAGGACTTTTTCCAGTTAATAACATTTGATGAAAGCTTAATAATTATCAATAAATTTTCTAATTGAAAGTATTTGATAGTGCAATAACAGTAATGTGGAATAATATTGTTTTGATTTTTTTTTTACCATTGTGATATAGAAAAGCACATTTCATATGAAACAATATGATCCCTGAATGTACAATATTCTATTTTGGCATGATTGTAGCACTGAAATCAGTGTTAAGAGTTTTATTAAACAGAAAGAAAGGAGACCTTAGTGAAGAACTCGGTCTTCAACCAATATGGCCAAAGTGAAGCATTTTCCTTCCTTTATTTAAGCCATTACACTGTATTAATGTGTATCATTCACGCTGTAGTTTCGTTGTTGTTTTATTTTTCTGTATACCATTCTAATGAGTTGTTCTATCTACTGTTCTAGTGAATTAATGGAAATTATTCTTGGTGCTACAAAGAACTTGCAAGATCTATAACGTAAATGTTTTATATGTTAAAACATTCAGGACAGCCAGTTTCTGGTTTTCAATTCACAGGCACAAAACTGTTTTCCCTGCATGATAAGTCAAAGGAAAGATCATACTCTTTCCAGTAGAAAGAACTCTGTAATCTCCCACAGTCTTCAGCAGTTTTGGTGACTTCAGTTTCACTACATGGATGACTTATACGCATACAGTAATTTCACGACTATAAGGCGCACCCTTTTGACTAAAATTTTGGTCTGAACCCGGAAGTGAGCCTTATAGTCCGGTGCGCCTTATATATGGACAAAGTTCAGAAACTTACAAATCCAGAAGTGCAAGCTGTAAACCACTACAAAGAAACAAACCCCAAACACTGACAAAGTGTCTTGGGTTACAATACAGGATGTGATCAAAGGATCTTTTCTATCACTATTGGTTGTGACCAGGTGGGGCAGTGATCCTTATCTCTGTGGGAGATACTCTGCTAATGGGCCATCCATTGAAACCAGGCAGGCTTTATCTTTGCACCCCCCATTCTTTCTCAGGGGAGTTATCTTCTGCTAATGGCCCATTGAGTCCCACTGTGTGACTGATAAAATTACTTTATCCCATTGAGAGTTGCTCCAGCCAGGGGGGAGAGCCAAGCCTTTCTTGCCTAGATAAAAACTGAAATTCTAGGACACCGAGTAACCCTTTCTCTACTGGACTCTAGAAAAAAAAGAGATTTCTCCACATCACTACTAGACCTCTGGAAGGAAACTGCACCTTTTACAGGACCACTGCTTCAACTAAACCACAACTGTCACTGCAAGAAGACTGCAGGCACTATTTAATCAAACTGCTTCCAACACCCTGCCTGATGGGGTGCCAGGTTGTACTCTGACTTTGTCAGGGTTTGGAGTTTGTTTCTTTGTAGTACTGTATTTCTATTTTAATTTTCCTAGTAAAGAACTGTCATTCCTAATTCCCATATCTTTCCTGAAAGCCCCTTGATTTCAAAATTATAATAATTTGGAGGGAGGGGGTTTACATTCTCCATTTCAAAGAGAGGCTCCTGCCTTTCTCAGCAGCCACCTGTCCTCCAAACTAAGACACAGAGTACAGCCTGACACCCGGTCGGAGTGACACCCCGTCAGACATGGTGTTGGTAGCAGTCCCGTTCAATGGTGGCTACAGTCCTCCTGCAGTGACAGATGTGGTTCAGTTGAAGTAGTGGTCTTCTAGGAGGGTGCAGCCTCCCTTCGAAGGTCCAGCAATGATATGGAAAAAAAGTCCAGATTTCCTCTGGAGTCCAGGGAAAAGAAGGCAACTTGGTGTCCTAGAATTTCAGTTTTTATCTAGGTAGGAAAGGCTGGGCTCTTCCCCCTGTCTGGAACAACTTTCAATGGGATAAAGTACAGTAATTTCACGACTATAAGGTGCCCCGGATTATAAGGCGCAGTCCTGGGTGTTGGAAAATTTGTGAACTTTTGCCAATATATAAGGCACACCAGAATATAAGCTGCACTTTTTTTTGCAATGAGGATCCGCCACCGGTTTCCCCCGCGTGGTTGCTGGCTGAAGCCCCGCCTCCACCCGGCAGCCGTGGCACCGTAGGCCCCTGGGTCCCCCTGCACCCAACAGCCACGAGCCCCCAGGCTCGCCTTTCCCAGGCAGCCACAGAGCTGCAGGCCCCTGGGCCCGCCTGTACCTGGCAGCCACAGGCCCCTGGGCTCTCCTGCACCCAGCAACCGCGGCCCTGTGAGTCCCCGACCCTGCCTCCACCTGGCAGCCGCGGCCCTGCCAGCTCCCCCTGCAGCTTGTGGCTCACACTTCCGGGTTCGCAAATTTCCGAATTTTGTCCATATATAAGGCACACCGAACTATAAGGCGCACTTCCGGGTTTGGGCCAAAATTTTAGTCACAAGAGTGCGCCTTATAGTTGTGAAATTACTGTAATTTTATCAGTCTCACAGTGGGATTCAGTGGGCCATTAGCAGAAGGTAACTCCCTGGAGGAAGGATGGGGGTGCAAAGATAATGAACAATGTCCTACTGGTTTCAATGGATGACCCATTAGCAGAATATCTCCCACAGAGATAAAGGATCACTGTCCCACCTGGTCACAACAGATGGTGATAGAATAGATACTTTGATCACATCCTGTATTGTAACACAAGACAGCACGGCTGGCGGGATTGTTATTAATTCATTACTTTGTTGCGCGCAGATCCTTGCTGCAAAAAACAAAAAGTGTGCCTTATATTCCAGTGCACCTTATATATGGACAAAGTTTGGAAATTTGTCGACTCCTGGAGGTGCGCCTTATAATCCAGTGCGTCGTGGAATTACTGTAATTTATTCACAAGTGACTCAAGCCTACTCATATAATTCACCTAATTTCTTATAAGGACTGTTGTCATTACCATTAAAATGAGCATTGTCTGAACAAGCAGTGTTCACTCAGACTCTCATTATTACACTCCTGGCAAAAATAGGATCGTAGTTTATCCACCTGCCTAATGGAAGTAGCTGCTGCTCCTGAGCATTTGTACAAAGCAGAATTTTCTGGTAACTATATCAATTGAATTTCCCTTCTTTTGTTTGTGTAGCAATACACAGTGATCATAACACCAAGAAAGAAGGAGAAACTGAGATAGGGAGAAAGAGAAAACCAATCTCTTG
This sequence comes from Catharus ustulatus, assembly GCF_009819885.2. NCBI lineage: Eukaryota > Metazoa > Chordata > Aves > Passeriformes > Turdidae > Catharus > Catharus ustulatus. The sequence goes on from NC_046221.1 coordinate 80,986,223, forward strand.
TCTCTCTTCTGTAAATAAGCTGGTGTCACATATAGGAATCAATATGAAAGATCTGTTTCTATAAACTAACAGCTTGAAAAGCACTTACTCTGTCATATGTGACGATTTAGTCAGTCTACCAAACAATGATTTAGTTATACAATGAAAAATGTTCTTGGAGAACAGGGCTTTTGTTTTTGAATAACACTATGCCTCATCACATTTTTATCTTCCCCTTCCCTTCTCTATGTAGTCCAATTCATTAGATTCCTTTCTTTTTTTTTTTCTTTTTGCTCTTAAGAGTTTTTTTATGGGGGAAATTCTTACTAGCTTTTCTATTAAATGACAAAATAAATAAAATTACTGTGTTGTTTAGGTACTGTGAGGGGGGTGCTTAGTTTTGTTTTGGTTTTTTTGTTTGTTGTTTGGCTAATAAACAGGTTAAATCTATGGTCTTTCAGGACACAATTCTTCTTGGTATTTTCTTAAGCCTGAATATTTCCATGTACATGGAAATACATAGATTCATGTGATGTAGACATACATAAATATATGTTTTAAATTAAATCATAAGCATTTTTTGGCTACTGAAAGTCTTTCTATAACAGTGTGAGAGATTAGAACCAAAAACTGTAAAATCTCCAAATTGTCCCAGATTTTCAGGAAGGTTCTGTTGTACTTGTTCAGAGAATGTGTTTGCTAGCCAGATAGATTGATGCTGCTTTCTGATACAAATTTGAGTCTGAAACATTTTAAAAGAAATAAGTTTGATTTGCCTCATTTGTCCTTGAGCAAGTGCTGCAGGTGTTTGTTGCTGTTCCTTTCTATTTGAGATGAATATTGATTTTAGATACAAAAGTAGGTACAATTTTTTATAGCATACAGCTAAATATGGTAATGAAAATTTATCAAGAGCCATCTTTGCCATTACTCATAACTAATAATTTTAGCAGGAACATTTCATTGCCATATTAAAATAAAAGCATCACGATTGACCAAGTGTTGTTTTACCCAAGTAATTTAATCCAGCAATGGATGCCGTTTGAGTTTTGCCTTTTTTTCCTTTAATATGTATTCTGTATTCTTCACACATATAGTTGTAGCTCTGTAGCCTGTTTTATTAGTAGCTAGTTTTCCCAATGATTTTCCATGACCTTTTCCTAGGCAGAAAGAGAAAACAAATTCCAGAGCACCAAGTCCCGGGGGGTACAAGGCCCCAGTGCCCTCTTGGTTCTTTCTGGGAACCAAGGCCCAGAACAACTCTTGGAGGTCCGTTCTCCTAGACAAAGTGCAACTAGTGCTGAGGGGGGCTCCAGAGAAAGGGTTTGATTGAGCAGGAGTCCTGACATCACTTTTCTTCCTAAACTGGTGCCTTTTATCAATTATACTGATTTTCTAAAACATATAAAAATGTACTCACCCCTGGGAGTGAGCTTTTGTGGACGTCTTTCCATGACTGCCCCTGAAGACCTTCAAATAAAGATCCACTCTTGTATTACCTCTTCACTAAAATTATGTTGTGTTTCATCTGCAGCTTGGGAAAAAGGCAACACAATGGCAGAAGATTTTGAATAGAACAGTGATGTCATGTTTGTATGCTATCCCTTTTGAAGGATTTTTCTTTTTTTTAAAGTTTGTTTAGTGTTGCAAGGGCACATGAAATGAAGTGAAAAATGCTGTTGACAGGTCTCTCCAAGAAAACATATCTGTCATGTCACCTATCTAGGTACCTCTGTAGTCTGTGTAGTTTTGTGGATAAAGTGTCATAATTCTCAAGTCATTTCATTGCTGGACAAAACCCAGCATGGTTCTGGCATATAGATAGTACAAAATGCAAATAACCTCTTGGGGATATATGCCAAAAATGGAGATAGGATTTGTACCTGTACAGGAACATATCCTGGTGGATTTGAAATATCTCAGAAGGGGGAGAATCCACAGCCTCTCTGGACAACCTGGTTGTACTTTGCCACTCTTTAATATAAAGTTCTTCTTCATGTTTTGAGGGAACTTTTTGTATTTCAGTTTATGGTCATTATTCCTTGTCTGGTAACTGTGCACCACTGGAAAAGTCTGGAACCATCCTCTTGACTCACATATTTGATGTATTCTTTATGTGTTGATGACATATAAGGATGTTTGACTTAGGCATTGAGACTGTGTCCTTCACAATGTCCCTCACAGTGTTAGTCCCTTCCAACTTTCAAGGTAGTTGTGGAATTATTTTCTATGTTCAAGTCTTCCTTAGTGTCCTCTTCAAAACCACTTATGAAAATATTCCCTACTGATCTGGTGACTTACAGGTAAATAAAATGTTAACTGTTTTCAGAGATGAAGCAACTTTGTGATGTATTTCAAGAAATTCCATTTCCTGGGAAAGGTTAGTGCTAACTCACTGTAAAAATTGCAGGTAACTGTGCTGATTTTCAGTGCAACCATTAAAGCTGCAATCAAGTCTAAAGCTGTCCTAGTGAGCTAATGAGCCCAATGCTCGGGCTCTGCTTGCTTTGGCAAGATGACTGTGCAGTTGGCTCAGCCTCCAGAGTGCATGGCTACATCTGTATGGGGCTGCACTGCCTCCTACACAATGAAGAATGAAGGAGTGGGGAGAACATTCAGTCATCCAAAGCAAAAATTTGACAGGGAGGGTTTCAACAATTCAACTGCCAGTAAAACCCCTTACTTTTCCTTCTGAAATTACTTTGATTCTCTTGATTCTTCTGTCCATATGAACTGTTCTGAATTTCATAATCAATATTTCCACACAATCCCTTCTTATTTATAGTTATTATTTATTTTTGTTTTTCATTTTCTTAAGGTATTTATTATTCAATAAATGCTGTATTAACATTACCATTTCACCATGTTTTTTAATTGATATTCTTGCTTTTTTTTCTTCTTTCTTCTTTTTCTGCCTTTATGTATATTTGTCTTGCACTAATATTTAAAGTATTTAAAGTTGCTGGTATAAACAATTACTGAAATGGTGTATTATTTTTCTTGACAATATCTTGTTTCTTAGAGAGATTCACTTTGATACTTTCCCTAAATTTACTAGCAGCCTAAATCCCTCTTTCTGTACTAGTAATTTTCTCTTAACTGCTGGCAGTTAATCCAGTTCTAGATCTACTTATTTTCCCATTAAGATTTTAAACTCCCTTTCTTCTTCTAGTGATTAAATTTGAATATTCATATCATTTCAGATTCCAGCAAAATATGAATCTGTATTTGTTGATTTAATGGTCTTATTACTCATACCTGTTTCAGTCTTTGATAGAATCTGTGTCTGGAAAAGTCCCCTTTTTGTGATTGCTTTCTGATTTTTTTATGAATTTTAGATATTCTCATATAGATTATATTTTACTTCTTTATTATATAGTGTGCTTCATGTTTTTAGAAATTACTAGAATGCCATCGAAGTTCACTTTTATTTCTTTAGGTCCTTCTTTAAGTAAACGTATTGTTTTTTGATTTCAGTGTTGTACAGAATCACAGAATCATTATGGTTGAAAAAGACTGCCAAGATCATCAGTTTCAACTCTTTGACTGATCAGCACCTTGTCAACAAAACCAAAGCACTACACTGCCGTGTCCAATCATTTCTTTAACACTCCCAGGGTGGTGACTCCACCACCTCCCCGAGCAGTCCATTCCAGTGTTTAACAACCCTCTCCATGAAGAAATTCCTTCTGATTTCTAAGCTCTCCTGGAGGGGAGTCTATGCCCTTTCATCCTGTCACTAGTTTTGTGGCAGAAGAGGCCAACCCCCACCTTTCCAGACTAAATAAAGTCTCCCCTGAGCCTGGTTTATTCCAGGCTAAACAACCCCAACTCCCTCAGCCACTCCTCATATGGTTTACTCACTAGAAACATTAGTTGCTTAGGCAGAATACTTGCCTATTTTGTGGTTATGCTATCACACCGTTGCAAAATACAAATGCACTGTTGTTGTTTGTACTATTCAACTATGTTTATATTCCAGTATACAGCATCTTTTTTGCTTGCTTAATACACTCACAATTTAAAGCTGCTGGATTTTTTTCTTTTTTTTTTTTTTTGTTAATCTTTGGACATTCCTAGTAGATGAGGTGCCTTCTGGTCTCTGGATTCACTCTGCAGATTGTCCAATTGCTACCTGTTAAAGAGGACTTACATTTTTGGGAACTGCTGTGAATCTGTCAACATCTCCTTTCTGAGTCTGTCAGACAGATGATTTTAAGGGATCTTCTTTTATACTATTATTGTTCTGTGTTGGAGCCATTTTTTCCCCAACCTTTTTGGATAATTTCTCCCTTTCTTAGTCTCAGTTCTCAGACCCCTAACTGAAATAATGCTATGATAAAACTGTTTTGATTGTGTCTGGTATACAAGCTCAAGTTTAATTTCATTCCTATGTAATATTCATCAGGTTTCCACTGAAGGAGAATGCATGTATTGTAGACATATAAAAAGCCTGTTCTAACTTTTGCGATTTCCTCCATTTTTAGGACCGTTTTTTTTTGTCAGTCTTCTCTCTGTTCTGGTAAGGCTTCTAAATCAACAATGAAAACAAACAAAATAACAACAACACCATGCAGACATTTCAGCAAGCTTTCTGAGCACTACTGTTTTTACCTATTCTGATTGTTGAGTTGTCAAATGCTCTCCACTGCACCTTTTCTTCAATATTTAAGATGTCAAGCAGACAGTATTGCCCATATAATAGAATTATCTTGAAAAAGAGTTAAAAGGTAATGCATGTAGAAATCCATTAGAGTTTTTGTTTTAGTAAACATTTAGCACTGAAGATTTGTAAAATGTCAGTAGTTGCTTTGTAAGAAATGTTAATGCTAGAGATGTACTGAGAATTCCTTCTTATATCCTTCAGATAGAGCAGCTTATACTGGCCTGTTCAGATTTCAAGTCTTAAAGAAAGACATATACAAATGAGATCTGAGTTCTAATGTTGACTTAATAGATGATTCACTTTTGAGACAGTAGAAACAAAAGTCTTAGCAGAGAATTAGAAGGTATAGCTGTCAATAACTTCTCTTTTTTTTTGTCTGTACCAACTTTTTCATAGTTCCACAATACAGAATTGAAACCAGAAGCACTTGAAATGTTTTGTGATATTAGTCAGAAGGTAGCACCTCTGATTTCTATCAAATCTCCTAATATGAACTTTATTTAAAAATAAAACTTCTGAATCATCTGCTGTTACATCCAAGTTCATCCCAAAGCTAATGCTGAGCATGTTAACATCCTCTCTTATGTTAGGCATCCACACAGAATGGTAGAGTTATTAGGGCTGGAAAAGACCCCTAAGATCTGGCACTACTTTGTTCACCATTAAGCCATCTCCTCAGATGCCACATCCACACATCTTTTAAACACTTCTGAGATGGTGATTCCACCTTCCTGGGCAGCCTATTCCTGCCCGGGTTTGTCCTGACCAATCTTTCAGTGAATATTTTTTTCCCAATATCTAATCAAACCTCCCCTGATGCAACTTGATGCAACTTGAGGTCATTTTCTCCAGATCCATCTACAAAGCCTTCCTACCCTCATGCAGATCAACACTCCTGCCCAAATTGGTGTCATCTGCAAACTGAGGATGCACTCATTCTCCTCATAACAGAGATGTTCCTGTCTCTTACTCATCTTCATAGTCCTCTGTTGGACCTGCTCGAGGAGGCCCATGTCTCACTGATATTCAGAAGCCCAGAACAGGGCACAACACTCCAGAAGTGGCTTCACCAGGGTTGAGTAGAAAGACAGATCAACTTCCTTGATCTGCAATGCTATTCCTAATCCAGGATACCATTGGCCTTCTCGGCCAATGGTTTGTTGTCCATCCAGATTCTCAGGTCCTTCTCCACAGAGCTGCTTCCCAGAAGGTCAGGCCCCAGCCTGTCCTGGTCCATGGCATTATTCTCCCCTCTAGGTGCAGGACCCTGCAATTTCTTTTGTTGAACTTCAGGTAGTTCTTCCCTGCCTATCTCCAACTTGTCAAGGTCCTTCCGGAAGGTTCCACAGGACTCTAGACTATTGACCATTCCTCCCAGATTTGTTTTGAAGAAGAATGCTGTGGGAGATAATTTCAAAGGCTTTACTAAAGTTCAGGTACACAACATGCATCAGTTTAGGCATGCCTGTACATACTTTAGTGCATGTGGAAACATTTTCTTAAAATCACAGTGGCAATCATATGAATTTATGTGATAAAAATCTAAGAATCTTGATTTCCACTTGTGTTTTGTCTAATGCAAACAGGATTAAAATTCTTCACAAGAAATTCACTGGGAATTTACCCATACAGTTTCATGGAATTCAGAATTCAACCATAAAATTTCATAAAACAAGGAAAAGGAATATATTTATAGCATCCCTAATAAGAGAATACAAAGAAACAATATGTGGCCTGGTATATGTGTGCATTTTATTTGTATTAATATCAATGAAATTTGCAGATCATGTAGGCGAACAGGTTTCTCAAATCACTTGGATGACAGCAGATGGCTGAGCCCGTGAAAAAAATGAGATCTTAAAAATGTTGGGGATGCAGACTGCACAGGCTGGAGACGTAATAGCTTGTTATTTGCCTAATGGCAATGTCAGCACTGCATTACAGGGCCGTGTAGTTAGAGACGAAACTCACTAAGGGTAAATAAACTTTACAGACTGAAGGGTGCAACTAGGAATTTGCTACATAACTTTTTATGACCTTGGTTTATTAGCAATTTTTGAACGTATATATGGTGTTACTTGAAGAGGAATTTTACAAAACAATGAGAACTGCTTTGCTTGTGAGAGGTAAGGGTTGAGGCAATTTTTCTTTGAAAGTCTGGTAGGTGTTTTGCATAACTAAAAAAAAAAAAATATCTATTGTGCATTCTTTAGTATTAATCTCACTTACTTTTAGAATAATGTTAAATAATCCTGGAATATGAGTTCTCTGCAATTAAGCTGTCTTCTCTAGATAAGTACCACCTTTAATATTAAGAACTCTAGAAGACAAAATATCTTCAAATATATAACACTTTAAAGAGAATGAGAAGGGAGGAGTTACAAAGTCTGTGGTTGTATACCTCCTCTCAGGTCACCAGTTGTTTTGTGTATGCTACTGAACTATGACATATCTAAGATACTCTTTTTGTATCCCATACTCTAAAGGGCAAGCACAGCTCACTCTAAAGCTGGAGATTTGCATTCTTCACTGGGTTTGGGCAGGCAGAGTGCAGAGCTAGCAGTAGGGTTCAGCATATTACTCAGTTGAGTAATCAAGGGGAAATTATTCTGGGAAAGCATGCTTGCTGTGTTAATAATGTTCCTTGGTTGATTTTTTTTTGGTGGTGGTGGTTTTGGTTTTGTTTGTTTTTTTTTTTTTTTTAATTTATTTTTTCCTGTTGTCTCAGAATGTTTTTCTATTCGAGCATTTCACTGTAATTTTTTAATCTCCTCTGGAGAGTCTGTGACACTCCACCTCCTGGAGTCACCCTCTAAAAGGGACAGATATTTCTCTAGTGATTTCATTTCACTGCTCTTGGCATACTCAGGACTCATCTCAAATCTGGTTTGAAAACATCACCACATAGTTGAGTGGGATATAGCTGTCTTAATGTCATGTTAGATGTCTTGTGATATTTACTCATGACCAGAAGACCATTTCAAAAGGTCAACTGTAGAAACCAGTTTTATATCTGACTGTCCCATTTAGATGTCACTAAACATCTATATTTAGCCAGTCTCACCTACAATGTGTTCTCACTTTGAATGTCTGTCCAAAAGATGATGGTGGCTGACCACTAATGTCGATTTTCCCTTTGAACCAAAATTTTGTAATTTTCAGTATACCAAGAGATTTTTTTCTTATTATTATGATACTTTTCAGTATTTATAGTGCATATTAAGCTTATTTATTATGCCATTGAGCAGAACATTTGCAAACATGTAAAAAAAAATAGGGTTCATGCAGGTCACTACCAGTCTAATACCAGGTAGTTAATTACACATCACATCAAAAAGAAAAAATTGGTCGTGAATTCACAGAAATTATGTAGAGGAGTTAGAAAAATTCTTGGACAAAGTTGGGATCTTAAGAAAACACACTAATAGGAGTAAAAAATTAAAAGTATATCACAATGGCTCAATGTATTGGGTTCCACTCACTGTGAATATCGTAGCTTAGAGGAAACAAGCTCTAAAACCAATTAATAATGACAACAACAATTGATGATTAGTATGGAAAATAATATTAATGTTACTAATATTAATAATAAAATAATAATATATTATTTACTTAAAATCACAATGTAAATCATATGAACTTAATATATTATTAATAGTGATATGATGACTTCTACATATCTCATCATCTCAGTGTTTCATCAGAATATCAATACTAGTAGGAAACACATCAGGATCGAAGAACAACTCAATTGTCATTCTTAATAGAATTATAATTCATAAAGATATCAATAACAGTTCTTGTAGTTTTAACCCTAGCAAGAGATCAATTATCCCAGTGAAATACCAAAAGAAATATTAAGGGGGAGATCAGTGGAAGTAAGGCAGAAAAAGATAGCACAGCTTAAAACAGAGAATTTAGCAATGAAGAAATTTACAAATTTACAAATCCTGGATAAGAGAATGTGGAAAAAAACAGATAAGTTTGCAAGTCATAATATTTTAAAAAGAAAACTCATCCAAACCGATACTTTTTCTGTTGAATGGAAGAATTACAGTCCCAAATGGAATTATACCATGTCACTGATAATATATTTCAGTTTTAACCAAGGATCAGAAGCCTTGTTCTGGAACAGTTGACACTTTATTTATAAATGGCTTACACTGTGCAAGGTAGGTACTTTTGCTTTTCTAGCTGTTGCTCTTTGTAGTTTCTCTGGGTTTCCTAGAGATTTCTGATAATTAGCAGTTATACTACAATAAGGCAAATGAGAGACAGTAAAAGTGATATTATTGAGGAGTCATTTCTGCAATTTCTGATAATACCTTGACCCAAACATTTGTTCATGGACTTTAGGGTATATTTGAGAACTTTCTTTTCAGTAGCAAGGTTTCTTGCCCTTGTTGTGGGGCAAAACAAAAAATCTGTGTGTGAAAACAAGGGTTAGGCTTGCCTGTATTTTTCCTATGTCTTCTGACTGACTCATGAGTATTTTAAAACAAGCAGTGCATTTCAGTAAAGCTAACAAAGCTTCCTGATAAAAGAAGTACATATATTTTGCTGGTATAATTACAAGTACAATGAGTAATTCTCTGTCTCATGTTTTTTAAAACTAACTTGTCTTGTAAACCAGATTGTGTCAGTGCCATAGATTCTGCCATAGATCATAGATATTAAAGCTTATCAAGTAAAAAAAAATAGATGGATAAGTTTATTTCAGTTTTTATATTGTATACCTAGATCCTGTTTATGGATTCACATTAACTAGGAATGCATATCATTGGATATTCTGGTAGGGTCCTTATGGAAACAATGCAAAAGTAATTTCTTGGTGATTTAATATATCTTTATTCAAGTTGTTCATGGTGTATGTACTCTTTTTTATTTGCATCATATACTGTGATATTAGTTAGATGACAATAACTAAGGAAAGTGTTTAAGATTATAGATTATAGATATATATAGATTAAGATTGAGATAATATTTATATGGGGTATATTTGAGAAGGACTGGTAAGTAACGTATATAAATAAAGAAAAATATTTTCTACAACAGATTTAACTCTAAATTTGTCCTAATGCAGGACTAGATTATTTTTCTTGTTAGGGTATTTTTAGTGATTTCTGAAGTTTCAGACTCAATGCCTCTTTACTTGTCTAAGACAGTAATTAATTTGATTTTACTCAAAAGGTTTTCAAATTAGATAATTTTCCTCTATTTGGCATGAGATATGAATTTATGCATTACTCCCAAGCTACTTACAAACCTTGAAAATACCACTGTTGTTCATTTAATTATTTAAATTAGAGTTCCAGTTTCGAACACCTACTTAAAAATAAAAATCCATTCATTACTGTTGTACACACTCTGTACACTCTGTTGTACTTACCAGGATGAACATCATAGCATCTACATGTTCTTCTGCAAAGGGTGGTCCAATGTCTTTGCTGTTTTCTGTTTGCTTAAGTAACCTGCAAAGAAAAACAGTATTTTTTGATCATGTTCAAAACTTTGTTGTTCTGTTTCAGTGAAAGCTACGGAATTATCAGGTTTTTGGTATCTTCAGTGGAACCTTGCAAGACTGTTTGGTGGAAAATATATTCCTAAGGACTTGGTTAGTCATCAAGTAAGTATCTTGTGTTTTTGAATAGTTTTCATTCAGATCCAATGAAGTGTTTGTGTTGACTTAGGTACATAAAAAAAATTACTTATTATTACTTATCACCATTATTTTGACTTCCATTTGTAACCATTTCAGTCAGGGTTTATACATATTTTAGCAAAAAAAAAAAAAAAAAAAAAGGTTTACTTAGTATTCCTTTTCAGCCTCTATCAGAATGCTGTTCAGTGACCTGTATTACTCCCAAACTACCCAAACTATGAAGCATAAGGAGGACTGAGAATTTATTGGGTTGTCTAAATTTGTTGTACCTGTGTGTTAGCCTGTGAAAGGGATCAAGAATGGTGTCCAGCGATAAATTACTAAAGTAGATAAATCCAATTAAATGTTATCCAAACAGCCAGGTTCTATTATTATCATCCACCCAACTGATTTTGATAGTCTCATTTTTCTTACTATATCATATGTACTTTGTTCTTCATACCAATATAGTCTTAAATATTTTTAATTCAAGTAGATGAAGAGTGACTCTTCAGTCTTAAGTGAGTTAAAGCAGATCCTTCTGTCATCTTCTTGTACCAGATTTATAACGATTTTTCAGACCTCTTCTTCCACTTTGTTTCTAAACCTAAAGAAGAAAATTGGGTTGGTGGGAAAGCATTTGTAATGGGAAAATTTTAATAAAAGACACAAACTGTAAAATTGCAAAATAGGGGGAGGCTAGCTGTAACATTTAAATGATACTTACATATCCTACTCAGATTGTAGATGTAACGTTTTAAAAATTATGTTGATGGGATTAGAGAATTGATGCACTCTTTATGTCACTTCTCATCAAAATGTAATGATTTCGATTTTTTTTCACAGAATGCCAAAATATATTCTTTTACTTTTCAGTTAAAAAATTGCTTCAGTCTGAATGACAATGCTTGAACTGGTCACAAAAATATGTATTTGACTCTACTTTCAAAATATTCTGTGCTTTAAAAAAATTTCACTCAATGAAAATTATAATGATTACTTATTTATTTGCTATTTGATGAAATATAAAATTCAATTTTTGTGATGGAAATAATTTCCAATTACATAATTAGTCCAATAGCATAATCTTATTTCACCACTTGTCTGTATCAAAAAATAAAGATGTATTTCTCTGTAAGAGAATTTTATAGCTCTGACTGGCTGTGTCATTCATTACCATTTAACTTATAAAATAAAAGAATGAGAATTAAATCTTCATTTTAATGCTGTTTTATGAATTTAGCCTAACAAAAATAGATGTTGATTGAACTGATTGAATTGTCAGGAAGGCTGGTGAAACTCAAATATTTAATTCAGTTAATGCTCATAGAAGAAGGCAATATTTAACCTAAAGTTGGGAAACAAAATTAGACTTAAACTCTGTGAAAAATGAAACAGGATTCAAGTGCTAGAAACCATAGAAATAAAATTTAAGTTTTTAACCAGCTGACCTGTCTAGGAAATTGTGCACAGCTGGTCTTGCTCTGGATTAATTTGGTACACTTGGGATTTTGTATACCTCTAAGGCTCTGAATGCAGTCTAAACGTATAGATTTGTAAGTTAAATATTTTTTCTTGTTTCATAACAACTTAATTCAATTTAGAAGTGCAGAATTATTAGAGGGCACATCTGTCTCATTCAAAAGGTTACACAAAATGCTTACATGTGCCTCATCTTTAACGATTCAAAAAAGGAAACACATTCAGTCACACACCTGCTCATAGATGAAGAAAAGTGATATAGATAATGTAAATCTTTTCATGCTATATCCCATAATTTTGTCCATACTGTGTCTAAGTCACTTCAGCATTCATTGTGTCAATTATGTATGGCCAAGTTAGAATATTTTAAGGATGTGAATGCTACAGGTGTCTTTTTCAATGTCATTGAATGTCATGAAGTTTTTTTACACTCTCAAATGTTGAATAATTTTGGGTTGCTTTTGTATTTTCTTTTATCACATTAACATAAAAGTGCAGAATCTCTTATAGGGAACAAAGCCAGATTGGTTTCTTTTTCTATAGTGTGCTAAAAAAGCAAGAGTGATTGATGTCAGTGACTCATGGTGAAAGATGTTGCTGCTTGAGTGGTGTGACACTGGCGTGATCTCTTTGAGTAGGTTAAAGAGTAACACGGAGAGGTGGAATAAAGGCATTCAGTTATAAGGCACCCATCAGATGACACACTCCCAAATTCACAATCTCTTTGACTACTATTACAATGCTGTACATCTTCAAAGCCTTTGAAGAGCTTTAGCTGTGCAGTTCCCTTTCATGTCAGCAGAAGACAAGCTTTTCTGTGATAAGATTTAGCTGGCTTCCTTTCACATGCTTTTTGACTGAGGAAAACAGACCGTGATCACTTTCATTGTGACATGATGTGTATTCTGAAAGTATGTTTAGGCATGTAGTAGATTAATTAATTAATTAAGCATGTAATAAGTAACCAGTTTAAGCTTTCATATTGTCCTAGTAGTCTCATTTTCATCTATAAATTTCTTTCTTCATTTGAGTCCCTGAACACTTAAGTTTTCAATATCTCCTCAATACTATTTTGTCCTTGGTCCATATCTTCTTTTCCTTTTACTTAGATGAAAATAAGAATATTTGGATTTGTGACCTTGACTTACTAGTTGCAAAAGCAACAAAATAACTTCCATCTGAGTTGCTGCTTAAATTTCTATTAATGTTATTAATTTTAAAACAGAATTTTACAGATATTATATTCAGTGAACTGAAAATAGGTGTTCAGTAAATACCTGTCATAGTGCTTCTAGGAAAGAAATAAATAATCCATCTCTCACAAATATTTGTTGTTTTAGTAAAAACATTCTTATATTTAAGTAAAAGATTATAATAAAATGTGAGAAAATAAAGCATCAACTTCACTACAGCACAACATGAAATCCCTGAACTTAAAGGAAAATTAGCTATTTGCCATCATTCACTCATTTTAGTTTGAAGGCAAATGGGCCATGAATGCAATGAAAACAACTTTATATGGTATAGGTTTCTAGTACCATCAGAAGAATTGTTATGGTTATACAAATGTTATATCATCTCTGTTTGAAGGACCTCCACTGCCCAGGATGGATGAATCGGTCTGGAGACAGCTAACTTGGCTTTGTGGTATTGTTTCAGATAGTTTGAGATTCTTTAAGGCATCTTGCCATGAACTGGTGTGTAGCTCAGCTGCTCTATTCCTGAAGAAATGTAATTGGTCTAAAAAGCAAGATGCATTTAAAAAAAATGCAATGAGTGAATTGTAAATACCTGGAAGCACTTGTAATACATGTTTTCAATTCAGTTTGTCATAGGAGTATTATAGGATGCTAAATTAGGGACTGGTACCTTGTTGTGTATTAAAACAAATGAGATGAAGGATCTTATGTCTAGAAATTAATATGTATCTTTAAAAACATAGTAGTTTCACAGAAACAAAATGAAGACTTAATTGAATGATACATGTAATGGAGATAAAAGACAATTAATTCCTACCCAAATGCACAACCAGTTAGCATTAAAGGAATGCAGGCAGAGATTTTCTAATTTGCTCCTTTCTGATGACGATCTGCAAGATCCATGCACAGCCCAAAACTCATCAGTTAATTTTACAAAGTATATTCAGCAAATGAACTTATGAAGAAAAGTGTTTAGTAGAAATGCGTTTAAGTTTTGAAGAAATATACCCACTAACCTTTCTCAGTTGGTTAAAAAACAAGAAGACTTTGTTTCTCATCAACATTTGGACCCTATGCTCTACTTTTTGGATACCATCTCTTCTACAGATGCAATGGATAGCAACTCTCAATGTTTGGCATCTATTGAACTTTACCACTTTCTTAAGAATCATAATGAAAAATGAGTACAATTTTGGATTTTGGCCCATAAGCATTTATAAAGGAACTGACTAAGAAACTGACTAAGATGCCAAATATTATAATTTACAAACCTATAGGTATAAAAAAATGACAGAGTGAATTTTTCTTTTCACTAATCTTAAGATCCAACAAACAGGAGATGCCTCTGCTCAAATTAAGGTGCAAACGAGACCATGGTACAAAGTCAACTATATGGAGTGTTTTTAACAATAAATGTGTAATAGAGAGACAGAAATAGGGAGAGGGAGAGGGAGAGGGAGAGGGAGAGGGAGAGGGAGAGGGAGAGGGAGAGGGAGAGGGAGAGGTGGGGAGAGAGGGCAAAGGGAGATGAGGCAAAGAAGTGTGGAAAAGAGAGGTGGAGAAGGAGAGGTGAGAGGTGTTCTTCATCATTTTGGGATTCTTGGTGGTGAGGCAGGGGACTCAGTTCAGTCTTCTTGTAGGTTCTGTGCAGAAAGAGGTGCTGGCTCCACAGAGTCCATCACTATAAAAATCTTTTCATTATTTATAAATTTTAACAAACAAATAAAATAATTCTTGTTGGCTACAAGTTATGTAGTTTCCTCATTGACTAGTATTTTATCTTCTATTGGCTAAATTATTCTTTCCTTTCTAATGTTAATTAATCTGCATGCTCAATCTTTCTCTTGAGTCAGTGGGTTTCTTAGGTCGATGGTCCCTTACTCAGTGGTTGCAATCTCTGCAGTAATTACCTTTTACCCAGCTAGAGCTAATTTCATCACTGTTGCAGAGTTTATTAGTTTCTTTCTTATTTTGGGAATTATGCCAAATGTCCTCATGGCCTCTAAATTTTGCTTTCTCTGTACCCATTATCAGTCACATATCCTTCTTTCTAAGCTTTGTTAACCTTCCCCTAGGTATGAGATCATTAAATATATCTTCCCAGCACCTGGACATCAGTGCCACCTTTATATAGACCAAGTTCCATGTATCCACAGAGGCATGTCTGAGGTGCTGTTGTGGTCATTGGTGGTCACAGATGCCGTCTCACCCATAACTTGGGGGATCTTTGTTTGACCAGTTAGATACATATGAGCAGTTGCTTCTTTTTACAGTCTGTCAGTGGGTGATTGTTTTTTCTGAATGCCTTGAACAGGATGAACTAACCAGATCTCTGCCAGGCCTCTTCCAGGCCTGGAATTAGCGCTTTCTTATCATAAATTCCTCCCTTCTGTAGTGTTAACAGTGTTTGAGACAGGTAACTCTACCTTTTAGCTCCTAAGAACTATCAGTTAATAATTTTTATTAACTAATAATATTAGTTATAATAATATAATAATATCAATAATATATTAATAGTAGTATTACTTCTGTATCGATATATTATTATTATTAATATATTATTAATAATATATTAATAATAATTAACTAATTATCAAATACAATTGAATTTCTCCACCACAAGGTACACTCTTCAGATATTGCAACCTTTTTGCACTCAGGATGTGCTGTTTTGATTAGGGGTTGGGTTTGAATTTAGGAAAACACTTTCATGCTTAGAGATTAATATTTTCCGTAAAACTCCAATGTGCAAGGACTGTTGGAATTGTAAATTGCAATGATATATACTACAGTATTACCTAACCTTTGGTAATATAATTCTTTCTTCCTTTAGAATGTATCATGTTTATACTTAAACTCTACTCTGCATAAGGTAGCCTTGCCTTGAATAATGCATGCTGTTTATATTGGACTATAAGAGAGCATCCATTGGAGGGCAATGAGGATAGTGAAATGCCTTGAGGGGAAACCCTGTGAGGGATGACTGAGGTCACTTGGTCTGATCAACCTGGAGATTGAGGGGAAACCTCATTGCAGTCTGCAATTTCCTTTTGAGGGGAAGATGAGGAGAGGTCTTAATTCTAGGGACCAGTGACAAGAACTGAGGGAATGACTTGAAGTTGTGTCAGGGGAGGTTTAGGTTGGATATTACAAAAGGATTTTTCACCCTCTGGGTGTTTGGGCACTGGAACCACACCCCAGGGAAGTGGTCACAGCACCAACCTTGATATAGTTCAAAAAATGTTTGGACAATGCTCTCAGGCACATGGCGTGATTCTTGGGGCTGGTGCTGTGCAGGGCCAAGAGTTGGACTTAATGATTCTTGGGGGTTCCTTCCAACCAACTTACTCTGTCATTCTATGATATACAATTCTAAATACATATAAAAGGAAAGGGATTTGAGGTACACATGTATAAGAACGACTGAAGATTTTGGTTGCAATGTGAAGACAAGCTGTGTGGGTGATTAATATTCAGTGAGGCCAATGAAAATTTAATTCAAGTAATTTAGGTAACAGACCATCTCATTTTCTTTTGCACTCCCTATAAATGCTATTTTCATCTCTATGATGGTTCATATCAGCTAATTCCTGCATAGCTACAGTTGCTGACAGTGAGTAAAACATTGTCTTTGCTCTTACAAGTACTCTTTGAAGCCTACAGAGCGACACCAGCACAGATTGTTAGTAATAATTGAAATTACTTTTCTGAAAGTAACTTATCTTCTCCTAACACACCTTATATTTCTGTCTGCTGTAATTTTCAGCCTTGTGTCCCTTTCTGGATTTACAAAGAAAACCACAGCGAGTAAGTATAGAGGCCAGGATTCATTAAAAATTGTTTGAACACTGCACAGAGGATGTGGTGGGAAAAACACAGAATGAATAGAGATTCATAATGTGCATTGGGGTGGGAAAATGATGCATTTCAGAAGATTGTTTGCTTATTTAAAGCATTCCCTCATCTTTACTGACAAAAAAAAAAAATCTGTCTCAGCTATGTATTCCTGCAGGAAAGTGAAGAATATTCTGTATTTTTAAACAATTGTTAGAAATGGATTAGCAGAAATCTGTGTGCTTATTAAAGCATGATAACTCTATTGCCTTTTCAGTTAGAGGACATATAGCAGATTTCTAGGGGTTTTTGGAGCAATTATTTTGTTTAGTTTTTATGTGAAGTTAAGAATAGAATGCTCCATTTAGAATGTATAATCAAGAGAAGAGGAAGTACTAGCATTAGAAAAAATAGAGGAACAAAGTAGGCGAATGAGGTACAAAATCTGCTCCTATAGTTTTTTGTGTATCTAAGGAATATCTTCCTCTTTTGATCTCATTTTCTCTAATTCCGTGAGAAACATTAAAAAAAAAAAAAAGCAGCCCATAGAAGGATGAAATTCAATTTATTACCCCAGATATGTCAGCATTTTTTTCATTACATTTTTGCTCTTTCATTCTTTCTCCGACCCTGTGTATCCTTGTGTTCCAGGCAGAGTTAAACAGAATTTCAGGCAAAGAAGGGCCACTGTTTTCCCTCCTGGCACTGATCCTGGCCAGGTCTTTTGGACAATAGGAAGAGTCCAACAAGAAGTATGGAAGTGAGCTAGGTTACTCTACCTGACTACTATTGAATGGGGACTACCAGTAACCACCATCATATCATCATGGATTTTTTTCCATATTTATTGCTTCTGAAGGACTACTTAGCAGAAGAAGTCATTGTAAAATTTTGTTATTTCCTCAGGCTCTTCACACAATTTTTTACATAACTAGATGATACAGATTATTTGCACAGTACTGATTAATGGGATACAGCTGACTATTTGTAGATTTTTTTTGTTATTAATTATGTGCAGTCTTTATGATTAGATCATTATTTAAAATCAATTAGGTATCCCTTGATGGATACCTGAGTTGTATCTAGTTATAATAATTGCTGAAAATATTCTTGTGAGATTGTTACGACTCACTGTAATATGTGCTTAGCCTTGTCTAAACATTTGAAAAGAAAATAATTAGTCCTTAGTCATACAAATATACGTATGTCCTGATTTAGGGCAAATTTGGGAGGAAACTTGAAAATGGGTCCATCTAGAAAGCAAATTCTAGCAGCCCCTCCCCCAGCTGGTTCAAGAAAAGATTTGGAGAAAAAGTGGAAAAAACTGTTTAACAAGCAAAGTATTCACAAGCATAAAAAAAAAAAGAATAATATTAAACAATGAAACCTCTCTCTGTTCTGAAGAGACGGCAAATTCAGAGAGTCCCTTTCGTGGGGTGTAACTTGGCTTGCTCGATCTCTTCTCAGTCTTGCCTGCTCTGGAAAATACCATGTCCTGGCCCCAGTGTGCCACAGGTGTGAGCTCCCAGGGTTCTGGGTTTTCAGTCCAGAGCAGGGCCGAACAGTTCCAAGAAAAAGAAAAACCGCAGTCCAGGGAGCTTCTGTGCCCGAGCTAGCTAAAAAAAACCTAACTAAAAGCAAAGGAGAGCTCTCTCCCGCTGTTCGTCCGTGCTGCAGACAGCACAGTCCAGGAGAAGGAAAGCTGAAGCTCTTATCTCTATGTGTTTGAAAACAGCCACCTCAGACATTACACCACTTCTCCTTCTCACCCCTGTAAATCTCAGATCTAGTTTTAAAGGTGCAAAACTAATTTTTGACCTAAACACATGAGTGAGGATACAATTCAGCATTATAAAGTCACTCCAGAAAAACATATTAGAGATGCAAATTGGTAAACATTCCAAAATGTAAATTGATACCATCCAATGTCTAAATACTGAATGAAGATTTGAAGATTTTCTCTGTGGACTGTAATTGTAACATATATCTGGTGAAATCACTTTTCTGATTTAGAATAAGAAGTACTCTCGTTCTTGAAAATTTACGGGACAGAATAAAAATGGGCAGAAGTTCCAGCATTATTTCATTATGTTGGTGTGCTTTTATTTAGAGATGTATACCTCATGCAAAATAGTTTTTAAATGAGATGAGATTTACTAAGACAGAGACTCACTCCAGACTGCATGCCCAGGTCTATGTGTATTAATGGTTCCTAAGAAAGGTCCTCTTGGACAACTCATAGGATATATGCTTTACTTTAGAGTCCTGTTTCTCTGCAGAGACTGTCTTTTGAACACAACATCCAGCTTTATGGTTGTGACCTTATTTCAAACATATTTTCATTAGTTTTCTATATTTGGCTTCTCCCAAATGCATGTTAAAATGCTTTTTTTTCTGTGTCTTTAGTAGTCTGCTTTCAGAGATGCTGCATAGTAATGAGCAGTAGGTAGGTGCCGTGACAATCCCCCCTGAATGTGAAGGGAGAATCCAAGATTTGTAGATGCCCACAGTCAAAAAGCAATGACAATAGCCAGAGGTTCCAGGACACCTACAAAGTTTTATTCATACATTATACTGACAACATGGAAATTGGTATAAGGTAATCCCTTTTCTTGTAGTATAAACCCAAAGCATGGTATCTAAATAAGGGGGAGGGAGGGAGGGAAAGAGGGAGGGAAGAAGGAAGGAAGGAAGGAAGAAAGGAAGGAAGGAAGGAAGGAAGGAAGGAAGGAAGGAAGGAAGGAAGGAAGGAAGGAAGGAAGGAAGGAAGGAAGGAAGGAAGGAAGGAAGGAAGGAAGGAAGGAAGGAAGGAAGGAAGGAAGGAAGGAAGGAAGGAAGGAAATTATAAACTTTTGTTTTCGATTTGCATGGATGCATTTCATTTCATAAGGTGCTGTGTGGCATAGAGTCATTTTGGAAATGCAGAGCTTCCCCAAAACCTAAGAGCCCATTCGGACTCCAAGAAGCAGAAATTGATTTGAATAATCTGTCACAGTATTAACATTAGTAATGCTTTCTTCTTCAGTGCTATGAGAATTAAGTTGCTTGGCATTTGACTATAAAATGCAATAAAGTAGGAACAGTATTGAAGGCAGTATGTATTTTTAGGCAATGAAAATGTTGTGTCAGCAAATCATGGTTGGAGAACCAATTCCCACAGCACCATTTTAGTAGGTTTATTAATGTTTCTTTCCTAGCCATCACCTTGCCTTTACAAGTCGGTTTTGCCTCAGTTGTGTACTCCTTCATTATCAAGAGGTAATTTAACCTCTTTTTTATTTTTTCCAAAAAGAGAGCACCAATTTGACCAAAATTTTGGTGGAAACCCGGAAGTGCGGCTAATATTCCGGGGCGGCTAATCTATTAACAAAATTCTAAAAGCTGCCAACACGGAAGTGAGAGCCCGCGGCAGCCCCAAGCCAAGTTGGAGCCCGGCCGGCCCCGGCAGAGGTGGGAAAGCCTGGCAGAGGCGGGGCCAGCAGTGTGGGGGGCGGGCGGCAGAGCCTGAGCCAGCATGGCGGGGGAGCCCGGGAGAACTGGGGCTAGCAGTGCAGGGGAGCATGGCAGAAGCAGGAAGGCCGGCGGGTGGGGCTGCCTGGCAGCGGGGGGAAGCCCAGCAGAATCGGGGCCAGCAGCGTGGGGGAGCCCGGTGGTGCGGGGGCCTGCAGTGCCGGCCAGGGCGAGGAAACGCGGCGGCGGTGCAGACGGGAGGGGGCGGCCGGCGAGCCTGGTGGCGGCGGCGGCAGCCCTGCCGGCGGGGCGAGCGAAAGCGGCGCTCGCGAAAGCGGCGCTCGGTGAGCGAAAGCGCCGCCGCTCCCGAAAGCGCCGCCGCTCGCCAAAGCGCCGCCGCTTGCCGAGCCAAAGCGCCGCCGCTCGCCAAAGCGCCGCCGCTCGCCGAGCGAAAGCGCCGCCGCTCGCCAAAGCGCCGCCGCTCGCCAAAGCGCCGCCGCTCGCCGAGCGAAAGCACCGCCGCTCGCCAAAGCGCCGCCGCTCGCCGAGCGAAAGCGCCGCCGCTCGCTAAAGCGCCGCCGCTCGCCAAAGCGCCGCCGCTCGCCGAGCGAAAGCGCCGCCGCTCGCCAAAGCGCCGCCGCTCGCCGAGCGAAAGCGCCGCCGCTCGCCGCAAAAGCGCCGCCGCTCGTCGCGAAAGCGCCGCGGGGCGGGGCGGGCGCGGCGCTCGCGAGGCGCGGCGCAGGGCGAGCGAAAGTGGCAGCGGGGCGAGCGAAAGTGGCAGCGGGGCGGGCGGCGAGCCCGGCGGCGGCAGCCTTGCCAGCCGGGCGAGCGAACGCGGCAGCGGGGCGGTGCTGGCGGGAGAGGGGGGCCAGCGAGCCCGGCGGCGGCGGCAGCACCACCCGGCCAGCCCCGCCGAGCCGTGGCGCTGAGCTGGGCCACCCGGCCCCGTCGGCAACCATGAGCGGGCCGAGCCTTCCTGGCCCCGCCCCGAGCCAGTAAAGTCCGCTATGCCGCGATCCTGTTACTAATTGGCCAATTTGTGAAAGCTGCGCACAGATTCTCGCGACGAACGAAAGTGCGGCTAATATTCGGGGTGCGGCTTATCTATTGACAAAGACAGCAACATTGTCGAGGCACCGGGGGTGCGGCTTATAATCCGTGCGGCTTGTATTCATGAAACTACTGTAATTTTGTCTGGAAGACAGAAAAAATGGAAATAGTTTAGAAGATTTGTCATCATCATCCTCTTACAGAATCTAACAGTCCACAATTATGAAAATAGAAATTTTCTATATGAGGAAGAAAAGAACATTGCTCTCCCATAAACTCCTCTTTTTATCATATACTCACTTTCCCGCGCCCGTGGCGGCAGCGGCAGGTGGGGATGGAGCTTTCCCACACCCGTGGTGGTGGTGGTGTGCGGGGACAGAGTTTCCCCGCTCCTGCCGCGGCAGCGGCGGGCCAGGATGGAGCCTGCCTGCTCCTGCCGCGGCGGGCTGGGATGGAGTACCCCGCCTCCTCCCAGAGCCGCGGCAATGGCGGCGTGGGGCCCCCCCCGCCTCTCCCCTGGGCTGCGGCAGAGGAGGGAAGGAGGGAGCTCTCCCTCCTCTCTCCCCGCCCCCTGTGCTGCCTGCAGGGATCCAGGTTCCACCCGTGGCGCAACAGAGTAGCAATTTGTAACAATCGCGAAATGCTCTGCCTGGCACTTCTGAGGTTGTAAATGTCAGAAAATTATTCACATATTAGCCACTCCTGAGTATTAGCTGCATTTCCGGTTTGGGAGCCAAATCGTAGTCAAAATGGTGCGGCTTGTATTCGTGAAATTACTGTAACTTCCCATGTGAATTCAGACCTATTGGTCTGTGAGCACATAACAAGCAGATCCCTGCTCATTTTCTTTTCCATAGTTTTAACTTACTCTGCTTATTTTGAGACCTGTCATTCTAAGGTGCTTGGAAATCTATTTACTGGTTTAATTACACAGATATCTAATTACACAGACATGGAGTCCAGAATAGCAAATTCATTTATGGAAATACTAGTACTCATACCTGTTCTCTGAAGAATATCCCTTATCTCTAGAATAAATTTTATTTTTAAATGTTATTTTCTACCATAGAATTTTACTTGCAGAGAGTGTCCTATCATATTGATACGTTCTTATTTGTATATTTTCTCGCCAGAAGTGGTTATTTTTATTTTCTACATTTCCATTGCAACACAACCTACTGGTAGCAGGACTTTTGGTTCTCATTATGTTTTTCTACTTTTCAGAATTTTTTTTCTAAAACATACTTCCTCAGTATGCTGAGACCTTTATGTCAGTGGTTTATAAACAGGAAAAAAGTGATTCTGGTAGAAGGGGAAAGCCTTGGCTTTTTTTTCCCGTTTCTTGCCATGAATACTCTAAGGAAAATTTCCAATTCACTTGTGAATGGGAACAGTGCCCACGTAGCAGATGGCTATGAATGAAAGCATAGAGAAGACCATGTCCACCCATTAAATACATTTACTGAGGGCAGACTTCCCAGGCTAAAATTTCATGTATATGCAACTTTTGTGTCAGGGTTTGGGGGACATGCTAGTATTAGTAATTTCCTTAAGAAGTCTAACTTGGAGAAATTGCAATATTTTTCTGCATAAAAATCTACATAAGAAATAAGAAATCTTCATGAAGACAAAAGAAACTTTTTTTTTTCCTATGGGATAAACAGCAATTTTTAAATTTTCTTTTCAAAAATGTACATGAAAATTTTAAATAAAATCAAAGAGAAGTAAAAGTATCATCATTAAACAGAACATTAATTATTAAATAAAATTAACACAGCTGATTATGCCCAAATTATCATATTGTTAATTAATGAAAATGAGATGTATTGGTTCCCCAGATTTCTTTTTTTTTTTTATTTTTTTGTTGAGAAACTATTTTATTATGAGACTCTGCAAAGCTTATCTGTATCATTATATTACTGTAGAGGAACTTCCTTGCATAGATACAGTTGCTGAATGTCACCACTGACTTTCTTCTTAAAGTCTGTTCCTCTAATGCTTCTTATGGAAGACACTTATCATTGTAATTTATTTCATAATACCACTGTGTCGATTGATAAAATCAGCAAACAAGTCTTCTAGATACTTGTCCTTGAATCACATTTTTTGTACCAGTTACACATGATTGTATGATTCAAAATATTAAATCTACTTAGGATCCCAGTCAAGTGAAATAATCAATAGGTGGTCTAAAACATCTTCAGTCAAAAAAAATGTTGACAAATTATTATAATGTTTGAATTATTTGAATGAGTTCAAAATATTGCTTTTGGGTTTTGGGGGTTTTTTTATTATTTGACAGCTAGGAGGATTAACTGAAATTTAATATCAGGTTATTATTGCAGTCTAGGATATACATTATTTGACTAGTTGCATTATTGAAAGCCTTATTAACATGTTTTTAGTATTGGTACACATATAATAGAAAGCAATATTTATCTACAATTTGATTTTTGCTAATCACCTCTTCTGTATTTTAGATCTTTTTCAGCTTGGCCTGTGGCAATTTTTAAATATATTAAATATGTACTTAAATTTAGTTAATATTGTTATTCAAAAGATTAGGTATTAAAGGCTGTAAGCCTCTGTTTGATGGGTTAATATCAGGGGGAAAAAGTGAAAATATGATGCTTATTTATTCCTTTGGGAAGAGGAGGCAGTATCAGCTACTTTTTTATATACTATTATCCATCCTCACTTCTTAATCTTTTGGGAAAATGGGGATTTCATTGCTTCTTTAAGTCTTATATTCTTTCAAAACACTCAAGTAGTAACATGGACAGTCAAAAAAAAGCTTGGTACCTGCCAGGAGATTGTATGAATTATAGTAATCTGTGGGAGGTATTTTTTGAAAACCTGGTTTGAATCACAGACAAGTTTTAATTGGAATTACAGAAAGATCTGGAAATATTCCATCAAACAGAACATTTAATTAAAGCTGTTTTTTGAGTCTGTTAAAAAGACTCAGCAGAAATTGATAGACTTCAGAAGCCAGGTATCTGGGCATAAGGTACTATGATCTGAGTAAATATGGTAAAA
Organism: Catharus ustulatus; assembly: GCF_009819885.2. Taxonomy (NCBI): domain Eukaryota; kingdom Metazoa; phylum Chordata; class Aves; order Passeriformes; family Turdidae; genus Catharus; species Catharus ustulatus. Next base: position 81,010,563 of record NC_046221.1, read on the forward strand.
CCTAAAGCATAGATAACTTAGACTACCTTAAGGAATTAATTGTTCATTTTAAGAGAGTTCTTACCATAACCTAAATTGATATTCAATACTAAAAAACATGCTTATTTTTTGAATCTTACAAAAAAGTGCATGGCATCTTGAAATGTACGAGGGATATGATTTCAGAACCTGTGATGTAACTTTCAGATTTCTTCCCTTCTTCTGCTTGCAATAACTGGTTTCATCCTCCTCTCCCCTACAGAAAACATTTGTTTTAAAAGGGTTTTGCCAGTGAATTTTTTGTTGTTTGTAATCACTATCATCTGATTACATTATACAATGTGTGGTCTAGATTACAAAAGAACTATTTCACTTCAAGTAAGACTTTAGCAGTTTAGCAAGCTATGCATATTATTTGTCCAATAAATTAGCCGTATCTTCTTGTTTACTTTGTTATATTTACTCACAAATCTCTGTCTAGGCAGTGAATTAAAATATCACTAAGATGTTAACAGTGTTCACCATTAATAAAATGAACAATGCTTAGTACAACTATTATAGCCTAAAGTAATTTGAATAATTGAATACCACTTTGTCTAGAGAAAACCATTTGTAGCAGCACTTGATTTTTCAAATGAAAGCAGAGTGAAAACTCCAAATGTTAAGTTGATAAATGTTTTGTAACATTTGTAACATTGCTGATCCTATTGTATATATGCGGATAAAGCACCTCGACACTGATATTCTCTTAATATTATATATAGCTGCAGCAAAAAGCAAATGGTAAGTGCACTCAAGTGCACAGAATGTTAAGTGTGTAAGATGGCAGCTTAGAGATCTATGTACTCAGAGGAGAAATAGCCTTCAGGGTGTTCACAGCAGGAAGAACCCGAGAGAGCAGATGAAAGCAGGTGTAGAAATGACAGAGTATTCCTTCTCTCCATTGAAGATGTTGAGACTTTAGTTCAAGGGATTGTAGTGACAATCTACTCATTTTTCAGCTTGCTTTCTTTGACTTTTGCTGTGATTAGAAAGGATAGCAATAAAATATTTGGTTTAAAGAAGATGCAGATTAGGTAACCAGCCATAGTGACCTTGAATATCTGATGAAAACTTCAGAAGAAAATACCCAAAAGAGGGGGAAAAATAGAAAACCGATTATAAACTGGGTGGGTAAGAGGAATTCAAACCAGACAGAATCCTAGAGTGTCTCATAAAACAACACACTTAAATTGGAATGTTACATTCTGATGAAAGATTAGTAAAATGTTAAAAATATATGGAAAAAACACATTTGTATGCCATGTTTACCATTGTATACAATGGTAAACAATAGCTATCACACTTATTTGCCTGAAGAAAAACAAGTTGAGTGGAAAATACGAGATGCCTGAGGAATGGGCTGCCGTCCAGAGGGCACTGGACAAACCTGAGAAGTGGGGAATCTCATAAGGCTCAAGAAGGCCAGGTACCAGGTGCTACACCCAGGTCAGAGTAAACTGCTCTACTAATACAGGCTGGAGATGAATAGATTGAGAGCAGCCCTGCAGACATGGACTTGGAGTGTCTGGTGAGTGAGAAACTGAACATGAATTGGCCATGTGCACTCTGCCCAGAGACACAACAGTATCTACAATGTAGAAAACCAGGTATGACCAACAGGTCTAGAGAGGAGATTGTTCCTGTCTACTCTGCCCTCATGAGACCCCACATGGACTACTACATTCAGCTCAGGTGTCCCCAGCAAGAGGGAGATATGTACCTGTTGGAATGAGGCCAGAGGAGGGTCACAAAAGCAATCACAGGGGATGGAGCACCTCTCCTATGAGGACAGGCTGAGAGATCATAATTTGTTCAGACTTGAAAAGACAAAACTTCAGGCAGACTTTAATGCAGCCTTTCAGTACTTAAAGGGTTCTTATAAGGAAAACAGAGATTAACTTTTTAGCAGAGCTTGTTGTGACAGAAAAAGGATTAATTGCTTTAAATGACAAGAGATTAGATTCAGATGAGATGAAAGGAAGAAATCTTTTATGATAAGGGGAGTGAAACACCGGAACAGGTTGTCCAGAAAGGTGGTTGATTTTTCATCCCAGAAACATTCAAGGTCAACTTGATCTGGTTGAAGATGTCCCTGATCATAGTAGGAGGTTGGACTAGATTACTTTTAAAGCTTCTCTTTCAGCCCAAACCATTCCACTATTTTATTCTGTGATAAAAATAATCTCTCATACTCAATCAACTTCTTTAACCACCTCACTTTAATCATGATGTGGCTTAGAAGTTGAACTTTATCTATCCTACCACTTCAGTATATTCTAGCTGCTGTCGCAAGACTTGTATCAGAGCTACTTTAAGGGAATAAAGAGCAGAAAACACCTCAGAATGGTTCTATTCTAAATATTTAAATGTATTCAAAGTAAACTTAGACTCATTTACAGTAATTTCACGATTACAATCCGCACTGAGTATAAGCCGCAATTCCAGGGTGTCGGCAACATTGAGGTCTTTATCCATATATAAGACGCACCGGACTGTAAGCCGCACTTTCGTTTGCAGCGAGGATCCGTGTGCAACTTTCACAAAGTTGCCAAATAGTAATAGAATCGCAGGATTGTGGAGTTTACTGGCTCGGCGCTCCTCGGGGCGGCCGCCAGGGAGTGGCCGCGGTCCTGTTTGCCGCAGCTGCCAGGAAGCAGGAGAGCGGTGTGCCCAGCTGCCACTGCCGCTGTGCTGATCGGGGCTGGGCAGCGCCACTGTGCTTATCGGGGGCAAGCAGTGCCACCGCGCTTGCAGGCTCTCACTTCCGAGTTTGGAAATTTCCTAAATTTGTTAATACATTAGCCACTCCAGAGTGTACGCCGCACTTCCGGGTTGGGAGCTAAATTTTGGTCAAAATGGTGCGACTTGTAATCATGAAATTAGTATAAGTGAATTTTTCCAGGGGACTGTAGATTTTAACATGGTAATTGAAATGCCAGTATTCACAGTAAGGTGCCAACAGAAATTCTCCTGGGCATTTTCAGATATACTTCAAAATCACCATATCTGTTGTCTTACATTCATCTTGGTTTCAAAGAATAAATGTTTAGATAGTATTATATATGTATTTTTTTACTAAGTTTGCAACTAATTGGAAAAAAAGTGCATAAGAGAAATGCTTTTCATTTTTGAGGAAAGATTGGTGCTTCTAGTTATGACAAGAACACTTTAAGTTAGTTTTAATTCTTTTCTTCTGAATAGTAAGAAAAAATCTGTGGGGAATAAACCAATCTAGCTGCTGCATTATCATTTCAGAGCTGCTAGTGCAAACATGTGCAATACTGCCTCGTATCTGCTGTAAAGAGAGAGTGACGTTATTGTCCAGTGAATGAACTGTTCGTCCAATAGTATGCAATAATCACGTTTTTTGAGTGTCCCAGAGTCCCATCCGATCTCCTCATGTGTGTTTGCTATAAATCGGAATTTTTGTTATGGCTGGCATCTCAGATTGCCTACATCAGTCTGTTCAACACTGGCTAAATCCCATTTCTGTCTATTTTCAGCCACACTAAAAAATGCCATAAACTTGGTTGAAAACAAGCTTGTATTTCCTGTGCTTTCTCTCAATGTTTTTCTATATTGTACATTGTAATGGCAAACAGAGAATAATCACCCACACTGCAGGGATCATGCAACTCAGCAGCAGGAGGAGGATATAATTTACTCTAAGGCTAGGAACAAAATTACCTGACAATTGCTAAGGTTATATCTTACAAGTACAACAAGAAGAAAGGAACATGGTTTGTTTTTGTTTAGGTTTGTTTTTTTAATATATAATTTTACATAATGCAGAAGAGCAGTAAACTGTAAGACTAGGTTGGTAGAATTGAGTTAATGATTGGACTAAATCTCAATGTTTTTTTCCAACCGAAATGATTCTATAATTCTAGTAGATTGCTACAAATACAAGTTTGTGCTACAGTTAAATAAAAACAGTAAAACTCTAATGTTAAGTTATGCTTTGGATCTACCTGCTTATAAAGATGATCAGATCTCAGTGTTCTATTTAGTATGCACCCAGAGAGGCTGGTCAGTAAAAGAATCCTCAGCCAAGCTAGTGAAGGAAGGGTTGTCTCTATTTGCCATATGGTTGCTGCAAGAGCTTAAAAGGCAGCATGCCATACTGTAGCAATTTCTTGGGTGTTTTATTATTTATTATTACTATTACTATTATTATTACTATTGCTATTGCTATTGCTTTTGCTATTGTTATTGTTATTAGTATTATTATTTCAAATAGTAAAATGTTTGAGGTTATGCATATGCAAATTAATCCAGTAATTTCTGAACTGCAGGTGTCAGATCTATGCCCTTGAGGAAATCGCAGCGAGTCATCTCCATCCAGAAGTAACTTTGATCATGCCCAGCTTGGTTATAGCTTAAAGTTTAGACACTGTTTTACAGGGAATCTGTGTTGTGTACATATAGACAGAAGCATTATTGCTGAAGGCATGAGAAATATGTACTGATTTTGTTTACTGCTTTCAGTTACAAGTGTCAAGGCAGAAACCTTAAAAAAATAAGCAGTAACAGCTCTCAAGTCCAAACAATAAAGGAGTGATAAAGGATTTGAATTTTAGACTGCAATAAAAAGGAAGGGCAGGACGAAGAAAGATATGGAGACCACTTACTGCTTTAAAAGACAGAGTAGGGAAATATGTTAGTGATTATTGACTGGAAAAATGAAAAATAAATGTGAATATCTCTAAAAACTGTACTGTTACTTAAATTAGCCCAAAAACCTATATGGAAGAGCAGAACTTGGGAGGGAAGGAATAAAAGAATACAGTAATTTCACGACCATAAGGCACACCTGACTATAAGGTATACCCCCTGGGAGTCGGTAAAATTTGCAACTTTGCATATCATATAAGGTGCACAGGACTACAAGGCGCACTTTTTTTTTTTGCAGCGAGGCCCCGCCCCCAGCTCCCCCCGTGCAGTTGCTGGCCGAGGCCCCGCCTCAACCCAGCAGCCATTGGTCCCCAGGCCCGTCTCCACCCGGCAGGGGCAGTGCTGCAGGCCCCCAGGCCCTCCTTCACCCGGCAACCATGGTTCCCCAGGCCCGTCTCCACCCAGCAGGGGCGGTGCCGGGGGCCCCCGGGCCTGCCTCCAGCCAGCTGCCGTGGCACTGCTGGTTCCCCCCACGGCTCACAGGTCACACTTCCGGTTTGGCAAATTTCACAACTTTGTAGATAATATAAGGTGCACCGGACTATAAGGCACACTTCCGGGTTCGAGGGAAAATTTTAGTCAAAAGGGTGCGCCTTATAGTCATGAAATTGCTGTAATCACAATGGTAAGAGAAATGGAAACAGAGCAAGAACAATTATATAGAAACAGAACAGACAGGAGAGCTTCAGGTAAATCACTGAAGGTAGAACACAGGACTAAAATATTCATACCTGAATAGGTAAAGGTATAGAGTTAAATAACAGAAGCATTTTATTTTAGTTCTGAAGAAAAATGGCAGCAGACCATAATCAGAAAACTACTGCATGAATTACTTTTGGGAAACACGATATGGGCCAGGTTGCATCCTGCATTTCAGGCGTTTTGTATAATAGAAAAACATGCCTTCACATTGCCACTATATAAAAATAAAAATTAAAATAAATAAATAAATAAATAGATAAGAATGGGTGTGTGTACATTTATGCATGTGTATATACACATATTTGCCCATTTTTGCATGCATTTGAAGAGTTGGATGTTGGTCCAAATCTGCTGTAAATTTTCATTCTTTAAATATATATGTTGATATTTCTAAATTGAACACATTTGTTTATTGGCCATGATTTTATTTCATTAATTTGCTCCTCTTTACTGTGTCGTTACTTTGATTAAGCTTTTTGAATAATGAAGGACACAAAATCTGGGTTGTTTACAGTGAAGTTTAAATCATTTTTTTGAAGAAATTATGTGATGTAATGCTGAAACAAAAAGAAGGCCATCCTGGAAGAGCTCTTTTCAATCTTAGATGTTTCTTCAATTCCAAAATGGGAATCTAATGGTTCCTACAGCCTTGTTTCTAACAGTAAACTGTCAGAAATTTAGATAAATTTTTACTCTGTTTTCTTTAAGAAAATAAGTGAATGTCTCTGAGAATACATACATAGTTTGTGTGAGTTAATAGCTCTGAGATTTATAAGCTATGCCTGGTTGTGAATCTTTTACAGATAAAAAATTACTCAAATTAATAATTATAATGTCAACAACTGTGCAATATCTGTATGCTTGAAGGAATTCTACTGTGTGGAAGGTATTTCTACTAGTGTCTGTGGAAGTCAAATAAAGCTCTTGTGTTCTTAATCCATACAGCAGTGGTGAAATTTGTAAACTGGTTTAGGTCTTCAGACAGAAAGGTATGATGAGAGAGTTTATTTTGTTTTACGTCATAAGGAGAATCATAAAGGGAGAACAATGATCTTCATTGATATTCTTTAACAAATTATGTCAGAAAAGATGGATTTAGTGTAATAATTGTATTTTTTTTCTTACTTCTTGGCTCCCTATTGTAAGTTAATACAAAGAAATAATTCATACATGCAGATGTGTGTCATAAATTTCAACTCTTACATTATTTGTTTTAGGTGACTTTTCTGTGTAATACATTGCTTTTTCAGAACTTTATACTGGCTGCCCAGTCTGTGTAAGGTCATAGCCTTCTTTTTGCTGTTGTCTTAACTACCTTACCACTTGTATGCTTTGTTCTTGGCTTTCTTTTCCTGACTTGTTTTTGTCTCTGTTTTGAAGAATTCAGAGGGGACCGATAGCCTTTTAATACAGATTTAGCAACAACCTTTACCACTATATTGTTAGAACATAATTCAGTGTGTTGGGGTGTTTTTTCTTGTAGAATGACTTTCAAATCCTGCATATAAAACAGTACTTTTTCCCTGTGAAAGAATTTATAGGGATTATATGGTCTACATAAAATACTGTTTTGTCCACAAGAAAATGACTTTTGTGTCCTGTAGAGCAGTGAGGATGATTTCTGGCAAACTTTTATTTCCCTTTTGTGACTTCTCACTGACTAAATGCAGTCCACCATAAATGCATTCTCATCAGAGTCTGTTTATGCATAGCAGTGTTGGAAGTAATAAGCACTTAGGTTTTCTAGCATGAGTCAGTAAATACATAGGCAGGTACAGATTTATGACTCTGCACTTCAGAGTATCACAGTGCTTGATGTATAGTGTACATCTGAATGTCACAGAGGATAGTGAGTATATCTTTAATACCAAGGTCATTTTTGATGTAATTAATGGGTTGTGATTTCTTTTGTAGCACAGTTTCAAATAACATGATTTCTCCTAATCAGGGTTATTGGCTATGGAACAGGTGTCCTTGAAATATACAAATTATCCTGTGAAATACAGGCATACAGATATTAAGTGTAGGCTGATGTAATTTTACCAGTGTGAATATTTTAGTGGATAGCATTTCTTTTGGATATATATTTTCTCTTTAGCAGGAAACACACATTTCAAAGTGTTTATTTACATTACAAGGATTTGTGAACCTTCCTTGGTGCAGTTAATGGAAGAACTCTGCCCTTAGCAGATTAAATATTTCAGTCTGCAAAACTGCTCACTCTCTCTGTTCACAAGGTAACTATATTTTATCTCACCACTCTCCATCTTACAGTTTTGCTGAGCATTCATGAGGTACACATCGCTATTTTGCAGTGCTTTGTTTTGTACTGAAGGAATATACCATGACTGTAACAGCTACAATAGTACACCAAAACTTTTTTCCTTTACAAATGGGAGTGATAAACTTATATAATATTCCAAGAACCTCATTTACATATCTACTTTTTTTTTTTAAATGCAAAAACATTCTTCTCTGTTATGTCTTACTTCTAGACCTAAAAGAAAAAAAGTGACTTAGAGTGTTTCTGATCAGTAAGCAAATGTTTTTCTGTTGCATGTCAAACTAAGGCATTGGAAGAGACACCTTTAATAATCAGGCATTATTTTTATCATGCAATTTAAGCTGGCATGAAACTTAAATAGCAACAGTGGCTATATAACAAATGTGGAAGTGAAGGGAAGATCCAACCTGGGACAGTGTGTGCTATATTCTGCATGGTTATATTAGTCACACTAGAAAAGCCTGATAACAGCCCTTGCTCTTCAGAATTTTACTTAGTGCTATATTTTGTGACAAGTCTTTAGCTGCTCGTGTGTCAAGTGAGTCCTTGCAAACTATTTTAGTTTTGAACTCTTACTTTTCAATGTCTGGATATACTATGGTAGTCTCACTTTGATTTGGAAATTTCAACAGAAATAAATCTTACTGAAGAAGAGATTATTCTGTTTCATTTAAACTTTAAGTAAACTTTGGATTGTGTATAGTTAATTAGATTTTATTATTGTTAAAAACATACAAGGAAAGTTTCAGTGAATAACAATAAATGTAGATTATCATCTCCTCTAGCCATCACGTTTGGATCTCCTGGGGAAAATATCTTAACATGTAATTTGCAAATTTTTTAACTTCCAGTATCTTTTTTTACTTACTTTTTTCCCAGCAAATAATTCAAATTAATCTATGAAAACGTGTTACCATGTCATTATTTTTCTATTCACTGGGGATTCTGTCTGAACATGAGTAAAAACTTATTTATTGTGAAGGTGACCAAGTACTGACAAAAAGGTGACCAGAGAGGCTGTAGATTCTCCATCCTTGGAAACAACCAAAAACTGACTGCATGTTGTGCCAAGCAATTTTTTCCAAGTGGGCCAAATGGAGCAGAAAGTTGGACCAGATGACCTCCAGAGGTTCCTTCCAACCTAAATCATTCTTTGATTCCAAAATACTGGAACTATATAAGGGAATTGATTGTCATGTTTGTATTACTTCAGTTTCTCAGTCGGAAATGTTTATGTTGACACCATCTCTACATAAGAAATTTCCTGATTCAGCTTTTGCAGTCTCTAGTAGAACAGCCTTTCAAGGGCTTTGCATAACTGAGCTATATTAGCAACTTTTATTCGGCTACAGATTAATAGAAGAAATTATGTATGGTGGCAGAGTTTGAATTGTCTAACAACAAAATATTTTCTGAAAGAATTTTTTAATATATATTATTTTGTTTCTGCATTCTGAATAGTAAACAGCTGCCTTAGAAGAAACTGTCTTCTTCCAGCAACCTGCTTGTTTGCAAACCACATGTATTCAGCAGCTTTGTTTTCACTCTCGCTCCCACTCTTAAGCTGCAACGCAGACTAGAATTTAGTAGGGGGGTTTGTACTCACTGTTATTCCCACTGGCACAAGAAATAGTGTGAGTAGGACCGTAAGTGCTGGTTAGGAGGGTGTAGCAGGATACAAGAAACAATATATCCCTGTCTGTGGCAGGCAGTTTGGGTTACAAGCTGCTACAGAAACTTCCATTTTTATACTTTGACATCCCTCGGTTTATCTATGCATCATACCCAGCAACAGGATATATGGTGGCTTCTGGTCAGTCTTAAGAAAGAAAACATATAGACAGGAGGTTGTCTCTGTGTAAATTGGTTATCAATGTATGGGTGGCTCCAGGTGCATGCTGCAGCATCAGAATTCGCTGTCTTCTGTGGAGGCATGAAAGACACTGAAGAACATGTAATTCCTTGCCACTTTGCCAGAGACGTTGAGAGCTGGTGCTGTATCTGAAGTAATGAGGTTCAGCAGAAATACTGTGAGGGCTTGGATTAGTTCCATTATCCATTTGATTGAAAATATTTCTTTAATTTTGGACGTGATGCTAAGAAGAGCTGGAAGACCAAATGATACTTGATTAAGTTGAAAGGCTCCAGAGTCGATAGTTGTAATGTGTACCACAAATCATGATTTCACAGACAGATTTGTATTTAAATAAACAATAAGAAATAAGGTACTTAACTTACATAAGGCTGTAAGTTCTCTGGCTGATTACAGCAGTAGAGTCTAGTGATTTCTTCCTCATTCCTCATCCAGCCAATCAACTGCTGTAAGAATATACTGCTAGAATTAAACTTACTTGGGGGCAGAAGAAATCACAATGTTGAATATTTGGATATGTTTTTTAAACCTATGTTTTATAACAGTAGATTTGAGGATCCTGAGAGGTAATTTATTTTCTTTCCTACTAGGAAACCAGTGATAGTGAGTTGGCTCAGAGAATAGAGGAGTTAGATATTTATTCTATGAGTGTGAGCAACTTTGTAATACTTTAAAACATATTTTTTCCCAAAAAAATTAGGAACAGAGAATAGTACTGTCTTTCTCTTATAAAACTGTGCACTGTCATTCTTTATTCTTCATAGACAAAAGTTGTCTCTTTCCAGACTCAGTTACTTTCAAAAACTTGAAAATAACTTTTACTTGTAATTTCAACAGTACATAAAGTACTGATGTTTTAGAAAACTTTATTAAGGGTAGCCCTGCAACGTTACCACTCTAACTGATCTCTTACTTTTGTTAACCCAGAGCATGACATACTTCTCCCAGACAACCATCCAGAGAATTGCTTTACTTGGGAGGTTGGGCTTTCAGATTTGAATTTTGAGATTGATGGGGAGCCTCACTGTTCAGTGTCTGTACTGCTCATAGAGAGGCTAGGGTTCATCACATTCCATCTTTTATAGCCTTTCAAGCATGTTCTGGTTTCATTCTGTCTCCATTGTGTCTCTTCAAGGTCCATTGGTCAAGATCCAAAGAAAGAGACGGCTCTGCTTTCTCCACTCTTATTTCAAAGGATCAATCTTTGCAGCTGTACACACAAGCCTCACAAGCCTGTCACTACATGCCCTTGTTAGAAGTCCCTTTTCAGCTTTTTTGTAGGTTACCTTCAGGTACGTTAGGGCTCCAATCAGGTAACTCCCAAGTCTTCTCTTTTCCAGACAGAACAATCCTAAAACATTCAGCCTTTCATTGTAGGAGAGGTAGTTCATCCCTGTTATCATCTTGGTGTCCCTCCTCTGGACTTGCTCAGACAGGTCAATGTCATTCCTGTCCTGAGCACTCCAGAGCAGGATGCAGCACTGCAGGTGGGGTCTCACCAGAGCAGAGGGGCAGAATCCCCTCTCTCACCCTGCTGCCCACACTGCTCTGGATGCAGCCTAGGACATGTTTGGTTTCTGGGTTAGAAGTGCACTTTGCCAGGTCAAGTCCAGCCTCTCACCCACCAGCACCCCGAGGTCCTTCTCAGTAGAGCTGGTCTCCATTGGTTCATCTCCCAGCCTGAGCTGATACCGGGAGGTTGCCCCCACCCAGGTGCAGCACCTCACACTTGGTCTTGTGATCAAACTTCATGAGATTCCCATGCTCTCAGTTCTCGAGCTTGTCAGCCTCCTCTGGGTGCCATCTTGTCCTTCAGGTCTGTCAACTGCACCACTCAGCTTGGTGTCGTCTGCAAATTTGCTGAGGGTGCACCTGATGCTGCTGGTTTGTCATTTAATAGGCTATCAAATAACACTGGTCCAATATGGGCCCCTGTGGAACACCATTTGCCACTGATGTCAGCTGGGACTCTGAGCCATTGACCACTACCCTCTAGATGTGACTGACTGCAAATGCCTTATTCATCAAACAGTCTACCCATACAACACATCTCTTGCCAATTTAGAGAGAAGGATTTTGGTGACTTTACAGAAGTCCAGATAAGTGACATGTCAACCTTTCCTTATCCACTGAAGTAGTCAGCACGGTCATAGATGGCCACTGTGTTGGTCAGGCAAGACTTGCCCTTGATGAAGTCATGCTGGCTGTCCTGAATACCTCTGTTCTCCATGTGTCTCAGCATAGCTTCTAGGAGGATCTGTTCCATGATCTTCCCAGGCACAGAGGTGATGCTGATCATCAACAAGTCATCACCGGACTTGTTCCCAGGATCCTCCTTTATAACCTTTTTAAAGATAGGTACAAATCTTCCCTTTTTTCCAGTCCCCTGGGACTTCACCTGACTGCCATGACTTTTCAAATATCCTGGAGAGTGGCTTGGTAGCTACACCAACCAATTTCATCATGATTCTGAGATGCATCTCGTCATAGATTTGTGTGTGTTCAGGTTCCTCAGGTGGTCATGAACCTGATCTTTGCTTACAGTGGCAAGCACTTTGTTCTCTTTGGGAACAAAAAGGATTTTCCTTGAATGAGTCTACTTGTCCCTTTAATAGGTAAATTAGTAAGATTTCTAATTAGAATTCTGGATACATATTTATTTTAATGTTGAATCCAATAGTAATATTTTAAAACTGTTTGAAAATTAAGGATGGGTGATTAAAATGTTGTACTTGCTTCTTCAACTACCATCAACTACAAAAACTGTCCCTAAAGAGCAGCTTTTGTTATTCTTCTTAATATGGTACACACTTGCTTTTACCCTTCTTTTGACAGTGAAACAATTAACAAGTTTAATGATGTTGACATTTAAAGTATCATAATTGGTATCTGATTTAGTGTCCATTAACATGAATGAGTCCTTGTTACCTGAAATTATTCAGTCATTTACTCTGCAAACCTAGATAAATTACTCTATGTATAAACTAAGCATGCTTAGTTTTATGGTGTTTCTTAATAATCTTAATTCATATACACTATGTGTGTATCAGACTCTAAATATGCTGTGTGAACATTTCAGATGGCTGCCCACATTAGCTTCCTTTGCAATATTTTTTTTTTTTAATACATATGCAATGATTAGTTTACTTAATGAATATTAGTGGTACAACATTTACCATTCTGCTTTCATAGGTGTATTTTCTAATTTGGGAAGGTTTCTGGTATAGTCAAATGTCAGTATATCTCAATTTGCTAAAACTACTTAGGAAATTGCAACAGTATTGATTTTCAGACTTTTCTCCCCAGTCTTGTGCCTTCCAGAATGAACTCAAAACCCCATTGTGACAGACAGACGCAGTGAAGCCCTTTGGACTATTTAAGTACCTGCAGTCAAGAAATTCTTATGTAAATGAATGTTTGACAGTAGTTCTATCACGAGTCCGGATGAGCAACGGAGCACAGCAAGAACATAACATAATTTTCTGTAAACCTGATGCCATGTCAGACTGCCACCAATATAATCACCTAGCTGATTAGCCAACACAGAGCTACTGCCTTGCCCCACCACTTGCAATGCTTGCCTCCTCAGGGGAGCAATGGCCAGTGGAGAAAGGACAGTCTGAAGGGACCCAGAAAACTGGGCATGAAGGATAAAGGAGCTGATCTGGGCAAGGGAAGGGACTGTGGAGATGAAGAATACAAATGTATTGATAATTAAGCTTTATTCATTCATAAACTAACCTCTGTTTTCTTCTGAAGTGCTTTATTATAAAATATTCTGAGTTGACTAAAACCTCGGGTGTCTGATTTAGTTTGAAACATTTATAAAGTGAGAGGTCTCTCAAGAAGAAAAAACCATGTATTGAAATGGGTTTTGAGGAGATTAGCAGGTAAATTTGTTTTTGTTTGTCCTTCTTGCATGAGCTATAGCTTCCAAGGATCTACATTTTCCTCTTATTTAAAGATAAAGGCTTGGATACTTATTCAGATTTTCATACTGAACATATTTAGGCAGCAAAAATATATTTGCCTAAGAAAACCCGCAAACTGTTTCTCTGTGGCAAGTAGAGTTTGCATGTATATGGTTGTTGGTTTCAAATGAAAATGTATGCTTATCACTAGAATGCAAACCATGGAAATCAGTTGTTTTAAATATATATACTAATATATATATATACTAATATCTCTCATAACTTTCTCTGTTTTATCCTTTATTAGAAACTCTGAATGCTCATCCATTGTTACATTTTAGACTTTCTTGGAAAGAGGGTTGCAAGAAAAAAAGACAAGAGGAGCAATAAAATGCTTTCATCTTATTCTACGCAATATTAGGAATTGAAAAGGAAAGTCTTGCTTTGCACAGAATAGATTTGAACATTAAGAATGCAAAAACGTTTCTATATTGTATTTTATTTCATCTAATTGCTATATTGCATTCCAGTTTCTCTGTAAAATATAGGCTAATTATATTTCATGAGCACTTCAACTCATAGGCGCAGATTTAAAAAAAAAAAAAAAAGAAAAATGTATTAGCTAAGTTTTATTTATGAAAAAGATTTTAAGGAATAAAGTTCAGAACATGCCTCTTTGCAAAAAGATAAAATGAGAATCTTTGATGAAAATTGCTTAACATATTCACTGAAACAGAGAACAAGCCAGACCAATATTGTTCAATCATCATCTTCTGCTAATGGAAACCCAAAGAGAGAAATTTTGTACCAGTCAGATAATGGTTCATATTATACAATGCATCAACACAGAGTGAAAATATAGGAATGCATAACAGGCTTTAGAAAGTTTTATTTTAATGATTCCAAACTATGTGATTCAGACCTTTGATTCTACAGCTTCCAAGCACTGGTTCATGGCATAAAAGGTATGAAGAGTAGGTAAAATGTTATCAAGGAACTGGTATTACATGCTCCTAGAATTTCTCTTTCTGCTGTGCTGAACCAGGTGGGGAGAACCTGAGTGTGTACATGTATTCCACAGGGTGTGTGAATATGTGTATGTATTCCAGAAGAAGGGGAAGGGCTCCTGTCAGGTACAACCATCTCAGTCACAGCTTATTGCTGTATCCTTTGCCTTCCAGATAGGAGTGATTGGTGGAGGTACACCAAATGGACCACCAGACATGCCATGGTGGGAGTAGCAGAATGAGACTGGCACCATTATGCTGAAAATGTGCTTCTTTCTGGGAAGCACCTGTAAGTCTCTGCAAATGAAAAAAGTGGCTGTGATTTGCAAACAAGTATGAAGAAAATAATTTTCCCTGATTGCATACAGTGGAACATTTCTAAAAATATAATCAGTGCTTGTGCCTCAGTAACATAGGTATTATTCTAATTACAGTTTTAATATTCTAATTACAAATTAATATTATCAATTTTTTGTTTGTTTTGCAGTCATCTGTAAAAGACTTCCACTCTGTCTTATGCATAGATCAGAGTCTCAGTTTGTACCACAGCACTTTCTTTGCATGCAGCATTACTTCACAACCCAGGATAAAATATCTATGATCTTCTATACTTACAATTTTATTAGAATTAGAGTTGAGTCAATTAGCTTTCCTCATGTGTATCATATATCATATAAAAGACAATCTTTTTAAAAAGGGAGGTTTAGCTACAGTTTCCTAACCATGACTCATTAGCCATTCCTATGAAGAGGGTTAGTCCTATTTGTTTTTCAGTTATGGGATACATGGAAAACAGTCTTGTTTGGGAAAAGAGTGGGTAGAGAGTTTGTAGCTGATAGAAGAGAACATGATAGAGCAACTCATGAAGGTGTAACTTGAATTACATCGTGTAGATTCTAATCTATGATTAAATATATTAATGAAATTAAAATCTGTGTCAATATAGACACATTTAAATTTAGCATGATTATTAAGCGGCATGTGTTTTTTTATTTAGCTACTTTTGGGCTTTCTGCCTTGTTTTTTAAAGGAAAAATAAAAGGCCTAGTACCTTTCGTGCAAGACCTGTTAGACTTTTAATTATGGTATAACTGGTTCCCTTGATTGTGTTAATAATTTTTCTGATATAAGAGACCATATGTTTTCAAGGCCATTGTGATACGTGTAGAGTCACTAAAAGTGGCTGAACGTTATCTGTTGAAAAATACAGTGAATGAATAGTACTATGTGCTTGGTGCTAACTTTTTCTCAATATTCTTTCTTCAGAAATTTTTCTTTGAACAGATCAAATGGCTTCCATATTAGAAGTGTATATTACACAGTGTATGTCATATACAATATAGGTGTTCCATAGAAAGAACAGACACCAGCATTTTGACTTTAAAATTATGATTATGAAGTATTTGATGTAATTTAACTATGACACCATGATGAAAGTGAGAACTGAAATTTTAGGTTGGGTGTCATCTGTTAAAAGATACATCATTCTGAACTGTGTGGAAACCAACTAATCCACTTTCTCTTGGAAACTATTGAGAAACTACGGATTTTACTGTAGATTGGTTTGTTTTGGTTTTATTACTTTTTATATATTATTGAATTAAAAATATCAAGCCTTATTCTTTAAAAGTAACCAGATCCAGGTGTAAATGTTGGAAGTCTGTATTTTGACAAAAATGGCCTGGAATAAGTTTCTACAGCAGAGAACCACAAAAACTCTTATCTTACTTAGCAAATATTAAGAAACATTAGGTGTGTATATACATCTACTTTTAATAGCATAAAGACTTTTCATATTCTGACCAAATTACAGTGCAAGAAGTTGAGAGGGAAATGAGACTGGGCAAATATTTGTTTTCAGTATTTACATGACTTTCAACTGATCATGCTAATTTGTATTATCTTAGAATAAATTAATTATGTACTGCAGAAGTATTCATCCAACCTTACCAGGTAATAGCTTGAGAAAGGTTAGGTAGGAAATTTCTGACTATTTATAATGATGAATACCTGATTCTACAAAGTTAAAATGTTCTGTGGAAATATATTGATTTCATCAATGTATTTGTGCAGTATCTTGGTTTAAAACCAGAAAATCTGGGTACTTGATGGCATAAAAAAAAACCTGGGCGGAGAAATCAGACATTTCTCACATGTAGTAAATTAAGAGTTTGCAGAGCATCATCCTTCTTGATGTTTGAGATTTTTTTTCAGAGATGATGAGTAAAAATGCTTTGATACAATGAAATTTAGGATCAAATTGAGGTTATGTTTTAAAGCAGTCACACTTTTTCCTGACATTTCTTATTCATATCTTGTGGTTTTTAAATCTGATATTTTCTATTCAAATACTTTAAGGAAGTTTTCACAATTACTGAGGAGAACAGAATGATTATCAACTTTGTAATATAACTTCTGAACTAAATGGACTAAAGCAGAATATCTTTTTTCCAAAGACTGGCCTTTGACATAAAGCCAAAGAAGTTAATATTTGTAAGTATGTTTAGACTTCAGCAGATATTACTTTGTAACATGAAAAATATTATTTTTCTTGTAGTTTTTACTTTTGTCAACACCTCAAAGTTCCAAGACAACAATATTCTGTGTCCAGAACTGCCTGCAAACAAACACTTAGGGAAGAAATACATAAATATGATAGGCCTAGATGAAACGCTTTCTAATATTTTTTCAGCTTTAAGATGTTCTCAGTTACCAGATGTAGTATCTAGGTACCTTGTAACCACCAGTACATCTCTTTTCTATTTTCTCTGTTGAGTTCACGTTAATTTTGTATATCTATAACATTTTGCTTTACCTTTTTGTTTTTTTAAACCAACTCCATGTAGCATCTACTTTTATATTTTTAGAGTCTGTTCCTTAAAAGCCTCAATTCATAAGCCTTCATTCTTGGAAGACTGAATAGTCAGTCATTATCTATCCTTTAAAAGCCATACATTTATTATGTAGTATGACATATCTGTCTTCCTTCTGTGTAAAGTTTTATATAATTTGATAATCCTTTTCATATTTCTGTCTTGTTCTACTACATTATTTTTAAGATAGGAGACCGTAACTGAACACCATAGTTTTACAAAATCCACAATTCCCATGATTTTGGTTTTTTTTTTTTTTTTTTTTTAAAGAATTGTGAATTATTATTAAAAAGAGAACTTTTTCCTGGAAAGTTTTCTATTAAAAACTCATGAACTTAGTAATAAATTTTTAATGAGTAACTCAGGATCCATAATTTTATTTGCGAAGCTGGGATTGATTTTTTTTTTTCTTTTTACTTGCATTTTAAATTTCTCCTCATTCACTTTTGGTTCTATGATAATCATGGGGATTTTTGCAGTCTTTCTGCACTTCTCTGCAGTCAGTTCTTGTCCTAATTACGTTGGTAACTTAGTGCCAACAGCAGACTTCCACACTTTGCCATGCATTTTCTTGTCTGTCTCATTTACAAATTTACATAATTTAGTGATATGGTTTATATTTTCATTATCATAGAAAAATACATTTTGGATATATTTCATTAAGCATTTATTGAAGAACAAGTGCTCAGTGTTCTTTTTAAGGTAACAGACATCCTGAAGATACTACATTCCTAAAGTCAATACTAAAATTACTGCCAATAACACACGACAAATTCTGAGTGGAAAAAGTACAACCTTCTGCAATGAATAAATCTTTTTTCCCCCATGATTTTCTCTATTAAATGTATACTATCAGGATTTGAAACCCATAGTATTGAATACTTAAAAATGTGTTTATATCTGATGAGCACAGATGCAAAACAATTCAGATACAATAACTTTTATTACTGCAAGTGGTTATTCCCTGTTCCAGCCAAGGAAGACTGGTGGAAAAGACTGTGATTCTGGTTATGTACCATGCAACATGTAATTACTTTTCAGTTGTCAGTCACTGATTTTATAGCGTGGGATATCATTTCATTGTTATAAAATTTGTGTTCAATTGACTTTTTTTCCTTCTCATTCTTGTTGCAAGTGCTGCACAGGGGGGAAAAAAAAATCTTAAGAGAATACACCAATCCTAGGGGGAAATATTTGACTATTACAAGCATGTGATATGCTGCTTAATCAAATTTTTCTTTGCTGCATTTATAATTGAATGATAGATAATTAATCATACATTAACAATTATTATTTAGAAGAATGATTTTTAACCATGTAACTCTTGTAGATGTTCTTTTTTGTCTCACAAACATACAAGTAATATGAAATGGCAGATAAGCCTTACTGGTTCTTAGTTTTTATAGGAAAGAAAATAATTTTTTGCCCTCTTCTCAAACATCTGTGCAATGTCAGTGAACTTGGTAATAATTGCTATAGAGATACTCATATTTTCATGCAATTAATTTTAAATCACTTTGATTCTTTATAATTACATATGCATGGGATTTTTTTGTTTTTATCATCACAAGGTGTTAACATAAAACCATAAAACAGTTTTGGCTTGGTTATGTATTTTTGCTGTTCACTGCAAAGTAAGTACACATCTTAATACAGCAATTCTGACATTTCATTCAACTTTCAAGAGTAAGCATGAGTCCCTCAACATAACAGTCTTAAAATTTCAGATCCTAGGTACATTTTACTCATATTTCAGAGAAAAGGTCTTAGTTTATGTCTGCCTGCAAATATGAACAAATACTAGTTAAGAAAAAACACAATTCAAGAGAAAGAAAGTGGCTTTGTCTAAAATCACATTTTAAACTAAAACTGTCCTGTAATTTTGTAAGGATCACATCTTTAAGTATTGAATGCTGAATAAAATTATGACTGCAATTTTAAAATAGCAAAAATAGTAGGTTGTTTGCAAGAAAAACTTTTTTTTTAGAAAATCATGTCAGTTGCAGTTTTATGAAATCAATATGTCTGCTGAGGAACTGCAAATGGATCATGTATGTCCTGCAAAGACAACTTCTAAAATCTCTTTGAATCTTTCTGAAATGTTTATCATTAATCAACCAAAATCAATGAAACATTTAATTCTAATTTTTTTTTTTTAATTCTGTTCTCTGATAACTCTTTGACAAACTTCTGCATAAGTCCAAAGGTTTCTCATCCTGGCATTTCCAGACAAGTGTTAAAATAATAGTAATGAACGATCAATAATATTATCCTAATACAGCAGAATTTTAACTACCTAAAAATAATTCATCTTCAAGTTTCTATATCTAGTTTAAATTTTAATATAAACACAAACTGCTAAAGAGGGATATTCCCTGCTCTCAACTGTTTTTATGCCTCCTTCCTGACCAGCACTACTGTACAGCTGAATGAGGGCACTGCTATTCCTGAAAACTCATCCTTTATTTTGATAGTGGTTGGGGAAGGAGGTGGAGTAGAACAACATCCTGAACTTAACTTGGATCAGAGAAATAGTGGTCTTTCAGGAACTGTGCTTTTTTAAAACATCAACATGTGAATAGTCAGCTGACAGTAAGTACCCTAATTCTTGTTCCAGATGTCCAGGGGCTTTCGTTTTTGAACCTGATGTAATTACAGTAATTTCACGACTACGAGGTGCACCCTTGTGACTAAAATTTTGGCCCGAACCTGGAAGTGCACCTTATAGGCTGGTGCGCCTTATATATGGACAAAGTTCGGAAATTTGCCAACCCAGAAGTGTGAGCTGCGAGCTGCAGGGGGAGCCGGCAGGGCCACGGCTGCCAGGTGGAGACAGGGCCATGGGGGTGCAGCTGCTGGGTGGAGGTGGGGCCAGGGGCCCACAGCACTGCTCCTGCCGGGCGCAGACAAGCCCAGGGCCCTGTGGATGCAGGATGCAGGCAAGCCCGAGGGCCCACGGCGCCGCTCCTGCCAGGTACAGGTGGGCCCGGGGGCCAATGGCTGCCAGGTTGAGGCAGGGCCTCGGTCAGCAACTGCACGAGGGGAACCGGAGGCGGATCCTCGCTGCAAAAAAAAGTGCACCTTATAGTCGTGTGCGCCTTATATATTGCCAAAAGTTTGGAAATTTGCCGACACATGGAAGCGCGCCTTATAATCCAGTGCACCTTATAGGAGTGAAATTAACTATATTTTACTTCCAGAGATTTCTAAGACAAAGTTGCCAAGTGCACAGTTAGCTACTGCATATCTAATACATGAAAAGAAATATGAATGGTGGAGTACCTGTGTGCATGAGATCTTTATAACGTTGTGCATGATGGTCTTCCCCAGCAAAGAGATTTTTGCGGTGCAGTAGAAATTTTTAAGAATCTAAATTCTTTCAAGTAAGTTTTCATTGCTGATGTTTATTTGATTTGAACTTTTATGTTTTTGTTATTCAGGAAGAGTTTTTTTTTGTTCTGCTGCCACAGTGCCCTCTGCCTTAGAGACAGTTAACTAAAAGTAGAGAATTTGCTGATTCAAAAGATGCAGGGGAGTAGTCAGATTCCCTCTGAGTCTCACACCCAATTGGCAGTTCTAAAAAATCTTCACGCAGTTCTCTTAAAGAATAGGGCAGCTCTACTGATAAGCCTGAGGCACCCCTCTTTGGCACGAGGATCATAGAGTTAAAATTTCCTCCTATTCCTAATAGGGCAGAACTCCTCATTCTTTTGTTTCCCAGAAAAATGATTGTGAAAGTGTTCATTCATGTCCCTGTGGTATTCATTACATTGGAAGCAAGGAACTACCAGCCTTCAGCAGCCATTCCAGTTTTCTTTTGTGTTTAAGGAAATATCCCTACTTTATTTAATTTTTTATGGCTAGTTTTCTCCAAGCTTCCTAGTTTTACAAGACTAATTGGGCAGGATTGTGATATATTTGTCTTCATGGACAATACTAGGCATTCCTCTTAGTCTTTGGAACTTATGAAATGGTTTAGCAGGCCTTTTTTTTTTGCTTGCTCCTGCCTGAATACCCACACCATTAAGGGGTAACTTGCAAAAGAAAAATGACATCTTTTCTGAGTCAGTTATTGTTTTCTATATTGCAACAACCTTACTTAGCATAGAAACACCACTGCATTGTAATAATGTTTCTGAGGTTGAAAATAGTTTCCAAAAGAAAAAAAAAATTACTTTATACTCTTAATTCATGTTTTTAAGCACTTCTTTAACCTTTTGCTTCCAAGTAATGATTCCAGTCAGGTAATAGATTATAGTAACTGCTGTTATGATCCTCATTATTGTCCACAGAATAAAACATAAAATCTTCCTTTGACCAATCAAATTCCTTGTTTTAAATAGATTTCCAATACATTGACTGTTGGATTGAAAGAACAATGAAATTTTATATTGTATGGAATAAAACAGCTATGATTAAGGATCTACATGAGTATATTATGCCTTGTGGTTTTTTGTTTGGTTTTTTAAGGTGAAAGGACTGTACATAATGATTCTAATAGTGTTCTGGAATGTTCTCTCAAACATTATTCTGAAAATGTTAAAGTAAACTCTATAAAAATTAATTCAATGAAAGCATAAAAGTGGAGATGAAATATGAAGTGCTTTCATGTACTATTTTGTCAGCCTCAAGAGAATCACCTGGGATTAATTCAGACATGTCTTTCTATACTGAAATAAGACTGTTTAACCTCATAAGCATCTTAATTTATTTGCTGCTTAAAATACTGGTTTCTTCATATACTGATTATCATTTTTAAATTGAAGTATACTCTGAGAAAACATCAAAATAAATGCTATCTTTACCTCACTTGCACATTGTAAAAAGTCAAAACCTAGGATCTGAAAAAGCACAAACTGTAAATGGAAACAATTTAGAATTTTGTGTGATGAGCCTGCAGGGACACATTGATCCACCATGAAAACAGATGACAGCATAGGCCTGTGAAGGGTGTAGTGACACGCTTGTGTGATGCTGCAGTATGCCCCCTCCTCATGCAAGAGACCTCAGCTAACTTACCATGACGACACAAAAGACACCCTCTCCCAGAGTCTTGTGACAGAGTGATACAGGATTTTAAGGCAGAGAGAAGAACTCACCCACCTCAGTGTGCTGCCTAGTCCTCTTCAGTAACTTGATACCAAGGGAATTTTCAGCAGAGTGGCAGACTGCAACCAGAGCCCGTGAATATGGTCGGGGTACAGACCACAGGACCAGATCGTACAGTGATGTGCTCACTATTCATGTACATTTACGAGAATTTATTGGAGGAACCTTTGAATTATAATATACAGTAATTTCACGATTATAAGCCACACCATTTTGAGTAAAATTTTGGTCCAAACCTGGACATACGGCTTATGATCAGGTGCGGCTTATACATGGACAAAGAACAAAAAGTTGTTGTTTTAGTTTGGAGGACAGGTGTCTGCTGAGAAAGGCAGGAACTTCTCTTTGAAATGGAGAATGTAAACCCCCTCCCTTCAAATTATTAGAATTTTGAAATCAAGGGGCTTTCAGGCAAAAATATGGGAATTGGGAATAACGGTTCTTTGCTAGGGAAATTAAAATAGAAATGCAGTACTACAAAGAAACAAACTCCAAACCCTGACAAAGTCAGAGCACAACCTGACACCCCGTCAGGCAGGGTGTTGGTAGCAGTCCCATTAAATGGTGGCTGCATCCTCCTGCAGTGACAGATGTGATTCAGTTGAAGCAGTGCTCCTGTAGAAGGTGTAGTTTCCCTCCGGAGGTCCAGTGGTGATATGGAAAAATCCGGTTTCCCTCTGGAGTCCAGTGGAGAAAGGGGCTCCCTTAGTGTCCCAAAGCGTCTGTTTTTATCTTGGTAAGAAATATTGGGCTCTTCCCCCTGACTGGAGCAACTTCCAATGGGATTAAGTAATTTTATCAGTCACACAGTGGGACTCAATGCGCCATTAGCAGAAAATTACTTGCTGGAGGAAGGATGGGTTGTGAAAAGATAAAGAACAATGCCCCACCTGATTTCAATGGATGACCCATTAGCAGAATATCTATCGTTGAGATAAGGATCACTGCCCCCACCCTCAACAGATGGTGATAGAATAGATACCTTTTATCACACTCTATATTGTAACCTGCGGCTTATACTCAGTGCGGCTTATAATCGTGAAATTACTGTAATTTTCTTACTGATTCCTGATCACTTAATAGTGTTGATTGTATGGCACAGAGCTACATATACATATGTAAACATTTCTTCAGCCCCGTCTTCATCTGGGACATTTTCTACAGCAATAATGACGCTCTTGAAGGTAAAATGATTGGGATTTCATTATTACTTCCAAACTTCTGTAAAGAACTGTAGAGTTGAAGAGAGCACAGAGAAATAATGTCTGAATTTAACTTCAAGTTTTAGGTTTTTTTTACACTGACATAATACTTTAGTGTCTTGTAAGGTGTAATGCACATTGAAGACGTGATGTTAATACTGTTTTCAACCACCTTTGGAATTAGGTGTGTGTAAATTGTCTTACAGTATTAAAAAAAACAAATCAGCTTCTGTGACCTTTTAAAATTAGGCTTTGGTTGTTTGTTAAAGAAGTTTGCCTGGAATATTCTAGTAGAGGCAGTTTTGTCCTAATTTTTTAGTTGTCTTTAAATTAACCTTCTCAGTTTTTATTGTGCTCTTGAGTTTTGTGTTGACAATTTTTAACGTTTTTGTAGGAGCTGCAGAGAGTATAAAAATTAAAAGCCAGAAAATGTAGTGTTTGAGTATCCAGTGGAGTCTAGAAAAAGAAATTTCCATAAAAAGGGGCAAAGGTTCAAATCAGTACCAATTAGTGTATTCAATAATTAAAATAATTTAAATAAATATAAAACAAATATTAGGATACATGGAATAGACCACTGTTGACATCGTTCTAGACCATCTGCAGAATGAAATAACTGGCTATCCATGTTTTACTTCTCTTTCCTGAAATGGATTTTAAAATATGACTGGAAAATAATATTCACAGTGAAAGTTTCAATTTCTAGTGTCAAGTAGAAGTAGCTTTCTGTACAGCAGAGCTGATCTTTCAGTAACTGGAGTGTTGGTGGTTGCTTCATTCAGGATTTTTTGTTTGATTTTTTTATCGGGTTTTTTGGTTTTTGGTTTTTTTTTGTTTGTTTGTTTGTTTGGATTTTTTTGGGGGGGGAGGGGATGTGTTTTGGGGATTTTGGGGGTTTGTTTTTGGGTCTTTTTATTTGTTTATCTGTTTGTGTTGACTTGCTTGCTTGTTTTTAAATTTTTTGTTTGTTTTGGGTGTGGGGATTTTTTCCTTAAGCATAGCTTCAACCTTGTCTATATGAATCAAGGAGGAGCTAGATTTAGCAAAGACTTGTAATACTGAATATGCCCAGAAACTTTGTTGTGTTGAGCAGAAAGCAAGTTTCCTTTCTAAAATACGTGCACAGATGTGTACATGAACTTCCTTCCATCAACAAAAAAGATGCGGATCACAGAACATGAAGTTACTGCTCTGTTATCTAGAAGACCTCTGGTTGTATTTAAAATTAAGATTACTGTCAGATCTTGTTCCTTTAAACACAATTAAAGATTAAAATTTTGGATATTGCAGGGTCAAATGTGAGGGTAAACAGTTCAGAGAATACTGTCAGTAGCTTTAAAAATATTTGAGTCTAAAAATAAAGCATATTTAGAGCTACTAACATCACATGCATCTGTGTTGTTGCATCATACTGAGGTGAAAAAATGCATGAGCATTAATGGAGTAATTAAATACATAGTTCCTTTTTTTCCCTCAGGGCAGAAAGGAACTAATCAATGGAAACTCATCTGCCATGAATTATTTAAAGTCACCGTATTTTCTCCATATGGGAAAAAGCAGATGAACATTTACCTTCATCCCAGTAGCAACATGAAAAATTTGTTTAAGTATTTCTGGTTAAATTTGTAGCAAATGAAGGAAAGTATATATTTTCAGGGTTTTAAATGCTATAATTTCACACCACAAAAATAAATATAAAATATACGTAGGATTAGTATATGGCATGATCTTTTACCTAAATTATTTACTAGATCTGAAGAACATAACATACTTTGGCCAAAACTGCTTGATAATAGATTTTATGAATACTTTCAAGTACTTAGTAGAGAAAATACATCTAGAAGATAATTCTAAATCAAGTAGTAATGAAGGAAATAAAATGTGGGACATTATCAAGGAAAAGTAAAAGAAGCATGAGGCAGGAGCACATCTGGGAGCAAGACAACATCATTTCACATCTATTTCAGATTTTGATAGTTTAAAACCATAGCTATTGTGTATTGTTGTGGTCTGTGCCTGAAAAATCAAGTACTGGAGGTAGAGCACTAAAATGTTATAGCAGAACTGCACCAGAGCCAGGGGTGGGCTGGGAAAGAGAGAGTATCAGAGTACATCTTTTACTTTCTGGAGATGAAGGAAAATGTGATGGGAATAGGAGAGGAGGAGGAAAGGGGAAAAGTTCATGCTCTTTTTGAACTTGAAAAAAGAGAGAATAATCTCTCTTAGGATAGATTCCTTAGGAATGGGAAGTATCTCCCATGTCTGAAAAAGTAAGTTCTTTGCTGTTAAAACCTATTATACATTGTCAATGCTTCTTCTGAATATTGCAATACCGGAATAATCATGGTGGGTAGGTTAATATGGGTTTTATTTTCGTGGTTAATTTACACCAACCACAGCTCTTCATATTTAAATTACTTAATTCACTATTCATGATTTAATTGTGTGTATTCATGGTTGCACTACAGCATTTTGTGAATATTCATAATCAATTGGTTCCCAGCACAGATATTTGGAATTAGTAATGTTTAATTCATATGACAAAAAAAAAATTAAGAAATTTTATATATTGGTAATCCAGTATTTTATACTCTTCTTCATTTTGCTACTCAAAGTAAATTTTTTTTCTTTTTTTTTACATTTTGCACAGCACATCAGTCATTCATGATTTTTCTTAATATTATGGAGCTTGAGGAGTTTTCTATTGAGAAAATTGAGAAGCATGTTTTTGAGCATAATTTCAGATATAAATGACAAAATATCTTTCTCTACCCTTTTTCTTCTGCACCTAATATAATCAGCATAAAAATTTTATCAGTTTTTATATCAATGTCTCCTTTTGATATTCCATCATTAATATTATTTGAGGGAAGAAACACATTTGATCTACAAATATCCACTGTGGTAGAAGATTAATCTAAGGGCTCTTTGTTTCTTGTGGGGCTTTTTTAGTTATCTGGACTGGGTTTATTTTGGGGAATTATTAAAGTAACACTAATCAGAATGTTGGTATGTTTAGCTGAGCATAACTAACATAAGATAATGTTGAGCTCTTGTCTATGACAAGTATAATACATTTCAGTCTTAATGTTTTTCTAGTTCATAGTTGGCCTTTAGGATGTATTACTCTGTGATATTTAAGTAGCAAACACTACTGAATAGGCAGAATCAAATAAGAGTATTGAAAGAATTTTAAAAAGTAAGTAATTATCAAAAATAATGAAGTGTTTAGAAAAATATAACTTCATTTGGACATTTAATTCAGGGGGAAAAAGTAAATCTTCTTCTTGAAATATTTTGCTAAGTAAAGTAATTACACTGTTGTATCACAAATGTACTACATTCATCATTTTGTTTGTCCTGCGTATTTTGTCCCTGTTGAAAGCAATTATTATTTCCAGTGAAACATGTGCTGCAATTCACTTATTTTTCTGAGAAGGTTATGCTGTCTCCTCCATAATAACAGACAATTTTAATTACAATGTTTTTAATTAATTGAAAAGAAGAATTAATAAAGTGGACAATAAATGCCATTCAGAAGTAGTCAGTTTACATGCAAAATATCAGTCAAATATTGTAGTAGAAATATAATGAAAATCACATAGCTCTAATAAAATAATTCATCTTTTATCTAGCTGAATGTTCATTGAAAGTGTAATATGTTTTCTTTAAACCAATTAATTTATTAATTGTCAGTCACATGTAAAACACAGAAGCATAGATCATATTATTATTAGTCTATGTATTTTCTTTATGACTGCCCATTTAGATGATGAATTGTGTGCATTGCTTTAGGACTTTTATTTCTTTGAAAATCTCTTACTAGATAACCAAGAATTGTGAGGGGCCCATAAAGATGCCACGGAAATGCTAGTATCTGCCAGCATTTTAACAGTTTACTTTTAAAAAAAGGACATATAAATGCTAACTATATTTGCTATTGATGTATGTGCTGTCTTCCAACACTTACTGATCATGGGAAAAATTTTCCACACTCTGTGGTTTCAATTTCATCAGTGTGATAAAAGTTTACTGGTATCAAGTGATGAACAGTCACAGAGAGTCCCATTTTTCCTGGTCCTGCTTTCCAAAAGCACTTAATCCCTCTGGACCTGTTTGACTCTGAGTGATAGGACGTACCAAGTCTCAAAGGCCTGTATCTCATGGGACTTGAATCATACCCCAGGCTTTTTGTGAAACTCCAAAGTCTCCATTGCTTAGGAAAGCATGTCTCTTCTTCCTTTTAGTAATTAACCAGTAGACTGGGGTTTTTTTTCCCTGCTGTGGAAATTAGTCTGTATTTTTCATGAAATATATTTTTCTTCAAGGTATTTTGTTTTGATTTTATTTGGGTAAGAATAAAACTTTACCCAATGCAGCCTTCCTTTTAAATGAATACTTTCCCTGTTATCTTCTAAAGATGCTTTTGTATTCAAACTCTGTTTATGTAGACAGTAGCCCTGCTGGATTTTTTAGCCCCTTTAGGTATGTGCCTCTCAAAGAGAGGTATCAAAGCAACACTACTTTTTTGAACTTAAACTTTTATGTCAGGTTATTATAGCCCAGCCCTATGTATTCCAACAGTAAATAATCTAGTATTTATGAGTTTATGAAGTAGATTCGACCAATAATGCTCCATTGTTTAAAAAAACAATTAAAGATTAAATTTATATTTACTTAGTAATAACATAATTCAAATGTGCTCAAAATAAAACAATATGACTTTTAATACATGCAGTTACCTAGAACTTCTGTCAAAAAGATGACAGAATGGTAGAGTTGGAAGGGATCCACATGTTCATCAAGTCCAACTCCAGGCCCTACACAGAATATCTCCAAGAGTCACGCCATGTCCCTGAAAGCATTGTGCAAACACTGGTAGAGCACTGTCAGGCTTGTTGCTGGGACCACTTCCTGGGGAGCCTGTTCAACCACCCATTGTGCGAAGAACCTTTTCCTGATTACCAGCTGAAACCTCCCCTGACTGCGCCTCATGCCATAATGAAGGAAGAGCAGGTCTTGTAAAGATCTTAGAAAGTAAAATAATCCCTGACTATGCACAAAATACAGGTGTGGAGAGGACAGAAGTCAGCCTGGGGATGGGGATTATTCATGTACTACCTAGCTCAGCTGCACTTGTTGATAATAGTTTAATGGTTTTTTTAATGGTAGGAGTGGATGGTTTTAATGGTCTTTTCCAACCTTAACAATTCTTTTATTCTATAATTTGGCAATATTGAGTAAAACCTAGGGTAACCTGTAATAAAGGTATTGCAGATCTTTTGCCCTTCTTCTTGTACATAAAGGTAGCAAACTCTTCTCATTAACAAAAATATTGACAAGCTATTTGAATTTATTTGACACTCTTTATTTGGCAAGACCCCAAATTATTTGGTTTGAGTCTGGATTTGCATAGCATTTAATAGCTTCTCTAAAGCAACATGAATTTTAGTAGCATAAAGAAGACATAAATTTTAAACAGTGCATAGGTAATTCTGAAATTATCCCCAATAATATTTTAATAAACTTAGAAGTCTTGCACTTCATTTTCCTAAGGTAGCTAGCTTCTATTTATATGTATTATTTGTTTTGTTGTTTATTTCATTATTTATTTAAGGACAACATTTATATAAACATAAATTATGCTCGTGTTAAGCCATTTGGGCTAAAAAAGTAAAAATCAGGCTCGAAGTGTAAATAGTATGAGCAACTTAATACCTGAATGGCCTTTTAAGTGTGTTCTTCAGCAGACACATACTAAGGGTATAACTCAGCAAAGTTACAAGGTCACTTGCACACCATCACAGAACATAAAACACACTCTAATGATAGCACTATGGAATTTTGTTAGCAACTTAAGGCCTGTAATAAAGTAGCAAAAATCATGTTTGTTTTGTGGTACAGAAAGAGAACATAATGGGTTGAAGACATCATGGATGTACCTGATGCACAAAGATCTTGCATTGCCAGACTTATTAAATGCAAGTGAAGGTAAAAATCATTTCAACAAATTGGATCTGAAAGAGGAATTCTTTTCTGACATCCAGTTGTTGGAGTTTTTGTTTAACTTTAGGAGGAAAGAAATGTGGGAACAAAACACTATTTATTTGTTGTTAGCAGTACCTTTAGGAGCTAAATTGACTCATTAGAGAGTATGATTCTTTCCAGATTTAAAAATGAAGCAATAGAAGCTGTGCATTCTTGTTTAATACAGGATATTTTTTCCAAAATTAAATTCAGTAATTGGACAGTATTTTCCCCCTCAAGTTTTTGGTAGGTGAACAGTAAAATTTGAACCTTATTAAATATCTTTGAAGAAATGATACAGTGCTCACCTGTGTTTTCATTCTAATGATCACATACCATTAACTTGAAATTCGCATTTATGTTTATTTAGGCATATAGGTGAAGACGGAAAAATAAGGAAACAGGTCTCAGGTGGGGGTTTTGATGCTTTTGGAAGGGGATGGGAACTGTTTGTGACATTTTTTTCAACAATGGTAAGGATCCCTACTTAAAAGAGCTCTAAATGATAATCCTAAAAGTACTTGGTAAGAAATTCTGTCCTTATTGAAAGTTATGCCAGAATTTTATTGCATATTTTTTGCATAGGAAGATCATTGTAGTCAGTGTGTGATACAATTTTTTCTAGCATATATATTTCTTAAACCTAATGTCATTAGTTTCTAGAGATGCATGTGTTATGCATTCTGGGGGGAATAATTTAAATCGTTATGAGTTCAAAAACTCTCAGAGCTGTTACACAGTGCAAGCAGATTATTGACCAAGAATGTATGAACTTTATCTTTTTTTTTCCAAGTGGCATAGTGTTTTTAGTTTGATACACAGTGAGTTTAATTAATTGGTGATTTTCTTCTTGAATGTAATGTGAAAGCCATTGCATACACCTAAGACATGATAATTTGACTTTTCTTATTTCTAATAATATTTCCTGTGGAGTATTATGATGATGGCCAGGGTTACTATTGCTAATAGTTGGATTCCAGCCTTTTAAGTTCAGTCTGCAAGGTGTCCAGGCTGGGACTTGCAGATTTGCCTTGCCTGGACTTGCTTCAGGTTTGCCTGAATATTGGTTTAACTATGTCAGATATTGTCTAATAGCTAGATGACTGTACCTAATTTGTTCACTTTTAACTTAGCCTTAAATGATCATATGGTCTAATGTCTACTGTAATAATCTAGTTAGATTTCTGTAGCTTATAAATAATAGTAAAAAAAAGTTATTTCATTAAGAATATATTTTCTATCACCTGAAAATAAAAAATTCAGGTTAAAGGAATACAGATATTAAATTATGAGTGTCCAAGGCTGTGAAAAGTTCACCAGTGGGCCATTGCTGATCATTTAAGGAATGTAGCCTTGGAAACAATAGATTTGCAAACCAAAGATGTAACGTAGGAAAGTAATGAATGTATGCAAGATATGCCTTAAAGTGTACATTTGGATGTCATAGAGAAATGGGGATCAGTGAAGAAATCAAGGTGTATGGAACATCAGAAGTCATACAGAAATAATCTCTAGAGGGTCCTAGAGTGAGGAGGAAGAATCCATTTGCTTAATTCCAAAAGGACCAGGGGAAGAATGATCTTGATGTCTAAGACTCAGGGATAGAATGCAAGAAAGTATCTGTATATTAAGTTTTACAGGGTCACTCTGTCATTATTTGGGGGTCTTTTTATGTAACAGAAGTATTTTTTTCATAATAATAGTAATTAAATCTGGGGTAATCACAGTCAGTTGGTCAGAGTCTTTAAGTTCATCTACTATTAAATTCTTGCCTTGCACTGAAAGTGAATTTCCTTAACTCACATACACTGCAAAAGTAAGAGTGCAACAAGTCTACAGAATGCAGGAAAATTTGACCATAAAATTTATGCGAACAGAGTATTATGCTTTAAACAGCTGAGAACAATTTAGAGATCATATGGCTGAACACTAAGAGTAGTATTTAAAAACTATCAATTGCTAAGAAAAAGTTGGAGGACCTGCTTTTGTTCAGTGTAAAGAAAAAAACCTTTAAAGCTGAACACAATAAAGATGTTTTGAAATGTAGGTATGAAATGAGTATTTCCACTGTTTGTGTTTCTGGTTGCCTGTACATGTGCATGCAGTCACAGCACGTTGGTGCACAACAACCTACTGAGAATTGCTGGTGCAAAAGAAATAATGATCAGTAATCTCTGTATTTACTGATAACAGGACACTAAAATTTGAAGTGAAAAATTATTTTTATATTAGGGGAAACATTCAGAGTGATAAAAATGAACATTCATTCACATTATCTAGAAGCCAGGTGGAATCCTCTTTGCTGGAGATCAAAATCTACCCAGTAGGTTCACTTGTCCTACATAGCATGGCAATGCTCAAATTCACTTTTAGTCATATTTTTTTATGTTCAATGAATACATCTCTTTTGTCTCAGTTTTGTTGAATTTTGTAGTTTATTACAAGTAATGTTAGGGTTATATGGGCACTTTGTTTTTAAAAAGTATTTGAAATATTAGACTTATTTTTTGTTGTCATTCAAGATATTGCTTTTACAGATAGTAAGTCTCCTTGGAAAAGAAATTTAAAACTCAAGTCAGGTAAGCATTTAGGTAGCCAATAAAAATGCTTATTTTTCTTTATATTATTTGATGATAGATTTCTGGTGTGTACTAGTTTGAAAGCAAATCAGTGATAGATCCAAAGTCAGAAACACAATTTAATAGGAAAATTAAAATAAATGCAATAATACAGAAACACTGACAGAATCAGAATACAAGCTGACACTGTCAGGGTGTTGGTCAGGGTGTTGATAGCAGTCTGATTAAATGATGGCTGCAGTCCCCCTGGAGGGACAGATGTGGTTCAGTTGAAGCAATGGTCCTGTAGAAGGGTTTGATCTTCTGCTGAAGGTCCAATGGTGGTTATGGAACACTTGTCATCTGGCAATTTAGTGGATAAGGTTGCTTGTGATGTTCTAAACCTCATATTATATTCAGGTAGGAATGCTTAATTCCTCCCCTGGGTAGAGCATCTCACAATGGGATGCAGTGTCATGCGCTGAGGCTTGATTAACAGCCCATTGACAGAAGATACCCTCTCAGGTGGGAGTTATGAGGGATAGGTCACGGAAGAGATAAAAAACACCACCTTGTTTTTAACAGATGGTGATAGAATACATTGTTTTGGTTACATCTTATATTGCAGCCCAAGACATAGTGGCAGACTTTCATATGCTTTAACTTACATGTAGTTTGCAGATCTGTAGAACCTCAAAAAATAAAATTTATCCTTCCCCTATAACCTTGTCTTGCAATAAATCAACCTGAATACACAGGTAATACTACCTGAGGCAGTAATATTTTCAAAATAGTCCAGTGTTGATCTCTACTTACCTGAGACCAAAAGGAAGGAAAAATCTTTATTTTTTCTACTGTCTGCAATGTGATTCTAAGTCATGCTGGTTCATTCTGCTCATGAATTCAGTTTTCTGACTGCTATGAAGTCCACTACTGAAGCTGGTAGCCTGTTCAAGGATTTCCTGTTGGTACGTAAGTTTTCAAGCAGTTTACCACACATCTATGTAGAACATTACATAATTTGACATGTATCTGGTGAAAAACTTCAGAATCATGTGAAATACTGCAATATTTATGCATGTTGGAGAATTTTGACTTTACTTTCCCCACTAATATGTCTCCAAAGAACTTTTGTTGACTTCTCAGTTTTTTACCTTTTCTATATTTGCCAGAATTATTTTTTTCTATTGACAAAAGTTCAACTGAACTATATTTAATGTAGATGGTTTTGTTTCATTTGTATTGAACCCAAAGGTGCTATGCGGCATAAATCATTTGCTATGTTCTGATCTGTTTAAATACAGTGGCTTTTGAAATAAAAGAAATACAGTAGCAGAACACAAAAAATTTACCAGTAGCATCCAGTGGTCTCATTCAATGACACAATAAAATTACAGTGACAATATTCACATGGAAAGAGTTGAGTTGTTCTGATACTTTAAAAAGTTTTCTTGTGGTTGTTTTGTTAGTTTGTTTGTTTCATTTTGTTTTGTTTGATTGCTTCATAAAAATGGCTAGTGACTCATCACAGTGATTCATAATATCCGAGAGGTTTGTGCAGTTAGGAGACAGACATTATAGAGAAATACACATATCATAAGTAAAATATCTTGAATCAACTGTGTGAGAAAGAAGTGGTCACTGACTACCTATTTTAATACATACTACTTGTGTATCAGTAAATCTAGTTAATGCTTTGCTTCCTTTCTTGCTGTGTATGTTTAGGTTTGAAAACCTAAACCATATAAGAATAAAACTCTGAACTAAAAGTTATCACCCATTCTTCTGTAAAAAGTAAAATGATTTCTTTCACAGCTTTTGTTTCTCACATAGCTGTCTGTGGCAGACAGACTTACATAGAGTTTGCACCGGAAGTATAAATCAACCCCCTACACAGTAGTTTTTTCAGTCTTGTTCATGTTACTTTAAAAAAAAAAAACAAAACCAAAAAACTGCTACACAATGTCAAAAATTATGTCACATTGTGTGCTTCTTTATTAAGATTGTGTTCTAAAACAGGAAGAAAATAGTGTGCAATATTAACAAAAAAAATCTCTTTTTAGTCTGTAAAAGTTCCCTCTTTTAATTATTTATCTGAACATTTGTTCCCCTTCGTAAGTATTAATATTATTCCTGATAGTGTTGAGACATGCTGTGGTCCAGCCAAGATTCTTTGGTAATGTGAAATCTTCTGTGTGTATTCCTGAAATGGCTAAAAACTTTTTCATGGGATGTGGGTGGGAAGACACTTTGTCCAAAATAAAAGCTGATTATTCCTAGCACTTAGGGTCCGGTTGTGATAAATACAGAAGATATGTTTCTACAAATGGGAGTATCAAGTTTAAATAAAATTGGTTGGGTAAAAAATGAGAGATGTATGCATATGGATAAATATATAGAGAGAATATTAATTAATATTTAAATTATATATTACTTTTATGCTTTTTCTTGAATAAATTAAAGAGACTGTTTCTTCAGAAATTCTATAAGATTCCAGTAAAAAAGTATTCCAATAATCAATCATGGATTGATCTCTGACACATATGGGCAATGTATCTCACCCAGAAAGAAAGACATTTTGTTGAAAACTAAATAAAACCCACATAAATTGACACTATCACCATCCTTGAAAATTAATCTCACCATTAATTCAAAATTGTGTCTTTTTGTTTAAATTAAAACTTTTGTTGTATGTTTCTATCCAAAAATACCAATATGCTATGGGGAGATGTTAGTTAAGAACCAGATTAATAGAATAGAAAAAATTCCCATTTACTAAATCTAGGTAAAATGTTAATAGGTGTGTATTATAAAATTACACAGTAATTTTGTAGCAGATAAAAAAATCCCCTAAGTGAATTGGGATCTCCATTTATATGCATGAATTCATTACTACTAAATATGTAGTGGTTACAGGTGTATAACAAAATAAAAGATTACTTTGTCTTTAAGACAAAGATTAATGATTATCCTTTTTCATCTGTAGACATTCACCCAACAATATCAATTGGCCTTTTGTGAGTACTGAGACTGGTATGCAATCATTGGAAAATAAGAAGTGAAAAGGATGCTGTTCGCATGGTGATTGGGATGGTGATATGCTGGAAATAGCAAATTCCACACATTTCATTTCAATGCAACATACAGAAGATAGTTGGTTGCAGTGGGTCAGTGACTATATAAAAGTTGTAAAACTGTTAAAACTGTCTGGACCGTAAAATCAAATACAGACCAAACTTCATGTTTTTCAAGTAGCTAAGAATATCTGCAGTTATATATATAAGTAGTGGTAAATCCCACAGACAGGAGAAAGGGACCACTAATTTATTAAACATACATTGGGATTTCTAATGAAGATTTTCATGACCACGTGAAATAAATGCTAATAAATACAAGAAGCAACAGGACCCTCTGCAATCACTACAGTCCTCATGACTCCAGGCATTATTTGACAACAGATATTCAGATTCCATTTAGGGATGACTCAGATGATGCGCCCAATTTCTGGAATACTGCCTTGATATATAAGGTCCATGATAGAAAAAAAAGTGTGTTCACAGCATCTCCTGTAGTTAAACCTCTCTGTCATGAAGATCATACTTTGCAAATACTACAGGGAGTCAGTAATAGCAGATGAACTTTCTTGTACTGTTCTAGTCTCCATTGTGGAATTCCTGTACACTGAACGTTTTTTTCCCTTTTTATAAGGAAAAATATTGTAATTAATTAGTGGAAGGTAATTTATTGTCGTGAAGTTATCAGTACATACTTCTGAGCTGTATCCAATCAATATTAGTGAATATTATATATTTTTTTTATTCAAGTCAAGGATGTCTCTTCACTTATTCAAAATTCATGAGTTTTTTGTTATTTTACAATGATTTGTAGCTCCAGATAGTAATAACATTTACACTTGAATTATGTACATAGAATTAATTTTGTTCTAGCTTTCATACCATTTTACAGTTTGGGCTTTTCCTTGGAAGACAAAGATTAGCTGTGTGTCTCTACTATAGCTAAAAGTAATTACAGTAAATTCACAAATACAAGCCGCACTGAGTATAAGCTGTATCTCTGGGTATTGGCAAATATTTCGTTCTTTGTCCATAAATAAGCCGCACCTGAATATGAGCCGCTCTGTGGTTCGCAGCAAGGACCCACGTGCAACAAAGTTGCCAAATACTAACAGAACCGCGGCATGGCGGGGGGTTTACTGGCTCAACTAAGGCTGTCCAGGCTCGGCCCGCTAGGGGCTGCTGATGGGGCCAGGTGACCCAGCCCGGCGCTGCCACTCGGGGCTGGCTACCGCCTCTGGGTTTGCTCGCCCCGGCCCCGCTCGCGGCGCGGTGCCGGCCGGCCACGGAGCACCCCCTGCTCCAGCCACGGCGGCGGAGGGCAGGGGCAGAGACCCCCCCTCCTCCCCAGGCCGCGGCAATGGTGGCGCAGGGCCCCCCCGTCTCTCCCCCGGGCTGCAGCAGAGGAGGGAAGAAGAGAGCTCTCCCGCCTCTCTCCCCGCCCCCCGTGCTGCCTGCAGGGAGCCAGGGCAACAGAGTAACACTGTAACAATCGCGGAATGCCAGCTTTTACTGGCAGGTGCTTGGCTCAGCGTCCTGGCTGGCACGTCTGGGGTTGTAAATGTCAGAAAATTATTCACATATTAGCCACCCCCGAGTATTAGCCGCACTTCTGGGTTTCCACCAAAATTTTTGTCAAATTGCTGCGGCTTGTATTCGTGAAATTACTGTAAATATTTTTCCAAATCTTGGTTGGATGGAGTTTGTTTTGCAGAATTGAGAGAAAATTACATCTTGTTCTGATTTTATACACCTTCCAACACTTTCAGGTGCTGAATGAATGCCTCTTTTCTTGGTAATCATTAATTAGCAGGGGTTTGATTTTTAGTTTTAATGTTGAGTATATTTTTCTTTTGGAATATTTGTAATACTGTTCTTGTCTATCTCTTTTGTCAATGCTACATTCTCTGAGTTGTAATACTTTATGTCTACTGGCTCTGGTATTTTCTGATATTTTCTTCACTTTTTGATTTTCAAGTTCTTCTGAGACAATCGGGTAAAATCAAGAAATAATATTTCTCTACATCAACTCACTGTATTAATTTCAGCTTATGTTGCCAAAAATATCAATTATGAAAGTCAAAGTGTTGTTTAAAATATTTTATAAATTATCTTTTGCTAAATTGACATTTTTAGAGCTTTTTGCTCTGGACATTTTTTTAGGCCATTTCACAACTCAGTGTAGAAATTTTGGTTATTTGTTTAAATGTTTTCACCTAAAAATAAGTGGGTAAGCCACTCCTCTGCAAGAAAGTGAGTGTTTTCTTTTTTTTTTTTAAATTTATAGAACTATAATTAATTTTTGGGTTTCTCTGGTAATGGTGGGATCAGTAGAAAGAAAAGGTGTCAACCTACCAGTTCTGTGCTAAATTTGTTTATTTGGATTTTTTTAAAAGAGCAATAACATAATTAACATTGACTCAGTATTATGCCAAAGCTTATTCAAATATTTTCTCAGAGCTGAGAAAAATAAGCCAAATTCATTCACAGTTAAATAGTAATTACTTTTAGGTGCAAATTACTTTGTTTTGTTTTGTTTGGAAGTATATATTCAGCTATAATTCTAGATGAAGGTTATTTTAATGTTGTCTGTTCCAAAAAACCTCACCAAAACAAAGCACATTTTTACTGTTCAGTAAGATATGTAAAGTATAGCATAGATTAAAAGGTAAAGTGACTAAAGACAACAATTTACTTTGATCTATCAGCATATATTTGCTTACTTTCATGTTCCAATTTAAGTGATGGGTTTTTTTAACTAAATGGTTTAACTATCAACTGTGGAACTCTTGCAGGAATCCAAATGGATACATATTCCTACAAATAAACTATTACTTATTCAGATTCATCCTGTGTCTGTGCCAAGTATTAATGCAATTCCCAATTGCTCTCTAATAATCACTATTGGACAGTCCTTAATCAAGCCCAAATATGCTTTTATGCGATGCAGACAAAGTTAAAGATCTAAATTTTTACTATTAAACATTGTACCATTAAGCTGGACTTGAATTTGACAGTTTCATTTACAAAACAACGACACTCATTAAGAGAAACAAATGTTAAGGTCTTGTTAGATCCAATTATGAAAGAACTGAAAGTAATTTTAGCTCTTGTCAAGACATTTCTTACTATAAATATCAGATTCTCAATATGAAAATATTGTATTTTATATTTATTAACCCAGTGTCCTCTTATGACAAAATTTGAAAGACTATGAGAAGAAAATTATATTTTCAAACTGTTCACAAATACATGCTTCATACATTTAAAATTTTTCACATTTCCCTAAATATGAATGTACACCAAAACATCAGATATAACTGGGAACAACAAAGTGAACCATTGGTTGGCAGGAAATTCTATTTCAAGTTAAATGTAGTGAGGATTTACATGATATTGACTTATTTTCTGATACTTAAAAGGAAATTCTAGAGACCTATGTCAGCAATGCACTTTATATAATGTACCACAGGAAACAATTTGTAGGAAGAAAAATGCATAATATTATAAAACAGATAGAAGTGGCTAAGGTGAGACAATATGTTACACTTACAGAATAACTACTCTGGAATGAAGTTAATAGTATTGTTCCTGTTTAGGAGATTATTAATATTTTATTTATTGACTACCTCCAAAACAAGAAATGAGAACAAATGCTCATATAGTATTTTCAAATATTTTGGATAGAAATCTGGCCTGAGATATCATATGAAAAGTGATAACCCTTGAGTTTGAAACAATTGCAGTGTAATGAATAGGGGA
The DNA here is from genome assembly GCF_009819885.2 of Catharus ustulatus. Classification (NCBI taxonomy): domain Eukaryota; kingdom Metazoa; phylum Chordata; class Aves; order Passeriformes; family Turdidae; genus Catharus; species Catharus ustulatus. The sequence continues at coordinate 81,049,640 of NC_046221.1, forward strand.
AAAAAAAAAAGTTCTGCTTTTTGAAATTAGAAAAAATCACATTTTTAAAAAGTCAACTGTATCAGCAGAAAAGGTAGAGAAATGCAATGCTTACCTTCCTGTCCCAGTCAGGTTTTACTGTCGCTATATTCAATTGTAAATGATTATCAGATGAATTGAACTTCTGTCTTTCCAGCTGAGTTTTATATTATCCAGACTAAAAAATGGTGGCAAATTGGCAAAACATTTTCTCTCTTTTGATACCTTGACTGTAACCAACTTTTTTCATGTTATTTTCTTCCCCTGTTCTGTTGAGCAGGGGTAGTGAATGTCTAAGAGCTAGCCAAGGTCAATCCATTACAGGGCATCAAGCTAGAAAAATATCTGATTATTTGGTTGCAGCTTTGGCAATACTTTGAAATAGGATTAAATTCAGTTATATATATATATATATATACATGTATAGTAAAACTAAGTATTTGGGAGAAACATAGATACTAGACATTGTGATATCTTTAATGACCATCAAAGATAGAATTTGGTCCCCTTTATTAAACAACTGAAGGAACCACAACAGTTTTTTAGTTTTATCTACTCCCTGCTACCTTTTTCTCTGAAACTCACCCTCTAAAATCTTTATCAGTACTAATGGTGACAGAGTCTATTAAATCTTCCAGCCTTTTACGATGTTTTTGTCTGGGAATAGCACATAACTTCAGAAGCTTCTTTTTCTAAAGAAAGTAGAGTGAATAACCCATTGTGAGCCACTAGAATGTCTGCTGAGTGAAGTGCTGCCCATCTGTCCATAGGACAACTGCAAATTTGTGATCTCTGCTGGCTTTTCTAATTTATTTGAATGGACTATTATAGCTTTGCAACTGAGGAAGAAGGTACATGGGAATCTACTATTAGAAATGGCTTTTATGCGTAAATAACAAAGGACTGTTCACATAAGAAGGAACAAGCAACAGTTATGACCTCCAACATGTCCTAACTAAAACTCTTTGATAGAAATGAATTCACACTAACTTTCACAGAGGACAGAAGCAAATCCTGGAAGTGATGAGTTTATGAGCTGCAACAAATGAGAATAGAGATACTATTCTCTGCTTTAAGTAAGCAGAAAGTACACAACAATGCTAATGGCTTGATATGTGATTTGATTCCTGTTTTATGAAAATACTTTAATCAAAGGCTGAAAGAACTTTGAAAGCAATCTGTCCACATTGAGATGCATTATAACTTACTATTACACAAGAAGGAGGACATGGACCTGCTGGAGTGAGTCCAGAGGAGGGCCATGAAGATGATCAAAGGAGTGGAGTACCCCTCCTATGAGGGCAGGCTGAGAGAGCTGGGCCTGGAGAAGGAAGGGCTCCAGGGAAACCTTACTGCAGCCTTCCAGTACCTACAGGAACTCTACAAGAGAGCTGAAGAGGGACTTTTGACACGGGTGTGTATGCTAGGACAAAGTCTTTGAACTGAATCAAGTAGACTTAAATTAAATATCAGAAATAGATTCTTTAATGTGAGAGTGGCAAGGCACTGGAGCTGGTTACACTGGAGAAGTTGTGGATGCCCCATTCCTGGAAGTATTCAATGCCAGCTTGGATATGCAATTTGGTCTAGTGGAAGGTGTCCCTGTCCATGGCAGGGCCATTGGAACAAGGTAACCTTTAAGGTTCCTTCCAATTCAAACCATTGTCTAATTCTATGGTTACTTTACTTACATTTAATGAATATTTTAACATGAAAATTCTCTTTTTATTTAATTCTTCATTACTTTAAAAGTTAATGTGAATATTAATTGTTACCAAGTAATCTGGTCTTATTACCTAATCAACTGTAACATAAAATTAATTTTCTTAATGTGACAGATACAGCACTCTACTCTATCCAAAAAGATTTACTTTGCATACCAAGTCCTGTAGCAGACTTGCTCTGTAAACACCTGATGCATGACATCTGTTCAAGTATATCCTTACCAGGAAAGTGTAATAAAATTGGGTTTGGGGCATTTTTAACTTTAAAATAATGTAAACACTTTTTTAAAAGGCCATATTTTTCTTTCGTATTCATGTTTCTTAGTATGGCAGTAAGCAGCAAAAAAAATATCTCTTGCATAATTTCAGATCTGAAAGAGCTGCATTTTCTTTAGCTTTCATCTCTTGTTTTTGAGGAGCAAAAATATTCTGAAAGAAGCTGGTCAAATCCCAGCTCACACAAAAGAATAAAAAATCAATAAAATAAAATATGGGTGTAAATGAGACAGGGCATAGTGAGGTGAGAATATCTAGCCTATTGGCCTTTGGAATGGAAGAAATAATTTGTATTGGACAAGACTGACCTCAGAAAATGCGTTGCATCTGATGTATCTGGGAAATGATACAGCACTGTAAATACCATCAATAAGTTGGGTGAACTGGGAAGAAATAGAACTGAGAACTCATTAAGCAGATTTTTAAAATGAAAACAACAGTATAAAACAGAAAAATTGAAGAACTTAGTAATTTTTTTTTTCTTTTCTTCTATTAGTAAATTGAGAAGCACCTTCTGACATTTTCCTTTCATCCCAGACTTAAGATCTGCTGAAACAATACTTTTCTTTCTGGTATCTGAGATGAGCATTAAATTCTCCAATTCTGTTAGGTGTCTTTCATTTTAGAAAACAGAACTTACTTACTTCATCCATTTAACAAGCAAGGGAAAACTCTATTGATTATCAGGTCTTTGAAGAGGGACAGTGAACACTGTAATGGTTGATCAAAAAAGGTTTTCTGCATGTTGTTATGTCTGAAATAACTTCTTGTTAACAAAATATACAATTCACAAAGTGCAAAGAGAAAAAATGTGGGGAGAATGTTCTAATTTAAAATTCCCACAACCAAAAAATTTTTGTATTTCAAATAAAATTATGGTAGTGACTTCATGCTATGTTCTTTGCTTCTTAAAATGTGTTTTCCTCTGAGTGCCTCCTTTTGCCTGAGAAGGACATGACATGCCAGAAAAAAATTCTTTTGGAAAATTTATTCATATACAACCAACAAATACCTTTCTACATAAGGACACTAAGCTCAGTGAATAGTGTGTTCATGAGTGGAATTTTAAATGTGGGTAACAACTCAAATCTTCAGAGCAGACCTTGGAATTTTCCAGGTGAAGGTCTTATCAGAGTTCTTTGTGAAATTTCTTTCAGTCTCAGCAGAATATCAACGCAGAAGGATGTTACCCTGTATCACTGTTGTGTGATCTGAATGTTTTCTGGGTTCTTTTTGTAGGAGGAGGTTAAAGCCATAGAGTAGAACTGGGAAAACAAGTTACCTTCTTTCAGCTTAAGAATTGGTGAAAGCATCAAAGAATGATTTGACGGACTCTCTCCTAAACTGGCAGAAATTGATTCATGCTCTAAACAAGGCACTGAAAAAAATCTAGGTTGTGATGTAAAGAAATAGGAATACTAAGAAATAAGAAATAGGAGAACAGTGCTATAATTTTTTACTCCTTCTGAAGGATTTTTTTAATAAATGAATATGAGCTGTTTTGCTCTTTTCCAAGAATTTCTCACTCATGTTTAGATCACCTTGTGTCCTAGACCTCAAACAGTGCTTACAAAGTAGCTTTAAAACCAAAAATTCCTCTGTGTCTTCGAAACTTCAAGGAGAAGTGTTTTCAATTCTTAAATGAAATTAAAAATTCATTTTAAGTGAATTTTACACTATATTTATTCCATATAGAAGAATAGTCATTAGGATTGCTTTTGATGATCAGGCTTTTTATTTTATACTGCATGTTTTTCACAGATAAGTATTTGTGTGGTGGAATACAAACAAATGCTTTATATTATCATACATAAAAGATATTTACTGTGCTGTGATATTTATCATGCTGTGATCCTAAACTGAGTTGAGTAGAAAACTTACTCATTTTTATTTGGTTGAGTTGCATTTCCATGTGAACCATTCCGCCCTCATCTTCCTTTCCATCTGTTTTCCCACTCTTTCATCTACTTTTATCACTTAAAATGAAACAATGAGAATCTTACTTAAAAAAAACCAAAACAAACAACAAAAAACAGAAAACCAAAAAACAACCCTAAACCAAACCATAAAAAAGTGGAAAAGTAGATCAGTTAAGAAAACAACAGCTTCTTTACGGCTTTTTCTGTGCTCTGTCCAGAAGTCATTGTGGAATATAAGATGACATTAGGTAATAAAAAAAATTCTGTTGTATCTATAAAATTGAACAATGGTGAAAGCTACAGTAGTTTCTAAGAAATGTGAAAATGCAGAATATAAGTTTTCTTCTGCAGACACAATTAAACCATACAACAGTGTGATCCATGGTCACAGATCCACAGATTGTTTGATTAAGGTGGAAAAACAACTAGTTTGTTTGCTGGCATTTACGTATGAAAGATCTACCTTCTGGTGGTGCTGGATGTGAGAGAAATGGCTTTGTGTATTACCAACTGAATGTTAGCACCTCTTTTAGTTACAAAAAATATGACAGATTTGGTTGAAAGAGAGTATACTTTTGTTTCACATCACTGATGCTTCTTATAAACATACCCAAATATTAGAGACTATTTTATGTTGAAATATAAGTTAAAAATTTCAAACCAGCAAAGAAAGGGCAGAGAATATCAATAAGATTTGTGATCACAGCATAAAACTGATATGTTTGACTTTGCAAGAAATTACTCCATATATAAATTGACAGACAAATATAATGAATATTTGCTTACAGTTAATTCCTCAATTTCTATGATACTCAATAGAGGGAAGTACAAAAGAGATAATTCATCATTTGATGTTGAAGGTTGTGAAACCAAAGTTTTCAATCATTTTTCCCTACCTGCCGAGACTGTTAAACATCTTCCACGAGATATTTCATTTTGAAAGTGTTGAATGCCACAAAATAATGAGACATGCCCCCACACAATGATTATACTTTGGAGATAATGATATCTTAAACAATGATTCACATAATAGAAGTTATATTCTTTCATTGAAAAGTACAGTAATTTCACGACTATAAGGCGCACCCTTTTAATTAAACTTTTCCCTCGAACCCGGAAGTGCGCCTTACAGTCCCGTGCGCCTTATTTGATGTACAAAGTTGTGAAATTTGGCAAACCGGAAGTGTGAGCTGTGAGTGGTGGGAGGAGCCGGTAGTGCCACGGTAGCTGGCTGGAGGCAGGCCCAGGGGCCCACGGCACCGCCCCTGCCGGGTGAAGGCGGGCCAGGGGGCCCATGGCACCGCCTCTCCCAGGTCCAGGCAGTCCCAGGGGCCCATGGCTGCCGGGTGAAGGTGGGCCAGGGGACCCGTGGCACCACCCCTGCCGGGTGGAGGCGGGCCTGGGGGCCCATGGCTGCTGGGTTGAGGCGGGGCCTCGGCCAGCAACCGCAAATGGGGAGCTGGGGGCGGAGCCTCGCTGCGAAAAATAGTGTACCTTATAGTCCAGTGCACCTTATCTGATCTACAAAGTTGCGTATTTTACCGACTCCCAGGGTTGCACCTTATAGTCCAGTGCGCCTTATGGTCGTGAAATTACTGTACTTGCCCAGTGACTCTTTTTGCAATGGAGTAATTTTTTTTTTTCCCTTGACTTCTAAAATTAGGAAAATATTACTATTATTGAAATACTAAATACTGTGGGTTTCATACAGAGGTTATAGCCATCATTCAAAATATTTGGTGTTACCAAAAAACCCTTCCACAAAGCAAACTCCTTTTTTTTTTTAATACTTTATTGCCTGGGTACTTTCCAATAAATATATCATATTTCCAGTGAAAGAAAAAATTTCATTAGGCAGCATGTTAACTGATCTGGGGGGGTCACTGTAACAGTTAATAACACCTAGTAGATTTCTAAGTAGATATGAGAACATGTGTGAGTTAAAGCAAAAAATGTTGTGCCAGTCTTTGTGTGGAGAGTGAAAAATTTCTTCATCACTGGTATCTGGGAGAGATTACAGCTGAAGAACTATGTGTGGCTGTTGGATGCATTATGGACTCCTCCCTACCATTACCTTCTGAAACTATTCTGTATTACTCATTTTCACAGTACTATATGCTTTATTGATCTTCCCTATACTGCACAACTCACATCCCAGCTTTTATGGAAAATACGGAAATAAGTGTTAGAATTGACATTACTACTGAGTGAGCTAGATGATATCTCATATAAAATGGCTTGTTGCTCTGTTGGTTTATTGATGTTCTTATAAACAAAATAGAAAATGTCCCCTAAACAATACTCTGCACATCTGACGGTGGTTTTTACTTGCCCTAGTCTTCCACAGATGTAAAGCATAATGATATTTTTAAGATTATTAGCTCATTTTTACTCTCTAACTGACAATTTGCCAGTCACAACAGAAAATATAGGAATGAGATTTCAACACAATGTGATACAAAAAATATTGGAGTATATATTTAGTATTTAAAGAATCCTACATCATATTATCAGTCCTTGTTCTTGTTTTGAAGATTTTCAGATACTAAAACTTAAAAAGATCCAGAATTTACTTCATGCCATATGATTGTAAATTACCAAAATGGATGACAACTTGAATACTGGAGCGATATTTAGTGAATTCAAGGTTTACACCTGATTAAAAGAGATACGTTTACCAAATATGTCTGTAGTTAATTTGTTTTGGAAAGATTTACTCCCTGCCAAACATTAATTTATCCAACTTAAAGATGTACAGTGCACATGATTAGTTGATTTCATTTAATTGTAGAGGATGCACTGGAGAGGATATAAATAGTTTGGTGGATTCAATTTTACACTCTCCGTCTTTTCATACATCTCTCTTTTTTTGGTGTGCAACTATGTGAAATGTGGGGACTATTTGGCAGTACTGAGTACAAAAGGCTTGATTGCAGTTCCCCTTATAGCTGGAAATAGGGTTCTCAAATCTCCACTGAATAGTCATATAATAGAGATTGTGAGAGATATTACCAGTTTATAGATACAATCGTATTAATATTTCTGTTGAAAATTTGTGAAAAGATATTTCTTTCAGATTCACCACTATGATGTATAGCCTGATTTTCGTGTCTCTTTTCCTTCTCTTTCATTCAGTAATAGAATGGTAGACAAATAAAAATACTTTTAAAAATGGAAGAATGTTAATCTCTAGGTGTTTATCTTTGATGTTCAGTGTGTACCTGACTGTTTTCTGGTAAAGTAGCTCTCCCAACAGCTCAGTTTTCACCAAAGTGTTTGCTCTTCCAAAGTGTTTTTTATATGTTGGCCTTTTGGTGTCTCTAGATTAATTTGTCCATCTGCTGTTTCTCTCATTCTCCAGCCCTGCCTGGCCACCTCTCAACAGCTGGATTTGGTTTTCCTTACTTCTGCAGTTAGCTCCTCTCTCTTTACAAAAGATTACCGTGTCTCTATGGACCACGAGTTACTTGCACCAGGCATTCATACGTGCCATTTGCGCAAGGAAAATTTTTTATGTATATGAAGATTTGGAAATATTATCTCTATTATTTTATCAGGTGTCTTTGAGAGTGTGCTATGTTTTGAAATAATTTTCAACATGCAAACCGAGTAATACTTATGCTTCACAAAATCACAATGCAATATTACTTCAGCATCTTTTACATTTTATTAAATTTAACAAAATGAGTTGAATTTTCACTTCTCTTTCTTAATAAAAGTAATATTAGAATAGTTTATTAGACTTCAAAGGATTTTCCTCAGGATTTCAAATAATTATCATTTAAAATATGAATGTAAGCCTTTAAAAAAATCGTGGTCTTAATATTTAAATACAATTGTGAAAAGATTCTTATAATTCTTATATTCTTATAATGTAGTAATAATAAGAGACAAGTATATTCACAGTGAGTATGAGACTGAATAAAGTGATCATGAAGCTTTTGATAGACAGGAAAGCAATTTTTTTTTTAAATTTAGAAGGTTTGTATTGGTATCATAATTGTATATTGTTATGACTGATCATTAACATTTTTACTGCCTTGTGAAAAATCATAATAATAGGGTTAAAAAGAAAACTTCTCAAGTGATTGTGAGCAGGACCAGGAGAATTCCACCTTCAAATAAAAGGTACAGAAACATAAATTCAGTTGATTTAATCTTCAGTTAAAATAAGAAGGTAACTCTAGATTTGATATTAAGTCCTGTGTAGAATATATGATCAAACTATAGAGGCAGAATACTAATTTGCATAATCTGTGTCAAGGTTCCTTTTCTTTTCCTATATATCAGTAGAAAGAGAATGTAATATAGTCATAATTTATTTCTAGATTAGTACTTCTGAAGTACAGATACTGTCGTTAAATTCAGTGCAATGTTTAAAGTACAGTAATTTCACGAATACAAGCCGCACCAATTTGACCAAAATTTTGGTGGAAACCCGGAAGTGCGGCTAATATTCCGGGGCAGCTAATACATTAACAAAATTCTAAAAGCTGCCAACACGGAAGTGAGAGCCCGCGGCAGCCCCAAGCCAAGCTGGAACCCGGCCGGCCCTGGCAGAGGTGGGAAAGCCTGGCAGAGGCAGGGCCAGCAGTGTGGGGGTGGGCGGCTGAGCCTGAGCCAGCAGGGCGGGGCAGGGGGGCGGCAGAGCCCGGGCCAGCAGGGCGGGGGAGCCCGGGAGAACTGGGGCTAGCAGTGCAGGGGAGCATGGCAGAAGCAGGAAGGCCGGCGGGTGGGGCTGCCTGGCAGCGGGGGAAGCCCAGCAGAATCGGGGCCAGCAGCGTGGGGGAGCCCGGCGGTGTGGGGGCCTGCAGTGCCGGCCAGGGCGAGGAAACGCGGCGGCGGTGCAGACGGGACGGGGCGGCCGGCGAGCCTGGCGGCGGCGGCGGCAGCCCGCCGGCCGGGCGAGCGAACGCGGCAGCGGGGCGGTGCTGACGGGAGAGGGGGGCCAGCGAGCCCGGTGGTGGCGGCAGCACCACCCGACCAGCCCCGCCAAGCCGTGGCGCTGAGCTGGGCCACCCGGCCCCGTCGGCAACCATGAGCGGGCCGAGCCTGCCTGCCCCCGCCCCGAGCCAGTAAACCCCGCTATGCCGCGATCCTGTTACTAATTGGCCAATTTGTGAAAGCTGTGCACGGATTCTCGCGACGAACGAAAGTGCGGCTAATATTCGGGGTGCGGCTTATCTATTGACAAAGACAGCAACATTGTCGAGGCACCGGAAGTGCGACTTATAGTCTGTGCGGCTTGTATTCGTGAAATTACTGTAATTTGAAACTTGATTATTGTATGTTTAAGTTTTTCAGATGAGTACTTGGATAGTTAGAATTATAATTTTTATCCTATTGCAAGAAGTCTTGTTTAAATTTTGTTTTTAAAAAACCTAAATATATTTTGTTTTACATTATACCTAAGTGTTGTTAGATTTTGTTGTTGTTGTTTTTTTCTTTTTTTTTTTCCCATTTTTCCTCCTTTTCCCCTTTCTCCAGGAGGAAAATTTGGGGGCAAAAGGCAGATAAAATAAATAGATGTGGAAAGATATTTAAAAGTATGAAAAAGCAGGGAGATAAAAATGTTTTTGTTGGACACAATGTTTTAGGTTGGAGATGGAAATCACACACACAAAAAACAAGTGGGTTATTAAGTCAGGAACTTCAGAGACAGTTTCAAGTTCTGTATTCTGAACCAGTGAAAATGAGGATCAGAACCTGAGGTTTTTTCAACTTTTCATCAATTTTGGTTTTCATATTCTCTTTTTCATATTATGTGCTCTTTCCATCAGTGTTCTTGCTTCTGGGTTTTCATTTTGTATATAATAATATATTATAATAATTATACTGAGTAATAACCAGGAAAAAGATGTAACTTTATGTTCCAGTGATTAAGAAATTCCCAAAGGAATGGAAATGCCTATTGAATTTGGTATATCAAAAGAGGCAGGCAGCTGTTTGAAATCAGAGTTCCTTGCAGGACAGTTTACTGCCTCAAACCCTGTCAGCTTTTGGAGTTGCTTTACTTTTGTGCTTTTTTACAAATCTAAAGTTCAGAAGCTCTTTTGTTTTCTTTTCTATTTTCTTTGTTTTGTGTCTTATTTTCCCTTTTTGGAGAAAAAATCTTGAATTTTAGAGCCACCTCAGGGTATGACTAATGAGTGCACTAGATGTACTAGTTGTTTCATGTGGTCATAAGCTTTATGTTACAACATATTGTATTTAAATAGAAAAAAAAAAAAAAAACCAACAAACTCTATATGCATTTTTGAGTGTTCCTCCTGCCTAGCAAAATTGCTCTTGCTACATGGAGGACTTTCCATTTAGTGATGGAAATACGTCTAAAATTATAATTTGAGTTAATAGGAAGCCTTTGTCCTCAATACTTTTGCTTACTCATACTTCTCTTTAAAAGTTCTTTTCTGACTTGCACGGTATACTTGACAAAGACTATGAAAACAAAACCAATGTAGGAGAAATCACCACTTACTTGTCACTACTGTCACTACACAGTGTGTTACACTTACCGTCTAAGTGTTTCTAACTACTGAAATCTTTTATTCAACCCTAGAGAGCAAAGAACAATAAATTAGCTTTACTAATCATGACTGTGACAAGTGAATGAGACCTCAATGAAATAAAAGTAACTGGTAATAATCAACTCATCTCAAGTTTTTAAACTTTTCCACTTTTTCTATAATGAGAACAACAAATATTTGATTTTTTTTTACCTTTATCTACATTAAGTTACCTCATTGTGCCCTCCAGTGAAGCAAGAAAACAAGCATATAAGGAGCATGAAAACCAGCTTCCAGCACAACAGCCAATGAAAAGAGAATGGCTTATACTGCCAGAGGGAAGTGTTTGGATTGCTTGGTTATTCACTGGGGAGAGTTGGGAGCTTTTTTTGCTTGAATTTGTTTTGTTTTCTTTTGAAAAAAGTACTTGCACTTGAGAATGAACAAATTGTATTAGTATAGCACTTGCTGGCAAGCTGACAATGGGTAGTAGCTTTACAGGCAGAGCTCAGATAAGTAGAAAAAAATTCAATAAGGCTTTCTATTGAGATGTTTGTGTTTGCTTGGAATTCTGTGCATGTCTGGTTTTGTTTCAGTTTCTAGGAGGCTTATTTTATGTAACAGAACTTCTGCCTGAGGATTCAAAGATCATAGAGTAATGAAACTTATAGATCATTTGTGATAGCAAGAAAAATCACTGAGTTCACAGTCTCAAATTGCTTTGTTTTCCAAGCTGTGGGTGGAAAACAATAGGCATTTCTACCCTTTCTTTATCAGTAAAATGAAGAGATGAAAATCAGCTTCTGACAACATTGGAGAAAGCCAATTTAGTGTTTCAGCTCTCCAGTTCCTGTAGGGTATTTCATTTTGCTGTTACTGCAAATCCTCAGTCTTTATGGAAAGTTAAAAATAGTTTTGTAGTTGTTGGTTTTAAGTTACTGATTTTATTTTTTTAATTTTTGCTTTCTGCAATGCACCATCAGCTACTAAAACTAGTTGTCTTCCAAGTATCAGCCATCTGACCAACCATTTTATCAAAAATGTTGCATCCTGCCTTACCTGAACTGGTTTTGTTTTGTTTTGTTTTGTTTTGTTTTGTTTTGTTTTGTTTTGTTTTGTTTTGTTTTGTTTTGTTTTGTTTAATTCATGTGGTTTGAAGTAGCTTTTAAGTGCTCTTTTTGTACCAGTTCGCTCAGACCTGCAAAGCATTTAATCTCTAAACGGAATTTGCCATCAGAACAGAGATCTAAGACTGGGAGGGTTGAAGTCATCATCAACAATATGCAGAACTAGTTTGGCCCATAGAAGGCATCTGCATTAAGTAGAACATGTCAGTAACACGGAGCACATAGCTATTGCAAGGAAATTGAGATGTACCTGTAAGCTGCTCCAGTGCAGCCTCCTAAGGGTGGGTTCCTGCTGCATGAAATGAGGACAGATTTTGCACAATGTGGGGGGCTGAGTGATCAATCAAAAGCATCAGGTTACACATTGTAGAGCTGTAAGAAGATAGTTGCATTTATAACTAATTTCAGCTTCCTGTTCCTAGTAATGGAATTTAAAGCCAATGAAGGCTGCTGCAGAGTGATGGTGTGTTGTAGTAGTATGCAGGATTACTTCTATTAATGGAAGTATTGCTAAATTCAGGATTTCATTAAAATAGTAGTATCATGTTTAAATTTTCAGTGTTCTCTTGAATTAGTGTTGACACAATTTGCTAGCTATTTAGACACTTGAGCCCACAGAAATACACTTTCAAAGCAATACAGATCCCTGAAATCCTGAAATAATCTATATATAAACCAGGTTGAAGATACTTTCCATAGTGCACTTGGATTTAGAATAAAAAGTTGTATATTCTTCATGTATTTAATGAATTTAATTTACTGGATTTTTTTCTGTCATCTACATTTTCTACAGTAGCCAAGGTAACTAAAGAAAAGAAGTGGGGAGGGAAAAAAGAAAAGCAACAAAGTTTTGACATAAATGTTGATTTAATCCAAGTTTGGGAAAAGCACTTAAGCTTTTTAGGAACAACTGAAATGGTAATACTGGAGGTTGTTCTTTCAGTAGAAAAAGCTTTCCATTCAGTTTTGCAATTTCCTTTTTTTCCAATAGTCTGCCAATACTTTGCACGATCTTTGCCTAGAAAACAAAGCTGTATTTTAGTCAGAACTAGTTAATTTAATTTGATCATGTTGTCTCCTGGCCCTTTCTAATTATAAAATCCTGGATCTCTAAAGAAAACTTCTTCAACTTGAACTGTAGATGTTTAGTGCTTATTATTATTGACTTATTCCCAGTGATGATTTGTGGAGTAAGTGGTAGTGATAACAGACACAGTATTTTGAAAGTTTGCTGAAGACCTTGTAGAAGCAAATCTTACTCATGTTCCTCGTATGATTTAGCTACCACTTTATGTTGCTTTCTTGAGGAAACAAAAAGAATGTGCTATGGAGATAGAGATTTTTTTTTTACATTGGATTACATTTTTAAGTTAGCATACTCTCTGAGTTTGTGCCGATTAGCAATGAGGTGGCAACAACTTTTGTTGTACCTTTGTAAGCAGTTTTGTACAATACATTAGAGTTCTTGTTCCATTTTTCTGAATCATATGTCTCTTGAAGAACTCTTCTCTTAGGAAATGTTCTTTTTCCAACAGGGTGATTATCCTTGCCAATCCTTGAGGCTGTACTATCTACAATAAGGCCAGTGGTAATATTCTGTATATGACACATGTTTGGCATGCAATCAAACTTTGGTATCTCCGTGTTGAAATGAAAGAGTTTTAGATGCAGATGCTCAACCTTTGTGTGTAGTTCTTCACATTATTGAGCAGTGAGTGTTTATAACTGTTAATTATGCTTTTGTCCTTTTTAAAAAATAACTAATCTAGACATATTTTCCTCCCTCTGCTCTATCAGTAACATGATACAGTTATTGTAGTGTATCTGAAGCAAAAGTCACAGCAATTAAACAGCACTGTGAAAATGCTTCATATGAGCAAACAATATGTTCATGATGCTAATACATTGTTTTCTATGATTCAGACTGTTAATTATATTAATTACTCAAAATGAGATTGCAGTTGAAATCCTGATTGTCAAATCTAATTTGATTTTAATTGCTAACTGCTCTGACAGTATAGACTGGTAACTTCAAATAATATTACTATTTTCTCTTTATAATGGAATGTTTTAGAAGCCTCTTTGGATGTCTGTTTTAAAGTATATAGATTGAGTATCCTGGCAGTAATATTAACTTTTCTATTCTGCTGATAAGATCTCTGTGGCTTTATTCCACATACTTTGCTTACTTTAAAAATGAGGACATCTACCGATCACAGAACAAGAAATGATGACAATTTTATGGACTGATAATCCTATTTTTACAGAGTTGGATTAAGATTAACTTTTCAATATTGTCGATGAGCACTGAAGAGGGTTTTTCAGGGAAAAAATCCACATATTCCTTGACTGAATCACAATCTGACTCCGAAACACTGCAGATACACAAACTTATTACCCTGAGTAGGAGATGAACTATTATATATCTAAATGTGCCTGTGGTGGTCTCCCATTTGAAAAGTTAAGAGTATATGAGGCTGTGATTTTGCTGAATAACATTTGTAAGAAAGTGACATGACATGACATGTCATGACATGACATGAGCACAGGAGTAGGAGTACAGCATAAGATTTTTCAGACACTGTCATTAATATTACATATGGGCAACTACCATATCTCTAGAAATGACAATTGTGGTGATTATGGAAGAATATAAGAAAGAACTTGGACTAAGGGATCATCCTGCTTGTTCGTTTTCTTCTACTAATCAGCTTCTACTAACTTCTGTAGTTCATACACTCTTAGACTTCTTTGAAAAAGATCCATCCCACTAAGATAGTGTTGTCCATGTGAAGGTGCACACATCTGTGCTTGCGACCTCTTAAGTATCTTGTGGCAATGAGATCTATATTAGCAATCTCAGATTTGCTCAGTTTCTTCTGGAGCAGTTTCATTGTTTCAGCTTGATAAATAGGATAAATCCAGTATGAGACTGATCCAAGATTTTCAAATATGTTTTATGCTTTATGAATTGCAGAGTTTGATATATATGTTTTAATGTATGTGTTATAAAATATCAAAATTATTTAGGGTGATTTCATAATTAATAAAACAGAAGCATAAAATAAATTTTTTTTATGTTGAAAAATAATTTAATGAGGGAATAGTTTTATAACAGATGTAGAACTTATGACTTTTGATTCTCATGAAGAACTGCTTCTAATTCTTTATGTAAATGTGTTCCATGAGCACCTAAAAAAATTGTATTTACTTTCTTTTGCTTTTAGATATATAGTTCTATGGAACTAAGGAATGAAGATTTAATAATTATTTTTAAAAGGGCGGAAAATTGGTAGAGTATTCCATAACTTCTATGCTGTATGGTTGGAAAGATGCTACTGAATGAAAACAAATCTGATAGAGAGTAGGTCTTACATCTTGAAGTCAGCAATGGTAAAAAGAAAGGAAAGAAATCTAGATGAAAGTCAACCCCTATATATTTTTTCATTCAAGATTTCATATTGAAGAGGAAAAAACAAAAAGATTTTTCATTGTCTTTTAATTAAGAACTTGCAAACTTGCACTGCTTCTGCCATACAGCAATTGTATGTTGCATACTTGTCCCTGCAGGGAGTAAATAAATCCAGAATATGTGGACACACCCCTAAGGGTCTGGCATATGCATTTTAGCTTAAATTGACTCTGTTGATGATGTGGTTAATTTTATTTCACAGTGAGTTTCATGGGGCAACAGGGCACTTACCCCATTTCTTGACTTACCTGCTCTCATTCTGAAGAGAAGAAATGCAGTTCAGCCTGTTCAGCCCTGCACAAGGCAACATTTTCATGGAATATCAATGTCTGTGTGTGTAATACTATCCTACTCTGAATTTCAAACAAAGCATATGAAATACATCAGCTCGCATCCCTGGTCTTTCTATCATATTAGTGTGTTTTCTACCAAACACCTTTCTTGGATACTGAATCGTAACAAATTAATAAAAAAGAGTTTGGAGAGTTTCTTATGACTCACACATAGAAAGCATGAAAGTGTATCTTGTCAATTCAGGGAGGAATTAATCAAAAAATTATTTAGGACCTTGTGGTCATGCCTATGTTCATTTACTCCTCCCTGAGTGTTTCACAGATCAGTGATGTGTTTTGTGTTCCTGGAGTGTATCATCATAGTTTTTTATTATATTTAGATTGTAATTCTAGTTAGAGATTGCAAGAAGAGAAGAAAAGAATTGGAACAATTCATGATTTTATAACTTTTAGGACAGACTATAACATTTTTAAATGGAAAACTGTTTAAATGAATGAATCGTTCAAAGAAAGATAAAAAATCCATTTCAATGCAGTATCAGATTTTTGGGGGTTTTACCCAGTCAAGACAAGATCATTTATAATTAATATTTAACTTTAAATAGCTTTCAAAATATACGCAAAATATTCAATCATATGAAGTACATGATTGCTGTCATAGAAAAATATTTTGTCCACCTCTCATCAGACTCTTTGGCATCCTATCAATTTAGGCTGAAAAGCGTCTTGGCACAGGCTGAAAAGAATATGTAAGTTCAGTGAAATGTGAGTTTTGATTTCCCATCTTATGTACTGACACTGCATGTTGGATTGGAGTTCTTGTGGAACGTGAGTCAGTGAGTAGGAAAAGAAAACAAACACAGCAGCACCTCAACTGAGCTGTGTTTCACCTTCCATTTTCTTAAAACATCATATATGTGCCATTAAATGGCTGTAATGCCACTCTGTGGATACTATTTTCATCAATCAGGTTTTATTTTTTCTACATTTTATGTGCTTTTTATCTTTTACTCTTGCAGTTGTATTTTAATATGGAGAGTTTTTGATTGAATATTCTCCAAAAAAAAAAAATATTCTAATACTAAATTATCCTAAAATGAAACCACTATAAAGAAATTTCATCTGAACTAACTCGTATCAGAGAATGGCTCTCCTCTAGAGCAGAGAAAATATAATAAACACTATTGTTTTCTGGTACAGAAAACAACACAAAAATTGCTATTTCAATAGAACCATAAATGGAGAATAATGGGGAATATCATTAGCCATAAAGGTACCTATTGCTGATGACACTTCAAGCAGGACAGGCTATTTTAAAGATTAATTCCCAAAACTGCATATATTCCTTTTTTAACTAACCTCCATTAGGGCATTCAAACAAATTCCTGAGGGTTTGGAACAAGGAGTAAAACTAAAATTGTTATGGTATGTTGCAAGAAAGAAAAAAACTAAAAACTGAAAAGTTTTTTCAGGGATTTTAATGAAAACAACCTCTCTAAATAAATAATGTTTGCACTTATTTTCTAAAAGCTCCATTTAATTGAAAAGTAATTGTTTTATAAAATCATGTAGGTGTTAAAGTACTTATTTTAAATGTATGTATAGATAATTTACTGCTAATGGGTTTAAAAAAATATATCATAATGTATAGCTAAATTTATTGTTGTTTTCTCCTACAAATTTTGTATTTCTGTGCCTAAAATTTTTTGTTCTCTTTGAAAGTGTTGCTGAGCAAGTCTTACTTTATAATTGTAATAAAAATATTAACACATTAAAACGGGAAAATTAACTGCCATCTGCTCCAATCAATAATTCAGTCTCCCTTTATATAACATACACTTGAAAAGTAGAAAGAAAATGAACATTGCATTTGAGCATGCTCAATTTAGCTTTCTACATTTCACACACACTTTAACAGCAGAGTTAAAATCTAAACTTTAGAACCCAACTATTTAAATCTGTCAAAGGAATCTCTCAGGACAGAAGAAAGTCCATCCATGAAGAAAAGAAATTGTGCAACACTTAAATGGAGAAACATATTTCTACTGGGATGGGAAAAAATCAACATTGCAACCCAAACTGCTTTTAAATCTCAGGTCTACACATGCATATAATAAAATAAATTGCCTTGTTCAACAGATGTGAAAGAATCACAGTTCTTCAGGGGCACTGATGATTTCTTTAGTCACAGATTTATTAAAGTTTCTGATGAGAGACCAACCTCAAATGGAAAAAGAAGTATTATGGTGTACCAGTTTTGAAGATGTTTAGGCATACAGAGTTTCATTGCATAGAATATGTAAGAAAATATTAGTTGTTTTTCACTTTGGGATTTTTTTAGGGTTTTTTGTTTGTTTTAAATTCATAACAGGAAACCAGTAAATTTTATTCCGCTATGAAAAAGTCTAATTTTCTGACTTCATAGCTGCCACATTCCTTATCATGTAATTATTTCAAGGAGCTGCAGCATTTGCTGCCAAAAGAGCAGGTTGCAAAAACTTCATTGTGTCCCTGTTTATATGGAGCACAACTGTTACAAATTCAATTTGAAGATGATAACCTTTGACACTACCTTATAAACCTAAAACTTACTGTTGGCTTGGTGTGATGTTTTTCTGTTGCTTAAATATTTTTCCTCTTAAATTTTGAAAGTAGTGTTAGAGGATTTGAGATAACACCTGTTTAACATCTGGGTTTCTCTCCATAGAGCTAGGGGTTGAGGGTAGAAAACCTGAAAACCTGTATCCTCAGTAGTGTCTTTCAATAATTGCTGTTAGTGAAGGATTAACTACTGACATGACACATCCATTGGCTTCAACTGCCTTTGTTAGTGATCTCAGAGGGGCACCTTCCTGTAATTTGAACAGCCCAGTTCTCACATTAAAGTTCCTTACTTTGCAGCACTGAATTAATCTCTTGTGTTTTAGTAAAGAGGAGCTATTTCTAAAAGTTAATCATGTCTTCAGGCCGTGAAATTTTATGAACTTTTATCCCTTGACACTGAAATTTGCCTGAAATATTCATGAGCATTTTCATAATTTCATTTGAAGCAATGTGTTTGGTGTTTTTGCTGTTAGATATTGCTGAGTTAGTTTGGGATTTTTTAATTAGTATGAAGATACAGGAGTCTCCCCCAGTGAAAAATTATGACATTTATTGAGAAAAAATTTGTTTTTATGACAGTCTTATTGTTTCTGAATGTAAGAAAATGAGAGATTTTGTGCTTATATGCAGTTGTGAGGTAAACCAAACAATATATACCAGATGCCACATAAAAAAAGTTCAATCTCAGTGAACCCTGATACTTGCCTTTTATAATATAATAACAACAGATGAAATTAAACTTGACTATATATTTAATATGTATGTATTCATCCTTACATTATTTGAACTGTGGTCACATCATCCTTCTTCCCAGGTTTTTGTTTTGCTTTGCATGTGTTTGTTTTCTGTTTTGGGAGTTTGGTTTGGGTTTTTTTGTTTGGTTTTTTTGTTTGTTTGTTTGTGTGTTTTGGTGGTGACCATGACTGGGAATTGGTCTTTGTGGGATTTTATTTCTTTCTGTGATGGAAAATAGCTCACTCATTGTGACTAGTAAAAATATGAGGAGTTGTTTCCACAAAGTTCCTGCAAATGTAGTCATCTCACTAAGAATTTATTGCATCTGTCAGGAGGTGGTCCTTGGCAGCACATTGCCCTGATGATTTCTGAATACAGCAACGATTGGATGCCTCTATCCCATTTTCAACTTTTGCTTCCTCTTTTGTCATTCAGTTTATTAGTGGTATCCTTTGCTTGTGTGAGCCAGTTTTGAAATGGAATCCTGACTTTCTCCACCTCCCAGAATAACCACATACTTAGTTCCCTAAGTGACTGGAGCAGCAAAGGAATAAATATGCAGGAGTGAGTGTATAATAAGACAGTTAGTAATGATCAACATTTTAGAAGTATTTAAATTAATTGCTTATGTCAAGCTACAGCAAATCAAATATGTCCTTAGCTTATCAGAACGAAAGAGTCTTCATTAGGGTAGCATTGATAGAGGAAAGTAATGTAAGACAAAAGAAGAAGTTATCAGATATAGATAAAGCATTTCAATATTGTCATGTTATTACTTGGTTTAATTATTTTTTTATCTCTGTAAGAAGACAATTGAGTGGGAAGTGAAAATGATAAGTATAAAATTGTTACTATCTGAGTTTCAGATTAGCTTGCTTCAGTTTCTATCAATTGGAGCCAGTGTTGCTGAGTGCTAAAATTTAATTTTTATACTAACAACAATATTGTTGTTGTTGTTATTATTATTATTATTATTATTATTCCAGTAGTTAGTTATGGTAATGCTAAAACTTGCCGTTCAGTTCTGTATATTCTGTAAAAATGAGATAAATATAAAATTTCCAAGAATGTACCCTTTTTTCTGATGTTCTCATTGTCCTTGCCCTGCCCTTTGGTTTCCCAAAGCTCACTCTGCAGGGCTGAAGAAAGACTACAGAACTTTGTGATTTTTTCCAGGGATGAGATTGAGTTTCAGAAGCCATAGATTTCATGGGCTCGGTTTTTTTGACTCTTTTTGAAGGTGATGGCAATACCTATCTCTCTTTCATTTTTTCTGCCAATCTGTGTCCAGGGCTCTTGTGGGCAGGCTTGGGGAGGCTTAAGAACTTTCCTTAAGCATACTGGGTAGATTCCACAGTTATCCCACTGCACGTCATGCATGGCAAGGCAGGGCAGGTGTCTGACTGGAGCTGGAGGCAGCAAGCAGCAAAGCCTGTATGCCAAGGCCAGTGGGAAGAAAGGGAAGAGATGCTGAGGAAAAGAGTGCTTCATTATTGTACTGACACAGGCAAGTTGCCAATGGTGAGCAGCACACAGTGAGAATCCTTGCCCAAAACCCTGTGAAGGCAATACTCAAGTCTGAACTAGATGTGGCTTCAGGTGGATATGGGACTATATCAGTTTAATGAAGAACACTAACATGTTGTTTGTAGATGTCCAAGTGGTTTACCTAGTCAGTGGATTACTTATAGTGTATGTTATGGTGAGATACCTGACATTAAGGACTATGAATGCTGGCCAAAAATTGTCCATGTAGAATTCTGGAAGATTCTGTTTGTGAGAGATTGAGAGTTTGCAAATCTAGTTTTAAAGGTACTTTTAACTATCTTCAATTTCTTTTACTTTGAGTAATTTTCTTCTGTCCCAAATCTGTAACACTTAACAAATTTCTGAAGAGCAATCATTTCCCTCTTGGCTTTGATTTTCTTAAGTTCTTTTAGTTTTCTTGTATGTGAAGTTCCTGCAATTCCATTAATATATTACTAGCTTTTCTAGGCTCTTCTTTGAGTTCAAATGTGTTGGACAGATTGACAAACGTTTTACAGGTTATTCTGGACAAAACACTGGTGAATGATCATGAGCGTTTTGTAGAGAGACACTGGTTATTTTAACTCTTTTTTTTTTTTTCCTAGTATGCTCTTTTCGTTAAAGTAAATCTCTTCTAAAAAAAAAACTGCATATAAGATGAGAACTGATTGTGAGCACAATAGAATGATATTGCAAACTGACCAGTGAGAGTACTGTCAGGTTGTGCTCAGGTACAATAATATGTTATTAGACCACTATGTTGCTTTATACATACACTTAGATGTTCAGAAGTGTTTGAATAATTATGTCTGAAACTCTGCATGCAGGAGGAAGTAGAAAGCTTTAAGTTCTATTTTCATGATTTTTGCTCTTCTCAGAAATTTCTAGACTACTTTATCTAACTGTATATGGACTGCAAAAAACTCTGTATTCGGTGCAGAAGACAATATTTTTTTTTTTCTGTTTACATAAATGACCTATAAACTTATTAAAAGTCTTGATCCTGGGTCTGTTATGTATCCTTTTGTTTCAATTTGGTAGTTTTGTAGAGTTTTTGAATACAATACAGACCTTTCCTTCTCTTTCAATAGTGGTATTTCTTTTGCAAAAACAAATCAGGACCCTTTGAAATCTATGCCACGCTGTTCTATGAACATTGTAAAGTTTAACTGTAGCACATCTCCTTCTGTTAATAGTTGGTTACTTTTTGTAATCTGGCAGGTAAAAATGTAGGAGAAAGAATGCTTGTTCCACCAGAAATTCGTGTGGTACAGCACTGTTGGTATAAAAGAACTTCAGTGTCACTGCCTTCAGAAAAAGGAGCAGCTGCAATAAGCAAAGAGCTCTTTGAAGAGAAATGGGGACTGATGAATTGAACAGATTGCTTAGGGCATATTCAAAAAGTCTACAGGTGGTAAATTTAGAATTAATTAAAGTGTGAACTAATATCTAAATAAATTGTTTGGATTTTCTTCTAATCAGACAATAACTACTCTAATTCTCTTGTGGTTCACAAGTTACTTTTAACAGCTTTAAAATTTTGGTCCCCAAAATACTTAGAAAAAGATTTTTAGGTGTGATAAACTGTCAAGTGAGAGTTATTTGAAGATTGTGAGAAGATAAGTCACATTTTTTTGGCCATAGAAATAATTTTTTCCCCCCACACTTATTGTATTCAAACATCTATGAATACGTAAAACATATTTTACTAATTTACTTGGCAGGGAATTTTTTTAGGTTCATCAAATGGGTTGTGCTGAGGTGCATTCTTAGTTTTATCTTTTGTTTACTTTTTAAAAGTATTGTCTAAATTATTTCAGGTATTGTTTAGCAGTCGTGTAAATTAAAGTATAATTTAAAATGCACTAGGTTTGGGGTTCATAGAGCCACAAAACCTACAGATTTGGGGACACTAGGGCAAAAAGTTTTCAACCCTGGAGTCCCTGGGGCTGTAGAGTTTGTGGCTCTCTTAACTGTGATGGCAGTTTGGGTGCAAGACTGAGGTGCATTTGAGGCTGAGTTCCTGTGAGTGGCCCAGATGAGAAAAACTTGGAAAGAGCAGTGTGGGTACAGTGGCACGCTCCCCTTTGCATGCCTTCTGCAGCCCCAGTATCTTGTGGGACAGCAAAACAAGCTGCTACAACATCCCCCACCCTTTAATCCTACATAGAGACTATCAGAAAGGAGTGTTTCTTTCCTTGGAAATGCCCTGGCTTCTGGGAGAAATCTGTGTTAGCTTTCTGCTTGCTGGATGGGGTTATGGATATTTATTAAAATAACTGTCGGTATCTATGATGAACAGGAAAGGATATACCGGTCTTCAAATTAATTTGGAGATGCAGTACCTTTGAATTTATGTAAAAAATGTTGGTATTAAACAAAGGCTGTTCTATAATGCAGTGTTTGTGAGGTTATACAATTTTTATAACTACTGAAAAATTAATGACACTAAAGTAATTTTTGCTGTTGTTAAGGAAAAAGGGAGAGTTTGATGTTATTCCATTTAATTTCTTCACAAGTTTTTTAGCTTTGTCTTTTATATATATATATATATATATTTTTTTTAAATGTGTTTCTAGAGAAGAACATGTTTTATAAAAAAGTATTTTGCCCAGCACAACCTTTCTAACAAGTAATGATCCAAGGAAAGTAATCCATTAGTACTGCTCTGACTTGGCCTTACATATAATCAGATGAATCGTAGGTATTGATGAGGATGTTTTGCTTGTCTTTTTCAAAGGCCATGATGTTACTTGAATTCCAATTATTCACTAGCTATGATCATTAATGTTTCCTTCATGAGACTACAGAATGTGGAATGCAAGCTATTGATGTTAATACCCTGGCTTCATTCACTTAATTATTGTTGTATTTTATGCTGATACATGTCAGTCACGCATACAGGAACACACACTCTTTACTTAAAACTTTAGAAACTGAAATGTAGGTGGTGTGTAGTACAAAAGAAAGACTAACTGTTGCAGCTGGTTAGACTATAAGTATGATTCATCTGGAAGATAAAGCAAAATCATGGGTCTGTACCAGTTTGGTTGCAGCTGTTACTAATCCTATTGCCAGCTGTGTATCATTTGTAGCATAATTGAGGGCGTGCTTTCCCCACCTTGAATGCAGTTATTTACCTAAGCCATAGATTTGAAGTTCAGACTAGACTTGAATAGGCACGTGTGTATCACGTTTTGGAAAATTGAGTACTTGGGTGGATAATAAGATGGTTTAATTACATTCATTATCCTTACCATAGTTTGTCTCTGGGGAAAATGCTACCCAGTTTTCTGGACTGGTGTCAAGATACAAGTGGGTTTTCTTTGTGGGCTTGTGTTTGTTGGTTTGTTTTTTGATCTTCTGTCATTCTTAATAGCTGTACTCCTTCTTTTACTTAATTTTCCCTTCACCACTGTGAGTTGCTTTTTTATTTTAAGGTTGTGAGATAATGATGTATGAAATAATCCTCCCAACAGAAAAGATAATTATCTTTGACTAAGAAGTACCTGAAATTTGAAGGATGCTACAGTAGTGACATCTAAGAAATTGACGTAAATGTGTTTGGAACTGAAAGAGAAAATTTGCTTGGCTGATAAAGTCAAGATTATCATGACTGTTTGGCAAACTGTATTTTTCTTATTACAGTATCAGAAGCCTACCTAGGATGTTTTGTTTGTTTCAATGAATTGACTAATCAGTCTAGTGAGGTAAATAGCTATCTTTTGGAAGCACTATAAACTCAAAGGAGGAGAAAATAAGTCAGTATTTCACCTTTGGTCTGACGGCAAGAAGTGGGAAACAGTTTAGAGAAATTTCTTTTTGTGAGAAGAGACCAACAACAAGCATATACAAAGCTGCCATATTTTTTCAGAGTAGGACTGCTGTCATCACATAGAAATTAAATCTATGTTCTTACTATTTTCTGAAACATGCTGATTACTCAGATGGTTGTAAAGAGTAATTTTCATTATTTTTTATTAATATAAACTCTCTAAGGAAATAAACCACTACATTTTTAATTGCGTGTAATTTTAAAAACATTTCTCTATGATATTCCCACTGTCTACAAATGATAGTCATAATTAACTGGAATTTGCTATAAATTTATATATTTGTATTGGTCTCAAAAGTAGTATTTTTTATTTTAGAAATATCAAAAAGCATGTTGTTCTAAAGTTTCCAATATATGTTGAAAAATTTTATTTTGCATTTATAAGTTTTATTCCAATGTGCTGTTCAAGATATTTCTTCCCAGATTTCTATTTTAGTTCAGTCAACCAATTAGCCTCAGCCAATTCTTTAGTTTCACTTTTATTATTGTAAGCTTGTGATGATAATTATCTTCTCCAGATAAATTGACATATTATTGAATATTATTAATATATATGTTCTCTTAAAAAAATTAATGAAAAATTTAGCTTCCAACTTCATTATTTAGATTTTATCATTTTTTTTCTACAAGGATGGATTGAATATATAAAACACTTTTTTTTATTGCTAGAAAAAAAAATTGAAAATGTATATTTATTATTGAGGAACTCAGACCAGATATACCTGCAGTCACTTAAAAGTGTGTACTTTGTATTGGCTTAAATAAGGAAGATAATTTGTAAACTATTCAAGTGAAAAAAAAAAGAATTTAGTTACTAATTTATAAGTTTTTCTTATGTTGTACATTGAATTATAAGAGGAGAATGGTGTTCCAATATATTCATCTTACATTATTTTAAATAAATTATTTTGCTTTAAATGTTTATGATAGAATAAAATTCAGCTACAGTCAGTGGTGGGGAAAAATAAATTTTAAATAGATGACTTAAGAAGAATTGTGATGAGTTCTTAAGTAGAAAAGTAGAGTTTGTTTTTTTTTTTTTTCTTTTAAAACTTTGTGATTTCTTAGATTTTCTTTGAGCAACACTAAGATCTGTACTTGACAATTTTTTAGATTTTTTTTTCTGTTACTTAAGACACTTTATTGATTTATTATGTTACTCATGCCATTTCATTAAAAAAGGTACTGAATGACTAAAATTCAAGCGAGAAATTATTAATTTTAATTTTAAAATTATTGGTAGAGTTCTGGGAAAAAAATTTAATTGCCTATTGCATTCAACCCATTCTAAGATCTATAGTTATGACCATACGGTCACATGGATGCAATTGTAGGCTTTGAATTTGCATTCTGTTTCCAAGTGTGCTAAAATTGTACTGACACCTCATATAGCTTATTTAAGCAAAAGGCATGCACATATGGCAAGCACAGTGTGAAGAATGATTTTGTAACTAGTTCTCATGCACAGTGCTGTACTGAGCTCAGTCAATCAACACCATCTTGGCAGAGTGGCAGAACTGAATCTGCATAGAGATTATACTCCATCAGCGTGCATTGTCCTACAGTTTGTAATGACTATTTTACTACTTCTACATAAAATGAAATCTTCATCTACATTTTCTCTCCATGCTTAGGTTGCTCTTGGCCCATTTTCCTTTCTAAACGTGGTTTAGCAAGGCTGCCTGCTTCTGTTTTCCAGTCCCTCCTGAACTGATTTGCCCGTATGTAGTAAAGGTCAAAGTGAGGAAGTCTAGAGGGTCAGTATGTCTGTACATGGCTTGTGGGGAAACTGGTTAATGGGTTGAATGTGGGAGCATCTTTGCTGTTCCCTTGAGGGGAGGACAGACAGGACAGGATCTGAGCATTACACATTGTATTTGTAGCAGCTAATCAACCAGTCACTGTAGTTTTTCTAACTACCCTTTCAGTGCACAAATAGCTGCAGGCACAGCATGTGCAATCTTTTGTTTAGAAGGGATGTGGTAGGGATGGAGCTGATGTCATTTTCATAAAAAATAAAAACAAACACAAATCTGTAGGAAGAATAATTTAGATGTTTTTTTCTCTGTGAAACAACTGGTTCATGCTGTGTTTTTTGGTGATGACTGCTATTGTAGAGATATTAAAAAGACTCCTGTGCTTTCACTGGACACACCATGTAATTTTTAAAGAAAGCAGGCCTACAGAATTAGCATGCAATAGCATTTTTTTTATTTCCATCTTAAATAATGGGTGGGTGACCAACATTTTCTTCTAAAAGACCTTTTAAGTATGCATGCAAAATTTTTAGAATAAGATGTATTTTGTAAAAAATCTTAAAATATACATAACAGAACTTAATTCTAGGGAGAGAAAAATTGAAGAAGAGGGAATCAGTACCTAATCAAAACCTCTACAAATATGTGTCATTTGGAGGCAGGAAAAGGTATGCAATATTGAGGGAGGAATTGGTCTATGTAGGGTTTGCCTTCCAAATCTGAATTCAGCTGAAGTAAAACACGCATGAGAGAATATATCTCAGCTGGAACCTTTCCATCTACTGTGAGGCAATACAGAATATCTGAACTGTAGGTCTAACATTGTTCTGAAATTCCAGGGAGGCAGAGCTAGAACTTTAGCTTAACAGGTTAAAAAGGTGTTCAGGGTCCAGCATGAGGAGGTTTAGAACGTTTATGTAAACATCATTTTTGCTGGAGAGGCTGGCTATAGCCTTTATATTTGATAGATAGACACAAGCAATTTGTCTGACCTGTTACACATGTCTGTTTCCCTCCCAACCCTAAAGAGGGTCTCAATGTCTAACTACTTGAGACATTTTAAAGGCCTAAATTTTGTCAGATTAATCTATCTTCAATCTATTCAACTACTTCAGTGGGATTGAAAGTGTGTGTGTAAAAATAACCCCTATCAGATTCTATTTTCCAAACCCTTTGAATGCGGTAATAATTATAACAATGTTATGAGTAAATTCAGATACTTAGTAAGATTATATTTAAGAACTGCCTAAGAGGAACACAGTATAAAATGTAGGAGCTGTAATGTCAAGAAAATGAACCACTAGAGGAATCAGAAAAATTCACTCAAATTTATTTTTTGTGATGATTTTTACAGATATTTTCCATTGTTTCAGTACCAGTGAGAACTTTGAGACCCTGACTCTTACAAGTCTTTATTATGCTGAGTTATGTGAACTTGCAGGGAGTACTGTGTCCTGGGAGTTATACATCCTTAGTAAAACTAGAATGAATCTAGACTTTGATCATACTTTTCTTAACAGATGCAAATATTTTTGGAGTTCTCACAAACTTTCTGCTTACCTTCTCCAGTTGAAATTCTATTTTTTTATAGTTTCAGAGTCATGGGGTAAGAGAAGGACTTAAGTCACTGGTTTTCTTATGGTATTCACTATCTTTGCAGTCCTTAAGATGAAAAGCATCCCCTTAACCATGCAGATGAAAGTTACACCGTATTGCTGTATTTTTCCCAATAAGTTCTCACGCCATTAGAAAAAAACAAAAGAGCAAAACAGTAGCAAGTTCCTGGTCTATAAATTTTATATTCTTCCATAGAAAATGAAGAAGTTCTTCAGAAAGAACATTGTGTTTAATAACTACCCTAACTTTTATTCCTACTTGCTAGTGGTATTCCAGAAGAACAAAAGTAGAAGGATGGGAGATTTCACAAACAGAAGTTCTTACAGTAACTCAGGTTTCTAATCAAAAATAGATAACTAAATATGTTCTCTCTCTACAGTCATCATACTTGCAGAATCATTTGGAATCATTGTGCTTGGAAGTTGTGTGCTCTTATTTCAGGGAAGATATGACCAACTTCCAGAGTGCACAAGGATTTTAGGGTGGCTGCAAAAATGGCATTAGGGATGTCAACAATATCAAATAATTTTGGAACTAGAAAGGGAAGTTGTAGTTAGATAAATATTAATTTAAATGTCTGTTTGAAGGCATTTTTTTTTTTTAATGGGAGAGTTCAATGCAGCAGGTGGTGGTGATGATGAATTTTTTTGCCATGTTTTTTTTCCCAAGATTATATGATTTTTATTTTACATGGGATTTTTAGTAAAGGTGGATGCTAAACCCATGCTGCCTACAGAAATGAAAAAATGCTAAGAACACAACCGTTTCATTCAAAATTATCAGCATGCTGTCTATGTAGTGTGGGAGTAGATGTTTTAAAATGTGTGCAGATGTAAACAGAAAACAGTTTGTTTGGCTTGTTTATGTTTGTAATGTGGTTTCAAGAGAGGACATAGTAAAATGAAACAAGTCCTCTCTGTCAAAAGACAGTCACTAGCTGTATTCTGTGCCCCTCTTGTACTCATATCTTTCACAAATCAGACTTTGCACGCTGGCTCAGGTGATAATTCATTGCGCCACTGGTGTATTACATATCCCTGAGTGGGGGGGGGGGCACAATATTGGCTCACAACTGAATAATAATATGGGCAACTGCAGTTGTTGCAAAACTTAATACATAATTAAAAATACTCAATGAGTGGTTTATTTCTTCCTTACATTGTGCAGTTCTCACATTTTTGCAAAATATATGTAAAACATCACAGTAACTGAAAAGTGTCAGTAACTTGCTGGGCGCAGAAAAAGTTCTTTATGCTTTGAAGTTCCCTGAGTGCTGGTGCAGCACTTTGAAAAATTCCTTAATGAATGAGTAGTAGTTCTTGAACTAGTGATTTGGGAGTCCCCTGCTAGCACACTAATGATTCAGACAGCAGCATTAAATCACTTGCTTTAGTTTAAGTACTTCTTGAATGTACATAAAATCTCACTTTATTGGGAATTGAACTAACTACCTGCAGTCTGAAAAGCAGTAAGTTGTACACTTAAGCAAAGGTGAATTACTAATAAAGAAACAGCTTTTTCCAGTATGCACTTTTTGAAAGCTCTTAGCTGTTTGGGTCGAAGGATGGTACAACAGTTGTTGAAGCTTCACATGTTGAGCTCTATCATTCCTTGGAGAGATCTTTTTAGTGTTTTTCAGTGAAAAATGACACAGAAATACCATGATAAAGGTCTTTGGAAGACAGAAGAGGCAACACTTCAACAGTATTTCACATGTACATTAAATTTCCCTAATCTCTTCAGAAACTGCACTCCGTTTGCATTTTTGGCTCTGACAGTGACTTTAGAATAAAATTACTGTACTAGTATAGAGTCTACTTTCAACCTATGTTGATTTTCTGCATGTTTTACTTAAATATTATTAAAAGCTGTATGCATAGTTTTGTGAATTTATCACCCATGGGTTACACTGCTGAGTAGACCATTTGATAAATACTTTATCTGTTTTCTCAGTCCAGACCTACACCAGAAGATTAGCCAAAAATATCAGAAACAGTTCATAGATAGGATCTCCTGAGTAAACTCAAACACAAAAAGGAAACATACAGAACGTGGAAGCAGGGACAGATGATCTGGGAGGAGTATTGAAGCAGCATTTCAGCAGAGATGCTGCTTTAGGAAGGAAAAAGCCCAGATTGAACAGAATCTGCTCAGGGATATCAAAAGACAATGAGAAGGATTTCTATGTGTACAAAGGTGGTGAAAGAAAGAATAGGGAAAATGTGGGGCCCCTGCTAAATGAGGCAGGGAACCTACTGACACAGGAAATGGAAAAGGCTGAGATTCTGAATTCTTCTTAGTTTTAACTGATAAAAACATTCTTCAGAAATTTTAATTACTGAAGGCAGGGAAAAACCTGGTGCACGGAAAATTTACTCGTGGAAGATGATCAGGTCAGGGAATATTTAAGCAAACTGAACATACATAAGTACATGGGCTGTGATGGGAGGTCCTGTTTGACCAAACTGATAACTTTACATGAGAAAATTACAGTCTCAGTAGATGAATGTAGAGAAATGGGCAGTCATTAAGACTTTCTAGGTGTCAATAAGATTTTTGACATTCTTTTCTGTAACATCCTCATTGAGAAGCTGACAAAGTATGGATTGGATGAAGAGACATTGAGATGGACTGTAAACTGGCTAAAGACCCAGCTTCGTCCCTGCCTGCCACCGCGGGGCAGCGCCGACCCGGGGTGACCGAGCGCAGTGGCAGCGGCGACCGGCCCCGAGCGGCAGCGCCGGGCTGGGCTACCTGGCCCCGTCAGCAGCCCCTAGCCGGCCGAGCCTGCACAGCCCGAGCCGAGCCAGTAAACCCCTCCCTGCCGCTGTTCTGTTACTATTTGGCAACTTTGTTGCATGCGGGTCCTCGCTGCAAATGACAGAGCGGCTTATACTCGGGTGCGGCTTATTTATGGACAAAAAATGAAATATTTGCCAACACCCAGAGATGCGGCTTATACTCAGTGCAGCTTGTATTCGTGAATTTACTGTACATTTGTTCAATAATATTAGTTGAAAGTGGAGAAATCTTTCTTCCCATATGTCTGTTTTCTTCAGTGAGTACTATGTTCTAGTTTTATTGAAGGAGGCATTTGTAAACTTCAGAAATCAGAAACCATCTAAGACCATTCAGATTTTCTTTTTTGCTGTAAAGGAAAATTCCAAGCAAAACAAGTGAATTTATTCTTTCTTACAGAAAATTTTGTCTTTCACCTGAATTTCTTTCAAATAAGACAACAGCACTTTCCAGTATAGGTGGGATTGTCAGTTTATTATATAACACAAGAATCTCACTGCTTCTGATTCTCTTTCTCACATTTTTAGGCATTATGTGATGTCTGTAATGGAAAAATGTCTTGCCTCAGGCTTGCAGATTTTTTTCTTCTTTGAATATGTCAGATTGAAGGAGAATATTATTTTTAATCAATCTTCAGATTTGACTTAATGAACATTTAAGCCTTGAGTACAGTCTTTTTATCTGTCACAATAGGCAATCATCTTTTGTTACATGTTTCTGATTCTGGTATGCTGAAATTCCAAGGATAGTTTTTTAGTATCACCCTGTACAAGCCCCAGCAAGAGTCTGACCATCTCATGAGTCAAAAAATGAATATAAGACAAGAGAAAAATAAATTGCTATTCAAATTTGATAGATTAGAAAACTGAAACAAAATCTACCAAAACTACTCACGATCATACAGCAGTAAATGATTAATCGGGTACTCATCCCTGAATTTTCTCACCTCAAAATTTTGTCTCTTTAAGAGAATTCTTAATTTTTTCTTTACAGTTTTACTTACTATATTTTTGAAATGTAAAGAATGTGCCTGAGGAAAACAAATTATTTTTTAATGTTTTCCTAGTACATGGACTGTTGTATTAGAATCTCCTTCCTTTTGCTCCTAAGACAGGTAGAGGATGCTCTGCTCTCCTGATATGCAGACAGATATGGTGCAGTCAGCACCATACACTAAATAAAGTCTTCAGCTGTTTCAAGTTCAAAGTTCAAAGCTGTTTCCTTTCCTTCAGGCTACAGATTGTTTTCAATATAGAGTCAATTTGTGGGAAATCAAAAATCGTTTTTTAACCTCACTGAACAGACCAAGACCCAATTACACTTTATGAAGATGAGATGTATGTCAATGTGTAATTTAAAATATGCTGTGAGACCTCCTGTGAGCTCAGAAATTATCTTCTAAGTCATGGTTTAAAAAAAAAAAAAAGTGTTTTCTTCCTTTATCTTGGGATGTTTCTTTCCATGCAATGAACATTATCAGACTTCAAGCAGTCTAAAGGAAAAAAGAGCTTTTGCCTCTATATATTCATGGGAAAATATATGCTATCATTCTAGATTTTTTGACAGGAAAATAAACTCATACCAGTTTTTGCTTTCACTACCATTCTCTGAAGAAAATCCAGGATGCTGTTATGGTGAATCTTAAAGCTGTTCCTCTGCTTTCTATTTTGTTATGTTTCTGCTTAACACAATTATATTCCACTTTCTTGTATATTTGCCTTTTAGTAAGTCTGGTTTTATATTCATATTAGATATTCAGTTGTGTCCTTTTGGTACCATAAATTAAAATGTCACTGCAGACAGAAGTCTGAGACTGAATTGGGAGTAAGCAAATCTTGAATTTTTATCAAAAGAGTATATTTGTCTGTACATTTGAGAAAATGTAACTGTATGTAAACTTCACTGAATTTGATCAAATATTGTTTTGGGAAGCTGTTCAATGTTCTGATAATAACAGTATTAAATGTTTTTACTTTTATCTGATTTTGTTATTAAGGACTTAAGGTACATAAAAATTGATGGTGATTATCTATACATGAGTGAGTGAAAATTTATTTAAAATAGTAAAATACATTTTCTCTCTTTTCCATCTCATTAAGTGAAGAACTTTTTTTTTTTTCTGTAATGAATTGAGATCAGTAGTTGAGTTGTATTGCCTGTATGAGAACATTTTTCATTTACAACGAGTTGGAAACAAAATCGCTAGAAACCGTTTGGGGTTTCGTGCATTGAAAGGTTAATTGGTAAGACACAGCTATGATCTTTCAGCCAGAGATTTAGATAACTAATTTAGTATGGCTTCCTTGTAAATTAGATGTAATGCTTTAGTAAGTGAAGGGTCACTTTTTCCAATGGAATTCTAATGTGATCTCTAAATGCTGTTTTTCAGATTATACATGTGAGTAAGTACTAGTGCAAATGGCCTTAGGACTGTTCTAGTAAATTTTGTCATCACTACAGACACCTGAGCACTACTGCCTATTCCTACATTATGTTTCCAGTTTTTCACTTCCAGAGGATGTTTGAATAGGCCATGAGGAATTGTTTTTGATAGTATGGACTTCAGTAGTTAATTTCTTTTAAGTAAAGTGTTTAAGTGACCACGGGAAGTAGTATATCATTCAGGTCTTGAAAACACATTAAATGATGAACAAAGCAAAATATAGATAGATTTAAAACTATAGGTGACATTTTAAATTCAATGTTTAGAATTAATGTGTAAACAATAAAATGCTACTAAGCACTAAAAATGTAAGATGTTTGTTTAGCAGGAAAAACATTTTAACAGTAATGTTTGATTTATATTTTCATAGACTAAAAGAATCATTCAGGTTGGAAAAGATCTTAAAAATCATCAAGTCCTACTATTAACCCAGAAGTGTAAAATGCACCTCTAAACTATATCTCTCTGAGTATCATATCTACACATCTCTTAAATATCTCCAGGCACGGTGACTCCAACACTCATTTGCATTTGCTCTCTTCACTTTTCAGTTCCTTTCTCCTTTGCACACCTCTGAATATGAATTCGAGTCTGTGTATGGGAGCAAAATAGAAAAATCAATGCTGCTTCCCTCTCCACAGTGGTGGCAGAGACAGAATTCAGGCAAGAATTTGTTTTCCTTTCACTGAGTAACTGCATTGCTTTTTAGTCGAGGAAGATTTTCTGATACTACACTGGTTCCAAATAATTCAGACCATATATGTATATATATACAATATAAAGAGAAATAGTTATATCAAAAAAATGGAAGAAAGCAAGGCTATGTTCTTGACAAGACAAGATCTGGGTTCTAAAAATTTAGCTGAAAAGAACATCCCAGTAGTATAGCACTTTTCTAACTAATTTCTGTGAATAAATATGTATGTAAGGCTGCAGAACCTTAAATTCAATACATTAAAAATAATATTTTTAATACTTTCAGGGTCTAATTGCTACTCAAAGTGTTTTCATTTTATTGATCCACTTGACTCCCACACAGCTTTTCTCTTGAACTGTACATGGTTTTCAAGAACCTCTTATATTCACGTATCCACTTCAGTGATATAGTTACATTTATATCCACCAACACCTTGGCCCTGATCTCATACAGTTAAACTTAATTGGTGTAGTGGTAGAGTTAATTTCAAAATTTTGTGAGTATTTATATGGATCTTTACAGAAACATTCATGAGGGAAAAAAAATTCAGAATGTCTTTTCAGAAGTGAATACAAAGATTAGACATGGTAAAACAAGAGTACTTCTTTGTTTCATTTGTTTTTCTTAGTGATGAGAAATCTGCTAAATGTTTAAAGATGCATTAACAGTTCCCAGTAAAAATTCTGAATGCTGCATTCCTTTTCAGTCAAGAAATAGAATTAATGTCAGATTCTTGATTTCAGAGGATTTCATTCCCACACAGACGTTAATGCCTTATAAATATCAAATGATAGGCAGGTGGGATTATCCCTATTAAATGATTGTACTGATTTATAAAATCTAAATAAGATTTTAGGAATAGAAATAAAAATTTTATTTATAACAGAAATATTATATTATCTATAATATATATTTAATATTTATTCATAATTTCAATTTCATAAAATTTTCTAACATAAGAGGGAAATTTTTAACATGTATTACAGGTTGTTTAGTGCAAAAAAGCTGGTGAAAGGGATGGAAGGAAGGCCTTGCAAGAAGGGTGCTGCTGAGGACTTTGGACTAGTTCAGTTTGGAGAAAAAAAAGACTGACTGGGTCTTTCCAGCTTCCTGAGGTGGGAAATAGAAGAGGGAGGTGCTGCTCTGGGACTCATGGGAATGGTTGCCAGGGGAGGTTTGCTCTGGACATTGGAAAAGATTTCTTTGCTTAGGTGGTGGTCAACCACACACACAGGCTTCCTGGAGAAGTGATTGATGTTCCAAGACTGTCAGTGTTGAAGAGACATTTGATATGCTTTAGCATTTGGCCAGCTATTAAGTGGTCAGGTCGTTGGACTTCATCACTGCTAGTCCCCTCCAGCTAGAATACTCTGTTTTGGTGGTTTTTCTCTGTTTGTTTGGGTTTATTTATTTATTTATTTTACTATCTAAATCTGTGTTCATTAGTTCTTCTACTGTCAAGCAAATTAGTGAAATAAAGTAAATTTTAAAATCTGGTATTTTTTTTGTCCTAGGTATGTTCAGATATTTCTTGTAGTACCACAGTATCATTATAGTGGTAATTTAATTGAAGATATCATCTGGAAAGTGGCAACCAAGTTAAGTTCAGAGCACATTACTATTCAGGTTCTCAGGTATCCAGCGCCTCACTGTGCATTTGAGTGTAAAAAGTGTTCATTAATTTGGCTGAAAATATACCTCTAGAGTGCAAATTGAAATATTCTTTAACTTCTTCTAACATCAAGTTACTCTTTCCTCTAAGTTGAAACAAATGGAAAGAATCAGTTGCACCTCCTTGAACTTTGGAAAATTAAGGATTTTAAGTTGCCTGACACTAATTCATGTCTAATTCAACTCTGCATTTAATGGAAAGTAACTTATAAAGGAAAATAAGAGAAGGAAAAATTATGCTGATAGCAGTAAAAATATAGGTATAAATAACCTTAAACCTTGTTTTCACAGGGAACATTTTAATATGAACTTTGCTCTCTCTGGCATTAATAAAAAAATTAACAGTTCAACTAGAAATCTATCTATTTAACAGACGTTAAGAAAAAATTATGTCAGAAACTAAGAACAAAATGAATGTATAGTCAACCATCGTATATTTTGCATCTTCATCTTAAAATCCTCTACAGATGTGTGAGGGTACTGTTTCGAA
This sequence comes from Catharus ustulatus, assembly GCF_009819885.2. NCBI lineage: Eukaryota > Metazoa > Chordata > Aves > Passeriformes > Turdidae > Catharus > Catharus ustulatus. Next base: position 81,085,150 of record NC_046221.1, read on the forward strand.
CATAGGCTAATTCAGGAGATTATCCTGTAAATGCATTTAGACTGAGAAAGTGTCCCACCTAGCTCTACCTGTCATTGTATTGGTTAGCATATGTCATTGCTCAACAGGAATTTGAAAGGAATTTAATTTTTTTTATTATTATTTCATCTTCTCTTCTATGACATCAGACTGGTTTAAGATGTTTGGGGGTTTTTTTGTTAGTTTTGTTTTGTTATATAGACATACAAGTGATGTCAATGCCACCACATTCATTGGTGCTTCAGCTCTTCTCTTTCCTTTGCCAGGTGGTCATGAACCAAGTATTTGGGAGTAAAATTATTTTTGTTTCCTGCCTCCAGAAAGTGAATTTTGTTTTGGTTTAACTTTTACCTGTTTGAGAACAAGCAATTGATTATTGATTTTAGATTATAGGTAAGGAATAGCTGAAAACTTAAAATATAAGCTGAAGACTTCAACCATTTTCTCTGTTGTCTCCAAGTTTGCTTTTTTCTGTAGGTAAAGATATGACAAGATATTTATGGGTTTTAATCTCTTTAGGAGCACCAAGAAAAAAAGGAGTTTTTAAAACTGTCTTTTCTAGTTTTTGTTAGCTTGCAGATATCCTTTTCATCTGTGTACTGCAACACAAATAACTAGTAGCTGACAGTCCACATTCACAATGGTTAAACAAACTGAGATTTAATGAAAGGGTAGATGACACTAGCAACTAGTAAAACTAGCAAGATGTCACAAAATCAAGAGGATTTTAAAAAGTTAACTGTACTCCAATAGTCTGATTAACATTGTTACCTTCTGACCTTCCTAGGGTTTTGTTATTTGAAGATTTTTTTAATTTGGTTTGGTTTTTTTTTTATTTTGCAGATATAAATTCATTATTAATTTAATCAGTCTGTTTTTACTCATAGTGTTTTTCTAACTTAGAAGCCAGAAATTGATATTTCACATGATACAACATATTGCATAACTTGTAAAAAAAAATTCACTTTTCTTTTTACTGAAACCTGTAAATGATGATTTACAAGAACATAGTCAGTATCACAATGACACTTGAAATTATGTGTCTGTACTTCATAACACAACTGACTCAGTTGTGTATTTTTGATATTTTTGATATTGTCTCTTTTTTTTTTTTCCTTTTTTTTTATCATTTTACTTAGTATGTGTATTTGGCAGAAATTTCCCTTAGGGGAGCTAGGGCTCTAGATGTCACTAGAATTCAAGTTCTCTGAATGTTAGGGTACAAATTGATCAGTGATTCTTTATTTTAAACTTGCACAAAATTGTGCACTACTGCAATAAAATGACTGGACAAAGGAAACTGAAAACTGTTAGTTTGCAAGGGCAAAACCTTTCTGACAGTAAATATGGATCTTCAAATGTCAAGAGGGACTAGATTAAATCCATGGGTTTCTTTCAATCTAATATCGTTAAGAATAATTACTTTATAATTTTCTTTAAATGTTTGGCTAATACAGATACATGTGGTACAGAAGCTGTATCTGTGAAAGCACAGCCAAGTAGAAAAAAATCAGATTTCAAAGTTTTGCACAAATACACTGTTGTGATTTGACAGTGGCCAAATGCCAGGCACTCAAAAGTCACTCACTCACTCACCCCTGCCACAGCAGGACCGAGAAGAAAAAAAAAAAATTAATGAAGGGTTGATGAGTTGAAATAAGAACTGGGAGAAAACACATCAATGGCAAAACTGGCTCAACTTAAAGATACAAAACAAATTTATTAGTAACACAGTCAGAGGAGGATAATGAGAAGTAAAATAAGCCCTTAAAAACCACGATTTTTCCCCAGCCCCTCCCTCCTTCCCACTGACAGCACAAGGAGACAGGGCATGAGGAATTTGGTCAGCTCATCACCCCAGGTTTTCCTCTGCTGCCCAGGGTGAGGAGTCCTTCCCCTATGAGACCATGGGATCCCTCTCAAAGGAGACAGTTCTGCGTGAACTTCTCCAGTGTGGTATCACTCTCACAAGCAGCAGCCAAACTGCACCTGCTGCAATGTGAGTCCCTCCCAGAGGTACACAATCCTCCCAAAACTGCTGTGGAGTAGGTCACTCTTCCAGGAGTACAGTCCTCAAAGGACAGGCTGCTCCAGCCTGGGAACAGGGCTTCTCTCTCCACTGGGTCTCCCACTGGATCTCCCACTGGATCACAGCCTCCTCCAGGCATCCACCTGCTCCGGCATGGGCACCTTCCCCATGGGCTGGAGTGGATCTCTGCATCCCTGTGGATCCCCATGGGCTGTGGGTGGATCTCTGCATTCCCCATGGGCTGGAGTGGATCTCTGCATCCCCCATGGATCCTCTTGGGCTGTGGGTGGATCTCTGTATCCCCCATGGATCCCCATGGCTGCATGGCACAGATGCTTCACTATAGTCTCACCACAGCCTGCAGAGGAATCTCTGCTCTGGTACCTGGAGCACTTCCTGCCTCTCCTTCTGCACTGACTTTGGTGTCTCCATGTTGTTTCCCTCACATGTTCTCACTTCCTCCTCTTCCCTGCGTAAAAAAATGGAAAAATAATTGTGTGTACTTTGTCTTGATTTTCTTGTTAAATTTGTCTCACAGAGGCATTATCGCCATCTCTAATTGTCCCAGCCCTGGCCAGCAGCATGTCCATCCTCAGAGCCATCAGGGATTGGTTCTGCTGGACATAGTAGAAGCTTCCAGCAGCTTCTGGCTGAAGCCATCTCCTTGGCCACCCCACTACCAAAAACCAGGCTGTGCCAAACCAATACATACATGAACACAAAGATGGTGACTTAATGGGAGCCTTTAAAATACCCAAACAGACAAACAACCAACCAAAGTCATGAGAAAATAAAATGGAAAAAAAAAATTAGCAAACCAATAGAACTGGGCATTTTTCTCAAATCTCAGCAAACACCAGAAAACAAATCAGATTAACATACTCCAACTATTGTAGCATTACAAAGATTTAAGGATTTCTATGAGACTAGAAACTACTTTTAAATGTGTACTCTTCTTCCATGATACAACTCTTTTGAATATTTTAAGTATTAAAAAAAAAAAAAAAAAAAAAAAAAAAGTAAGTTTGAAGATATATGCTTGGTTGCAACTTTTCACCTAAATATTGATTAAAAGCAATATTCAGGCAATATTCTTGCTTCAAGCAAGTTATTTTTACCACTATCACTCCATTATCTTGTTTTTAATGTACCATTAAAATGTTCTAGCACTCAGATGAAAATAGACTTTGGATGAAGAGACATCAGTTAATCTTGAAACTTGCAAGTCTCAAAAATTGTTAACAAAGGAGAAATAAGAGAAATTGTATGAGACTCCATTATATTGTTGTTGAAAAAGAAATACAAAACCCTCAAGTCATGGCCACTCTGACATAAAAATAATTATAAAACAAGATTTTATTTAATGATAGCAGGGCGATTACAGTAATTTCATGACCATAAGGCGCACCGGATTATAAGGTGCACTTCCAGGTGTCAGCAAATTTCCAAACTTTTGCCAATATATATGGCGCACTGGACTATAAGGTGCACTTTTTTTTTACAGCAAGGATTCGCCTCCGGCGCCCCCAACGTGGTTGCTGGCAGAAGCCCCGCCTCCACCCAGCAGCCACGGTGCCATTGGCCCTCAGGCTCGCCTGCACCCAGCAGCCATGGCCCTACCGGCTCCCCCTGCGGCTCACAGCTCACACTTCCGGGTTGGCAAATTTCTGAACTTTGTCTATATATAAGGCGCACCAGACTACAAGGCGCACTTCCGGGTTCGGGCCAAAATTTTAATCACAAGGGTGTGCCTTAGAGTCGTGAAATTACTGTATTTTAATTTTGCAAACCAGAAGTACATAGTTCCCTCACTCTTAGAGAATCTTGAATGATAGTGCAATATATATAATTTCTTGAATATTATTGTGAATGCTGGATACCTTGTTTTACCTTCTGTGTCATGCATTGGCTCTCATGATTTCAAATGGATGTGTGTGTGGCTATATATCTTGATCTCAAGAAATACTGATTTAAAAGACTTTGAAGCAGCTATTGACAGAAATTAGTTTCCTGACTTCTTACTGCCTAACTACGTTGTTGTCTTGTGGGTACAAATGAAACTCTAACACTTTTTAGTTGTTTCTCATTTCTGTCTTGGTTTTGTGTAGTTTTTATTACTTTCATTAAATACTTTCTTCATCAGTTTCTTCTTCCACATATACCACAATCAACTTCCAAAGCTGAGTTCACTTAGATTTGTTATATTCACATTCCCTTCAAGCAAGCTGTCTTCTGTGTTGTTTTAATTTAACATAACTTTTTTTTTTTTGGTACAGATAAAATAATTTGAAGAAAGGAGTAACTCAGAGGATGATTAAGATTATATTTTAAAGTGAAACTGATAAGTTCAATAGAAATTAGGCTAAAAAGACAAATTACAGGTTTGGTTTTTTTTATAATTAATGTCTGTTGTTTTAATTTAATAATAAAACTGTCACAGAATCACAGACTGGTTTCTTAATGAGAAAAAAAAAAAGTAATAGTATTGGTTTTTTTTCTTAGGACTGTGAAAACTCATGTTTTCTATTTTTAACTTAAATGTATCAAGAAGTCCTTAAAATTGGTAAAAATTTTCTGAGAAAACTTAAAACATTCTAATGATGATAATGACTTCAGTAGTTTGATTTCTCTTGATAATGTCTGCTGCTTCTTCCCTGCTTAATATACTCCATGTGCATTTCTAAAAATGTGTGTTGAGTATTAAGAGGCACCTAGGGGCTATGCTTCCTGAATTTCACATGGTTATTGAAATAAAGTAAAAAAACAACAACCTTACTTTCTTTTTGGGTTTTTTAAATTCTCCTCAGTAAATCAAAAAATATAATGTTGTGCAGGAGTGGGAGGTGTGACAATTAAATAGCTACTCTTGGTAAGTTTTGCATAGAATCATAGAATGTTAAAGGGCTGGAAAGGACCTTAAGGGTCATCAAGTCCCAACAGCTCCCACTATGCCAAGCTGCTCAAGGCCTTCTCTGACCTGACTTGGAACATTACCAGCATTGCAGCATCCACAGCCTCTCTGGGCAGCCTGTTCCAGCGTCTCACCACTCTCACAGTAAAGATTTTCTTCCTAATAGCTAATATAAATTTCTCCTCTTTCAGTTTGTACTAATTCCCCCTTATCCCATCACTAAAGTTCCTGACAAAGTCACTCTCCAGCTTCACTATAGGAAAAGATACTGGAATGTTACTGTGAGATTTCCACATAATCTGTTCTTCAGGCTGAACAGCCTCAACTTTCTCATCCTGGCTTTGTAGATGAGGTTCTCCAATCCTCTTATCAAGTTTGTGGCCCTCCTGTAGACTTGATCTAACAGTTGCATGTCCTTCATAATCTGGGGACACCAGAACTGTACGCAGTTCTACAGGTGGGATCTCACAGGAGTAGAGGAGCGGGTGAGAATCACCTCCTTCAGTCTTCTGGCAATACTCCTTTTGCTGCATCCCAGGATTCCATTGTCTTTCTGGGTTGTAAGCACAAATCTGAGTGCCATGTTTTTTCAAAAATTATGGATAATGACTCAGCAGCTTTGTCTACCAGCTCCCTGAAGACCTGCAAATTAATTTCATTGGCTCCCATGGACTTGTGAACATTGACGTTACTTGGTCTTGAACCTAACTCTCTCCTACAATGGGCTTAGGGTTTTCATTCTCCCAGTCCCTGTCTTTATATTCTTGACATGGGTGGCGTGGCAAGAGCACTTGTAGTTGAAGATACATAAAGAACATATCTTTATGATATTGTTCTTTCTCTATGATCTAAATGACTTTTTTTTTTAGACTCTTGAAAGTTTGTGGTAAACGATGTTGACACATTTTATTTCAGGAATTTGTGGAAGCAAAGTTACGTACACATCTCTTGAAAATCTGGTAAGGATTGCCTGATAGGAATATTTTTATATCGTGGCCTATTTATGAGCTTCCTTGTTGATAACATTTTAAAAGAATGCACAGATGACATTCAGTTTTCTAATTTGCTTTTAAAAAGGTAATCCTTTCTAGAGATTTATTTGCTTAAGATAATGAGGTAGGATTACATCAGAATTAACTGCAATGCTATTAAGTGTTGGCTTTTTTGTTTGTTTAGTTTTTTTTTTTCCTTGGGTCTAGCCTTATGTTTTCAGTTTGAAAGTAAGCTGAGATTTATTTTTCCTAGGTTACAAAACAAATTCAAGACCAGAAGACAAAAACGTTAGCTGAGGTAGTAATTCTCCTGAAGAATTAAGAAACCAGTGTCTTCGAGGTATGTTTGTTTTGAAATGTTGTTAATGATTTATTAATCTTGATGCTATGCATGAGAGCAATGGTGAGTGCTTTGAACATTAGTGATTATTCTGCATCTTCAGATGTAGCTCATTTGAAAGGAAACTCCAATTTTTTTTAATTTTATAAGTATTGGGAATAAGTTATAAATGTGCTTCTGTTTTATGTGACAGTATCTTTCTGTCTATAAAATTAGACATACCCACCTGCACAGTTAAAAATCTAGAAGTATTCTATATTCTTTCTGACTTAACAGTTGCTACTTTCTTTATGTGCTGTAGGTACTGAGAAAAATTTCCAAATAAGAATGTTCAGGAAAAAGCTGTAAAACAGAAGAAATGCATATTACTATGTTTTAAATAACTACAATAAACCTTTCTATCAGCTAGATGTTAAAGAGCATGTATAGAAATAAATTATTAATGACCCCATAAGGGAGACAATAAAAAGTCATCAGTAGGTAGACAGATTTATGGAAGATAAACTAAAGAAATTCATCACTGCCTTTTCACAAGTTTAAAAAAAAACATATTTAACACTCTTTTTCAGTTACAAAATGTTTGAACTCAGTAAATTGGATTCCACTTTTGTAAATGTACCAGCGAGTCTTGTGGGGAACTAAGGAAATTGAGCTGATGCTAATTTCATTTTAGGTCTAGTTATCACTTAACATGTTCAGGAGCTTAAACAAGGCAAAATACAGTCTTCATACATTCAAAAATACCAGAGCCTGGAAAGCACTTTTTCTGTTACTTTTTGGAAATTTCTTTTGTAGTTTAACTTTCCTGGAATGCCTTCCATCCCTGGTTTTCTCTTTCATTCAATATATTGAGTTTCAAAGGATTTTATTTTTTACTCTTAGAGGATGTATTTTCCACAACAGTAAAAGTGCAATTCCTCTATCTTTTATTACTTCAATTCTCACCTGAAACTTCCTTGTTTTTGCAGGAGGTGTATTTCACCAGCACGCATTCTTGTTTCTTCTACATTCCCACCAGATCTGTGTAATTTTGCTCACATTTGAACTGATAGGAGCATGTAGAAGTTTGGCTAGTGACACAAATATCTCATGGTTGATAAGTACTGCAAGCCTATAATGTGACACACAGATTTTGTCCAAAAATAATTTTCTACTAAAAAAGGAACCAAAAAACGCAAACACAAACTCAGTTTCCTCCTCCCTCAAAGACTATAATTATTTAAACTCTGTTTAAAAAATACCTACTCAGGACTGCTGATCTTTAGAATTTTTTTCTTTGTCTTTGCTTTAGATGTTTAGGTGTTCAAAAACAGGTGTGAAGACTTTAGAATTGAGGAGTTCCATGTGTTATCTTTGTATAATATCATTCGCAGTGACTAGATTCAGATTTTTTGCCTCCTAGTTTTTGTAACCACAAATACCTCTCTTTTATTGTCAGTCTTTTTCCCTGGAGAAGCAGTATTTGAAGTACTGTAATATATGACAAGAGGGAAATCAGCAAATATTCACATATTTTACCCTATTATTCTTTTATCTGCCAGCATACCTAAATTTTGTATTGGAGAAAGGAATTTAAAACTGTTGTTGAAAATTTGATGAGACTCTACACATGTACCAGTGACATCTGGGAAAAATATTTTTTGATAAATGAAATCAATAATAATAAAAGGCCTTTTCCTGACTCCCATTGAGATACATATTGTTCCTCAGAGCACAATTTGTCTTGCAGATTGCATTTGATTTGTAGTCTAAGGATAGAAGCTCATCATATCCATGTTAAATACATGTATTTAAGAAGTATGCTAAGGCAATATTTTTATATTGAGTCATGAGGAAAAATGTGTAAAAAAGATAGATCTCACTTCACTGAGTCTTGCTGAAACAAGACACCAAGTAACATATTTAATCATTTTAAATCAGTGTACTTTAGCTTGTGATTTTGATGTGTTTTTGTCTAGCCTGATCCCTCAGTGCTCCCATGCATGCAGTATTTCTTTTCATATTTTTTAAGCCTTTATAGAAACTTCACTTTCTCCCAGTTACAGAAAAATAATTGTAAAATGTCACACAAAAATAGTATAATATGAGGGAAAACAAAAGAAGCAAAGCATGTCTACCCTTTCTCATTCCATCTGTCAGATTATTTAATCTTACTCGGTTTAATATTTCTGTCATTTTAGACTATTGTGTGTTGGACAGGTTACCGTCTGATTTCAAATGGATTTTGAGTGGATTATTTAATCTGCAGTACCAAATGCATACTGTATTCTTTTGATATATTTACCTTTCAAAATTACTACATGAAAATAGCTTATACATGGGGCAGCCTATATTTTCATGTCTGTGTAAAAGTCTGACTTGATACATGCAAATGAAAGTTTTAGAGCTACCTTGTGACAGATATGTATTTATAATGGGGCTAAAGAAACTCAACATTCTTACAAGTGTTGGTATATGTTGGCCTTACTTGTCAAGATATAAAACTAGAAATTAATTGCCTAGAGTAACGTACTTTGAGTCAACCTTGAATTTTAGCCTAGTGCAAGACTAATTGGTATATCACTTCCCTGAAAATTCAGAAATATTGCAGAATATTTTGAGTATTTTTTGAAATGGAGTTGAAAAATATTTTAAAGCAGGAAGTTGACTGAAGCATACAAAAAACTGCCAACTTAAATTTTGAATATATGAGCTTTCAAGGTTTTCCACTCTGAAAGTAAATTAAAAAATGAAATGGTGATGAAAAAAATTTCTGTCACTCTTGGAAATAATTTCTGCCTTCAAAATCAGTATAAACTGATCCATATTATTCTCAAGTTTCAAAGGAATTTATTTCATTTGAGATAATAATGTAAAAGGCCAAGGAATTTATCAAATAATTTTTCATACTGTAAGTCTTGAGAAAAAAAAATATTTTGAGACCATTTCAGCTTGCTTACATGTGTCAGAAAATATTATTAATTTGATCGTGTAACAACCACAATATGCAAGTGTTCTTGTGAAATCATGAAAATAGTAGATATTCAACAATTTCATCCAAATACATTAGAAGGATTTCAAGGTAAATTTCTAAACACTAGATCAAAACTTAGTGAAAAGTCAATCATTACTACAACTAGACTGAACTAGGTTCGGGTTTATTTGGAACCTGTGTGCAGTTTTCTTTTGTGCAACCATTCTTGTTTAAAAGTACAAAACCTAGGTATTTTGTGAAATCTGTCACAGCTTCAAGTAGCCTGTGTGCTCCCTTTTGGAGTCATAAATAAAATCATTGATTTCCTTAGTAAATGTAGTGGCAGATACTTCCACTGTAGGACTTAAGCAGCAGAAGTATAGGTGAGGATTGCATGTGAAAGAAACAAGCAGGAGGAATCAGGAAGAAGGGAAAAAATAATTTCATTTATCATTTATTGCATGGATGGAAACAGCATAATATTCCAGCCTGAAATGGCCAGTTGGTCAGTCTGCCTGTGTAGAAGAGGTGTATCTTCAGGCAGAGGTGGAGAGGTGCAGCCACACCACACCAGGGCTGAAGTAGCTGCCAAGGGCAACCAGTGGTGATCCAGGGTCCTGGTCTGGCCCTTGGCAATAGGGCATTGCTTTGACTGGGCTCTGCTGCAGAAGCTGTACCCTTGGAAGCAGCTTGAGAGTGAAAGGCAGGCTTGTCTCACACCTGCAAAGTACACACTGGGTGTGATCTGATCAGCAGGGGTCAGCTTGTATACAGGAGTTTGATTCCAATTGGCTGCTACTGGCACATGCTAATCTGCTGTCTGTGCTTTTACAGACTTTGGTTTAAAGAATTTATTTAAAATCTATTTTAAAAAAATAATTTAATTTAGTTAAAATTTATTTAAGCAGATCCAAAAAGACGCAGACATTCAGATTTCTATTACCAGTTTTCCCTTGACCTATATAACTCAAAAGTGTTTATTGGTTTTCAGCTGCTCCAGAGAAATTGCAGGATGTAAAAAAATTACAGATACGTTTTGGTTTTTTTTTTTTTTTTTTTCTTTCAGAACTCATGGGAGCTGCTTAGCAAATGCCACTAAGAGCACTTGAATTCTAGGATATACAAATCCACAAATGTCAGTTTTTACCCAGAATTTCACTATTACCATGTTCCAGTTTTATGTGTTTGCTAGCAATATGAAGTGGTTTATTTTTCCAGCAAATATTTGCTTGTGGTTTTTGATGCTTGCTTCTTAGAGTTATGGTTGGGGCTTCTTATGCTGCTTTCTTATGAAACAGCTAAATAGTGTAGTACAACTCTTTTGAAATATGGGTTAAAAATTAATGTTTCTTCTGATGGAAAGAGTAGTTAGTCCTTCTGTTTCTTATGGTGAAGTGAGTTTAATTCTAAAAGACGTTCAAGTTCAAACAAAATAAAACTTAACTAAAAGCAAAATAAAACTTAAATTAACCTGTAAGGTTGCCTGGAAGGAAATATGGACTAGCCTTATTTTTTCCTAATACTCTAAAATCACAGTGTCCAGATTTGTCCCGTGCTCTAGGGAATTTTTTATATTTATTTTTAATGGATCAATTTTTAAATGTTGTAACTGTCCCTGCTCTTGAAATAACGTTCCAGCCATCTATAGATAGAACACAATTAACTTGAGGCAAAAGAGGGAAAACCAGAAAGGAAATACATACTATACACAGAGCATCTCTCTGTATTCAATGTCAGTTTTAATGGGTCTGTAATTAGGTCAATAGACTGATTGATATCAGCACTTAGCTTCCTAGGTGACATCACCCTCTGCTTCATTACCTAATAGAGATTAAGATGGGGACTCATAGAAAATTCTGCTTCCTGGACTGGGAAAAGTAGCTAATTAAATAAGCTGCAGACTTGACAATGTCTGAATTATTTACCAATATATCCACATAGATACATCTCCAAGTCGAGACTAATAGGAAGGAAGAACACAGAGCACATGACAAAACAGACATGCTTGAAGTCCATGTATCTGAAGGAGTCTAATTTAAAGAAACTATTTTAGAGATAGTCTGTAACTGGACTCATTGTGAGTAAAATTATGGTTTGTTTAAAAGTTTTATGCAGAAAAACTAAGTCAAAATACTGGCAAGAAGCTTCGAGATTAAGCAAAAAGACAGCTGTTATAATGCATGGTCAAATGGACAGAGATCTTGGCATGATCCAAAGAGCATGTGATTCACAGAGATCAGCAGAAAGAAATAATGAGATAGGTGTCTCATATAGCTATAAATAGAAAGCTCATAAATCCAGCAAAGGACACAGCTTTGAGTGGTTCTTAATTTAAAAATATTTTCTGTGTTTTTAATTCAACATATAAGGATGTGTCTGCATAACACTAAAATACAGCAAGGACCTTTCACTGATCCTTGAAAAATGTATTATTATTAAGGTGCTGTATGTTGCAGCTGAAAGAGATTGATGCAATCATTAGTGCTTTTTTATTATTTTGTTGCTAGGGAACCTCTTCCTTTTTTAACTTTCTATTACTTTTTGGAGATAGTATTTACTCAACACTGATTTAAATTCATAGGATGAAATATTTAAAACATGACTTTTGAGATTTTAGGAATTTTTTGTTAAGAATGAAAAAGCAAGGAAGTATATTTTTCTTAGTATTGTGTCTTAAGATATATTTGGGTTTAAGAGAGACTGCTGACTGATATAAAATTACCTTTAGTTTTGAGAGGACTGTAAGGGATAAGGTTAGATAAGGCTGGGAGAACTCACACCTGATTGTATCAGCAAGCTGCAGCATGAAAATAAATGCCTGCCTGTGAAAATAGAAGAAAAATGTGTGAATTTTTTTGGTAGATGATATTTATGAACAAGTTGAATCTCAAAGATTTCTGCTACAATTGTAAGAAATTAGTTCACATGTGGCATGTATAACAAATTTGCTTATTCTTTTGATATCCTGCAAGAGTCCTCAGACATATATCTGTAAGAAGTAAAAATTAACTGGTTTATATACATATATGTATATGCTTTCAAATAAATTAGGAAACACTGTGTAAATAACATTTTGATGCATTTTCATACATACAGGTTTTCATCTTTTATTTGCCGTTTGTAAGTTCTGAGCGTCAAAATGCACTGACAAATTAACACCTGTGTTAGTTTTGAAGTCGTTTCTGTTGAGAGGTCTTAGTGTCATGTTTGATGTAGGAAATAGCAGGGATACCCTAAGAAATTCTGCTACAGTGTTGCTCCTGACAAAAAGAAAATCAAATAACACTGATTTAGAAGCACTAAGAATAGGCTTAATCCAAGTCTGAAAGCTCTAATCCAAAGTTATACAGAAGCTGTACTGAACAAGATGAATGGCTTACTGGTACCTGATCTGACAGGGGAAGAAGCAGAAATTAGATATGATAAATATCTCAAAGTTTTAAAACAATTACCTGCATCCCTTTGATTTTTAAGGCTAGAATCATCAGAATAATTTTTTTCCACAGTGCCTTCTTTTTGGCTCAGCTCTAAAATCAAACTGAATTCTTTGTTAATCTATGAGTCAGTAATAGATCTGAATGCATCAAACCTCATGAGTTGCCCTTTTCATCAAATAGAGGGAGAGAAAGAAGAAATTAATTTAAGTAAACACACATACTTTAAAACATAGTCTTTTCTAAAATTGCTTGTGTTTCTGTGCAATATATATCTTTAGAAATCACTGTTATAATTTTAAAAAAGAAAGTAGTGGATACTAACAGCTCTTGACAGGTCATCTTACTAGTCATTAGCCAGAGGTTTTATCTCATTTGCTTCCAGAGTTAAAATTGTGAGCAGAAATTGAGTGGTGAGTGTGAACACAGCTACTGCCCAGAATTTCCAGCCATACAGTAGTTTGAATGGATAAAATGGACATAAGCTTGGTACTTCATACAGTCTAATGAGATGAATATAAATATTTTGACATTTCTATTTTATGCTGTCTGTGAAGACTTATTCACAAGAAGAGATAAATAGGTATGTTCATTAGTTCTATTCCTGTGGCTTTCAGAAGTATGCAGGATCACTTTAACAAAAAACAACAATTGAAAAACCCAACCAAACAACTAAATAAAAAAACAAATCTAAGAATAAAACCACCTTACCGCCGCCAAATATAAAATAAAACAAATGAAAAGAAAATTCTATGCTTTTCCTCATTGTTTTTTAAACATGTAGACAGAAGATTTCTCAGTCTCTCACCTTCCTCCATTTCTGAAGCACATGTGTCAGCTAAGAAAAAAAATCATTGATCTTTAACAGCTACCAGGAAATATCTGCTAGTCTGCTCACACAAGCTTTTACTCTTCTATTTCAAACCTTTTATTCAGGACAACTTGTACCAACATTTCAGAAGTAAATTAGGCAGCCCGTTACTTTTAGGTTTGCTGCAGTCTAATATAGGTGTCTGTATATGCCTGCCACTTTTAAATCCACTTGCTACAGCAGTGCCCCAAGGTTTTTTTAAAGCGATTCCAATGGTTTTTTTTATCATTGCTGATTTTGGCTGGTATGAGTACTTGCTCTCCAAAGAGCGAGTCCCAGCACAGAGTTTTAGTTTTTAGGTTTTTAGTTTCTTAGAAATCCTTGGTTTTGCTTGACTCTCCTTGAGTGACAGACCACTTTGCAATGGTTGTGACTATATTTTTTTTTAAGAATTTTTCTAACTAAACCTGTGATCTATTCATTAACAGTTTGGTGTACATTTTGTGCACACAGTTGTAGTGAGGAGCTTTTTATTTTCATTCATGTCAAATTTTTTCAGAATATAAGGAGGATTTTAGTTCTTTGTGATTTAGATCCCAAAATTCCTCAAGGTGTCTGAATTAAGAAACTTTGTGCATCCCTGAAATATGCCATATTACACCAGTGAAATAATTTCTGATACCTCGAAAATAGAAGACAACTGCATAGGTTTTAGCCCCTCTTCTTAGTCACATTGAATTCAACTGGACCTAATGCTTCAATATAAGAAAATAAGTGGATACACAAAAGTGACTTATTTTTAAAGCAGGCTTATAAATTATCCAAATTTGAAAAAGAGACACATTATGCATGAAGGGTTTAATAACTGAAGGACATGGATAATCCCTATTAAATAGATTTATACTGAACTTTGGCAGCTGATACGATCCTGTAGAGTAAATCTGAATTTCCAAGTCTCACAATACATGATTATTCCTGAGATCTTTCCTAATGTGATGCAAAATTGCTTTTACTCTAATTGTTTGCAGTAAATTAAAAAAATAAAATTAATGAAACTTGTCAATGGGCAAAGCAGATGTGTTTTATTTATTGTCCAAGGTGATTCATATATCATCTTACAATTGTCATTTTTCTGGGGGAAATATCAAATGACTATTATTGGGGAGACTGGCTAATCTTAATTCTAAAAGATAATAAAGGAGTGAGTTTATAAAGCAAAAAGCACCTATAATTACAAGATATTACAAGAGGTTTTTAAAATAGACATTTAATTTAAGTAAACACACAAGTAATAAGTAATAATAAGTAATAGACAGGATTTAATTGAGGAAATAGAAGGTCACTGGTGCAGATGAGGCTAGAATGTAAACATTTTCAAGCAAGCACCCACTCAAGGCTCTATATGCACATGACTTTTTTGTTGAAACATACCTAAACTCCTTCTGTAATCAAGCTAGCTTCTGTTCTTAATGATACATAATTGACAGCTGACTGAACATTGCAGTTAAAGCAATCCATCTCAGAAATCCCTCAATGATCTATTAATTACTGTTTCCAAGTAACATTGAACTAACTCTTTCAAAGTGACAATATAATATAAGTAAATTTTCTTCCAGCAAGTAATGGTAGAAAATAGAAGGTCATTTACATCTCCATTTGCTTTTGTTCTTTTGGAATTTTTTTTCCTTTTAGTTTGAGAACGTGCGGCTTGGGAGTATTCCAGGCACAACACAAAGTCCTTCCTTAGTCTCATTTCCCCACCATGAAAATTATAGAATTCCATTTAGAAGTAAAGAGAATTTGAAGGAAACATGTCATATGTTTGTTTATATTAAATTTGAAATGTACAGAACCTTATTTATATAAATAGCTTATATTTGAGAAATGCAACTGATATCTTGCACTGAAACCTTTTTTTAAATATTTGTACATTTCAGGAAGTTTTTTTTGTAAGGTCACTTGATTTAGAAATTGACTTTGAGTATCATGTTTCATTCAACGAGATTTGATGGGGTTTTTTTTTTGTGTAACAAGTCAGGAGTTTCTGGTTTGGTCTACTTTCTTTAATATTTTTTTTTAAGACTGGAATGCCTATAAATTGCAATCAGAACATGATACAGAGTTCAATAAATACCTTAAAGGAGATAAAACAAATGAAATTAATTAAAACCCTTGCATTCAGCAGCATTGTTTCATTCTGCCTTATCTGGGGCACTTTGAATTTCCTAAATTCTGTCTTTTGCTATATTTACTGCTAAGACAAGAAAAAGAGAAAATGCATGTGTACTAAGGGCAGCCTCTGAAGGTTAAGCCAGCTTAGTGAAATCACTTCTTCAAAATTCTATGTTATTCTCTTGCTGGAGAGTTTTCCAATTAACATTTAATGTCCAGGCTTCCATTTCATGGATCAAATTAAAAGCATCCTTCCGCAAGGTCTTCCTCAGGTGATCTGAAAATTCTCTGATGTGATACTTTTCAATTGCCTGTGTAATTTACATTTTGTTGCATTATATGATCAGCGATCTATGGAACAAGAAGTAACTTGGACATAGTATATAGTCTTCCAAATCCAACCAGTCTAACTGTGTTTCTTTTTTGATAGAGCGTCTCCAGCAGTTCCAGAGGAAGAAGGTTTAAGCTTTAAACACTTATTATTCATCTTTGACATCTAAGGTTTTCAAGTGGTTAAATAAGAGTTCATTTATCCTCTATTTCATTTACTATGTGCTCTCATATTAAATGCAAATCCATGTAATTTGGTGATAGAAGGAGGATGTCATTAAGATTCATGAGTAGGAAAAGGTGTTAACAGAACTGCAAAGGTTACAGGAATTTAGCCTCTGCTTAAGGTAAATCAAGCTCAAAAATTACCTCATTCCTGTAACATGAATGTTAAAGGAATGTTACAGTTTCTGAAACTGTAACTGACAAGAAAATTCAAAATTAATTTTCATCATCTGTGTACATCAATCGCAAAAGAAAATATGCATTTAATAAATCGAGTTAGTGTCGATTTCATGCATTTTGTAATGTATTTTCTTTTATTCAGTATAACGGTTAATATTATTGCAAACTCTTATGAAACTTTCATGGACTTCATTTCAAATTTTATTTTTTGAAGGAGAATTCTTAAAGTGAACTAAATTAAAAGATAATTACTCAGTATCATAGGAAAAACTGGTAGCTTTTTATCACTTCTAGTGCCAAATTTTACATTTCATCTAAACTGTCACTTTCAGAAAGTTTAGAAATCAAAGGGCCAGTGAACTCTGCCCTCGACTTCAGTAGAGCTGAAATTCAACAGAAATTTTAGTAACATTTGGGTAATGCAATATGGTATGATAATAAGGAAACATGGAAGGTCTATTTTCTAACATATAGTTTAAACATTTACTTAGATGCATCTACATGAGACAAACATGTTTTTCACCTAAGCCTTGCAAGTATTTTCTTACTATTCCCAAAATATTTTTTCTCATTATGGCATTCAAACCTATTTTGACAAAGAATTAATTCCTAAAATAACTGATGTTTCTCCTGTAAGTGAAAAAGTATGTTGAAAATAGAGTTGCTCTTGGACTGGTATTAACTTTCTTAGTACAGTAATGCCAGTCTAAATCTAGGATACTTTTTTACCCTCTTCTTACATCTCAATTATCTATCCATTCAGTTACCATTTTTTCTTCGCCATTTTAATATTGGTTAAAAATAAAATAAAAACAGAAGAAAACACAAACCCACTGAGTTAAGATTTCATTTCTACACTTGATTTTTCAAATATCTGCCAGAAAATGGAAAATATTCCAAATCAACAAGATACCTTCCTTCGCAACATTTCAAACTCTTCTGTGTTGTTTGGTCTGTAACGCGCCTTCCAGTTTGGATATGCGATTCCCATTTAGCATGGTCTTTAGACTTTTTTTCAGACCAGTACTGAGGAATTTAATTAAAACATGACCTAGCCCTCATCCCAGTAGCATTCAACAGACATGTCCGTTTGACATGACACATTGCTGTTTTTCACTGATCCACATTTTAAATATTAGCCAGTTTTCAAAGCAGTGGTGAGCAGAGGTGTCATACCCTTAGCTATTCCTTATTAGAGATAAGTTATTGAATCTAAATATAATGAAAATTAAAAAGGTCTTCGGGAAGAAAGTTCTACTTTTCTTTGAACCATAGCCTCCTTCATAAACCTTCTGAATAACTCAGGTTCAAAACAATGACATTTGATTTCTTGTATTAAGGAGAAAAGAAAGATTAAAGGCAAAAATTTACTGACAAGCACTTGTCATATTACACAATGAAGTATGTCATCAACACCTAAGTTTTTTCAATCTGAAGAATATTATGTGGTAGCAGTGTTGGAAATTTTGTGTAGAAATGCTAAAATATTGTTTCACTACTTTGAGCAGGTCCTTCAGTAAGGTAACTATACTGGCTAAAGGTAACCTACTGCTTCTGGAGTTGTCATTCGGCAAGGAATTCCTTTAATATATTTATATATATATTTCTTTTTTTTACATTTGCTGGTGCCCAAATCTCTTGAGTCCTTACAAAACATAGAAAGGATAAGGAAGAGAAAAAAGTGTAGTAGAAAGTGTAGAACTGGGTTAACTAAGGTTTGTCAGGGGCTGTGTCTACTCAGGTTCTGAATATCTCCAAGGATATTGATATTTTCAGAATTTGCAACAGTGTTTAATAACCTCCATAGTGAAAATTTTTACTATACCTTCGGTTTAAATATATTTTACTGGAATTCAATTTGTGCCCGTTATCTACCGGCCTGCCACTGGGCACCACAGAGATAAACCAGGTTCTGTCTTCTTCACTGTCCTCTTCACCAGGGCATTCTTTTAAGTGCATTGAGCAGTTGGGACTCCGTTCAGCTACTGATGTGTCTCGTTCAGAGCACCCTTGATTGTCGACATCCACAAAGGGGAAGGAGATAAGAAAAAAACAAAAGTTCAGTGTGTGATTGTGCCCCGGATGGAACAGTTGCTCTAAGACACGCTGCATAGCTCAAATGGTGAGAATGCCTGTGTTTGCAAAATTTAACTAATCCTGAAATACTGGTATGAAAGATTCCATTAAATAACCAGAAACTTAGTGCATAAAATTGATCAGTGTGTTTATACTCTGATTATTACACCTAAACATATTTTTAAACTAAAGCATAAGTTACGTCAGAACATGTCTGAGGAATTTATTTTTTGATCTTCTGGAGAAGCTGTTTTCATCATATGGAGTGGTGGATTTTGTATTCTGTTACATGCTGGGAGACTTAAGGGAATTGTAAAATTGATTTTCAGTGATCTTAATGAATGAGTGGACCTGTTTCACCATGTCTCATTAAAGCTGTACCTGCTATGTATCACCTACAGTGATAGCAGTCCCTTGTCTTAAGCATAAATTGTATAAATAAGGTTGATTTTAGGCATCTGTATTTGGTTAACAGACTGTCAACAGATACTAACTTGAATAAAAGACTATAACATACAGGACTCCTGGAACATCAAATTGTCACTAACTACTGAGGCACATTGCAGAAATAGGAGATACAAAGCTGATTATCAAGAAATGCTTCCCCAAAAAAAGGGTTGCTATATTGTGTGAGATAGTTGAAGCCCTTTTACTTGGGAAATAGAACAGTTGAACAGATAATTTCTTTTATGGCACATTTGAAGCTCTTCAGTATGTTTTCAGAACTTGGATTTTAGGGTATATTAAAAGCCTATATTATTAACATTGCCCACTAAAATAAACACAAAAAAATCCTATGCAAAGATGATGAAGTGAGAAGAGCAAGACATTAAAACTTTTACAACATGAATGATAATGTTGCATAAATCTTATTTTAGAGGTGCACTTGAACATCAACTAGAGCTCTAATTTGCTTTCCTTAGTGAATAAAATGGTGTAATAGGAGAGTAGTTTAAATACATCACTATGAAGAATATCTAGCTCTTTACATCTTTTGTTACAGTCAATATTTTGGAGCTTCTAGTCACTTTAATTCTAATATAAAAGTTGAATCACTTTTTTCCCACTCCTTAACATCTTGCTTAAGGTTTTGTGATTCACATTTCTGTCTTTCCATTAAAAAAATACCTTTTGAGAAGATATTCTTCTAGTACTGTTCTTCAGGAAATGTGTTGTGATAATATTACTCCATTATAAACTGGACCAGTATAATAGTTGCACAAGACAAAGATTAGGTAGTAAGAGAAGAAATTAAATTCTTTGGGTTTAGTTCAATTATATTTATTTGAGGAAAAAAAAAAAAAAAAAAAAAAGATGTTCACAAGTGTATTTAGAAATGCTATGGTTTCTCCCTCTTCATCCATTTCTAAAATGAGTAGGTCATTATCTTAATTATAAGGTCTAAGCAGCAATTTTCTTACGAAATACAAAGTTAATGATAGCAACTATAATATACCATTTCTATATATATTCAGTGGAATGACCCACCAGTAGATATTTCAAGTCAACAGCAGTGCTGGTCTTAATGTTTATGTTTTCTATTCCCTCTGCCATGAATATTTGAAATATTCAATTTTCTGGAGTTTTATTTCCTTTTTTTCCCCCCCAGATGTTCTTCCATTAATCAGTGTATTTGTTCTAATTGTATGTGTGTTTGTTCTGAGAACTACTTTGATCTCAAATATTTCACTTATGTGTGTTGCACTGTTCCATCTTTGCACATGATATGTAGTGAATGGTACATGAGGAGATTGGAAATACTGGCTCAGTTATGTTTATCATCTGCAATGTCTAAGCTTTATTGTGTCTCATTAGAATCTCCTTAAAATGCCAATTCCAGCACACCATAGCACTGGCTGATAATTATGTTATCAAAACACACATAAAAAGAGAAAATTAGGTTCACATACATATTCTTCAGCATTTTGAAATATATTTATGTGGAAAACTGGCTAATGGAGATAAGAGGAGTTTGACATTATCTTAAAGTCAGTGTTGTCCTCTTCACCAAAACCTAGTGGACTACTTAAGGTGAGTGTTCTTTAGGAAGGCAGTGAAGGCCCGGTCATGTCCCTGCACCAGCAAAGCACTGCAAATCCTACCAGTCTTTCTCTCCTGCACTCTAGGTATCACAATCACTGATATTTCTTCAAGTGTGTCTTCCCAGTATTCATTTGTCATGTTCACTCGGCTTTCACACTTAGTCTTCGTTGAAAAGTAACACAGTGAGGACATACAGCTTGTTACATATGTTACTTTGATTAAAAAGTTATTATTGGTTTATACTGGCGTTATGACACAATTTGGTCATTATTCCTGAGGGAAAATATTATATGAAAAACCAGCAAATTTAAAGGCTGAACTTTCATTCAAACTAGAATATCTCTGTTGGGTTTCTTAGAATTTAGCTTTGTTTTGTTTGGAATGTTTGTTTGTTTGTTTGTTTGTTTGTTTGTTTGTTTGTTTGTTTGTTTGTTTTGGGTACCTCTCTAGGTGAATTATTAATGTCTGTACAACTTTTCCCAGCTCAAGCACAGTAGTGGCATTATAGCAATGATTATTGGGAGCCATTTCTAAGAACAGATTTAATACTGGTCCCTCTCTGCTCTATTCTGCTCTGGGGCAGCCTCACATTGAGTTTTGTGGGCATTTTTGGGTGCCAAAATACAAAAATGATGTTAAGATATTAAGGAGCTTCCAAAGAAGGGCAATGAGGATGGTGAAGAGCTTGGAGGGGAAGATGTACAAGGAATGACTGAGGCCACTTTTTCTGTTCAGCCTGGAGGAGACTGAGGGGTGACCTCACTGTGGTCTTCAAAAGCCTGACAAGAGAAAATGGAGGGGCAGGAACTAATCTTTTCGCTCTTGTGACAAGTTACGGGACTCTAGGAAACAGCATGAAACTGAGTTGGAGGAGGTATAGGTTATATGTCAGGGGAAATTTTTTCACCTGGAGATGGCTGGGCACGGGAACAGACTCCCCAGGGAAGTGGTGACAGCACCAAGCGTGACCAAGTGCTTGGTCAGCAAGAGCACATAGTGCTCTCAGGCACATGGTGTGATTTTTGGGGTGTCCTGTGCAGGGCCAGGACTTAGCCTCAATGATCCTTGTGGATCCCTTCTGACCCATAAGAGTCTATTATTAATTTAAAATTTCAGATTAATTCTGGATGGTGAGCTAAATTTAAAGGAGTAATGGTCTGATTTTGTGTGAGATGGTGACACATTTTAAGGATGGATAATGAAATGGGTCAGCTGATAAAATCTGGTGGAGTAGAATCATTACTGAGTCAAAAGTATTAGTTCATGTAAGTTTTTCGTGCAAGATTTTAATTCTTTCCTGGTTCTTTACGATCCGTAAGAGGGAGAAGAAAAGTAAATATTGAAGAAGCATATATGAAAATCTAGATTCCAGTTTTATTGTAATTTTATGAGTCGTCTCACTGGTTACTCTATCTGACAAAATATTGAAACAACAAGAATATTTCTTAGAATTATTTTTTACGAGTGCATTATTTATTACAAGTATGTGAATTGCCCTCATTTCACAGGCCACAAAATAGTTTTAAGACATGGTTTATACACGACATAGGCAAATAATATAATTTAAAAATTACAGTAATTTCACGAATACAAGCCGCACCAATTTGACCAAAATTTTGGTGGAAACCCGGAAGTGCGGCTAATATTCCGGGGCGGCTAATCTATTAACAAAATTCTAAAAGCTGCCAACAAGGAAGTGAGAGCCCGCGGCAGCCCCAAGCCAAGCTGGAGCCCGGCCGGCCCCGGCAGAGGTGGGAAAGCCTGGCAGAGGCGGGGCCAGCAGTGTGGGGGCGGGCGGCAGAGCCTGAGCCAGCATGGCGGGGGAGCCCGGGAGAACTGGGGCTAGCAGTGCAGGGGAGCATGGCAGAAGCAGGAAGGCCGGCGGGTGGGGCTGCCTGGCAGCGGGGGAAGCCCAGCAGAATCAGGGCCAGCAGCGTGGGGGAGCCCGGCGGTGCGGGGGCCTGCAGTGCCGGCCAGGGCGAGGAAACGCGGCGGCGGTGCAGACGGGAGGGGGCGGCCGGTGAGCCTGGTGGCGGCGGCGGCAGCCCTGCCGGCGGGGCGAGCGAAAGCGGCGCTCGCGAAAGCGCCGCTCGGCGAGCGAAAGCGCCGCTCGCGAAAGAGCCGCCGCTCGCGGCTCGCGAAAGCGCCGCCGCGAGCCGCCGCTCGCGAAAGCGCCGCCGCGAGCCGCCGCCGCGAGCCGCCGCCGCTCGCGAAAGCGCCGCGGGGCGCGGCGCAGGGCGAGCAAAAGCGGCAGCGGGGCGGGCGGCGGGCCCGGCGGCGGCAGCCCTGCCAGCCGGGCGAGCGAACGCGGCAGCGGGGCGGTGCTGACGGGAGAGGGGGGCCAGCGAGCCCGGCGGCGGCGGTGGCAGCACCACCCGGCCAGCCCCGCCGAGTCGTGGCGCTGAGCTGGGCCACCCGGCCCCGTCGGCAACCATGAGCGGGCCGAGCCTTCCTGGCCCCGCCCCGAGCCAGTAAAGCCCGCTATGCCGCGATCCTGTTACTAATTGGCCAATTTGTGAAAGCTGCGCACGGATTCTCGCGATGAACGAAAGTGCGGCTAATATTCGGGGTGCGGCTTATCTATTGACAAAGACAGCAACATTGTCGAGGCACCGGGGGTGCGGCTTATAATCCGTGCAGCTTGTATTCGTGAAACTACTGTATATTAGTAAATAATTAACCAAACCTAAAAGTTAAAGCTGAAGTTTATTAATCAGTCACACTAGGATGTGACCCACTTCTCTATCTACTGACAGGTGAGATTACAGCCAACATTTCTGTCCTCTAAATCTAGTGGGTTTCAGTGTTATTATACCCTTTACTCTGAAATGTGTGGCTCATTGACAGCCTGCACTGAAATCTGTTTTCACCATATCTGCAGTATTATTTTGTTAACGAAGCTCTTACCTGCTGTGACTGAAAGACTAAATTTCCATTACATGGAAAAATTATTTTTCCATTCCCTCCTAAAAACTTCCTGCCCAAAACTTACTTTTAAAAAATTTGTTTTTACCGGAGATTAGACCTAGAAAGTGTATGAAAGAGCATCCATCTGCCTTAGGCAATGAACACAGTGGATGTATGTACATAGTAAATTAGTTGGAAATAAAGAATTTCTCCTGATAGTTCTCATGCTTAAATTGCATTCTACTAACAATTTGCCACCCAAATTAAGACAAAGGCTATAATCTACTAGCTTGTGTAGCTTCATTTGCTTCTCTATTGCCACATTTTTTTGACTTGTGTTGACTCTTCACATAAGATATATGAGAGCATGAAGAGATACAGTAGATAAAATTATAGAACTCAGACAGCACACTCTTATTTTTCAAAGGGTGCAGTTTGCCTAATCTTACCTTAGTATCATGGAATCATCGAATTGTTTAGATGGGAAAATACCTCTAAAATCAAGTCCAACCATTAACCCAGCACTACCAAGTTCATCGCTAAACCAGGTCCTGAGTGTCACATCTACACATCTTTTAAATACCTTCAGGGAGAGTGACTCCACCACATCCCTGGGCACCCTGTTTCAGTGCTTGAAAACCCATTTGGGAAGACTTTTTTTCCTAATGTCCAGTCTAAGCCACCGTTATGAAATCTGAGCCCATTTCCTCTTATCCTATCATTTGTTACTTTTGAGAAAATACAGACATCCTTCTTATTTCAAGCTATAGCCAAGTGCCTAAATTTTCAGGCCATCATCAAGTTTTAAAAGATGCAAAACAAAACTAAAGAAAAGTAAAGAACCAAACAGCAGTGTTTTGACAACTCTGTTTAAATCAACTTTGACATCCTAGAAAAAATTGATTTTTTTTTTTGTGAATATTAGACAGATATGTGAATGATTTACCTAGGAATTTCTGATAAGTTGTCCTTGGTAATGCAATTCTGTACAAATTCCTCTAACTGCAAAACTAATTTATATAGTCAGAAGTCTTGATACACAAACATAAAAGAAAAATAATGCCATTATAAAAGTAAGACCAGACCTTGAACTTCCTAATAGTTCTTTTACATTCATTTTAAGAATTTTAATTCTTTTAAGAGGATGACTGCAAATATACTAGGTACACAACCACCAGGTTGAATATGAGCTAAGCAAATACTAGAATGTAATGTTTTGAGGTCTTAGTACCATTTACACGCTTTTTGAAGTTTAAAATATAGTCTACTGCTTATTATTTGATGTGATCTTATTTTATAGCTAATGCAGAAAACTCTGTGCGTTATAACATGGAGCTTGATTGAAATCTGAATACAGTCACTATATGCTTATGGAGTAGCAGCTATTTTCTTTCTAATGTATGCATGTTGTGTGTCAAGTTACTCATCACAGATAATCAGATCATTGAATTACTGTTGGGGGTTGGGGGAGTTTCAGAAATTTTTCCCATTATTATGTTAAGCTGGCCGGGCCGCTCCCCTTTAGCTGTTAAGTGCTCAAGACAAAAGGAATAGCTGGGCTGGCCCGATTGCTTGATTGCGGAAGGGGGTTTAAGGGGTGGGGGGTGGATGGTTGAGGGCTGTTTTGTCCTTCTGGCGGGGGGGGGGGACACTCGCAGCTTGCCGGCCCGAACGCAGAGGAGAGAGGTTGTTTTTCTCCGTGGTGGGACCAGGCCCTGCACTCCGACTGCTAAAGTTTCCTGCTTCTGAGAACAGCACTGAGGACCAGGATGCCCACGGTGAGCAGAGTGTTTTCCTCACCCTTCTCCCACCTGGGACGGTGCTACCGCCTTGCCCCCCTGCTCCTGCAGCAGCTGCGACTGAGAGGCTGCCCTGCCCTACTCCATCGGAACTGTGCGGAGGAGGAGGGGCATCTGTGACTGGAAAAAGGGACTGAGACTGAGTTTCGTTCTGTTCTGTCACTGATTTTTTTTCATAGCTGATGTTGTTTTTGTTTGTCTTGTAGATATATCAGTAAAGAACTGTTATTCCAAACCCATACCTTTTGCCTGAGAGTTCCTTAATTTCCAAATTACAGTAAACTGGGAGGGAGGGAATTTTTCACTATCCATTTTTGAAAAAAAACTCTCACATTTTTCTTTTTCTGGCACTACTGTCACTAAACCAGGACAATTACGTACTCTTATTTCTGCATCTTCCAAACAGTAGCACACAAACTACACAAGCATACTTTAATAATATATTTTAAATGCAATTCAGTATTGAACTTACATAAATAAGCAAAGTGGGATTTTTTAATATTGAGTGACTGTAAAGTTTAGTGTTTTCAGGCTTTTTTTATTCTATGTAAAGTAAGTAAAGTAGCATGTAGTGACCTCTACTACATGCAGTACGGCTAGAAAAATCTGTATTGTTTACCCAACTGGCTTTTGATCCTTAAGGATTTCTTTTTACATTTTAACAAAAAAATGACTTTGTGGAAATTGTTGGAATGTAATTTAAAAGCAAAATCAAACTTATAGGTGTGCTTCAACTTTCTTTTAATGGCTTTTTGATTTGGTCTAGTGATATGCAAAGCAAATTAAAAACTTTGCCTTTTTAAAGCATAAATGTCATATGGACTTGTAAGCCTATTTCTACATTTGAAGAATAGAGGCATAGGAAGGACAGGTGTGGGTAAAGTATCGAACAAGTGGTTCAAAACATTTGGACCCTGAGATCTGTGACTTTCTGCCTAGATGGATTGCCTCTGCTTGAAAACAAAGTCTTTAACTTGCAACACTTTTATGTTACGACTTAATATGCATGCATGTTGTAAATATACACAAAAGACACACGTATACGTATGTGTGGGCATGTACATGGATTTACATATGCAGAAATATTTAATTGATATGTCAATGGTAGTGTTTGAAATTTAGCAAAACTGAGAACTAAGCCCATGGGTCTTGAGTTTTCACCTAGGGACACTTGCTTTTATAATCTCCTCCATGCAAAGAACTTTCATTTACCTACAGCAAGCACCCTTCCCCATTAATTGCAACTGCTGTTCATTTCACTGTTACTCTACTTCGGTACCTTTTTGCCCATGTGTCAACCTGTGCTCAAAGAAGATTAAATTAGTTGGTGTAATACTTGAAATCCCATCTCTGTAGTCAGGGTTCTTCTTTAGTTCTGGGGCTTGGGACTCCCATCACTAGGATTGCTTCTAGGAGTTGAGTGACATATTTAATATTTTGAAATGTGTTAATATCAGTTTGAACCTTTTGAGAGATTACTTTTCTTAGTGAGATGCTAGATTTCTTTTCTGAAAATTTTAGAATATCTTAAGAGCTGTGATTTGCAAGTAAAGTGTGAGAAGAAAATGAGTCTTGATTGCCTTAGTTTCATTTGTTTGGAAATGTGTGTATTATGCAGTGCATGGGAAATAGAAAGAAGATATAAAGGTTTCTGTTCTTTATTCCTTAATCTCAGTAAAACTTCTTGATATGCAATGTGTCAAATTATATTTGGTCTTTGAATACGATTTTTTCTAGTTATATTTCTTGCAGTTTCAGCACAGCAAGTTACAAATGTGACATGGAGTACTCCTGAGATTATGCCTGTGATAGACAGAGTTTTTATTTCCTAATCTAAACATGATTCAGTTCATAATTACCTTTGGGGTACATATTTACTCATGAGATTCAATCTTGCCATTTTTCTAGTGTTTAGCTCCCGAGAAACCTTCCTTTCAGACAATAGTTGTTTTTATTTGAGATATGTAGCTGGATAATGAAGTGTATTATCTGTGATTACAAAACTCTGTTTATGTTTGGAAAATTTTCTAATATTTGTGTCAATTTACAAGAAGTATAAGAAATATTGACATTTCAAAATTATGGAAATAGGTGACATATTTAGCTCCATTAAAAAAGTATATTCATTTTATCATTCTTACTGAATTTCTTGCACTATATGCAACTGTGTCCTTCAACTTGCTTTTCTGAACAAGGATTGAGTTATTCAGCAGGAGTTAACAATTTTATGTATACAAAAGCATTGAATTGTCAACTGTTAAGACAACTACCCAAATTATAGACAGTTCATGTCACCACACAATTTCAAAATTATGAAAGCACTCATCAAGACCTTCGCTAGAGTTATTAATTATTCTGAATCTACATTAGCATTTGTTAAACAGAGTTTTCTTAGAGGGTTTGTTTGTGATATTTAGGGTTTTTTTGATATTCAAAGGAATGCAAATGTGAACTATTAATTAAAATTATTACTTGCTCATTTATATATGATATATGAATTTATAGTACCAATTTATTATTTCCAGTTTTCTACAACAGAGTTTAGAATAGCATCTATAAACTAAAATAAGGGTTCTTTTGGCTACGTTTTTCATTTAAATGATAATCAGCAATATTTATAAAATTGTATGATAAGGAATTGCATGGGTAGTCAGAGACATCAAATAAATGGAGATACTCCCCATAAAAATGAAAGTTAAAATCTTTTAATTAAAACTGACTCTAAACCATTATGTGGGGAGACTGCAATCTAAGAAATTACATTATTAAAATGTGTTTGTGAAGAACTGAATCTAAATTCCCTGTGGTGTTTTATTTGAAAACTGGTTTTCATTTTGCTGGCTTCAACAGAAGACATGATTTTAATGTGGCTTGCTGAACAACTTGAACAACTATTTTCATCAGTGAACTTTAAACTTTATCTCTGGGACTTGGTATCATTCTCAGGGGAAAATAAAAAAAAACATATTAATGCCCCTTGGGAAAAATATTCCTTTGACAAGCAAAAAAGTCCATAATACACAAGATGGCACTGTTTCACTTGTGAAAATGCCTATTTTTCACAAATAACTGTGAAAAACCTTATATAAAATACATAAGGTTTTATAGTTTTGTGTAATTGCAGTGAAAACAAGTTTGCAGAGTTGGATAGTTTTGAGGTGGTTTTTTAAATTATTGACCAGTTAAAATATACAGAGGCATAATTGTAGCAAGTGAAAATGCCTCTGAAGTAACTGTTGACAAAACTGAATTATTTAGGAACTGCAATTCTCTGTGACTTATTCTTCTCCTTCTAAGAATTTTGGAGAATTTGTAATTTAGCTTTCAAATTATTGTCTTCCCCTGAATCTTCTTTGAACTCCTCTGACATTCATAATAAGCTATCATCTCTGTTTCTGCATTTTTCTTTCAAGGTTAGCTTATAAAGAGCAAAAGGATGTGCTAAAGTAAGTGAGAATTTTCTGTTATGTACGGAATTTATTTTTTGAGTATTGAATTCTAAAGTAGTTTTTAACTTTTCATAGGTAAAAAAACCCTTAAAATTATATAGAATTGTTTTAAAAAAAATTACTACTGTAGATGTTCTTCATCTTTAGGCAACATTCACGTGTTCAGTTTTTGTGAAAATCCAGATATATCTATTAATGTACCTAAGCACAATACAGAAAGGTAATTCTTAATATTTCCTAATCTTTCCTGAGGATTTATTAAATAAATTGACAGTGTTTACTTATTGTATTGTTCTTCTCAGAGAGAGAGTAGAAAATCTGCAAACTTTCAACCTGGTAAGATGCAGTAGTTGAAATAACAGTTCATCATTTCAGGCTCAAATGACTAGATTTAAGTACATGTAAACTGATATGTTGGTAACCCTTGATCTGTTCTTAGAGAGGAATTCTTTTGTTCTTAAGTAAACATCAGAATTCAGTTCTCTAATTTTAGATACATTTTTCAAGGTAGACATTGGTTTACTTTTCAGAAATTTAAGCTATTTAAAGACATTCAGAAGTCAGTCAAGGAAGGTACCATTCTTACTCATACATTTTTATAAGGGTTAAAGAAGTTCACTCTGAAATTTAAGAGGTTTACATATGTTCAATCTGAAATTTTCCCTGGTTTTTTTATTTGCCAAGTATCTGTGGGACTGTGTTTCAATCAGGCCTGTCTTTAACAATTGTCACTTTCTGCTTTGTGTCACTGAGCAATTTTAGCATTATTCTATTTCAGAGAAGAATAAACTGGAAGATGTTCCCTAGAAACACATGGCCCCATATTTTGTGGCTTTTATGTGGTACTTCATTTCACGATGAAATTAGAAATAGATGCCATGGAAAATGTACATTGTGATTACAGGGTTCACAACACTGGTAGCTTCTCTCTAATCTGTTTCTACTCCACTTTCTTATGTAGCCAACATTTGTAGTTGTTGCTAGTGTACCCTTCAAACAGGAGGGCTTAGGACTTAAGAATGTAGCATGCAGTCTGTAAATAAAGCTGCAAAATCTCAAAAACTATTTCCTTCTTATGATACTCTTGGATTTTCATTGGCCTGAACATTCACGTTTCCTTGCCCTAACCACCCTACTTCCAAATTGCTGCAGAAAATAGTTCTGATTTATAGACCTCAAAGTACACCACAATCACAATGCATGTGTAATTTGAGATAGTTTTCTTCTGTTTCCTGGATACAGGAATTTGAGCATGATAAGACATTGTGCTTCAAGCAACAAGACAGAAATGCAGTTTTGTAAAAAGACCACTTCCAGAAACTACATTTTGTAGACCTTGATCATCTCCTGGCATTGGAGACAGGGACATCAGGGACATTGTGCAATTGCATCGTAATAGACTGGTCTGGATCAAGTTTTTCTCTATTTGCTTATTTATTTCATTTCATATAAAAATCTAAAAGGCTTGTGTACTTCTTGACGTAAATGCCTTTGGAGTGATTAACTGTATTTTGATACTTCTGCTTAATAAAAAAGTTGTTGTGATCCTCAGCTAGAGATGTGCCCACCTGTGCTAGAGTAAAAGTGACCCTCTGCTATGTAATCACTTGAAAGTTTTAATCAAGAATATTAACAAGTAGATCTGATTAGTTTTCTGCATTAAATAGCAAAAAGATCTTCAACCAATTCTATCATTATCTAGACACTAATTTCAAACCCACAATGACATGTTCTATTAATTTTAATTTGCTTGCAAGTATTGTTTGTCTGTTGTTTTCTTCAAAGGATAATTTTTGATATAAATTTGCGACTACGAGGTTATACTGTAAATGATAATTGTTCATTTACTGGCGAATAATAAAGTGTTTTAAATTTTGTATATTGAATTTCTACTGTTGCTAACACACAATTAAAATTTCAAGGGGCTCTTGGGTGAGGTTTTTTGTTGGTAGCGGTTGGGGATTTTATCTCTTATTTTCTGAAATATTGTTTAGGCCACCAGGAATGGTCAACATCACAATTTTACTCTGATGTTGCATGCAGTTGAGATTGGACATATTTTCAAGAAACAAATCTCTGGAAAGTTTCTGTGTTCTTATTATCTGTATACTGAGGATGGCAAAAAGTGTTCTATGAATGTTTACAATCTAAAGCCTTTTTCTAACCAACCTTATTTTTTTCCCCTGAACTTCAAGATTTTGCATAAAAAATTGGAATTTAAATTTATTTTTATATTCTTTCAAAGTGCATTATCAAGTAACAGAAGGCAATTCTTCAGTATGTGAAATGAGGTTGGAGGGATACCACCAAGAGACCCAGTGTCCTACCACTTGTCATGTTTCAGAAATCCAATGAATGATGAAGAAATAAGAGAATAATGAAGAAACTGAAGCACTAGCTGCCTCAAAATCTCCAGTTTAGACTGGAGTGCCTTTTAAGTGTTTATAGTCACATAGCATTTTAATATTGTCAATTAGTGAGGAATAGATATCCATTATTAAACTGTCCATTAATTGTTACAATGTTTTGATTTAATTTAAATTAAACAGTAATAGATACTACATCAGAAATCAGAAACAACCTGGGCTGGGAATAGCACATAAATATCAACAGTACAAGAACTTAATTTCCAATGGGATTATCTTTGTTTGGCTGGCCCTGGCACTCCAAGGAAGAGTCAGATCCACTCTTTGTGTTTAGTTGTGCTGAAGATGAAGTGTTCAGTGCACTCTCTGCTTTTACACTTTTTATTTCCTAATTCAATAAGCAAAACATATTTTACATTTCTATTATTTACCTCAGTGGAACATAGTATTTTCAAGGTGTAAGTTTAAATTATGTGTTTTCCCTGTTTCTCTTAACAATTTTGATCATTTTATATTGCTTTGAGCTAGGGTGGGGATGTTGGATTTTGTGAGGTTCCTTCCAACCTGCACTGTTTTATGATTATCTGTATCTAGTGTTTATTTGAAAATCACATCCTGCTTTCCAGTCTGGTAGAATGCTTAACTGATTTATCCTGTAGCTTTTCCATTAATGTGTGGTAAAGATACTATTTATGGTAATGACTGCATGGCTGCACAAGTTATTTCTGACACTTACTGGTCAGCTTGACTTTGGAACTTTAAGTTCTCTTGCTGATCATTCACTGCTACATTACAACACCATTTTGATATTTGAAGCTATGGAGACAAAAAATTGAAAGAACCTCTTAGGTTTTATAGTGCTATGACTAAGTTAAGGACTTAGAGAATTCAGAACTTTGCAGAAAAAATCATGCTTTGATTCTCAATTTTTTCTTGGAGGTAATATTGGAAAAATCTTGTATAAAAATTTGAAAGTCAAAGAAAAAGAGAGTGATTAAGAGGACTTTATTTTTCACTCTCTTGTGTTTCTTCATTGAACTGTTCATATTGGAAAAGGTCTTAAGATCATTGCGTTCAGTTGTTAACCAAGCGCCACCAACTCCACCCTAAACCATGTGCCCAAGTACATAATCCAAAAGTCTTTCAAGTACCTCCAGGAATGATGATTCAACAATTTCCCTTGGCAGTCTGTTTCAATACCTGGTGACCCTTTTGGTGAAGAACTTTGTTTTTCTAATATCTTATCTAACCCTCCCTCAATGGAGTTTGAGGATGTTTCATCTTGTCCTATATCTTTTTTTACGTGGAAGAAGTTACCATCCCCACCTGGCCTACACCCTCCTTTATGGTAGCTCCAGAGAGAGATAGGGTTTCCCCTCTAGCCTCTTTTTCTCCAGACTAAACAACCCCAGTTCCCCTAGCAGCCCCACTTAACACTTCTGGTCTAGACCCTTCATCAGATTTGCTGCCCTTCTCAGGACATGTTTCAGCACCTCAATGTCCTTCTTGGAGTGAGAAACCCAAAATCGGACTCAAGGTGTGACCTTACCCGTGCTGAGTACTGGGCTGCAATCACTGCCCTGGCCCTGCTGGCCACACCACTGCTGATACAGGCCAGGATGTCTTTGGCCTTCTTGGCCACCTTGGCACACCCTGGCTCATGCTTATCTGGCTGTCCAACAGCATCCTCAGGTCCTTTGTAACTGGACTGTTTTTTAGCTGCTCTTCCTCCAGCCTGCAATGCTGCCTGGAGCTGTTGCGTCCCAAGTGCAGGACCCAGCACTTGGCTTTGTTGAACCTCATACAACAAGACTCAACCCGTCAATCCAGCCTTTGTAGACCCCTCCTATTCTCCAACACATAGACACTCCAGCCCAGCTTGGTGTCATCTGCAAATTGACTTGGGATGAACTCAATTCCCTCATCCAGATCATTGGTAAAGATATTAAAAATACCAATCCCTTTACCTGAACCCTAGGGAAAACCAATTTTGACCAGCCCCCAGCTGTGCTTAATTACAGTCCCCACCATGCTTTAGGCCCAGCCATCCAGTATTTTTTTTTTCCCCCGGTGAAGGGTATACCTATAGAAACCATGAGAACCGTGTTTCTCCAGAACATTGCGGGAAACTGCTAGAAGTTTTGCTTAAATTCAAGCAAAAATCATCCATGGCCTTTTCATCATCCACTAAGCCAGTCACTTTGTCACAGAAAGGGAACAGGTTGTTCAAGCACAACCTGCTTTTCATAAACCCGTGCTGCCTAGGCCTTATTCACTGACTGTCCTGCAAGTGCCATGTGTTGAGGCTCTAGATGATCTTGTTCTTGGCAATCTTTCTTGGCGCTGAGGTCAGGCTGACAGACCTGTAGTTCTCCAGATCCTCCTTTTTACCCTTCTTATGGATGGGCATTACACAGGCCAACCTCCAGTCCACTGGCACCTCCCCATTTAAACAAGACTGAGGGCAAATTATGGGAAGTGACCCTGTGAGACTTCTGTCAGCTTTCCTGAGTACCCTTGTGTGGATTCCCCCCAGCCCTTTAGATTTGTATGTGTCTGAGTGTTGTAGCTGATCATTTCCCCTTGGATTATGTAGGCTTCATTTTGCTCCGTTCCCGTCTTTCAGCTCAGGGGACTGCGTTCTCTGAGGACAGCTATTTTACATTTAAAGACTGATGGAAAGAAGGTAACCTTTTCCTCGTTCTTTGTCATGTGTCATGCATGTCTGCATCCATTAAAGAACAAAGATTGTCCTTAACTGTTCTTTGGTTGCTGTTGTATTTACAGAATTTACAGAACTTTTTCTATTTTATTTAGGGTCTTCAGATATTTATCTATATTAGTTTTATCCCTGCATAACTTCATTACATCTTTGTAGTTCTCTTTTTCCTGCTCCTTCCAAAGCTCACTGACTCTTATTTTTGACCTAAGTTCCTGTAAAAGGTCTCTATACAAAGGTTCAATTACCTGTGGTGACTTCATGCAGAATTATGGTTTGAGATTTTTTAAGCGTGAAACTATGGCAAGACCTGAGAAAGGATAATCTGTTTACTCAGGAACTTTTGACCATCTCCACTTGTCTCACTCTCAATTAAGATTGCAAAAAATCTATTACTGAAATTCTGATTGAAGAGCAATAAAGCTACCAGAGTGTGATAAGATGGTAATAGATATGACTTAATTTGAATTTTTCACCCTAGTAGGGCGATGTTCTTTTTTTAGCTGCCTAGAATACTCTTTATATCTACAATAAATAGAAACTAGGTACCTAGTTGCAGTCTATGCTTTCAGAGATGTTCCTTGCCATTACTGTAAAATATGGTTCAAATAACTGTCTGGATGTTTTTAAATGCTAATTAAATCTTACCAAATTTTTACAACTCCTAGCATACCAAGCAAACATGTTTATTAAAAGTCCCTAAGGTATTTAGGACATCTGTGAAAACATAAGTAGACCATACAGCATCATATTTTCCTAGACTCTTAGATGTATTCCTTCATTAGTTGATAGAAACATGGGATATGCTTCACTTCTGTCCTCCCAAGAAATGTAAGCATCCAAGTGCAATCATTTTTAATGTGATTTTTCTTTTACC
This sequence comes from Catharus ustulatus, assembly GCF_009819885.2. Taxonomy (NCBI): domain Eukaryota; kingdom Metazoa; phylum Chordata; class Aves; order Passeriformes; family Turdidae; genus Catharus; species Catharus ustulatus. The sequence goes on from NC_046221.1 coordinate 81,119,781, forward strand.
TACTTAGTCCATGCTCTTTTTTTCTATGGATATGAAAACTTTACAATATGGTATTGTCGTTTGTCCCTAATCGTAGATGGAAGTTTACTGTGATTCTGATTTCACTGAGAAACTGCCTCGAGAAGTTGAAGACAGTGTCTTCTAAAGCTTGGTCCCAGCATTCTGCTTCCAACAGAAGTACCCAGACAACCATGCAGGGGTTTCAGGAGTATTTGTACAGAGTGCAATGACATCAAACTTCAACAATTTTATCCATATTTTCCCTTCTCCTTCAATTTCTGGCAAGCTGTATAAAATTAATGTGTTTTGTTTAGAGTTAAATTTGATTCATTCTATATCTTTACAGGACTATTGCCTTTCTTAGTTTTCGCTAAAGGTAGCATTAAATACTTGCAATAAGGGAAAGTAGGACAAGAACAGTTTTCAGGTTTAGCAAATACTAGTAGCTTTTACTTTCTTTCTTTCACTAGAATTTTATTAATCAAAAAATTTTTTTGGAAGGTAGAATATAGATGTTCTTAAGTTATCCATAAACATGCCACATAAAAAAGTTCTAAGATGGTATAATTATTTGTAATTTATATGCAGTTTTTATGAAAATCTTTTAATGTTCATATGTACAAGGTCACTAATAGCTTACAATATCTTTTCATTTTGGATTTATGTAAAAATAACTTTAAACATCTGCAATTTCAAAGGACTTAAATATGATACTTAGTTGTCATATGCTGCCATCAGTATTTTATGTAAACTGAGAATGAAAAGCATGTTTTAACAAATTAAAGACTTCAAAAATAATATCTATTTTCCTTTCTTTTCCTGGAAGATTTTTTTTTACATGTCAAGGTGAATAAGGATCTGAAAATCAAGAAAGGTCTCATTGACAATGACAGGGGTGATAAGGCTATATTTACAGGAAGGACAGCTACCTTCATTGTTCCAATATGGGTTTTGGGGCTCGTCCACAAGAGTGCGGAATCTGAAAGTGAATTCCCACTGGTGGACAGGGAAGATGATCCAGCATTCTGTGGTCCAAAAAAACCTGAGTTAGCAAGTCAGGCCTGAAACTAGCCTGGAAAATCCTACTGAAGTGAAGGAACAGCTAGGAGCAGGACTGGGAAATGTTGTACCTCTGACAAGTGCACCAGGCTCAGTCGTGGTCTACATGCCCCCAGACCCATGTGCAGGTCTGGGTGAACGAAGCCTGTCAGTGCCTGCAGGTGTCTGCGTTGATTGCAATGAAATGTTTCAGTCAGTCCTCTAATGGAGAATGCACTTTCACAGAGATCCCCATGCCAAGAGGGTGATGGGGAAATGTAAGCAAATCAGACAGATCATGTTATGTATCCAGACATAGATTACAGGTGAAATTTAATAATAGGATGTGAACTGACAGAGCTTTGTGAATCAGAAGATGGCAGTGAAGGCATGGATTGCTCCTGGCATCAAACTGCTTTGCCGTCAAGCATGCAGGATGCTGTTTTCTGGCATATTCGTATAACTTCATGGGAGATAGGCTGTCATTTCAGGAGATTGTATTTTAGCAATCATCTCTTAGAAATCAGTTTTGTGATTTGGGCAGGAGAGGTAGAAGAAAATGGACAGTAATGGACACTTCATTCCTCTCAGATGGTATTAGATTCATGCTTATTGCCTTGTGTAGGATATTTTTTTGTGAAAGACAGTTGGTGCGATCACATCCCTGACGATTTATTAATCCTGTTACATCAATACAAGTTTAAAGAAATGCCATTGACAGTATTTTTTCTGATCTCCTTTAGAGTGGTTTAAATTTCTTTGATAGTCAGAATCACTACACTGATGGAAATCAAATACTTGCCTTTAGAGCTCAGCTAGAACAGACTTTGGCTGGTACATCAGAAGTCAGTGTTCTTAGTTTTATTGCAATATTCAGAAAAATGTTATAAAATTTTGAACATATTTATTTTTATGCCATTAACTGTGTCACATTACTAACACATATTGTGTTAATTATTTAGAAGGAAGCAGAATTCTGCAGGGGTTTGAGGCAATTTTGTTGGTAATTTGTTGATAAAAAACCCTTCTTCATTTTGATGTTAATATTTAAATCTTTGTGGACATCTTTAAGCATAGTTATTAAACAGTGAGACTGGTGGTATATAAACTTGTTTTCTGTAATTTCTTTAAACATCTGGGACTATAACTGAGTGTCTTTTGGCATTTTTTTTAAAATTTTGTTTAAAACCAGTGCAGTCAAATCAGCACATCTGTTGTATAGTCAGTTGTGTTGCTGAACTTGCTAGTAAATTTTTGTTTCACTGTTTTTTCCTATATATTGTGGTGTGCTGTGTGTTGCTCCCTCCTTTCCCTTCCCACCTTCCCCCTCTCCTGCAGACTAAAGAGATGCAAGACAGATATGAATGCCTCCATTTCTACTACACAGCTATTGATGTTGTTGTTGTTGTTGTGGGACATAGAGCAGAGGAGAGAGATTTTTTCTATATGGGTTAACCTTATGTAGAAAAATAACAATAATCTTATGTAGAAGAATGTCTGCTTCAATTATATTTTCTAAACTTTATCTTTGGGCTTCATGTTTTTCCAGTTTATCTTCTTGACTACTACAATTCACAGCAGAACAAAGACAGGGGAAAAGAAAATACGTACAGAAAAGAGGTTCAAATGTTCAGCTATCATTTATGGTGATGACATCCTTCTCATGAGTTCTATTTATGACACAGGTTGATTGTCATTGTTTCTATGGTTTCATAGAAATTTGCATGTTGCAACTCATGTAAGTGTACTCTCTAAAACAGTGTCAAGGATAAGCTACAGAAATAATTCTTAACCTATGGCAGAGTCCTTGAACTATGCAGATTTGGAAATAGATAGTCCTTATAAATATCACTGGATAATAAGGAAGGGGCGAAACAGCTTTCAGTGGTCGTACTGTATAGATACTTCAGAAAGCACAGAAACTACAGTAATTTCATGATTATAATCCTCACTGAGTATAAGCCGCACTTTCGGGTGTCAGCAACTTTTCATTCTTTGTCCATATATAAGCCGCACCTAAATGCCTAAATGTTCTCCTGCATCACTGCTCTCCTAGTGGTATTAGGAGAAGATATGGGAAAGGGAAGAGGGGGAAGGCAGGTGAACTTGGCCACCTCCTGCGAGCCAACCCTCTCCCAGTATTAACACTTGTTGACTTCATCCGCCAGTTCTGTCAGATTCTGTTTTGTGAATGCCAATGCAGCTTGCTATCAGAGTCTTCACAGGCTCCACACTTCAATCATCCTGTGTTTGCTGTGTAGAGTGGCACATTCTTCCCTTTCTTTAAGCAATCTGCAAACAGTTTCTCATGTATTTTAGTTTTGTCAGGATAGGATAAGAACTGTATGTTCAGCTTACCGCTGTAAGAATTAGTAAACCCTGGTTGTGCCCTTCTCAAGTCGCTGCAAGCTGAAGTCATAGCTTGTTAACTCTTTCCTTACAAGGCAGTTGCTGCATCCCATTTATTACAAAACTTCTCTTCTTTGCATGTCATCTCAATCAATTAGTAGGGAAAATTAAAAATTGACACATCTAGCTTCATATAAAGCACTGTAATACAAGATCTTAAAAAAAAGTTATACTTGTCTTGGTACGCAGAGTATTTAAAATTTACTTAGCATGAAGTAATTAAACAGTAATATAGATAATTTTATGTTTTTAATACTGTGATTATTTGAAATTAAATTACCAATGCAAAGATATGGAAGTCTGATGATTAAAAATTAAAGAAATATGCAACATATTATGGTAAATCACATAGTGAAAGCATGGGAATTAAGATGAAAGAGTTCTTTACACTTCTTCATTATGTGCCTCTTGGTACTTGTAAAGTCTCTCGTGTATTTTTACAGTACAACTGAGAGTAAAATGTGGAATGTTGATGAAAAAGAGTGGTTTATTATTCTCCTTGTCTTATTCTTGTGTTGCTTTCCTCATTGCTGGCATCGGTATTCCTCTGGAACCACAATGGTATAGTTTAAAAAGCTGAACAGAAAAGAAATTAAAACCTATCACCCTTCCGTCACCCTTTCCCACTCCCTTTTGTTCTCTTTTCCTTGATTATTTCTGCAAACTAGGTCACAATGGTGCAGACAGTGTCTGTTGGGTGTTATGCAAAAATAGAGAGAGAACTGGAGAGTGGGAACCACCCAAGAGCAGCAGAAACACTCCAAAGATAACAATTTCTTTGCCAACAAAATATTCCTCTGTGTGATTATGGACTGCCCAGAAAGGACTTCAAAAAATCTTAACCATTTATGTTAAACTGCCAAATGACACCTTAGAGTGATAATCCGTATAATTACAAAATTACTGCTTTGAATTTATTTCGGTATTTTCTTAGATTGGAAGAGATATTTAGTTTTCGGAGTTGAAAATTGATAGACTGTGGGGCTGCCTTAAAGTCTAAGCAATTGAAATCCCACAACTCTTATTTGAAGTTCAAATTTCACTGGGAACAGCTTCATATTCTGATATCTCTGAAGAGTATTCCATAGGTTTAATACGTGGAAATTTAAAAGCATGTTTCACCTCTATTGCTTAATTTTACAGTTGTAGAGTTGCATATCCAGAATATCCAGAATACAGAATGATGCTGAAATTGAAACAATGTCTATGAAAATTCATGCCAATATTATTGCTTTACTTGATATTGGAAATTATTACTGTATCTTAAAGGGTATACACTGTTTTTAAACCTCTTCTATTATTATTCATTTTTGTAAACATCAAAAAATTTTATTGTGTTAAATAAACACACAAGCAAGAAAGCAAGAAAACAAGAAAAATGTAAAGGAGAATTAATTAATTGATTGTGTAATATCTTTTTTATCCTCTATGGAATTCATATTGCATAGAAGATAACCTGTCCATATTCAAAAAAATAGATGTTTTGTGAAACTTTAATTTTGAAATACATAATTTCCTGAATTTTCTTGTAATTTTTTATGACCCTTTTTTATAGAAACTGACTTATGGTGAAAATCTCATTAATTTATTTACAGTAATTTCACGAATACAAGCCGCACCAATTTGACCAAAATTTTGGTGGAAACCCGGACGTGCGGCCAATATTCCGGGGCGGCTAATACATTAACAAAATTCTAAAAGCTGCCAACACGGAAGTGAGAGCCCGCGGCAGCCCCAAGCCAAGCTGGAGCCCGGCCGGCCCCGGCTGAGGTTGGAAAGCCGGGCAGAGGCGGGGCCAGCAGTGTTGGGGGCGGGCGGCAGAGCCTGAGCCAGCAGGGCGGGGCAGGGAGGGCAGAAGAGCCCGGGTCAGCAGGGCAGGGAAGCCCGGGAGAACTGGGGCTAGCAGTGCAGGGGAGCCCGACTGCATAGGGGAAGATAGCAGAAGCAGGAAGCCCGGCGGCGGGGAAAAGCCCCCTAGAAGCAGGGCTGGCAGTGCACGGGAGCCACATTGCATAGGATAGGATAGTAGAAGCAGGAAGCCCGGCGGCGCGGGGCTGCCCGGCAGCAGGGAAAAGCCCCCTAGAAGCAGGGCTGGCAGTGCACGGGAGCCACATTGCATAGGATAGGATAGTAGAAGCAGGAAGCCTGGCGGCGCGGGGCTGCCCGGTGGCAGGGAAAAGCCCCCTAGAAGCAGGGATGGCAGTGCACGGGAGCCACATTGCATAGGATAGGATAGTAGAAGCAGGAAGCCCGGCGGCGCGGGGCTGCCCGGCGGCAGGGAAAAGCCCCCTAGAAGCAGGGCTGGCAGTGCACGGGAGCCACATTGCATAGGATAGGATAGTAGAAGCAGGAAGCCCGGCGGCGCGGGGCTGCCCGGCGGCGGGGAAAAGCCCCCTAGAAGCAGGGCTGGCAGTGCGCGGGAGCCCAGGGGAACCAGGGCTAGCAGCGTGGGGGAGCCCGGCGGTGCGGCGGCCAGCAGTGCCGGCCAGGGCGAGCCAACATGGCAGCGGCGGTGCAGACGGGAGCGGGGAGCCAGGGAGTCTGGCAGCGGCGGCGGCAGCAGCACCGCCCGCAGGGCAAGCAAACGCAGCAGTGGCAGTGCAGACGGGAGCAGGGAGCCTGGCGGCGGCGGCGGCAGCAACACCGCCCGGCCGGCCCAGCCAAGCCGTAGCGCCGAGCCGGGCCATCCACCCCTATCGGCAACCATGAGCGGGCCGAGCCTGCCTGGCCCCGCCCCGAGCCAGTAAAGCCCGCTATGCCGCGATCCTGTTGCTAATTGGCCAATTTGTGAAAGCTGCGCACGGATTCTCGCTACGAACGAAAGTGCGGCTAATATTCGGGGTGTGGCTTATCTATTGACAAAGACAGCAACATTGTCGAGGCACCGGGGGTGCGGCTTATAATCCGTGCGGCTTGTATTCGTGAAACTACTGTAAATGTGATTAAAACAGCTAAACTGATCCATTGGATGGAGATTCAGTTATTCTGTAATTTTATCATGTAACATGCCAACTTTTTCATCTTCATTTAATATGATTTTTCAGGTTGTCAGTGTACATCTCATGCTAATACCACAGAAGATTTGGGGAATCATTTGTGTTACATTAATTGTTTTTGTTAATAATTATTCCCTTCCAATTGTTGATGGTTAATTTTCAGATTTTCTGCTGTCTGATGATTGAGTGGACCAATTGCTTACTAATCCATCATACAAAGTATGTGGTAAAGTACTGTTTCATTTTTGGATGGCTTCCTGAGCTGGTTTATTAGAATAATGCTTGTTATTACAAATTTCATTTTCATGTCAGATATATGGCATGAGTTATAATAAATTTTGTTGTCTGTGTTGTAGACATACCTTTCCTAGGTAAAGAATTATGGTTGTCACAGTATAAATGGATAGCAAAAGTAGTCCTGAAGATGGGTAGCGATCTAGCAATATTAAATCTTACTATTAAACTTAAAATGTTTAAAAATTTAAAAAGTCATAGTCAAAGGCAACTGCCATGGTGTCAATTTTTCTCAGCAGTTTCAGCAGCACTGCTCTGGGTTTTTGACTTAACACAAGCAAGTGATTGGAGGTGTCACAGGAGTTTGGCTTTTACAATGGTCAGTGCAGGGCTGTGTATCTAAAGAGAGGGCAGGTCTTTGTCTGACGTGGTAATTGATGGACTAGTAGTATCTATACTCATACATCTGCAATTACTAAAGAATCAGTAAATGCAGTTAAATTATTTTGTACTATATTGCGTTGTATGATGGACCTGATGTCAGAGCATGGTGTGGTGTGCTGGAGACAATACCACTGAAGTAGTAATATTCAGACTATGTGAGGATAACTGTGGGTAGTGAAATCAAGCAAGACAACCGTGCTTTCCTCTGAAGTAGAGAAGAATATCAGCAATCATGATCTGCTTAATTAAACTAGTTCATCTTTAACTTGATATTCTCATTAATCTTGGAAGTAGACTGCTGATATGTAAACCCTATTGTGAATCAGTATTCCTTTTTCAAACTGAAAAACACCTGTAAAGTTACTCATGTTCAGCAAGATGCTCTTAGTAGCAATGAATAATAGCATTTGCATTTGTATAATGATATCAGAAGATTATCATGGTAACACTATATCTGAAAAGATTTTTAAAAAATAAACTTGTTTGAACAAAACCACAATTGGCTTATTAGAAACCTACAGTACTGGAGGTAGAAGGAACTTTGGGATAGGATAAATGAGCAAAAGAGACATGCAAAGATGCGATTCCTGCTGCAGTCAGCTTCTCGCTTCTCACAAAAAAAAAAAAAAAAAAAAAAAAAAAAAAAAAAAAGCACAGAATATGGGTAATCAGAAGCTTCAGAAGCTTCATTAACAGCTACAGTGTCTGGATGCAAATTTTATGGACCGCAGTAGCCCCTAGCTCTAACAGCAATTGTGCTTTTGGATACTCCATCACTTTACAGCTGTGGTTCTAATTAAACACTGTAACAGCATTTGCCTGCATCTAGAGCATAAATGTAAAAATGGTGGTAGAGATGTATGCCTAATGACATAAAAGTGCTTATCACAAAAAAAAAAAAAAATTTAAAGGGAAGCATCTCTTTCACTCTTATTGAGATAGGACTGGGTACTGCGTAAATGTTAAATTTTTCATTTATATTGGTCAAGTGTTATTTATTTGTCTGTTTAAAATAAATTTCTTCAGTTTGATCTACAAGATCAGAAAATATGATGCTTTGTAGAGGAATTCAACAGGATATAAATAGTTAAAAATTGCTTATATGAAAAATCATATCAATTTTTTTTGTTTATTTACTATTTGTGCACACATACTACATTAGCCAATTAAATAGAACCTTGTGATATCGTTTTATTCTTTCTATATAATTGGCAAGCTGTCATAAGGTTGAGATGCTTTCATCTTCAAGTGTGAAAGCTGTTGGGTTTTTCCAAAACTCTATATATTTCTGGTTTTAACAACATGAAAAGAAATCCCTCAACTCTGCTCTCCTCCTACCCTCAGAAGAAGGAAGAACTCCCTCCCAGCAAAATGTCGTAAAATATCTTGGTGTTTACAAGGGGGCAGGAGTGTGGGAGAAGGCAGTTGCATCTCTTTGGGGAAAAATTTTAAAAAGGAAATTCTAATTCTTTCACCTTCTCTCAATCATAAATTCTAGTAGAGATTTTTTTTAAATCTGATAACAATATGATAAAAAATTTCAAATTTTATTCTCATCGTATTAAGAAGAACAAAACATTAAAGGTAGGGTTCTTGCAATGGGAGCAGAATATGTGGCTCTTCTAGATGGCAAAGCAAGATGATGTTACTTCAGTCAAAAAAACATTGTGCCTTCAAATATAATTTTTTACCTGTGAAGTTGGGAATGGGAGTTGGCCTTCAAGAGATTTATAGAACTTCAGAGGACCAAGCAGCTGTTACAAGGTACATTTTTACCCACTCAGTAGAACTGGCTTTGTCCCATTAATAAGGTTGGTTAGAAGCGTTGCAGATGATGGAAGGAGACCATATAGAAGCCCAATGAAATAAAGACACAGCCCCTGAAGCCACCTTCCTCAACCCTTGGTCTTTCTTCCTCTGCTCTTTGCTTTTTCAACCTTTAAAACCTTTTCTTTAAAATGTGTTGAGGAAAACAGCTGTCAACTGTACACCAAATATTAAGTTCACCTTTATTCTCTTCACATGCATTTTTCACATGTAAAATCATTTTATCTTAAAATGTGTATGGGATCCTCTTGTTCCTTAAAAAGAACAGTGTATGGGTGTATGCATACCCTTTAAAGTTAGAACTTGCTCTTAAGAATATTGAAACTTAATTTCAAACCAGCTGCCTTTTTTTCACCATCTGCATTAAACATCAAAAATCTATTTCTTCCTTTAAGACATTAGAAAACAGGTGAATGATCTGAGGTCATAATGTTGCTTTCCAACAGATGAGGTGGCAAAAGAACAACAGGAGAAAAATACAATTCAGCAAAGGAAGGCGATGTCAGCACTCCTGGGTGCCCCCACTAATTGAATTAGTGTGCTTCCCTTCTTGTTTTTTTCTCTTGCCAGTTGATCCCAGCATGCCAACTCTGCAGGGAGTCCTCTCTGGGAAAACATGTCTACCTACACGACAGCAAGACGAAAGCAATCTCAGAGAAGTTAAAATCTTAATTTTTTTACTATGAGTAAGAGCAGTACTTGTCTCGTGGAGCGGTTGTTTACATCAAAACAATTTGTGGCTCAGTGGATTATGCCATCCTCTCATTTTCTTGAATGTTGTCACTGTCAGTGTCAGTAGTGTTTAGTGTGAAACCTATAGATTTGAAAGAGTTGTTCCACTGAAGTTTCTTTTTCTGTTTTGGAGTAGTACTATCATTTGATTTTGAGAATTGGATAGAATAAGAATTTGGGATGAATTCTGAATCTCATCCTTCAGCTCACAACCATTTATCAATGAGACAATCAATACATAATGTCCCCAAAGCGTTTGGTAGCATTTGCCTCAAGTGTTTATGAGGTAGAACTTGTAAAACCTGGATCTTGTGTCCTAGGAATAAAACACAGTTCAGTTTCCACTCATAAGAGAGTAGTTGAAGGATGTCTGTAGAAATTATTCTGTGGACAGCATTGAACAGAAAAAGGAAGAAAAATATTAAAATTATCCTCTCTTTATGATATAATGATGGCAAACTGAATCTGTTGAAATTCTGACAGATTTCAGTGCTCAGAGAGACCATTTAATAAATTATACATTTAATTCACTTAACCCTGACAGTGACCCAGTAACGCAGGAAGAAAAAGATCATCGCTTCTGGTTTAATTCAGACAGTTTCCATCTTAAAATGTATTTGATGTCTGCCTTATAAAAACTAAAGTAGTCCTCTCCGGTACTTGGCACAGGTTAAATTTCAGGTCTCCGCAGTGATAGCAGGAACAGGCTCAGTCCAGTGAAGAAGTTTCTGTGCAAGCAGAGACATCACATCTTGTTCTTTATTATTTGATTCATATCTTCTGGCAGTGGTAATTCTGAGTATTACAGTAAATTCACGAATACAAGCCCCACGGACTATAAGCCGCATATCCGGTGTGTTGCCAACATTGTTGCCTTTGTTAATAGATAAGCCGCTCCCGGAATATTAGCCGCAATTTAGTTCGCTGCGAACTTTCACAAAGTTGTCATTTAGTAACACAATCGCGGGATCGCCGGGGCTTACTGGCTTACTGCCGACCTCGGAAACATTGTTTCCAAGTGAAAAAAGACACACCCTTTATTTACAAGCCGAAAAAGACAGGAACAATAGTGTGGTCATTTTGCGAGCATTCCCAATGGATCTGCGTTGCCTTTAAACAGCCGCTCAGCCGCGCGGGCAGGCAGCTGAGCTCCGAGCGGAGCCACATCTCCGTGCTGGCACAGACACCCCGCTCAGCCCCGCGGGTGAGCGGCCCCCCCCAGCCCTGTCCCAGCAGGGCGAGCGGCTGCTCTGCCCCTCCCCCTGTGAGCTGAGCGGCCCCCCCCAGCCCTCTCCCAGCAGGGCGAGTGACTGCTCTACCCCTCTCCCAGCAGGGTGAGCGGCTGCTCTACCCCTCTCCCAGCATGGCGAGCGACTGCTCTACCCCTCTCCCAGCAGGGCGAGCGGCTGCTCTACCCCTCTCCCAGCACGGCAAGCGGGTGTTCTACCCCTCTCCCAGCACGGCGAGCGACTGCTCTACCCCTCTCCCAGCAGGGCGAGCGGCTGCTCTACCCCTCTCCCAGCACGGCGAGCGGTTGCTCTGCCCCTCTCCCTGTGAGCTGAGTGGCCCCCCCCAGCCCTCTCCCAGCAGGGCGAGTGACTGCTCTACCCCTCTCCCAGCAGGGCGAGCGGCTGCTCTACCCCTCTCCCAGCATGGCGAGCGACTGCTCTACCCCTCTCCCAGCAGGGCGAGCGGCTGCTCTACCCCTCTCCCAGCACGGCAAGCGGCTGTTCTACCCCTCTCCCAGCACGGCGAGCGACTGCTCTACCCCTCTCCCAGCAGGGCGAGCGGCTGCTCTACCCCTCTCCCAGCAGGGTGAGCGGCTGCTCTACCCCTCTCCCAGCACGGCGAGCGGCTGCTCTACCCCTCTCCCAGCACGGCGAGCGGCTGCTCTACCCCTCTCCCAGCACGGTGAGCGACTGCTCTACCCCTCTCCCAGCAGGGCGAGCAGCCGCTTCATCCTTCTCCCTGCGAGCCTAGCAGCTCCCTCAGCCCTCTCCCTGCAAGCCCAGCCAGCCCCGCAGCTGCACAAGACTGAAAACACTTTAAAAAGTACAGAGAAATATCACACACTTTTATCGAACTGCCGAGGTAACTCGCCGAGGTAACTCACCCCGATAACAACCCCCACCCCTCAGTAACGCCACCATCCACAGGCAGGCAATAAGCTGTTCTCTGATTGGTTCATCGTCGGAACAACGGGAAACCATGGATTTCAAAGTGTTTCGGCTCGGGACTGGACTGGTATGATACTAGGTAAGGGCAGATATCACATTTTTGTCCATAGATTAGTCGCACCCAAATATTAGCCGCACTTCCGGGTTTCCACCAAAATCTTTGTCTAATTACTGCGGCTTGTATTCGTGAAATTACTGTAATTTTACCCAAGTATACTGAGTGTGAACTTCACAATGAATACATCAAGTGGGTTGTTTCTACCAACTTCAGGACTACAAAAATAGCAATAATATAGCAAGAAGATGGAAAAATATTCTTGAAATTTTTCAGAATCAGATTCTTAGAAAATTCTATTAAATTCTTTGAACTCTTACTAAAATCACATTATTCAGTCATAGTTTACGGCTTTCAGTCACTTTTAGAAAAAAATTGCGAGAAACGAACAGACATTTAAGTTGTGTGTGATAGATTAACTGAAGTCTGCTACTCTTATGGGAAAGGATATGCAGTTGTATGGTGTTGATCCCAGGAGTGTTTAGGAGCAAACCTAGGTAATATGATATTAATTTACAGTAATTTCATGAATACAAACCGCACCATTTTGACTTAGATTTTGCTCTCAAACTGGAAATGCGGCCAATATTCAGGAGCGGCTAATATGTGAATAATTTTCTGACATTTACAACCCCAGAAGTGCCAGTCAGGGTGTCGAGCTGAGCGCCTGCCAGTAAAACCCAGGATTTCGGATTGTTACAAATTGGATACTGTGTTGCGTGGCGGGTGGGGCCAGCACAGCAGCCGGCAGCGTGGGGGGAGGGAGGGAGGCAGGGGAGTTCCCTACTTCAGGTTGGGGAGAGGCTGTGCTGACATCCCCATGGCTCAGGGAGAAGGCGGGGGGCTCCGCCCCTGCTCTCCGCCGCTGTGGCAGGAGCAGGGGGCACTCCGCGCTCACCCGCCACCACCGCGGCAGGAGCGAGCCCAGAGGCGGCAGCCAGCCCCGAGAGGCCCCACCAAGCGGCCCCACCGAACTGGGCCACCTGGCCCCGTCAGCAGCCCCTAGCGGGTTGAGCCTGCACAACCCGAGCTGAGCCAGTAAACCCCGCCTTGCTGCGGTTCCGTTACTATTTGGCAACTTTGTTGCACGCGGGTCCTCACTGCGAACGACAGACCGGCTTATATTCAGGTGCGACTTATTTATGGACAAAAAACAAAATATTTGCCAACACCCAGAGATGCGGTTTATACTCAGTGCGGCTTGTATTTGTGAAATCACTGTATTCTTCATTTTCTCATATTTGAGGTCTTGTATGCAGATGTACCTCTACTGGACAAAATACAGTAATTTCACGACTATAAGGTGCACCCTTTTGACTAAAATTTTCCCTCAAACCCAGAAGTGCACCTTATAGTCCGGTGCACCTTATATGATGTACAAAGTTGCGACATTTGCCATCCCGGAAGTGTGAGCTGTGAGCTGCGGTGGGAACCGGCAGTACCACGGCAGTCGGGTGGAGGTGGGCCAGGGGGCCCGCAGCACCGCCCCTGTTGGGTCCGGGTGAGCCTGGGGGCCCATGGCTGCCGGCTGGGGGTGGGGTCTCACTGCAAAAAAAAAAGTGCGCCCTACAGTCCGGTACGCCTTATATGATCTACAAAGTTGCGAATTTTGCCGACTCCTGGGGGTAACGCCTTATAGTCCGGTGAGCCTTTTGGTCATGAAATTACTGTAATTTAGGAAGGAATTATAGGGATTTTAACCTCCTGCTTCTACCTCTGAGCTAAACATTATCAGCCCATTTATTTCCAACACAGACCTTCTCTAAATTCCTCAATCCCAAATGTCGTATGCAGCCTGTCTCCTCAGCTGCCCATAACTGTAACAAGGCACAGGGTTTGCATCTTCATCTGGTGAAGGGGAGCATTTTGTGCTTGACATTTACATCACTGAGCAGCACAGATCAGCATGCACTGATATTTCATTTACTGAATGTGCTGTGCATATGGCAACTTGTCATCCTTGTATTTTAATACAATAAAATCATTAGGATTAAAAGTCACATCCTAACTTAGTGGTATGAAATAATCTACATAACTGTCAATCACTCAATCACATTTTGTTTCTTTTGTTCTTTTTTCTCTTTTTTTGCTTCTCAAGTAAAAGCAAAAGTTATCATTCAGACAGAGCAAAGGAGGCTTAAGATTAAATCAATTCTGGATAGTAGCTGAGGAACACTAAAGCCCTGGCTTTTCTTCAGGAGGGGAAAAACCTTTGCTGGCAAGAATTCTGGTCTTTAGCAGGAACCTGGTTTTTTTGAAACTCAGAGGACGTTTACCAAACTGAACAGAAAGTTAGTGCTTGGGATGGTTATACTATATAGAAAATTTTAAGTCTAAGCTAACATTTCTGCAGTCATCTGCCTTAAGAGGTGCTAAGTAGTCTCTACTAAAAACTGGTGACTCGTGGGCTTGCTGGGGGATTGATAGAACAGTATCTCCTGAGGTTTTATTTTTGACCTTTGAGTTTGCTTTCCTTCACTCCTCTGCCTTCTAGTTCCCTCCATACTGAATTGAACTGAATTGTAGGCTGAAAGAGTGTGGTATAAATGAGGGTACATACAATACTCCAAGGATAGTAGATAGTACATGGAAATAGGGATGATGTGCATATCAATATGTTTGATGTGAGTGGATATCTGACACATCTGGAAATCTAATTGTACTTAATCAGTTATGGTAGGGATAGCCAGGAATGGAATCTCGGTTTCACTGGAGTTTCTGTCAGAAAAAAACATCAACTTAAATAACACAATAATTTTGGCTCCATTATGTTGGCACCCTCTTAACTCTCTAACTTCCTGACCTCTTCAAATTCCTAATCTCTAGAATGTTGAGAATCTGCAGGAAGAAAATCAGGTTTTCATGGTTTACTCCAGAACTGGACTAGTCAGACACGATCATAGAGGAGTTAAGACATTACATCAGAATTTGATCCTCCTTACAAGATACACACTCCAGAGTCAAATGCAACTTCCTTCACTGAGCCTTGGCAACCAAGCAGCAGAGACTGTTAGCAAGTTTGAACTCTGTGTTTGGGATCAAGGAATTTATAGGCCTGCCAGCAGACTTCGCCAATTATCTAAAATTTTCTCATGTCTTTCCAGATGTCTGGATAATTGGGGTGATATGCTGAATTGTTTTATTTAATTGTGAACTACTGCTGTTTAGCTGAGCTTTAGCACTTGAAAAGTCTTTGGTTTTAGTTTTTATTTTTTGATGTATCCACCAGTGCAGTGTCTCTCTAGCCAGAACTTAGAGAAGTCATACAGTTTCTCTGCCTATAAGTAGTATGAACATTGTTTTTTGATTAAATGAATGTCTGCAAAAATTTTCTGTTTAAATTTATTTTAAACTCTTATTCACTTTAGCTCTGCTTTGATTTTGACTGTTTCCAAGGATGTCTTTGCTGAGATGGTGGAAATTAGAAAAATCTTGCTTATAATGAAAAAGTGGGAGTAACAATTGTAATGTGCTATCAAAACGCTCTTCAAGCAAAGCCCCTCCTTTGTCATTTTAGCAAGTAACTGTCAAAACCAAAGAGCCTATGCTCCATTGTTCAACCGTTTTTTGACGTAAAAAGCAATCCAAATCAATCCAGAGTAGTATAATCAAAAACAACACACGTCAGTCTTTTTCCAAACCACTATGTGTTTACTGTTGTTACGTTAGCGGCAATCCTTGCTTTGAGATGACGTGTTATACCCTTTCCTCACTTCTTTCTGCATTTCCAAGGTAACAGAAGGAAGAGTGTCCAGGAATTTGGAAGAAAAAGAGAAGAAATAAACTTATGTTAAGAATGTTAGACAGTCTATTGGGTTTGTAGTGTAGAGGTTCATGTATGAGATATGATGGATGCCCTTTAGTATTATGACTGCTCTGCCACGTGTGCAATATTTCAGTATTTGGATCCCCATCCTTTTAGAATGTATTTCTCTTTGTCAAGTTAAAAAAAAAAAAAAAGGTGGTAGCAGCCATATTTTTAAATGGGAAGTGTAGACCTGGAAAGACTGTGTTACATTGATAATATCTCTTTCTGTTTGGGTCAGAATAATTTAGTAAAAGCATTCTGCAGACCTTATGGAAATTTCATCATATCTTTTTCCTTTACCACCCAAATGGGAAAGTTGGAATCAGAATGTAATGTCTTGTCTGAAGGTATTCACTACAGTGATAGATAGACCTTGCACTGCCTAGCAAACCAGCCCTGCTAACAACTTCTCAGTTGGCTACAAACATAAAAGTCATCTACCATCTAGTGCTTAACAATATATAACAACCACCCTTACCTGTGCTGAGAGGTCATTAGCCTGTCTTCTATTACTTTTTCGTATTAATAATGATAATAAGCATTCAACCACTAGATTGGTGCAATGAAAAATACAGGGTCTGAAGAGCTCTAAAAAGTCATCTAGTATAGCTGTGTTTTCTGTTCTTAAATAGAAATATAAATGCTGGCACCAAAGAGGAATTAAAAGACACTTCAGATCAAAAAACCAAAGCTGAATCTAGCAAAAGAAATCTCACCAGCTACTGAACAGTTAGTATTAGGAACCCACACCCTTCTTCCAATTAATGATATAACTTAGCAAATGGAATAAACAGAATAAAACCAATTACCCTGAAAGTATCTGTTCCTTGAAAGACACAGAATGTCAAAATTACTCTAAAGTTAAAATATGAGATATTATCAAGAAAATAAATTATGCTAAGAGACTAAGAGGTCTTAAGAATTACTGTAATAAAATAGAGTTGTAGTTAAAATCCAAGTTTATACATATTTTTTAAAGTCTGAGCTTCTCTAAAAACTGAGTCTGTACTTAGCCATCTGTAAGCCAGCATTCTTCTTGAGATCTCTGCCATGTATCACTATTTGGATTCAGTTGCTTTATATATGGCAGGGAGAAATTGGCCTATAGGAGGCAAATAGGGAGAAGAGTAACCCTGAGAGTTCAGTCTGTTGCATCCAGTTTTTATAGTGTTTTTGTAGCTATAGAATGAATACTTAATTTCTTTCAAAATTGGTACATACAGTTTTTATAGGTAGAACTTAATCAAAATTTTTAAATTACTGCATGTCCTGCCTTTAAACATAATTTGATTGACTGAAGACTGAATTGAGTTCTACTTCAAAAAATGACAGAACTCTTCATATTAAAAATATTTTGTTTTCTGTTACTTGCATGGGAGGAAGACTTTTGACTTCAGTAAATTTCATTTCAGCTTCTTACATCTTGTGCATTACTTCAGGAGCCTATGAAAGAAACACTTTTTACAGTGAATTCTGGATTGAAGTGTATTTTACCTAAATGTAGTTTTTATGTGGATAATTCAATTTTGTAATCTGTATGTGTAAAGTGTCAACATATTTTGAAAATAAATGTAACATTCATAAAATTTATCCTAAATGTATATTCTAATTACATTATTTTCTTCCCTGCTTAAATTTGCAAAAAATGTGTTCTCAATTTCATATGATGACTCTTTTTAAAATTTATACCATACATTCTTGTAACAAAAATATATTTGACTAGGATATTTTTACAGCAACCTTCTTCAAGCAGAAGATGAACTGATTCCCACTTAGAAATGCTTATTCCATCTCTATACTGACAGCTGGTCCTCTTCCCTGCCTTAAGGCCAGAATTAATTTTTGCTTTGCTACTCTGACACTGGACAGACCCAGGGAAACTCAGAGTCTGGTCTGATTTTGCAATTGTTATATAGACTGTGTAGTCAGATGTAGACTACTCCCCATGCTCATCCTTTTAGGCAGAAAACTATGTGAACAGAAGAACAGATGCCTTCTTTCTCAAATGACTGAAGAGTTTCATCTGTAGTGAAGGAGGACATAACATCAGCTGAAATTAAAGGTATTCAAACAGGAATCAATGAGAAACTTGAGATTACATGTCTTTCAAGTGGGTTTTGAATGATTTTAAATGGCTAGTATTATTTTTTGAACAAGGTAAATACTTACAAGAAGATGGGATAGTATTGAAAAAGACAAAGCTTTGGGTTCTGTATAGACTAGTCAGTCTGATGCAGATCCCCAGAAATAGTTTAAGTGTCAGACCACAGTTTAGAAAATACTATATGTCATGAAAGTGAACCCACGTTAGTTGAATAAATTCTGTGTTTATAAACAATATATTCTGGTATCCATGTCAAACATCTAATTGATACATGGGTTTGAATTCATATGTTGCCTTAAGTTTAAGCTTTCATATTTGCAGATTCTCTACCGCATTAGTATGCGACTTTGAACTTCATATATAGTGTTAGCAAGTTCTCTTCACAGTTTAGGTAGACAAAACATTCCTTTTCCAGCCCAAAAACCAAGGACACTTGCATCTTGAGGCCCAAAAAGTTTAAACAACAGTGAACTGAGGAGTGCAATCTGGGAGGATGGGTCTTCATAAACTGAAGCTGTAATTGGACAATTAACCTCAATATGTAAATGGGCCAAAACTTATAAAAATGTGAAAATTCATGACCAGGTGTCCATCTTGGGTGTAGCCACGGCCAGGCTCTTGCACTGCCCAAGGTGCATCCTTTGGAGCCTTTTAATAAATACCTACTTTATTCTTTTAATACTGTCTAGCCTCTATTCCAGATAGCCTCTCAAGGCATACAGCATATTCAAATTCTCTAAATTGTCTGCTTTATCAACAGTATTTTGATTTAAGAAAACTGGTTTTATGTCTCATCTCCTACCAGGCAGATTCAAAAATGAAATTGTAAAATGAAATTGTAAAATGAAATTGTAAAATTGTTCATTAAAGGTGTGACTCCAGGATTACCTGAGGGAAAGAAAAATATCTACTTAATAATCAAGGTAACATTATAATGCTTAGGAGAAGTCTGAGTAATTAAGATTTGTCCATAATTTTGTATTGGTAAGTCACAGGTCAAATAAATACTGGGAGAGCGTGTAGGTGAAATATATATCGGTTATATAGCAAATTATGAGAAAGGCAAGACACAGATAGTAGAATGATCCTCTTATCTATCTCCTAATGAAAGTAGAGCAATTCAACAGAAGGAAATTTAATACTCCAAAATTAAGTTCTTTCATGATCCAGTCTTCTCTTATAATGGCACACTTTTTTCTGAAAATTACTCTGTCTGAAAACCGCTAATGAATCATCACAGAAAATTGCCTCAAAAATAAGGTTCAATACCCTAGTATGACAAAGGGGAAAAAAAAAAGTCCCTAAATGTGCAGAAATGTGACCAAAAAAAAGAAAAAAGGAAAAAGTGATATTATTTATGTGCGCACATAAAAAGGCCACTATTAAAATATAACATATATCTCAGGTCATATCATTGCCAAAAAGTGTGAAGAGAGCCGTGCAATACTTTTAAAAATAAGGTAATAGAATTATCTAACATGAGAAAAATAAGTCCTCTGAGATAAGAGTTGAAGAGTTCAGTTTAGACCAGCATGATCTTTAGATACAGGAACAGTGTCAATGGACAAGACAACTGAAAATAACAAGTTTTATCAGCCTTGGTGACAAAGCCTGACAATGTGCTTAACTGAAAGTTGTCCAAAATTACCATTTTACTAATATACCAGTTCTAGCTGTCAGGATAATTAATGAAACTGAATGAATAAAGGTAAAGAAAATAGAAAGTATATCACTACTGTAAAGATCGAGTAGCTTTCATAAAGAGAAATTTTTATCCTTTTCTTGTTGTGTTTTGCTGGTTTGGGGCATTGGGGGAGAGTTCTGGATGGGTTTTTGTTTCTTTCTTTCTTTCTTTGTTTCTTTCATGTATTTTTCCTTTTTTTCCACTTTAAATACTTATCTCATTAGCTTTGTCCCACACTCACAGGTCTGTCGTTTACAGCAGAGAAGGAGATCTATTGGTTGCTACTGTATTGTAATAGTGCAAATCTACAGAGAAACCATAGCATGCTCAGAGACTGCATAACTATGTGCTCTTTCCTGGTTGCACCAGTCATCATCTGTTTAATTTTTTCTTACTGTACTTTCCTTTACTGTCTTGGGCCCATGAGCTGCACCTTTTGCACCTCATAGTCATTACATCAGCATCACTTACAAAATACTGATGACTTCTCTAGAGTCAAAAATAGTGTGTTCTTTTTAATTTTCTATGCTTTCTCCACTCCAAGGGCTTTTTGCTTGGTAAGGTATTTTAACCATCTGCTAGAAGACAGGGTAGTTTTCCTAAAGAACCAGTGCTGTCTTTCAGGTTTCCTTTCAGTCTGTGTAAACTTCTCCACGCGTGAATTGTTCAAGAGCTGGATGAGAGGGAATGTTTGCAATTGAATATTTTGTGAATAAGTAATCCATTTAAAATCTTCTATACTAAATCTTGTTTTCTGTTTGTATAGTATCTTTGTTCTATCATAGTCTAGAAGGTATAGAACTATATTTAAAATATCTGAAATTTTAAAAATTGGATACATAAAGTATGAAAAAGGTCATGGATTATATTTAAATATTGAAAGGTAATTGATAACTTCAATTGTCTGTAGCAATCCTGATAAGAAAGACTGGGAAATGTCTGCACCTTGAAACAAAACTGAAACTTCAAGAACACTTTTCTTTCTCAGAAACTTACCAGAGTTTTTTAACATCAGGTCAGTAGGACAAAATATGGGGAATAAACTCACAATTAGGGTTTCACCTCTAGCATTCGGGTTCAAAATTTTACTTGACTTACTCAGACTTAAAATGAAGAGCCTTGTTTGTTTGTGCCCTCCTTGCCCCAGTGCAGTAACTACTGCACTACTTGATAGATTCTCCCTGTAAAATAACTTTGTATTGATATTTCACTTAGAAGAAATACATGGATTTGATTAAATTCTGTGTTTTCCTATTATTTTTAAATGACTGTAGAAGAAAAAGAGAGGGCAATGGCATTTTACAGGGAAACTAATGGGTAGTTACTGCTGGAAATGGAGGAAGAAAAAAAATAGCAATGGTGTAAAAACGTGGTGAAAAACTTGGGACTTGAGGAGTGTCAGGAAGTAGTAGCAGTTACCAAATTTTGTTGAATACTTTCTGAAGGTTTTGCCTCACACTTTGGGGAGGGATATAATATCAGAACAAGGAGGGGAACAGGCAGAGACCACATACCCCAGGGGCTGTCCAAGATGAGGATAGCCTTTTATGTGCTAACAGTTGAAATTCAATAAATTGATAAAACATGAAAATTATTAGATTGGTTCTGCTTTGTGAAAAAACAGAAACAACTGTAGATCAAAGGAACAGAATCCCAGAATTACAGGAGGGCTGAAGCTTGCCAAGTTCTCTGGAGGTCACCCAATCCAAAACCCATGCTCGGGGAGGAAGTCCTAGATCCTGTTTTCCAAGACCATGTCCAGGCAACTTTTGTGTATTTGCAAGGATGGATACTCCACCATCTCTCTGGGCAACTTTTGCCATTGTTTGGTCACTTTCACAGTTGACAAACTGTTTCCTGATGTTCAGAGGCAACCTCCTACATTTCAGTCTCTGACTCTCTGACTGTTGCCTCTGGTCCTGCACAACTGGGCTCCCTCCTCTTTGCACCCTCCCTTCAAGACTGTTTGTTGATGAGACAGCCTTGGGCTCCAGTGCTTTTCAACATAGAAAATGGGATCTACTTACAAAAGTAAAAATGTATCATGTTAATGATCACTCTATCATTTTGCTGTTTAATCAGTTCCTATTATATCTAATTAGTTGTGAATTAACACTCACTTTGGTGAAGGAACTTCTTGTAAATTACTTTTCCTTTTTCCTTTTTTCCCCCCTTAGTTTTACTTTTTAAAAAGAAAATATGTAAATGTATTTTCATAATTTTTTAAATTAAATTTTAATTTTATTTTAAAGAAATACTTAAATCCATTTATTACAAGCAATGAGTTTTAGTATTATATCCAGAGATAAGAGATAATAAATAACCCAAACATCTGATTTGCATAATTTCATCTGAAGAACATGGTATACCATAGTACCAAAGGTCAAATCTCTCAGCATTGAATTTAAAATAGAATGGTTTGCTATATTGTAAATTTTCACCTTTCGTGTCATATCTCTGTAAAGTGGGCAACAGATACTCAAGTCTGACGAGTCAGTCAGGTTCAGGAAAAATGGATGCAATAAAAAATATTGGAGGAGGCTGAGATTTTTTTCTAGTTTTTTTTAGAGAATGTTTCCTATGGGATAGCTTCATCTGTTTCTGTCTCTTCAAATGATGCCAAACTTTCTTGTCTCCTTGTGAAACAAAGATATATACAGTAATTTGACGATTATAAGCCCCACCATTTTGACTAAAATTTTGGTCTGAACCCTAAGTGTGGCTTATAATCAGGTGCGGTTTATATATGGACAAAGAACAAAAAATTGCTGTTTTAGTTTGCAGGACAGGTGTCTGCTGAGAAAGGCAGGAACTTCTCTTTGAAAGGGAGAATGTAAACCCCCTCCCTCCAAATTATCAGAATTTTGAAATCAAGGGGCTTTCAGGCAAAGATATCGGAATTAGGAA
Source organism: Catharus ustulatus (assembly GCF_009819885.2). Taxonomy (NCBI): domain Eukaryota; kingdom Metazoa; phylum Chordata; class Aves; order Passeriformes; family Turdidae; genus Catharus; species Catharus ustulatus. The sequence continues at coordinate 81,142,196 of NC_046221.1, forward strand.
TAACAGTTCTTTTCTAGGGAAATTAAAATAGAAATACAGTACTACAAAGAAACAAACTCCAAACCCTGACAAAGTCAGAGTACAACCTGACACCCTGTCAGGTAGGGTGTTGGTAGCAGTCCCATTCCATGGTAGCTGCATCCTCCTGCAGTGACAGATGTGATTCAGTTGAAGCAGAAGGTGCAGTTTCCCTCCGGAGGTCCAGTGGTGATGTGGAGAAATCCAGTTTCCCTCTGGAATCCAGTGGAGAAAGGGGTTCCCTTAGTGTCCCAAAACCTCTGTTTTTATCTTGGTAAGAAATGTTGGGCTCTTCCCCCTGGCTGGAGCAACTTCCAATGGGATGAAGTAATTTTATCAGTCCCACAGTGGGACTCAATGGGCCATTAGCAGAAAATAACTCGCTGGAGGAAGGATGGGTTGTGAAAAGATAAAGAACAATGCCCCACCTGGTTTCAATGGATGGCCCGTTGGCAGAGTATCTCCCACGGAGATAAGGATCACTGCCCACATCCTCAACAGATGGTGATAGAATAGATACCTTTTATCACACTCTGTATTGTAACGTGCAGCTCATAATCAGGTGCGGCTTATGTATGGACAAAGAATGAAAAGTTGCTGGAACCCAGAAGTGCGGCTTATACTCAGTCCGGCTTATAATTGTGAAATTACTGTAATTCTTGCTTTGTCAATTATTTCCCTTGAAAAAATTAACTTAATGTGTTTTGAATTCGTGGAAATTTTTCTGTGCCTTTCTGATAGGTCATTTTCCGAAGACGAGTAACCCTAAACCAATTTCAGAAACATTTATGTTTGTATTAGCCTGCACTTATGCCAAAAAGAGCACCTACTCTTGCTGTTTTGTCACTCATTATCTTGCAAGCATTTGTGTGATGTACTACTTTTTGTAGAGATGCACAAGTAAATTTAGGTTTGTATTTATATTGGAGAAGATGCAGCTGAAGAAATACATCTTGCATTTGAAGTGCAATGTAATGAAAGCAGTAGCTCACTTTATGGTCCCCATCAATTCTCAAGAAAGCTCTGCACAGACCACAAAGAACTTGCTGTACTTTGGCAACAGAATGGGCCATTGTGTTTGGGGATTAAAGCTGTCAATCACATTCTCCTCCTCTTCAGTACAGCCAACTTTAAAGAATCTTGGTGTTCAGCAACAATTGTTTGAAGCAGCAATTACAAAGAGAGAAAAGGGATAGAACCTTTTTCTTTTAACTTTTTAATCTATCCATTCCTTTGAAAAGGAAGAGCATAGGTAAGGAGTCCAAAATATTAATTTTATTCCAACACAACTTTTATGGCTAAAAGACCTCTTAGTCTCTTCAAGGAATAACATAATGCTGTAGCAACCTTACGCAGCCCAAAAAAAAAAAAAAAAAAGGTTAAAAAAGTGCCAGTAATACAAATGCATGCAAGAAGTTATGTGAATTTTAATACGTGAGAGTAAATGTAAGTACATCCACAGGAAAAAAAAAAAAAAAAAAGAAAAAAAAGAGTAAATATTTTCAAGTTTGCATTTCCTATACAGAGAACAAAGGGAAAAATGCAAACAGGAAAGAAGGAAAAAATAGTGATTTAGGAAAAAAATAAAATAATTTTACATTGACATTAAGAATAGGCAAAGAGGATATAGCATGAATAAAAATAATACCTGAAAGCTCTGAACCTAACTTTGTTTAATATCTTAAAAACATCAGTACTGAAAGATAAAGATTAAATTCTAATACTAAGGGCATACGAAGTTCACTGAAATTCCGGCAAGTGCTGGAACAAAAAAACTTAAAAATGAGGTTTTACTATTTCTTTCAAAATTAACCAGTATAAGAAAGGTTAGGGAATTGAATGGGATATTTTTTCAAAGGAATAAAATACAAATATATCTCTGTTCCAACCCTAGAAATAAGACACAAAATATGAAAAATACTCTAAATATTTTATATTGCATAAGATTCTTTGACAGATATAGAGAGAAGTTATCTTGAATAATTTCAGTGAGTCACTTTCGTGAGCGCATCTCCATATCTTCATTTTATCATGGTATGGTCCCCAAGTATCTTTTTTTGTGATTTGAACAGTCAGATGTATACACACACATCCTGGTAGAGCTACATTGTCTGACAATTGTTTAGTCCTAGACCATGCAGAACACTCTAATACTTTTCACATACGGAAAATAAATCCCCACAGTAGGACTACTTTACTCTAATTAGTATGCTGAAGATATAAGTGTTATTTTGTCTGTCTTTAATCTGCTGACACATTTCTATCTTTCTATAGCGATCCAACTGCTAGATGGACATCAACTATAATGTAAATTTGCAAATGGTGCGTGGAAACAACAGTGAAATTTGTTAACAGTAGCAGAATTTAATTCTCAATTCCCATTCCATTAATCTCTGTATTTTTAAGAGGTCCCACTAATGAGTTCTTTCTGCAATTAATCATGTTGACTCAGTTCAAAGTAGATGATTTAAATCTTGGTTGAGATGTAAAGACCTGGCAAACTCTCACTTATTGTAGATTCAGTGAAGTTAATAGTGAATTGAATGTACTATGGGGTTCCTCAGTGTAATAATATACTGGACTTGATCTTGAGTTTGTAAAATATTTAACATAAATTATTTTGAGTGTACCTCTAGTGTTCACTACAAAATGATCCCCAGTTTGTTGCTGGAGATTTTTCTTTTAGCACTGTAGGAAATACACAGATTCCAACAAAAACTCTTGTTTTCTCACGAGTGATTCCTGCTAAATATGAAAAAAATCTTTTAACTAATTAAGAAATAGTGATATGCGAAGTTTGTGATAACATTTGTAAAATCTAAACTACAGTAAATTCACGAATACAAGCCGCACTGAGTATAAACCGCATCTATGGGTGTTGGCAAATATTTCCGTTTTTGTCCATAAATAAGCTGCACCTGTCGTTCGCAGCGAGAACCCGCGTGCAACAAAGTTGCCAATTAGTAACAGAGCCGCGGTAGGGCGGGGTTTACTGGCTCAACTAAGGCTGTGCAGGCTCAGCCCACTAGGGGCTGCTGACAGGGTCAGGTAGCCCAGCCCGGCACTGCCGCTCGGCGGGACCACTGGGGGCCAGCCGCCGCTGCCACTGGGCTCGGTCACCCCGGCCCGGCGCTGCCCTGCGGTGGCAGGCAGTGACGGAGCACCCCCCGCTCCCACGGCAGCGGCGGCGGGTGGGGACGGAGCTTCCCCGCGCCCGTGGCGGCGGCAGCGGGCGGGGACAGAGTTTCCCCGCTCCTACCGCGGCGGCGGCGGGCCGGGACGGAGCCTGCCTGCTCCTGCCGTGGCGGGCGGGGACGGAGTTTCCCCGCTCCTGCTCCTGCCGTGGCGGGCGGGGACGGAGCTTCCCCGCGCCCGTGGCGGCGGCGGCGGGCGGGGACAGAGTTTCCCCACTCCTGCCACTGTGGCGGCGGGCTGGGACGGAGCCTGCCTGCTCCTGCCGTGGCGGGCGAGGACGGAGTTTCCCCGCTCCTGCTCCTGCCGTGGCGGGTGGGGACGGAGTTTCCCCGCTCCTGCCATGGCGGCGGCGGGCCGGGACGGAGCCTGCCTGCTGCTGCCGCACCGGGCAGGGGCAGGAGTTCCCCGCTTACCCCACGGGCTGTGGGGATGGCAGCACGTAGCCCCTGCCTTCCCCCAGGCCGCGGGGATGGCAGCACGTAACCCCTGCCTTCCCCCCAGGCCGTGGGGATGGCAGCACAGGGCCCCCCCGTCTCTCCCCCGGGCTGCAGCAGAGGAAGGAAGGAGAGACCTCTCCCGCCTCTCTCCCCGCCCCCTTGCCTGCAGGCAGCCAGCTCCACCCGCGGCGCAACAAAGTAACGGTTTGTAACAATCGCGAAATGCCGGTTTTTACTAGCAAGTTGCTCGACTCGGCACCTCGGTTTCCACTTCTGGGGGTGGAAATGTCAGAAAATTATTCACATATTAACCGCTTCTGTATATTGGCCGCATTTCCGGTTTGAGAGCAAAATCTTAGTCAAATTGGTGCGGCTTGTATTTGTGAAATCACTGTATATAAATGTTCTAAAAGTGTGCTATGGTATTACAGACATCCTTCAAGCACATGGAAAGTCATTGCAATCATGGAAGCTACTCACTCTAAAATAAGTAGGCCATGCATACAAACCTTTTAAGAATCCAGGGGCTAATCTAGTGTAATGATGACAAAAAATAAAATTGTATAAAGAACCAGTGTATGCGTTTTGCTGTGTAGGGTAGCACTGAAGTCACTGGAATGCAAAGAAAGAAAATAAAAAATTCTACAAAGTGATAAAAATAATGACCATGTGTTCCATTGAAAAAATTGATAATCAAGCTCACATTTGCTATTAAGCAACGGAGTACAGGAGACATCAAAGATAGTGTCATGTGAAAAGGGATTTCCTCAAACCTTCGGTGTTGATAAAGACAGTCAGCAGCCCAAGAAAGCTGAGATCCTGTGCCCAACCAGTCTGTCAGCATCCACTTATGGGGACCCTTCACTGAACAGTCTTCTGGATCAGAGAGGGATTGGACTGGCTTGGTCAGGGTCCCCTGGGACCCCTCCCAGGTCTCCACATCTTTATCTGAGTACATTACCTGCAGACAGTGACTGCCAGTAACCGTGAAGGACTCACACTAACAGTTTACAGAACACTCTTTATTAATAAGATTATGACAGGTTAAGATTCGTGGATTGTCAGTGATAGTATCTGACTGAAAAAATGTATTCAAAGCAATACACTGACAAGCTGTAATCCCTAACACAAACTGCCTTGAGATAATAATTCAGCATGCATAAGAGTATGGTTCTTACCTGATATGAGTCCCTATGGGGAAGACAGGTTCAACCCATCGACTGATTCCAAAAATTACAATGGAGTCTTCCCTAAATTTTTTCCTATCTTAATTTGATACTATTTCTTTATGCCTAGGTGGAGTTGGAGTAACTCCAGTAGTACCTATGTTTGTCACTGATTGATGTAAAATTATAAGATATAGTCAATAAATTTTAAAATGCTTTTCTGTGAGGGGTAGTGGTAACCTTGGAGATGGATAGCTTTGGGATGGAGGTGTTCATCAGTATGATATCTGTGATCTCACCATGGTTGCTGGTTCAACAGCAAGACATCTTTTATCTCCCTTGATTCACAACTGTTATTGGGATTATCAGCTACAAGGTACCACGGAGGTCCCTTCCTTGCAAGGATTTTATCAAATCCTGGCTGCAGGGTTTCCACTCTACTCCACCCTCCATTTCATTTCCCTTAGCAGGTCTTGTGGTGGGAAATCAGGCATGATGATTGCATCCCATCCAGGGATGCAACCGCATTTCACCCTAAAATTTCTGTACTGTTATAACTCCTGTTAGAGTGTGAATATAATTTCTCACTTTTCTCTGATTTTACCCCAGCCATTTCCCCACATTCTGATACTCTGAGAAACCAAAAGGTGGAAAAGGGCAAAAGAAGCAGAGTCATAAGCTAAAGGTACTATATAAATAAGAATTTCATAATTTTCTGTCTGTTTTGTCTGCTTCTTTAATCAGAGGAAAGAAATAAACTGATTTCAGTATTTTTCTGGAGACTATCTCAATAGGAAAAAGCAAAAGTTTATTGTTGATGATAGTGCAGCTTTCATCAGCTAGCTATGAAACAAGGAGAAGAGTGTCTTCAATTTTGAGGATGTCATCATGGACACTGACTAAACTTCATTATACTGGCAGTTACATCCAACTTATCAGGCAAGCCAGGAGTGTAATCTCTGTAATAATTCCAGTTTTGTTCTTTAAAAGATTGTGAATGAAGAGCATTTTGTTCATTTTGTCTCTAGAGCCTCTCGCTCAAAACATCAGTTCAACATGCTAGTCTTCAATAAAATGTGCTAGTTGAAAAGACAGACTAGTGCTTAAAGCATATTGATATCTGCAGCATGTTATGAAGACACTTTATCTACTTTAAGGTACGCCAGAAAGGTCTTTCAGGAAATTTTTTGGGTTTACCTAAGGATTGCATGGCAGCAAACTTCAATGAGCACAAAAATGGTGGTATCTTTGAGCCACTGATATTATTTGAATTTATAAAAATAATCAGTCATGACTGGGTTTTGGCATTTCCTTGACATTATGAAATAGTATCTATTTTACAAGTCAATTAACATTTTTTAGTCACAGTAGACTGACATGAGTCATCAATTTAACAGTCCTAAATTTTGGCATATTATGCATCAATGAACATCACTTCTTGCTCATTCTTGTCATAGTTAGGTTTATTTGATGAAACTTTTACTGAAAACTCACAAGATCGCATCAGCAGTGAAGACATGGGATCCTATTTTGATAAACCATATCACATGTAAGACATTCAAAACCAGAACCAATTTCAGTATACAGATGATTGTTTTTCTTTCCATTGCAGAATACAAACAAGATTTGTCTTAAGTACAGCTAGGAAGAAAACCTGGTTTTCAGGTATTACTGTGATTTTTGTTGAAAAACAAGCAATTTAAAAAAAACTATTCAGTGGGGGTTTTTATTTGCTGATTTCCCCGTCTATGTGTGATTATGATAAAGTTATTTCTTTGCTTTAGTTGCATTTAAGACTTTTTAAATGCTTGAATGATGGTAGCTTTAATAATAAAGTAGTTATCTGGATCAGGCACTAGGGTTTGGTTTTATCTAAAAATTTTTTGTGATATATATCACTGGTTTTGTTTGAGGGAAGAGTGCAGTGAAAAAAAAAAATTGATATTTTTTTGAAAAAAAAAAAAAAAAATTCAAATTCCCTTTTCCTAACTCTTGTAAAGGAACTACCAAGGCTTTTAAAGTTGACTGTAGACTTTTTTATTTCATCCACTTATATGAATGCTTCTCCCTGCTATCAGCAGTTTAAAGTTATTATATCTATCAGTTCTGGATCTGGCTTTTGCTGGTCTGAAAGCCAGATGATTTTGCCTTCTGATGTGTTCTCTGTTCCAGAACTATCCCCAGTGCTTGCTCACCCTTTAAAGATGCTAAGGGCTGCGTGTTTCCCTATCCTGTTCTACTGCTGAACTCACAGAGTAAATCTAACTCAGCAAGAGGTTTTTAAGAGGTTTGTTTCCATTGTAAAAAATGAGGAACTAACCCTACTCATGGGAAATAGAAGTGTGACCAGTTTAAAAAAGAGAGAAAAAAAAGTAGAAGAAAATTTCAATGTATCAATTCTTGTCTTGCAAGTATCAGGCTCTGACATAGGTTAAAGATATTCAACCATCTTTCCCTTGTGTATCTGCTCCTGGGTTAGCTTGTGGTGGTTGGGGTAATGCATGAAGTGCCAGCAGTTTGCGTGATTGCTGCATGCCTTGCTGCCCTCAGGTGTGCAGCTCCCCTGGGGATCACATCAGTGCAGATGGCTGATGCACTTCGTACCTCATCTGGCTTCCCCCTCTGGGCTTGGAAAAGGTTTTGGACAACCTTGAGAGGTTGCAGATGCTCTCAAGCAGTGTTTCTGCTTCTGGATCATCCTTCTTCTTTCCCCTTAGTTATATGAGGACTTCAGAGAAAATATACACTTTCCAGGCAGAAAAGTCTGAGCTGTCCCCTAAACAGTTTTGAAAATGCATGTTCTGTAATATGCCTTTTGAACTTAGGTTTCCATAAAATTAACAGAAGCATTTTAATAGCTTACATTAGATAAAGAGTGGTTTATCTTCCAGCTTTGGTGATATTTATGAACCTTTTTACAGTAGACAGGCTTAAAAAAACACACTACAACTGAAACAAATAAATGAAAAATACATTATTAATTAAAAGGCATATTAAAGGACTTAGGTCTTGGACAAGGAAATAAAACATTAAATTTAATAATGTCTGTGTTAGAATTTAATAATATCTGTTTATTAATACTGATATTGCATTGGGACAAAAAAAAAGAGTGCTGGAGATCGATATTTGCCTATTCATTTAGGTTATGGTGATGGACTGATTCTATTAAATGCCAATGATAAAAATATTTTTAGATGTGGTGCAATGTAGCATGTAAGGTCAAAATCAAATTAATATTAAATGAAAATAATATTACCAAGTATAAGCTTAAAACATAACATACAGTAGTCCATATACTGTGTTAAAATACAGCGAGTGAAATGTTATTTTCATAAATTTATGCATAGTGTATACTGAGGGGTTTTTTTTTTTGAGAACAATGAAGCTCCTCTTCTACTGAATCATTTAGAAGAATTAGAAAGGATTTATAGCCCTATATTAAAAAGGACTAGAGAGTAAATAAACTTTTAGCTTTGAAAATCTTGTTAAATATTTTTCTCTTAAAAATATTAAACAACTGGTTAACTCTTCTTTATCAATCATAATTTTGAATAGTATTGTGGGTTTAGATCATGCTTTTCTGCTGCACTAAAAATGAATATTGTAAAACCAGTAGTTTTTCTTACTGCATAGTCTGTTATTTGCATCCATATAGGTAAGTCCAGCCCTTTTAGTAATAGAAGACAATTTCGGCAATTCTTGTTTGTTTTTTTTTTTTCTCATTGCAGATCCTATAAATCTAAGAATTTGACTTTTTGGTCTTTAGCACAACCAACTGAGAATAGAATTTCTTACCATGTGAGATATGAGACTGGTTGATTCATTGGATGACTGGCATGCAAAGCTATTACAGGTGACTAACTCGCAAAATACTTTCACTATTGTCGCCCTAGGAAAGGAAAAAGGAAGTACTGGTCTGTTTTTTAAGATATCTAGCTTAGTTTTGAAGTTTCAAAGAAACCTCCAAGGCAGTTTCATCTGTCAACTTGCATACTGTCCTATTTTTCATATTGTTGGTAAATATGATAAATAGTGTTTAGACCTATAATAAACTCTTAATATATGCGATTCTGAGAGTCTTGCAGTCCAGCCAGACTTTCACTACCTTATGTTCTTCCATCCAACCAATAAAGTCTTTAGTATGACTATGGTGATACTGGGAGAGAATGAGTCGAAAAGCTTTACTCAGGTCGATGGAAGGGGAAGGTATTTGGCCTGCTCTCTACACCCAGTTATTTCATCAGAGACTACAGGTTGGTCAGGAAAGATTTTCTCTTGGTGAATCCATAGTTGATAATCCAAGTCAGGCTGCTGCCCTGAAAGGTTTCTTGGGGATGACTTGCTGCATAAATTATGTAAGTAAGGTTGACCAACCTTGTGGTTCTGTGGATATTCCTTCTTACTATTTTTGGAAGATGGACATGATTTGCCACTTTTCAGTTGCTAAAGAATTTCTCTGTTTGCTTAATAGATAGCAATGTACACTTGCAGCCCAGAGAGACAACTGTATCCTGAACTGCATCAAAGGAAACATGACAAGTAGGTTTAGGAAGGTGATTCTTCTACTCTGCCCTTGTGAGATCTTGCCGTGAATACTGAGTCCAGCTCTGGGGATGCCAACATAGTAAGGACATGGGCCTGTTGGAGTGAGGCCAGAGAAGGTGATCAAAGGGCTGAAGCACCTCACCTGTGAAGACAGGCTGCGAGAGTTGGGGGTCATTCAGCCAGCAGGAGTCTTTAGAGACATTTACTGCAATCTTCCAGTATGTAAAGACACAAGTTATGACAAAAGCATGTAGTTCTAAGACAAGGGATAATGTATTTAAGATAAAAGGAGGTAGATTTAGATTGGATTTATTCTTCACTGGGAGAGTGGTGAGACACTGTCACTGGCATAGGTTCTTCAGAGAAGTTGTGGATGCTTACTGGTGGGAGTGTTCAAGTCCATCTTGGATGGTGCTTTGAGGAAGATGATCTAGCAGAAGGTGTGCCTGCCCATGGCAGGGGCTTTTAAAGTAGATGGCCTTTAAAGGTCTCTTCCAGCTCAAACCTTCCAGTTATTCTGTAGCAGGGAGTATCTCCCGAATGATGACATTAACTCCACTTAACACTGCTGGATGTATCCTGTCCCATTTTGTATTTCTTCCATTTACCCACACACCTCTAAAATGACTGAAAAAAATGAGGCATTTCATTGGTAGATGGAACATATTTTCTTCAAGACTCCTGAAAGCCAGTAAATTGAGTTACCAAATACAGGAGCCATTAACCAATAGAAAATAAAAATACCAAGGGAAGTGGCTGGTAATTCAGTTCTGCACTTTCTTTAAGCAAAATTAGAACCTTCCTGGACTAGACGCATCAATTAAACCTTGGGTTTTAGGCTTACTACCAGAGAAAGAGAGTGGAGTCTGTTATCTTGTCTTGCATGTGACTGTTTACTTAACTGTTCCTTCTTGGATAGAATCCATAGAATTGCCATTGCAATCATTTCCTCAAGGGGAGCCACTCTCCAGGAGCTTTTGGTAGTAAGCTGGTTTTGCTTTAATGGTAGAAAGAATCAGAAGACTAAAATAATAACAGCTTATCTATCTAATGTTATACTGAAACAGAACAGACAAATTCTACTTTTCAAAAAGTTTTTTTTCATTTTGGAAGATATGGGATCAAACTCAAAATATTTTAGCAAGCTTTTTAAGGGAATAAAGCTTTATATGATGTGCCTTTCCTACACCTTTAGTGAACAGATGGGTAGTAATCAGTTATGAGTGCAGTTGGAGCACTAAAGAAAATGTTGTCATTTTTTCTCCTGCTAGCCATTTATCTATTTAATTCTTTGACAGAACAGAGGAAATGTAACTAAATGTTCTGTTTTAATTAAAATGAAAGTAAATTTATTAGTCAGGGAATCTCTGTGTTGTGTTTGTGCTTGGGGAACAGAACAAACATATGTCTCTGCTTCATTGTTTGTCACCATCTAACATGAGGTTTTTCTTGTTGCTTATTTGGCCTATTAAACAGATCATATTAGTCATAAACTTGATTTTTCTTAATTCTAACTAATTACAGTGGGCACTAATAAGCAAATGGCAAAACAAAAGCACATGCTAAGAAGCAGTCTAGTAGATGGTGGTTTTATTAATTAACTGGCAGCCATGACATTACCTACATGGAAGGATCTAGTTGGCTTATGGAACTGCAGTATTTCATTACATAAAAATAAAGAGAGCAAGAATCAACTTTTTTCTTGACTCTCATTTCCATTTCTTCAGTTGTCTTATTGCCTGGTTAGAGGAATGAAACAGAGGGGCAGCAGGGAGGGGCTTTTACCTTGGTGATACCAGAGACTTATCACCACTGGAACTTTTATACCTTCAATAAAATCTTATGATCTACCACTTGCGCTAAGCACACTGCAGGGGTATAGACATATAAGGCTAGGCACTGCAGAGTAGGAAGGATGCTGTGCCTACACATTAGCCCTTATGGGGGAGACCCATCATCAGATACAGTGCTGAAGGGTGCCGCTACGGACAGCATTATGGGGCTTTTAACATTGCTTTCTCATTTGACACTTCTAAATAAAAATGCTGTCAATCTAGGCTTTCAGAATTTGGAAGTGACAAAGAAGTTTATCCTTTGTTTCACTTCGCCTAAGTTTCTTCCTCTTTCAGCAACACAGATGTATCCTTTTTCCTACTCTAATTGGAAATAAGATTAATCCAGTTAAGAAAACCATTGGGATTAGACATTAATTGACTGTACAGCCCTGTACTAAAAACTGTTGCCCACAAATTATAGGAACTCTACTACAAAGCTCAGCAAATTTCAATATTCAGCTTTGGTCTTATATTAGTGCTTGATATAATTACAAAACATTACTACTAAAATATAGTGCAAATTTTTCCCCTTGTGACAAAGAAGGCCAGCAGAATACTGGGCTGCATTACAAGAGCATTACCAGAAGCTTAAGGGAAGCTGTCCATTGCCTGGTGAGACCCATCTGGAGTGCTGAGTCCCATTCTTACCTCCCCCAGTACCCAATAGATGAGCATGCATTAGAGACAGTGCAGCAAACAGTCATGTACCTAATTCATGGATCAGAACATCCACCTGAAGTTGAAGCAGAGAGCTGGAGCTGTTTGGCCAGGACACAAGAAGGTTCTGGGGAGGTCTTACCAAAATGTAAAAGTATCTGATGGAGTAGGGGAGGTAAGGAAGAGGAAACCAGACTCCTCTCAGTGGTGCCCACTGACAGAGCATGAGGCTATAAGCATATGTTGCTATATTTAAATATGTTGTTGGTCATGTAGCTGTTTGGAAGGAGCAAAACAACATCTATAAACATATTGGTATTGGAAGAAGTGCTAAAAAAAGAAAAACTGGAAAAACATACATCTATAGTACAGGGAGTATAGTATACAGTACAGAAAGACTGCTACATTTCAGTGAAAATTCTATATAAACAATGACACAATTTTCCCTTCACATATCTTCAGCATGGTTCAGAATTATGGTTTCAACGGAAAGGATATTCCAGCTTCAGTAGAAGTTGCATCATCATCTTGTAACATTTTATATTTCCCCTTTCCTCTGCCGTTAGCCTACTGAATGCTGAGTCTAAGAGAAGCAATTTCTTTATTTTAGTAAAGAGAAAAAATACATAATAAGCCCCAGAAATAAGGTCCTTTTGGATGATATTATGAAAATCTGTCTTAATATTGTCCCAGGAGCCTTTTCTTGTTAGCATTTTCCTACCTCTAAGCAAAAATTTATTAAAACTCTTGTTACAGTGGGAAAGAAGGTTCTATCTCACTACTACCTGTAAGAGCCAAACTCCACCAAATATAATGTTAATAATTTGAAACAGAATATATTTGCATCTGATGTTTTATGCAGAATATCTGATTAACTACTTGTAACAATTCAGAGAACCTTGACCCATGAGGATTTAATTCCAGTCTGTGTATGAAAAAAGCTTATTTTTGCCTACATTATTTTCAAAAACATCAGGATAATTTCATTGACAGTTTTAAATTTACAAAAATTCCACCAATTACACATGAACATTGTACAGTTACCAGGTCGTATCCCATTTTACACTGGTCAGTGCATGATATACAATTACACAATTGTATTAGTTTCCTAGGAAACACCCCAATTAAGCAAGTTTCTTGATTGAATGGTACCTATTATAAATGTTATTGTGAGATTTCACGAGAAAGATCTACTAATGTCTAAGTTAATCACTTCACTGCCTTCAGTTGAGTCTTCTTTCTTGTCTGCTTCCATGCAAAGACTGAAAGATTGACACACCATGCTATTCTTTTGTGGCCCTTTATATATATACTTTTTATTTTTTTCCCTATGTTTCCTGCATTCAGAAAGGGACTGATTAGCTCCGACTTTTATGGTAACAGGTAGCAAAATGCCAGGCATTATGTTGTTTTCTTCCAAGTCCTGTCAGTATATTTTGCCTGCTGTTTCATGGAATACTAAAGGCAAGTGACTATATTATCACAAGTTTTTTGTGACTGGCAACTGTTACTGGCATCATATATCTAGGAACAGCTGTTGTTGTTTTATTAGAAAATACTCCAGTGATGCTTAGTGTAGAAAGAGCCAAGGAAGTATCAGCAGTGCCATTCCCTTTGCAATTAATACAGTGTAGAATATGCTAACCTGTATTAAAAATTCACTTTTTCTAATCAACTATTTAAATTTTCTCGAGGAAATGCATGCCTTACAGAATATTCAGAGAGACCCTATGTAAAATAAATTGTCTTAATCCTATTTCTTCTGAATATTTGTGCACTTATTACAATAAAAATATAGAGGCATGATATGAGAAACCTCCAGAGAGTCTTCATTAGGAACATGAAGAAGCTCAGTTGTAAGTTCATTTACTAGAAAACTTAAAAAATGTTTGTCCCACTTTTATGTATCAGAAAATGAAAATTTTGACTACCATTATATATTTTGGTATGATTTTCTGTTAGCTATCTAGAGATAGAAATGTAACAATATTGTAAATGAATTTGATGTCAAAATTATTTTTGCATTTTTATATTTTACTACATTTAGGTCTTCTGGAAATGGCATTAGTGTGGTGAATCAATTTTGTACCATTGTGATGCAACATCAAACTATAGACATTATTTTTATATTCAACTTGACATATTATGCTTTTAAGCTTTAGGCCTAAGTGTTAATTCCACATATTGACATATTTTTGGATGATCATTTCTAAAGAGCTGTTATTAGTAAATCATATACACACTTTAAAGAAAATTAATTTCTGCATAAATAGGTAGCTGTAAGAATGTTTATTATTATTAATAACTCAGCAAATAAAAATGTTTGTCTACTAAGACAAGAAACAGATATTGGTGGGGAGTGTCAAATATGTTTTCAGACATATGGTTGAGACTGGTTCTTAGGCACTGCAGCTGAAAAGAAAAATAAAGATTTGTGAATGTGAAATTTGTGGCAGGAAATGGTAGAATCCATTTTCAGTCTTTCAAATCTAGGAAAAAGAGAAGGAGTTTGTAATTTTTTTGTAGACTGAGAAGTTGCCACTGGAGGTAGGGGTTACTATGTTATTGCCTGGTGCTTTTGAACAAGAACATGAAAATTCCCAGTCCAATTGCTCTCAGTGTGTGAGCAGAGGCTCTTGGTAGCGACTGAGCTAATTTTCTTCGGCTGCAGCTATTAGAGTACACATGTTTAAGAAAGAGTTGGACTTAAACTTGGCAATGTCCTTATCCCAATATGATCTTAGCCATTCCTCATCTATCTATTTTGTGTACAGGAACTTTGTAATCTATAAATGACCTGGAATTTTCATTACTTTATGTATTAATGAACCACTTAGTGTTTTTATAATTGGTTGAATATTAGCTAGATGATTAGTTCTCTAGCAGTTACCTGCAAGACAATCAATTCATGTTCAGCATATTAAGCACTCTCAAAGAGAGACTGATTTTGTGAGCATGTTCTTTAACTCATTATCAGGAGGAGCAAAACAGTATTTTTTCTTTAAATTGTAGAAACCAGTTTACTTTTGGTACAGCTATATATTTCCTTCATAAATAGTCTATGTCCATTTCAGTCTTGCTTTTAAACATAGCAAGTCCACAAGTTAGAAGGGACAAAAAGAGCCACTTCTTGTCTTCTTCCCCTGTAATCATTGCCACAAACTCTTGAGTCTAGGAAGGGAACTTATTGAACGTGATTGAGAAAGTTCCTTATTTTGATATACTGCTAGAATTGTGCAAGTTTGCTCAATTCCGTAAGACAAGACCCATACATACAATGACTTCAAGGGTTATGTCCAAATTTCCCCGGAATTCCTTTGGGAATACTGCTGCGGTCCCAGACAGTAACTTCATTTTGAGGTTCTTTTCATCAGAATTTATTTTCCCATGACAAATTCAAATTCTTTTAGCATTCAAATTGATGAAAGGATTGACCTAACATCACTAACACCAAATCTCAGTATTTAGTCTTAAAATGTAGGCTTAAAAGAAATGTCAGAGTTCATTGAGGCTAGTTTTTTCAAACTGTCAGCTTTTTCCTTGATTTGTAATAATTCTGAATTCTTAAGAAAACTTTGATCATTGTATATCAAATTAGCCTGCAATACTGGATATAATCTCTTTAAACAGATATTCTTTACTCCTGCTGTGAGAAGTCCCTGAAATATGTCAATACAAATGCACGTGCACATATTTATTTTATATACATAGATGAAGAAAGAATTGCAGATTTTTACCTTCTAAATGCTTTTCTGAAGCATCAAGACTTCCCTCTGCTTGTCAAACATCTTATTGCAGAAACAAATGACTTGACGACATATGCTCTGAGTATCTGGTGAATATTCATAATTCTGTCTTATTCACTGGAAATTACTGAGAAAAGACCTTAAAATAAAATGTTTTCTTTTCAGCCATATCCCTGGGCTGTTACACTTAAGCAGCATTTCATCCAGGGGTAGATAGGTTGAAAGGTAACCCTCATATTTTATCCCCTTCACTTTATGCACTGGGAATCTTTGGAGGATGGTTTGACATGAACTCGTTTTCAAGTTAAATTGTCTGGACCTTAAGAGAATGAAAGGAAACTCCTTTTTTCCCTCCTTTTCCCCTGCTCCCTGTTACTAATACAACCACTTCCCTGGCAAGGAGATTAAAGATTTGCTTCTGCCATAGTGCAGTAAAATAGCGAAAGCATCTGGATATAAGCAGCCCATCCCCCAGATCATGAGATCTGTCTGAATCTGGAGCTATGCACAACCTAACAGAAGTTGCATGAGAGAGAACACTCGGAAGACTGTGTATTAAAGCATTGATTCATATGTGCTGCAGCTGCAAGCCAGAGGACGTATAAATAGCAAATTGAAACAGCTTCTATTTCATTCCCTCCGAGCTTACATTCCCCAAAATTCAAACGACTAGCTGCTTCTTGCCTTCAATTCCCTATCCTGCTAGCAAAATCATTTTTAATGCATATTGCTGAGCAGCTCAGAGCAATTTTGTTTGAAAAGTTCTCAAAATCCAGCAGTCCAAGTGATCTCAGTGAGTAGTGTTGTTCTTTCCATCTAATGTGGTGTAACAACTTCCCTTCCGGTTATGTTAAATTGTAGAATTACTCTTTTCAGTTCTGCTTTTCAAATCTAGATCATTTGTACATGGGGTACCTATCATTTATACTTCAGATGCTGCTTCTGACCCATAATACATAAAAATAAAAAAACAAAACAAAAAACCCCAAAAAAACCCAAGCAATGGCTTTCTTTTCTTTCATCCTGTCATTTCCTGCCAGAGCTTTGGGACTCAAGCACGCTCTGGTTTCATGGCTCACTCCAGGGTACAGGTCCTGCTGGCTGGAAGCAAGGCTCCTTTGCATCAGCAGGGAATGTGCCAGGGTTTTCACTTATATGTTAATTACATTTTTAATATGCTGCTTTAGCAAGTTGAGTAAGCAGAGTCTGACACGGTTGCCCCATTCCTGAAACCCTGAATCAGGAGAATGCCATTAATCTTAATTCTGAATAAGGTGTATTTGGAGTAAAGATGTTATACAAGATCCAGATTTTTGAATTACTTTTGCATCAGCCAGCCTGCCTCGAACCAGACAAGCCTGAAAGGGCACAAATTATCCACCAACTTACAGTCACTGGTGTAATGACATGAACATGGGGGTGTTAGAGGCCAGGAAATCTGTAAAGGAGTGGGGCTGATCTGGTAGGGAACGGGTCGCTAATGTGACACCTCCTGTGCCCCACTAGGGTTGGAAGGAGGCATCATTCAGTCTGAACCTTACAGCCGGACCATGTGGACGGCTGATGAACGAGTCGGCAGTGGAATGCTTAGCAGGCTGTGACGACTTTGCACAGAAATAGGAAAATTTATCGCCGGCTTGCCACAGCAGTGCCGTACTGCCCGCTTTCGGTGGTGCGCCCGTTCTGTGCACTCCCGCCCCGCTCGGCAGCCCGGCCCTCCCGGCTCCCGGCCCCCCTTCCCGGCACCGAAATTAGGGGCTCGCTGTCACCAGCCTGGAGCCGTCCTTCTTCTGCACCTCACGCACCAACAGGAGGGTTTCGCTGCCGCCGCGCAGTTACCGGACAAAGATATCCCTGTGCCCGAACGCGCCGGCTATATCGGTACGGGAGGACGGACGGGCGGTCGGATGGATGGATGGATGGATGCATGGATGGATGGATGGATGGATGGATGGATGGATGGCGCATCTGCCCGAGAGCCGGGAGTAGCCCGGGTCTGCCATTGCGCGCAGGAGGCTGGTCGCGTCCCCGAAGTGCTGGGAAGGGGGAAAACAAGGCGGGGAGGGAGAAGGACGGGGGCGGGCAGGGAGGGAGGCGGGCGCGGAGCGGGGCGGGGGCGGCGGCGGCGCGGCCAATCTCCCGGGCTGCTGGCGCTGCAGGAGCGCGGCTCGGCGCTCCCAGGGATGCGGAGCCGGGGCCGGGTGCCTCTCTGAGGACGGCGAGCAGCTGTGCCGCCAGCACTGCGAAAAGTCCCCATTTGCTTCTTATAAATTAAAGTGCCTTGTCACCAGTTAGGGCAAGTCAGCCAAGGTAAGGCTTAAATAAAATGACACTTTAATATGTGGCAACATGGATATTTCTGGACAGCGGTGCCGCTAACACAGCCTTCTAAGTAGCGCAAAATATTTTGTGCAGTAATGCCGTCGTAGTGGGTGCACAACCTGTAATTTGTCTGTGTTAAAGTTGCCGCTGGTTCGTAAGCCTTACCCTTGTGGTGCTGTAGAAACGTGTTTGCTTATCCGAGGCAGTTGCAAAGGGACCTGCAAAATACAGGCATAGAAAGGTAGCGGCGCTCTGTGTATGTGTTTGTGTGTGACCGTGTTCGTAATACCTACAGTTCTGCTCCTTAACTTATGGGGATAATGTGCAGATCTTTAATCTGCAGATCCATTTTAATGGTGACGGCAGGCAGATTCTTTAGCTCAACTTGCATACGTGAGCCTTTTAATACAATAAAACTGCATGCCATGTTGAACTATATGAGAAGAACATTAAGCTTGCTATTTGAATAGCAATTTCAGGGTTTTGGGTTCCCCCCTTCATGTTCGTAACATTATATGTGATAACTGAGGGTTGAAATAGTAGCAAAAGAAGACCTCCTGCAGATTTACCTTTAGCTGCTTGTTAAAGCTTAAGCAGTCACCTAACTTTACTTTGTGTAAAGGGCACTGTAAATAATGCACAGGCAGAAATAAATCCTCTCTTAATTTCCTCCTAACCCACCCCAACAGTTCCTTTCCTAATGAACAAAAACTACTATGTGCCTTTAGTTCACACCACATTTTGACTGATGGAGCTGTCAGTGGTCTCAAGATGAGTGTTTAGGCAAGCAAGGAGTTACTTAGGATGACTTCGCTAATGTGTATATTTGAAAACAACATAGTCCTGTGTGTGTGTGTGTCTGTGTCTGTGTATGCCTGTGAGAGTCTGTTTTGTGTACATGAGTGACAAGATACAAGGAGGACAGGGTACAGAAGCCAATGAAACGTGGCAAACGTAGATGCCTGCATGTATTTCTCTGACTGGATCTCTGTAAAGCAGTATGAGCATTTCTTGTATTTCAATGTAGTTCATCATTCAGATTAGGGCTTGGGATATATTCCATTTCATGTGCATCAATGCCCCATTAGTTTTTCACGATCAGAAGAAATACAATGAAAAACACAGCTAAAATTATGATTTCAGTTAGCACAGGTGATAAAATCACTGCCTATATTCAAGGTACAAAATGTATTTTTCATTCCATGACACTAAGCATAGCTCCTTCCTTTGAAATCTTTACTTCTGTACTGCAGTCAGCCTTACATAGTTGTTGAAAACACTGAAACCTTCCTTCTGCTAAATTGTCTTTCTACTGAATGATAGTAAGTGTTTATCTTCTGGGCAAATATAAAATTTATTTAAAAGTTTGGCACATGTTTGGCATTTTGGCTAACTGTAAAGGTGAAAAGCTTTAGAGAAATAACCAAAAGGTTTCCCTAACCAACTTCACTGCCTTTGAGAGAATATTTCATTTCATTTCATTTCATTTCATTTCATTTCATTTCATTTCATACTTTTCTGAAGAAGACATAGTTACCTAATGCAAATTAAGGTGTGACTCTTTTTATTTTTTTAATGTGTACCTATGGAAACAATGTAATAATTTTATTTTGTATTTAGAGTTCCTAAACATCCTACTAAATTACTACAATAAATAACCATGTCATTTCTGTTTAGAAAATGTCAATCAAACAGAAAACAAACAATCCAACAACAACAAAAAAAAAAAAACAAATCAAGAAAACAACCAAATCAACACATTCACTGTTACCTGCTTCTAAAAATTGACTGGAGAAATAGTGTGTCAGACAGCACTTTACTTTAAATAGGAGCAAATCCAGTGCACAGGCATGACTTAGGGGGCACTGTGCTGCTGGCTGAACCATTTACAGATGAGATCGGAAATGAAATGCCTTCCACTTGCAGGTACTAAAGATCCTGTAAGACTTTCTAGTTTAGGATTGTTGACTCTGCTATTAGGACAAAATTCCAGTCAAAGATTTTATACTTTGTCTAGTTTAGTTCCTCAAGTAGCTTGATTTGAGAGTATTGTTCTTTACAACCTACATTAAAAATTATATGTAGTGTTTTTGTCCTGCAATGCAGAGACTGTAACTCAGGCACTTTGTTGGTGCATGCTGTGCTAATTCATGGTAGTAGTTCTGGTGAACATATGCAAAGTTATAAAACAACTGGGGATAAATGTCTTCAACATCCAAAATTAGTGTATGAGGGTGCATGTGTGCCCACCAGAGAGGCACAGTTGATACTGCACCAGAACTGACATTCCTGTGGTGTGTCAAATTTACATAATACCCTTCAGGGAATAATCTGTACTTAGAAGTGACTTTTTTTTTTTTTTTTCCAATAATTTTGTCTCTGAACTCCTAAACATTTAACTTGTGAGCTCTATACATTAAAAACATGAGCACTTGAATTACTAGTTCTCAATATGGTTGTATGGAAGATTTCAACCTTTATCTCTGGCAGATAAATGAAACTTGAAAGGTATGAAAAATTCTGTTAACTATAGCTCCTGCTCCTGGTTAAGAGCTGCATTTCTGTTAATACAATTAGTGCAAAAATTATCAGTCTTATCAGATTGAATAAAACCAGCTAAATACCAGTGAGTCATCTGTTCCATGCAGATGAACATGAGCTCCTTTTTGGACAACTAACAGCTAGTTAGCCTTGGCAGACCTATCCTGCAAAGAGGCCTAAATCAGCCATCATGATACCATGGGGGACAGCTTCATTGCTTGTAAGCAATGCAAAATAAAGGTGGCAACTGACAGAGCAGGAAGGGGACAAAATACATAGCAAACCCCCTGGAACATCATAAAGTTGCATTCATAGAAGGGATTCCCTGCATCTTCTCTTAGAGGAAGATAATACATCTGCAAAGGTCACAAGAAGAAGCTCGAAGCTCCATATGGAAACCCCAGCATAGCCTACAAGAGTCTATGTAATCCATCACATATATCTCACTAGCATTAATTATAGTGGAAAACTTAATTTCCATGATCAGAAGAGCTGCAGTTTAAATAGTATGTGTATAGTCTGGTGATAAATCAGGGTGAAATGCTTAAACTTCATCATTTACTTGATGGGCAGACTTGGACAAGTCCCTAAAGTGCTCTATAACTTCATGTGTGACATGAACATTGCACAATAGTTATAGAATGAAGAATGAATATGGCATTATACTGTTTTAAAAAAAAATATTGCAGAATCTAATACTGAAGTGTTATTGTCTCTATTACTCTATTCCTTCAGGTTTGAGTTACACAAAATTTTGCTACTCATTTCCAGTAAATGAACCCACATGGAATTTGGAAATTCAAAGAATGGAAGTGGAATTTTTAGGAAGCTTCTGGACTGGGGGCTAAACAAGTCATGTATCATGTAAGGGAGAACAAAGATTGGCATGAGAAGATTTTTTTGTCCTCCAAAACCGGGTTTTATCAGAAAGCAGTCAATACTGAAATGTTTTAAAATACAGTTTTAAAAATTTACCATTACATTTTTTTTTTAAACTGATTTTAGTATGCACAAAGGGAATCAACAGAATTTAAAATAAACCAGTAAACCAATCTGAGATATGAAAGGAGGGAATAAGGCTGATCTCCCATTTTGTGATTGTGTTTATGTGGAGGAAGTTTTTGTTTCGGGGATTGGTTTTGGGGTTGGTTTTTTTTTAATAATGTCTTTGTGGATTGAACACAACCAGAATAACATAGTCATGCAGCTTTTTAAGTAACCGACAAGCAACTTGGTAATATTTGCACATCTGCAGTCCTTACATAATGAAAATGCAGTTGCTTGAGGCCTGTAAGAAATATAATTTTGCTTGATGGCAATTGTAATTTGTATTTCTGTGGAATTTGTTCAAACCTAAGTAGAGTTAAAGCTGGGTTTGTTATCATAGAAAAGACAAAGCATTATTTTACTCCCCACTCCTTGTGAAATTGCTTGTTTCTTTTAAAGAGATCTTCTTGCAAAAGGGAGTATATTTAGGTCGCAGACAAATTATTCCATTCTCATTTCACCTTACCTAGGTTTCAGTATAATTTATCCAGTGCTTACAAGGACAAATTTTCAAGGCTGTTTGTGAAGTGTGGTGTTAAAATACCCATGCTGGCTGAGGTACCAGCTGCATTTCTACCATAGGACTGTAGCGAGGATCTGTGAGATTTTTGTTCTTTGTAGTACTGCACAGTGTACTGTAATATTGAACCCTGAAATTACTTTACAAGAGGAATCTGGCACATTGTCTGGACTTAGCAGATGGACTGAGTGAGGTGATAGGACCAGCAGCCTTTTCCTTAGGACAGTCTGTTGGATGGAGAGTGGGAACTGCCATTTCCTCATTCACGTTCTCTCTTAGATGGGGATAATGAAATGGACACTTGAAAATCAGATATCTTCAAGATTTTCATGTACTTCAATTGCTTTGAATCACTCTTTGGAGAAATCTGCCTCTCCCTGCTAGTGATATAGAACTACATGCTTCAGTATAGGTGGTCCAAATACTCCCTAACACGTCTTCTCCCTGTGCAGTATTTCTGTTGAAAACAACCAACTCTTTATTTAGTTGACTCCTTTTGGTATTTCCAGGTGTATAATAGAATCATGAAATGTTATGAGTTGAAAGGGACCTTTGAAAAGCATCTAATCCAGCCTGCTCTGCATTGACACCTTACTTGGGCAGTCTGTTCCAGTGTCTCCATCATGCACTGTGTTGCCATTAAGCTCTTATAGCACAATTATGGGTGCATATATGATACGTGTATAAACACATGTTTTTTGAGAAGACACAAAGAAATTAATATTAACTTTAAAAATTACAATGTTTGGTATTCTAAAAGCATATAAAAATTACTGGTAACATTGTGTGGTTAAAGAGACTATGGTTTCTTTAATTTTCAGTAATTATATTTGCCCAGAGAAAATAATCTTGTTATGTCTTTTACTTGTAAACATTTATGTATTGGGCAGCTGTTTGAAGGAGGCTTAAGATGACACTTTATATTGGGGTGAAATTTCTCAAGCTTGCATTCAGTTATGTTCTGATGTTGATGATGTGACAGTTGATGGAACAAATAATTTTAAAAAATAGAAAGAGGAATACTACCTCTATAATTGCAGGACAAGAATTTGAGATACTCAGGCAGGTTTGAGGCCTGTTCTGTATGTAAAATAAAAGTGCTCCTTCAGTGGAGAACCTTCCTATAATTAGTGAAAAAATTAATAGCTTAGCCACGGTATCAGGCTAATAATGCTGCTATTAATTTTCAGGGTACTGGAGTGTGCATGCATGGGTTTGTGCATATTTGAGGGAAACAGTAGTTGCTAAAAGGGAGCTAGCTCCTTTAGTTCATTCAATAGTGAGAAAGATTTAATTTTACTGTAAAAAGGTATTTTTAACACTGATGTATTGTATTATCACCTGGGAAGTGCTGACTGTTTTAAATGTAAATTCTTGGCTTTCAGGAGAGGTGAAATGAAACTAGGGCATATGAGCATTGTAGCGTGTTAGCCATTATGCTCATGTCAACTGCCAATATTTCAAAATATTGGGAAAATAATTTATGTCTGGATTACAGTCCTCAATCACTATTTCTTGTATGTTTTACATTTGGTCTTTCAATAAATAATAAGCTTTCTTACTGTAATAAAATAAAGAAAAAAGTTACGCTTCATTTATTACATGCTATTTCCACACACTTTGCTGATGAAGAAAATTTGCTATATATTTGCTGTTCACTAAAGCATGTATTCTTGCATTCATATTAGTGAATTTGAGCTCACAGTTATTATCTTGACTACTCAGGCTAGAGACATCTTAAATATTTTTCTATTTGCGGGACAGAAGGTGTAAAATAATCGGTTCATTAAAACATTGTATGTTTAGGTTTTTTTTAAGTTATGAACCATCTCAGAAAATTCTTCTAGAAAACTGGTGAAAAAGTATAATGTTTGTTCCTGTACTCATTCATTTTCAATGAATTCATAACAAACACTTTGAAATCCTGTGTAGCTTTTTACTACAAACCCTTCTAAGTGGTTCTGGAAGATGTCAAGACAACCAGCAAACCAATGTGTTGTCAAGTGGAACTCAACATTTCCAGTTGGTTGAGCTTTTTTCAGTGTTTGGTAAAGACTGTCACAGTATTCACAGTAACAGTTGATTCATACAAGGTCTAGTGTTTCCTAAACTGGATTTATTTGTCATCTTGTATACTCTCAGGACAGCTCTCCAAGGCGTACAGTTCCTTCCCTGTGCATAACAGAGTGGGTGCACCAGAATTGTCCCAAGCAGCAGCAGAGTGGGAAGATAGTTACTGCTCCTGCTGCAGACCTGTTGCCATAAGTCCCTTCAAGCAACTGGTACCTCTTCCCAGGTGTTAAGCAGGCACATCATGGGCATGCAGACTGTGTACAGCTTTAAGATAGGGAGTGGATCCCCAGAGCTGACCAAGTGCTGTGGTTCAGTCCCCAGCGTGCTGCTGAATTATAAATGCATTGGTTTCTGTGCATGACACTGCATGCAACTTATATGCTATCAATTGGACATTAGGTTCAGAGGATTTAGGGGGAGTGATAGTGTCACATCAATATTTTCCTGGAGGAGGCCTTTATATTTCTCAGATCCCCCTCAAACAACTGCATCACTCTAATACCAACCATGTTTAAAATTAAAAGGGAAAAACATAATGTTGGAGACCTCTTGCTCTGTTAAGAAGGAGTCGGTAGATGGATATGTGTTCCCAGAGAATTGACACTCAGAGAGCATAAAGGAGTTTATGGAGAATGTATGCAAAATTATTCAACCAACAAGTTACTGCTTTTCCCTAAGACTATTCTTTTTTTCCTGGGTTAATTTTCTGCTGGATTAGAGAGCTATGTCATTTTATAGGAGGGTTTGTCACGTTCTGGATCTAAAGCAGAGGAATTTAGGGGAGCAACAGGGTGGATGCAAGGAAAGAAAAATAAGGAACCATTATTTTGATAATCTTTCTTTAGCCATGAGGCAGATGAATGGAAAAGATGACCAGAGGGATGTTCTTTTGTAAGAACCTTTTAAAAGTAGCCTCCTAGATGAAAACCTATTCAGGAGGTTTGTAAATACCTCTCGAGTAAAGCCAGCAGGAAGACAATTGACTATGTAGCCTTGCATTGTGACTTGAAGGCTAATGAACTTGAGCTCTTTCAGACTATATCGGTCAGGTGATGACTGATTTCCTAAAGCTATTAATGCCTACTGTGCTACTGTTTGGTTTATGTTGTTACATTATGGTAGTGTGTTGCTGTGTCATGCCAGCAGACTTGTAAGTTTTCTAGTTCTGAACTGAGACAGGAGACGTCCCCATTTATGTTTGCTAGGATTGTATTTTTTTTATGAAAAAGAGGTATAACATGAAATGCAGTGAGTTTCCTCCATAGGACCATTGTGTGGTCATTTACTCATTATATTATAATGAGCACTTGCTGTATTTATTGTGGAATTTAATATATTTTAATGACTGTTGTGACTCCCCTGCAGAGCAAAACTCAAGAGTGTCTCCATGTACATGATTAATTTAAATGGATTTGTTACAAGTTTTGGGACTTGTGAGCACATACTTTTTGCAACATACAGCTATAATTTTGCTTTTAAAAGCAGGATATTACTTTTTTTTCTTAACTTTGGAGAGATCCAAAAACATAAATGCTTGCATATTTAGCATTCATATTTTATACCAGGTGAAAGATGAGTGGTTTCATTAAAACACTCTTGAATTAAAGGGAAGCTTGCAAATTTTTTGTTCAGGACTTTGATGAATTCATTAAAACTCATGAATTAATGTCATTTGGTACTTGATCTGCCCCTCTAACTCTGCATTTTTTAGATTCAGGTTTATGTTTTTTGAAAAATATTAGTCAATATTTAAGTAGGTTTATGGCATCTGAAAAGTAATTAGAGACACATCAACACAGAATTACTTTTTGTCTTCTGAAGACTGTTAACATTCTGGCAAAAACACCGTGATTAGGAAAATGAGAACTGGAAAAAGAATGTCTACAAGTCAATTTGTATGACAAGGTCTTTAGCCTGTCAGTCTGTCTAGTCAATCCTTATAGATTGATGATGATTTTACAGTGACACCAAAACTTTTTGTAATGACACCTCTGTAATATCCACATACCCTAAAGGAAACACTTTACTCTTCTCTATGCTTTTGTGATGTTACCACAAAAGTCAGATTCAAAATGAGGAAGCTGTGTGAAAAATACTGTTTTATGAACATTGAGATTTAAAAATATGAACTAATTTTCTGAATTGGCAAAGTTGTTTATCTTTTGCAAATCTTGAAGGCCAACTTCATTCTCTTATTCTAAAAACTGCAGTGTTATTAAATTCAAACAGATAGATAACTCTTTAATCAAACCATTATTTTCTTTTCTATACTCTTTCTCTACTGTGTCACTTTTGTTTAAACAACTCTTAACATTACAGAGACTTGCAAGAAGAAATTTACTCAATTTATGAGTAAACAACAATTATTTATTTTCTGATAGAAATATTAGATAAGTAAGCTATTCCCAGACAGAATGTTATAATGCCTGATTATTTCAATGTGAGATCCTGCTGAGTCCCTGAACACCCAACAGGTACCACTCAGGTAGGTAATTGTGAACCTCCATGGCATCTGAGGACGGGACAATTGTTATTCCTGCTGAGTTCTTGTCTTCCCAGTTCCTCACCTTTTCCCTTATGTCTTTACACTTTTTAATGACTTTTTCATTTCTGCCCGCTCTATATTTTCACTTCTGTCTTTATTTTAACTGTTGTTACATTAAAGGTTTAAGTTCTTTGTTTCATTTTTGTATAGAGTCCTGACATTACAGAACGTAATATTTGGAACAAAGATGGACTTTGAATAATTGCAGAAAGAAGGAACGTCAAATGGATATTTTAAATTAAATTTGGGCTCATTCCCGCTGTAACTTTGAACATACATTGTCAGCAGGAAATTATAGCTTATGACTGCACCTAATGACTGGCCTTTTGAGCTCCTGTTTCCCATCTCATTCCAATAAAAGGAAGTGTTGTGTACTTGATGTGCAATTCTGATGAACAATTTTAGCAGTTGATTTAAAAGGATAGAAAGTAAAGGGTAAAAGAGAAGAAATAAAGAATTCAATAAGGAAGTAAAAGTATGTAATTTAAGAAAGAGATTGAAACCTTTTTTTGGCATATGATACAAGAAAAGAAGGGCATGAGTAAACCTGTTTTTTGCTCTTCTTGAAATATTGTTCCAGATTATTGTAGGAAAGGTGTCAATTATAGTCAACTCCTTTATGCCTTTTATCTCTTTATGTTAACAAGAAGATGTAGTTAGTTTTACAGGTTGCCACATAAAGAGGTTGATTTACAGTAATTTCACGATTATAAACCGCACCATCTTGACTAAAATTTTGGTCCAAACCCAAAGTGTGGCTTATAATCAGGTGCGGCTTATATACAGACAAAGAATGAAAAGTTGCTGTTTTAGTTTGGAGGACAGGTGTCTGCTGAGAAAGGCAGGAACTTCTCTTTGAAATGGAGAATGTAAACCCCCTCCCTCCAAATTATTATAATTTTGAAATCAAGGGGCTTTCAGGAAAAAATATGGGAATTAAGAATAACAGTTCTTTTCTGGGGAAATTAAAATAGAAATACAGTACTACAAAGAAACAAACCCCAAACCCTGAAAAAGTCAGAGTATAACCTGACACCCCGTCAGGCAGGGTGTTGGTAGCAGTCCCATTCCATGGTAGCTGCATCCTCCTGCAGTGACAGATGTGATTCAGTTGGAGCAGTGCTCCTGGAGAAGGTGCAGTTTCCCTCCGGAGGTCCAGTGGTGATGTGGAGAAATCTGGTTTTCCTCTGGAGTCCAGTGGAGAAAGGGGCTCCCTTACTGTCCCAAAACCTCTGTTTTTATTTTGGTAAGAAATGTTGGGCTCTTCCCCCTGGTTGGAGCAACTTCCAATGGGATGAAGTAATTTTATCAGTTACACAGTGAGACTCAATGGGCCATTAGCAGAAAATGACTCGCTGGAGGAAAGATGGGTTGTGAAAAGATAAAGAACAATTCCCCGCCTGGTTTCAATGGATGGCCCATTAGCAGAATATCTACCACTGAAGTAAGGATCACTGCCTCCACCCTCAACAGATGGTGATAGATGGTGTATTGTAAAGTGGGGCTTATAATCAGGTGCGGCTTATATATGGACAAAGAATGAAATGTTGCTGACACCCGGAAGTGCGGCTTATAATCGTGAGATTACTGTATTCCCCCTCCTCAAGAAGGTATTTATGCAGTAGATATCGTACTCCTTAAGAGGATTACAGACTTAGACCAATTATCAGGGTTTGTAAATACTTTTTTTGTGATATTATATGCAATATACTAGATATTGAAAATTATACATATGTTCTACCTAATTTTGGGTCACCTGGGCAAAATATATTTACATATTGAGTTGGATCTCAACCTTGAGATATACTGGGATCCTCAGCCAAGGGTCTCAACTTTTTATTGACACTTCTGCTTAACAGCACAGAAGGAACTTCTGCAATGGAGGTGGATTCTGTTGGTATTAATCTTCCCATACAGATCAAAGGGCTTCTGCACAGCTGCCACCATTCTTGTAGCCTGAATAAAGTGCACCAAAATTTGTCTTCAGGAAGGCAGGTCTTTGCAACAAAGTTGACATGTGGGCATATACAAAAAAACCTTCTTCAGACATATATTTACATTTCATTTTTGGATGTGGGATACAACTCTAGTTCTATCTGCAACTCTGCAACATCTGTAACAGTAGTGATGCAATAAACTTTACAGATTTAGGAAACTGTTCCTCACCCAGTTGCTACTGCCTGCCTTTTTTATGATACGGAGATTTCTTCTTGTTATAAGGACTAAATGAACTCTGCATGTCAAATCTTTACATAAACCAAGGGAAAGAGCTCTACTAACCAGACCAACTTTTCAACATTTGAAGGAGATTAATGTTTTTCTGCTTAGTGTTTCTTATAGCACAACCTAGTTGAAAATTATCAGTTTGGTGTGGCGGGTTTTTGAGTGGTTTGTGATTTTTTTCTTTGCTTGTTTGCTTTGCCATCTTTCTTTACAATTTACCTTAAAATGATGTGTCATTTTATATGTTACATATTCCCATGCAGATATTTCCTTTGTCCTTGGCTCTATTTCTTGTTGCATACACATCCCTTCATTTTTATTTGGTTACTCTGCAAGTTGTGTATAACTACAACAAATACACCATTCCTGTGTTTGACATCTCAAAAATATTGTTATTGAGTAGATCCCCAAAGGCCCTGTGAGACTGTTATCTTAACATTTCTTTAGTCTGATCCTCTACAGTTTGCACTTTTTCAGTTCAAAAGACTACATAATTCTGTACTGCCTAAAGGCACAAGAGATTGTTTTTTCTCACAAGCAAAATGAATAGGTATTTTCAACTCTCTCCATTTTGTTTAAAGTTTGTCTTTGAAAGCTTAGGATGATGAATTTGAGATTTCCTTTTGGGTACATGCTTATTTCTTTCCATCACATATATTTTAAGGTTATACTTTTCACTCCTTATTGTTCAAGTGCAGTAGAGATTTATTGAACGCTTCCTTGTCACGTAATACAGACACACTGCAGTACTACTTTTCCTTTTGAAGACCTTTTTGTACCTAGAGTGGCTTGTGGTATCTTTGATGTTTGCCTAATTGGAATCTCAGAAGTGAAAAAATAAATACCTGAATGAAGACATGAGCAGCAGGTCTAAGGTTGTACTTAATCTTATTTTTCTTTCAATCATTCTCTTATTCTTATTATGCCTTCCAGTCAGGTAGCCTTCTAATACTATTATTTTATTTATTTCTATCACCCATTTCTGCATTTGAGTCTCTCAGTTATCTGTATCCCACACTTTGAACAGAAACTCCTGAATTTGCATTTGTCTTCATGGTCCCTCTGAATCTCTCTCAAAACTTTTAACCAGCCTTCTTTTTAATGATTGTCTTTCTTGAACAGTTATTTTTTATCCTGTCTCATCTACTTGTCTCGCTTTGTTTAGGCTTACGTTTCTTAGGACAGGAGTGTCTGTCTTAAAACTCTGTATTAACACTTTTCACACAGACAGCTCAGCAGAAGTTCTGTATCTAATCTGGGATTACCCAGTGCAATGATGCAACCTGGCTGCCAATAGTCACTTGGAAAGGGGCATGGGGATCTGGTGGGCTATGAATTACAGGTGGAAAGTGTCCTTACAGCAAGGAAGAGCAGGCACTGCAGCAGGGTTGGGACACAGAATTCTCCTCTTCCTTTGCAGTGGAACAGCTGCGCAAAATTTGCAGGGCTCCAAAACAAGAAGGAGGTCAAGAAAATATAGTGATGAGTGGGAGGCCTTGCGGTTCTGGAGGCTGCATTGCCAGGAGACAAGAAAAAGGGCACTGCAGGGAGCTAGTTGCAGCAGTAGAGGAGTCAGAACCAGACTCCTACAGGACGTGCACAGCAATAGGGCAGGGGACAGTGGCCACAAGTGTTGATGAAGGAGACTCTTGTTGGATTGGAAGAGGTAGCTTTTCATAGGGAGCAAGGTTAAGCACTAGGACAAGTTGCTTAGAGAGTTACCTCCAGACTAAAAGGTTTATAAAATTCATCTGGATGTGACCCAAAAACAGCCCAATAAAACTTGGAAGTTAGATATGCCTTGGGGAGGAATCTGGACTTTTTGGATCTCTGAAAGTCCTTTCAACCTACATTTTTGCTCTTATTGCTCACTTTGCAGTCCTATTTGTAGTGTTGACTTTATCATTTGCTATTTTTTAGAAATAGCAGTCTGTAGAATTCTGTGGAGCTATTGGTGATTTCACAGGAATAAATCTAGTTCTAAGCCTTCAACTGACTTGGGAATGTGTATTTTGCTGACTTGGGAGTATATTGCATCTATTAAGTACTCATTTGTAGTCACTTTGGATGCAAACATCCACTTCAAACCAGTAATTGGAGAAACCAGATTATAGAGATAGACCAATTTTTAAAGGATACATTTTTTACATGCACGAATTACTAAGGCAAGTACCCTTCTTCAAAAAATATATGGTCTTGAGAGAGGTAAGAGAATTTCTGGAGAGACAAGAGGATAAGTGAATGAAAAAATTCAAGACTTGGAGCACAAGAAGGGTAAGTAACCTGTTTGTCATAATGGCAAGAGCAGAATTGATTTGTAGAGTTTTACATCTTTGAGGCCAAAGAAAAATATGAACGTGTGAAGGTGAAGCAAAATATTTATGTCATCTTGGGGTAAGCTAAAATAAAAAAAAGATGGCCAGGAGGACCAAAGACTTGTTTGGCACCAGAGTACTATCTGAAGGAAAGACCTGAAACAAAATTGCTCAGATGGACAACAGATCATTCTAGAAAACAATGACGTCAGAAACATTCTTTGTGTGCTTAAAATACTTCCTTAATTCCTAATATAGCCCTCTTGCTTAGTAGAGCGGAATTTAAGTCCTTCTTCTGATTTCTCTGAGTTTAAATTAGTTTTTCCCCTCAAGCACCATGCCAGTACAATTAAGAATGTTAATTTACGGTATGGCCTGGCAGAAAATACTAATCTTTTCATAATGTTTTTCCCAGTGGGTTGGGGCCTAGCTGGCATTAAGCATAAGGAAGCATCAGCCACCCTAAAGGACCAACTCTGCTGCTTCATTTCTGTATGTGTTTAATAATTTCCTAATTTTCACTGCAGCTTTTGATAATCGTAAATAAATGTGACATGTGTGGTGCATTGTGCAACCTTTGGAGAAATCTCAAACAACCTTATTATTATCCCTTCCCAGAATATACTAAATAATATGGAGAAAATAGGTCTCTTGCAGATGGACACAGAAAACAATGCAGACATTGCTTTAATATAATATTGGTAATAATTTGTGACCTTTTACAAAGAGTGTGTGATATGTTCTTTTGCTTTAAGTTCTGCAGAAGTGTCTTTTGGTAACAAAAGTACTTTTATATTATTCTGCTAAGTTGATTTTATCCTTTAGTTTTCATGCGTTAGATTGTTTTGTCTTGAACGTGCAACCTATTCATGGGAAAGGTGCAGCTCAGCATCAGCTTAGAGAGAAGATTTTCCACTCTGATTTGCATGGACTACTATATTTCATCTTCTCTCAAACAATATTGAATGTATTACCTGGCACCTGATAGAGTCATAATTGAGTTCAACTGCCAACTCTGGCCAGCTACTTCAAAATAATCAAATATTTCTATTTCTTGGAAGCAGCACATACAGTATATAATTTTGCTGTTGTAGTGCCTCTTAGAAACACCTGACTTCTTTTCTACTTTTTTGAATGAGAAAGGTAATTTAGATTTTTGTTTTCATAGAAATCAGTGTATTCTATACTGACAGAAATTATAAAAGTAAAACTTGACTCTTACCTTTTCTTTCTTTTCCATGGAAGCAGTGGAATATCTTTTTGAACTTATTACAGACTGCTGACCATGAAGAAAGGAAACATGGCATCTCTCTGGTGTTAATTAATGACAACCTGCCTTCTATCTAACTTGAAGGGTTAAAACTACTGAGTTAACATTAGTAACATTTCTTTGCAAGCATCTTTGATATTGCCATCTGAAATTTATGATCTTGTTCAGAACCAGGTCTACAAACAATTCCTAATTTCTGGAAAGTGACTATGTTGAATGAGTATTTCCAATGTAAGATCTCCTTTTTTTATTTCTAGGTGTTGTAAAATGAGCAGAGAATAAATTTTATTTGAAGTAAGCCGAGAGAGAGCACATACTTTTGGCTAGACCATGGGTCTGAAGCCCAAGGAGAAGGTGAATTTACTGTTTCCTTACTTGCAAGACAGCAAATTTTTAGCTTGTGTAGCAGTCAACATTTACTTGTGTTTAATGATTGGTCATGGTTAGATAAATATCCAAAAGGGGCTGAACCACTGCCTAACTTTTACCTAGGGTCTGTGGAAATTGACAACAACTGAGTTCCTAGAGACAGGGTTTACATGTGCTCAACACATAAGCTCTGGAGCTGTCTTTTGTGTCCATAAGATGACCAAGGAAGGGGAAGAACTGCATAGTGAATTTTATATGCTGCAGTAAACCCTTCACATCAACTACTTCCTATAGCATTATATTATGTGGTCAGTACTGGAAAAATCTTATCTTGTAAGGATGTAGTTTTATTACATGCTGCCACATGCTCTGTGAGAATTCTCATGGTTTCATATTTTTACTGGTTATGGTTATTATATAAACACAAGCTAGCATAGAAAACTGAGAAGTTTTGTTCTCATTTTTTAGCTCCATAAGATAGAGCTTTTTCTTAAAGCCGTAGACAATCTCTAAAAGAGTTTAGTGTTGTGAGAATGTATGCCTGTGAGAATCTGCCACTTTTTCCTCTCATCTGTCTCCAAAACTTTGAGACTGTGGTCTGAAATGCTGATTTGATTGTTACTGTGCTTGGTGGAAAGATTACAGCTCTAAAACATACCTCGGCTGCTCTTCACTATATCATCCTGCCAGAAATTATATAGCCACCTGTCTGACAGTAGAGTTGCATTTGTAGCCTCTCCTTACTATGTGTCTGTCAAATATCTTGCACTTAAAAGTAAAGTTTAATCTGACACTAAACATTTTGATCAACACCAGCTCTGACTGTGCATGAAGTTAAGCTATTGGACCTGAGGGGCAGCAACAACATGACAAGAAAAATGCTGATGAGCAACTGGGGCGTGATGTGGATGGTAACTTCCTACTTTTTGAGTTAACTTACTGTCAGCCAAAAAGAAAACTAGTAACAATTGTATAACTCTAGAAGTGTGAAAAGATAGGTGGGAAACTAGCAAAATATGTCATAGATTTGATGACAAAAATATTTCTTTCTAGATTTCCTGTTTTGCTCTTTTTCTTGCTGTGATTGGATCCAAATGAAAGTTTTCTTCCTTGTAACATATTTTTATCCCTTTAGCAAGTGGGTAGTGATGCCTCAATATGATATTAATTTTTGTTCTTAAAAAATTTAGAGAACTGAGGAAAGAACCCTGCTTAATGAACAGATCTCCCAAAAATTAACTCTGAAGGTAATGAACCAGAAATTTTGCTGATTAATTCCTGATGCAACATCAGTGAAGTCAAGACAGGTACATAGAATGTAACTTTGAAATAACTTGTAAACTTGGCAGAAATCTCTCTTCAGAATTTTTTTTTTTTAAATTCTTTCCAGTAGTTCCTGGTGTTACCTGAAATTCAGCCTCATTTTCAAAAGTCATTGTTGTCTCTGTAGGTCAGAGTCCAGTTGAAATAGTTTTGAGTCTAAACATTTACTTTTTTTATCTCTCCTCAAAAAATTATCTACTCAAATATTACGGTGGAAGTCATGAGGCGCTGGTCATGGTTGCTTCCATTGCTGTTGTGGTGGCAATATGGTTAAATGTTCTTTGGCAGGTCTTTCAGAAATGCACACTTGTTTTGGGAGATAAAAAGGAAGTCTGAGAGATTTCTTTCGTAAAAGTGATTACTGTTCATACTTGTTTAGTGTTACAGACTTACTGAAAATCATAAAGAGAGAAAGATCTGGCATTGATCTCTACGTTCACGGATTCTTAACTTTATGTAGTGTGTCTAATTTTGCTCCAGCGGTGGAATAAATCAGTCTGTAATGCTGGACATCCAGATAAACCTGCAGAGAATCAGAATTGGGTAACCTGCTGGCGAGTAGGTGACAAAGGCTAAAAGAGCATCTAAGACTCAATGTTGTATCTTCTTTCCTTACAATTTATGTGACACAGTTGACATGAAATGGAAAGGTTCAGTTGTTAGATCTATAAAAATACCCACAAAGCATGGCCAAGATAAAAGGCACAGAGTGGAAGGTCATATTTTCTTCTCAAAAGGATGGTTCCTTAACTATAAGTGGTTTAGCAACTAAAACTTGTGGAAAAAATATGTTTTTTTTAAATCTTGCCTTTTTTTCCTCTGTGGGGGATCTTTTTGTTGTTATATCTTTTAGACGAAAGGCTTTTCTTTTCCTTTTCTATTATCACAAATCCTGAAGTGGCTGATTATTATTGTAGGATATCCTTGTCTAACAAAGTCACATCTGAAGAGGTGAAACAATGCTCAAAGGAATGCCAAAGAGTGAAAAATGTCAAGATGTCAAGCATGTCTTCTGGATAGGTTAGGAGCTATTTTCAAGAGTACATATTGAAAGGGAAAGAAATTAGGTCTGTTGGACCTAAGTTGAAAATACAGTTTGGCTGTGAAAAGCAGTAGTGCTTATACAGCAACAGGATTTTGTCTGACAAATACAACCAGCAACGTAAGAAGGGCCTAAAGCAAGTCAACTGTAGTACAGATTTATCCTCATCATAAAGAGGTTAAGCTTTTTTTTTTTTTTTAAAGTACAATGTTTATAATTAATTTTATTGTTACCGGTTTGTTGGGTTTGTTGTGTTTTGGCTTTACCTGAAAAAGTAAAACCAAAAAAGAAGAAACTGGATTTATTGAGTGTGTTGCCCTGGCTCAGAATTGCAGATTACCACAAAGAGGGATTTCTCTAGAGTTTTCAAAGGTAAAAGACTTCATGAAGACTGCTTTCAGAATTTGTATGAAAACATTAGCAGGGGAAAAAAGTCTTTCAGTGATTGTTAAGCGACTACCTAAGTATGTGCAAAACTTGCAAAAACTTGTGTGAGTATTCAGGACATATGAAGATGTTTTGAAATTTCTGTAGAATCTTTGAAATTTTAAACAAATATCCATTTCCATTGTCTTATTTTTTGGTCAAAGAGGACAAGAAAAAGGACTGTGGCTCACTACATTAGGACATAGGTTGTCTAGGGTACACTTCCCTTGTCTTGTGATATAGGATATTTTGAAGAAAAAAGAAAAGTCTTGATTAAAGTTTGCACTGAAGGAAATTCAAATTCCCCAAATTCTTGGAACTTAATGCTGTGTATGGAACATGAAAAGAGAAGTATGTCTCGGTGAGGTCATTAATATAGTATACAGTATATGGTGTCAGTAAGAGCAGCAAAGTAATCAGAAAAAGAAAGGGAGAAAAATTAACCTTGTTGTATTCTCTCACTACTGCATAAAACCAATTTAATACATGGAATAATTATTTTTCTAATATTTTAAAATCAGTAATTATTTCAAGGTTTGGCTGCTGTACATTTCTGATTTATTTTTGTTTTATCAAAAATATCCTATGTCAGAAGGAATAGAATTTTGATATGACATTGTAGTATTCTAGTTACAGTCTTAGAGTAGGCTTTAGGACTTGCTATAAAGGCACTTACAAGGGAAATACCAATGTATGATTTATTTTCTCATAACTCCCTTGTGTTTAACAAAAGTAAAACCACTAAAAAGTCCCCCAAATAACTCGTAATGGTTTGCAAAAATAAAACAAAACAACCAAACAAACAAACAAACAACAAAAAAATTAATGACAAGTGATCTGATTACACACTATCACAAGGACAATTCTTAATTTAAATATCTCTTTCATTTTTGTGCTAGTAGTCAGACCACTTCACTGTTAGAAGTATGTTAGATAGAATCTAGAACTGGGGTATGCAACCCAACCATTTGATTATTTTTTTCCAGTGTCTTGAAACTATATTTTTGAGCTAGAACCCACCACTGTTTTAAAATTTGGAAAATTTCTCATTATGATAATAAAGAAGGTTAATTTACTACTAAATGTGTTAGATACAACTAAATAAGAGATTTCACCTTTTACTATAGAGTGCAACATTTTGATTTGGAAGTCAGAGGTGCATTTTAAGTCATAGATATATTGTCAGCAGATCTTAACTTATGGGTTAAAAAAGACTTATTATGAATTATGTTGCCTGTGGACATTCTTAGACTTTTTATTTTTTAATTTTGTAATAGTTTTTTTTCCATTGTATGAAAGGAAGGGTAAAGCTGGTGGCTATATATATTTATACATATATACATATACATATATATATTTCAGATGACCCTGAGATACCAGAGCCAAGCACCTAGCATAACACTCTCAGGTGTTGGTGTCATGCAGCTCTGATGCAATTCAGTTGCATATGTCAACTCTTCTGTAGTCTTATATGATGTTTACTCATTGTATGAATTTACTCCATTATGTAAATGAACAAAACACAGGATGACAAGAAACCAGCATTTATATAAGAAGTTAATCAGATGTTTGATGCATACTACTGTGAATTGTGATGGTTTATGATGTTTTCTATCTCTCTGCTTGAAGAAAGATCATAAATATAACTCTTTTGAATTATGTGCTTTACAACCGAAGACAGACATTTCAAAAGTGCACCTTGCTTTCATTTTCTGAGTGAAAAACATACTAAATATTATATCCTGAGGTGATTTACTAGTTGACACTTGGAAAGGATTTCTATCTAAATTCAGTCTGCTGCCTTTTAACCATTTATGCAGTTTGTTAGTACATTCTTACCCAACTTGTAGGACACATTAACAGTTTCACAGTATGTTTTTTAGTTTAGAAAAACAGTAAGATTAAAAAGGTGTATTTTAATGCACAAACTAAGATTAGAAGTTTGTAATTTGAGGCCAGTTGGTGCAAAATGTTTCAGTCCATACCCAGTATTATATGTTGTCAACAAGGTCTTCTTACTACTGATTAGGATGGCATGCACATGTAAAGTGCATAGATTTTCTCAACCCATTAATTGCTGGTGCTGAAGAACAATCTAGTCTGTGGACATGTGATATATTTTCCATATATATATAAAGCATATCTTTTTTCGGTAAATACCATATGGAAAGCTGTTGACACTTCATGTCATCCTTTATCTCTTTTTGTCACAGAATGGTGTCTGAGATGCAGTGTTTGTGTACATATAAAAAGAAAATAAGCACATATCTTGCACTACTCTAATAATTCAGCAAGTGGCCTTTGTGCAAGTGTGGGTAGAAGTGGTAACCTAAGTAAGTTGTCTGTTTTACTTGATTAATTCTTTTTCCCCACCAAAGAGGAAAACCTGCTCATGTTTGAAGTGGCTTTATAATAAAACTGCGTAAACATACAACCTTAATTATAGATTCACATGATTGAAAGTGTAGTTATGGCAATTATGTGGACTTTTTTTAGCCCTCCTGTCTAGTAAAACTTTAATTGAAAAACATGGGTATGTTCATGATCAGAAGGTCTGAGATGATTAGATTTATCCAGTTCAAGAGTAAAATATTTACATAGATTCTTGAGTCAATTTCTGAACCTCTTGTCTTTTTTGATTGGTACCACAAAAAGAGTGTTAAATTATGTCAATGACTACATGGAATTTCAAATATGGAAATGTCAATGTACAGAGACATATTTATACTAAAAAAGAGTTTGTTTAGTGGCAAAAGATCTTAGACATATCTAGACATGTCAGACAATTCTCACCATCTTCACTGTACGCCCACTTTATTTTAAATGTTGTTCTCTTTTGTTCTATCACTTACTGCCCAAACTATAGAAAAGATTTTATAGTCACTTGATTAAAATGAAATCTAGGTCTTCCTCTAGAGAAGCAGGAGGAGAGCTGCAAATGTGAGCCTGAAATCTAGGAGATTATACTGGGAAAATTTTATGTCAAACTGTCAAATGTACAGATTCATTGAGACTGTAGGCTTTATTTTACCTCAGGAATGATTTTTGTCTGAAGAGTCAGGTTTATCAGAATGATTATCCCTTTTCTGTTAGGCTGGGATAGTATACATCAGTCTTAGTGCATCTGCTCTGTAATGTCTAACAGGCTAATTATACCAAAGGCACGGGCTAATTAATTGTCTGGAGCTCACAGTAAAGAGCTGTTGTTGAAGCTTTCTTTATCTATGGTACAGTTAAGTATTGTGCAGAAGTATACTTCTGAGCCTCGTCTGTGAGGCTTGAAAGTCTTCTGACCAATCTTAGAGAAATCTCACCTGGATTTCGATAATACTGAAGAAATTTTAGGATTATTTTCTTTCACTATACTGCATGTTCATTATCATTGGATCAGTATTGCTTAGAGATTTATAGAGATCTTCTTAAAAAAATAGAAAACTCAAACAATGTAAAAACTTACATTCATACACTTTTGCTTCTATATATTGACAGACAGATGATGAATTGACCATGACAATATTTTTTTTTTTTTAATATTTCACATTATGACAATTAATATTTTCTTCTATACATTGTTTGCGCTATGATACCACCTAGAGGTCCTTGCTAGTATAATGCATGGAGAGGGGTAATGTACTGATGGAATTAAAATTAAAATGCTTTTGTTGCAATTACTGTGTCTCATAGTTCTTTAGAGCATTTGATTTGTTTTTCAAATATAATCCCTAGTGTGGTGGTGTTATGCATGGTAACCTGGAAATACTTTTGATAGAAGACCTTTTAAATTTAAGAAGTCAAAGACTCATGTGGGCTGGAATGACCTCTTGAGTTCAACTAGTCTGCTCCGCCAGCTCAAACATGGTCAGCTACAGCATCTTGCCTGGGAACTGGATGGTGATTATTTTCTCAGAAGAAAACTTTATGATCTCACTACCTTACTGCAGTGAACATTTGCTTTCTTGTGCTCATTTGGAATTTTCTGGTTTTTAATTTATGCCTGTTGCCTCTTGCCCTGTCACTGTGCAGAACTCAAAATAGTCTGTTTCCCTCTTATTTGTTCTTTTCTTCCGTGTTTGTACTCCTTGGTAAGATCTAACCTGAGCATTTACTTCTGTAAGCATTTCTTTCTTCTCTAAACTGAAAAGTTCCAGTTCTCTCATATTTTCTTGTAGGGGAGATGCTCCAGTCCCTTCACCATCTTCTTGGTCATTTGTTGAACTCTCTCCAATATGTCCATGTCTCTCTTTGTATTGAGAAGTCCAGAACTGGATGCAGGAGTCTGGGTGTGGTCATTCCAGTGTTCTGTACAGCGAAAGGGTCACCTCCTTCAACATTGCTGGCAACACAATGACAAAGCTGTAACAGGGATGGGATATTAGAGGGTTTAGTCTTTCCTTTTCCAGGGCCACTTTAAATATTACCAAGCTAGAAGTGTCTGCCCATAGATGTCACTATGTTTTCAAAGTCAAGTGAAATCAATAGTTAGTAATTTAAACTCACTCAATTAGTTAAATTTTTCATGCTGTTAAGTCCACAACTCAGTAAATATGTTTTAATGGAGCTGAGAAAGAAGATAATTTCTTTTATAAAACTGTGAAAGATACCACTTAGAATTGATTAATGCAAAATTCTTAGCAAAATTTTGCAGTTTAAGTAAGTTTATAGGTAATTTGATCTCACACCCTCCTAGTACTGAGACTAATGAATGGCTTATAATGTCAATATTCATAAACAATCACATTACTGCTAATAAGAACTCTGCAAGTTTCCAACATATCCTTTGTAAAATGACTTACAGAAAACCATATATTGGCTTCTTGATAATTTAATTCCTGTGTGCCACATTGCATCATTTGCTAGTTTTTCTTTTGCTAGGAAGATAAAATGCAATTGAAAACTTAAAATTCCATTCATTTCCTTTTGTTAATGCTTTCCTTTGGCCTTGATATTATTGCCATAATTACAGCATAGAGATCAAATGAATCAAAATTCTAATTCTTCTGAGTTTGAAAGAAAGTTTATGAGTGAGAAAAAAATCACCTGCATAACGGTGTAGAAAACAATGTTTACCAATGGAATCAAGAGTAACAGAAAATAAAATTTATTTGTGAGCATGATACCTTAGGGTGCCATTCTTAGCATGGTAGTAAAATGAAAATTTAGGTGAAAGGATCCGGCTAGCTTTTACTTATCTAGGGATAAAAGTGTCTCTGGAAGGGCTGGCCATTTCAGACGGACCTTGCAGAATATTGTAATATGTGAATGGGAGAATTAGTTGAGATGATGGTGCAAAATTGTTTGCTTTTTTGTTTTGTTTAATAGAAAATATTTCTTCATTGTGTTGCCTCTGGTCACAGTACATGTATAGCTTCTGAGAGAAGGGCTTGAAAGGTCAAAGTGTCATTTATGGAGGAAAAGACCTTCAAGAAGTCATTGAGTCCAGCCATTACCCTAACACTGCCAAGTCCACCACCAAACCATCCCCCTGAATGTCACGTCTATAGGTCTGTTTAATACCTCCAGGGATGATGACTCCACCACTTCCCTGGGCAGCCTGTTACAATGTCTGACTACCCTTTCAGTGAAGAACTTTTTCCTACTATCCAGTCTAAACCACCCCTGGTGCAACCTGAGCTTTTTTCCTCCTGTCCTGTTGTTGGTTACCTTCCAAAAGAGACTGGTGTGTTATGAAAAGACACTGAGTATATATTGAATGATATGCAGAATCTCTACTTGTATTTAGTACTGTGCTACTTCTGATGAGCAGATCTTAATGAAAATTATTTGCACCTTTTCATAGCTGCTATTCTCCATTTGCTGTGTCCCCTATGCTTGGGAAAAGGGTTTTGTGTTGTGTCTTGTGAGTCATCAGATCTAGGAAGGAAGTGATTTACAAAACATCTTTCACATGAAATATCTCACTATTTGTCACACAGAATGGAGTTTGGTTTTGTTGGTGATATTTTTTTTTTTGCCTGAAAAGCTTGTGATTGTGACAAATTCTACTATATGAAAAGAGTTGCACCACAGGCTCTCTGGCAGATGAAATTTGCAAATTATGTCAGTTTTCAGAGGAAAATGAAAGTGTAAACTTGATATCATTTACAGTGTGAGGAATATCCAATTTAATAACTGAGCTCTGCTGTAGTTGCTATTTCTGCAAAGTTTTTATATATGACCTTGTACAGTGTTTATTTCAAAGAATATTTTCTCATTGAGAGTAGATAGAAAATATTGTTGAAATGGCATTTGAGAGGGAAGTTTAGTGCCTTTTGCAGGTACTCATTGAAGTCAGTGTTCCTGACCCCTACAGAATCTTGGGATTCAACATATCTTTGTATTGAGAAATTTTGAAGGCTAGGCATATCCTGACACCCTTGAAAAACCTATTTTCTTTTATAACACTGCTTTTCCATAGCTCATGAAAAGTCTATTGGAGTAAAGTTGTGTGTGTAAATCTGTATTGGGGTTATGCACCTGAACTGTTGAACTAACCTAAAGTAAGGATTGTCTTTCTTCCTCTTTTTCTTCTCCCTCAATGCTAACTTCCGTTAGGCGCACTAAGTCACTCAGTTGTATATCTTTATATTGACTTGAATTTTGAGGAGCACCTTACCTACTTAACCCTCCTTATTCCTGAATAACTTTTAAAATATTTCATTTCTACTTTTATGATTTCTTTCTCAGTAAAAAAAAAAAAAAAGAAAAAAAAAGAAAAAGTGCTGTCGGTAATACAGTGTCAGCTATGTGCAATATGTTTCTATATGTTACTCCCAAAAAAATAGAAAAATGGTAATCCCCTTATAATACGTTCTGAAATTTTGTCCTGGAAATTAAAGAACAATGGAATTTGTCTTAGTGTATTTTGATGAAATTTTGTGAATCCTTACTATGCAAGCGAGCCAACATTATTCAACCAATTAAATTGCCTGGAACAGAGAAACTTCTAATATCTAGTGGGTAATTATAACTTGAGATAGTGTGTGCTGATTGCTCAAATAACTGTATAAAATTTATGAGGTTTGTACTTGCTAATGAACAAAGTGAGGCAGATAGTATTATCAGTTGTTTGACTATTTTGCAGTATTGAAATACGATTTCAGATTATGTTTCTTCTACCAGCAGAACCTGTTTCTTGGCAAGGACCTGAATATAAATTTCCTAGATAATCCTGCTTCCAAATGTCACTTATTGGAAGCAGCTTGTGCATAATAAAGATCATACTTAGG
Organism: Catharus ustulatus; assembly: GCF_009819885.2. Classification (NCBI taxonomy): domain Eukaryota; kingdom Metazoa; phylum Chordata; class Aves; order Passeriformes; family Turdidae; genus Catharus; species Catharus ustulatus. Next base: position 81,185,037 of record NC_046221.1, read on the forward strand.
TCCTTTTATGGATAGGTAACAGACTGCTTTAGGTACCAGACATACCAGACATTGAGTATTGCAGTTCTTAGCAATACTCTGATTATTTTGTACTTGTAATGATCAGACAGTAGTTAGTTGTGCACAGGAGGGTGTTTTATCAGTACTGGGAATGCATACAAAAGATCTAACCTTAACTTTGGTTCAGCCAGTTTGGCTGCATGCTCCATATATTTGATTGATACCTGAGTTGAGATAATTTAATACTATTAGGTTCCTTTTATGGCTTTTATTTTGAGCTTCTTCTGTAAGAGAGAACCACATATACAATGACACTAAGATGCGAGAGATGTAATCTGTATTTTAGTTAAAATTATTTTGTAGGCATATGGAGATGATTCCTAACGGATATGGAAAAAACTCAAGAAATAAAACCATCACTAACACACATGGTTTAAATTCAGGTATGGTCTAACACCTAATCTAATAATACATGCTGTCTGTATGTCTGTCTGTTATCCTACCCTCCCCCACTGCTAACAACTTTTTAAACCATCGGCTAGTCCTTGCCAAGTTTCACAGATGGATAGAAGGCTCAAAGATGTAAAAAAATTCTATCAATTTTACAAAAATAAGTACTCCTTCAAGGAGAAAAGATTGCTGTGTGATAACACCTTCCACTAAATATCCCACAATTGGGAAAATACTTGAGTTATTTTTGATTTAGCTATATATTATGATATAGCTATGTAGTTCTGATCTTTTCAGGACTGCTGTGAAACAAGGTGCTAATTGCATCACAAAGGGACAGTCTTCATAGTTAAGTTGGTTGGCAATTAAAAACGACTTCAAATGACGCATTTTTGCTATTTCTGCTGTAAAAATATGATTTTATAAATATCTTGTATTTTTGGGTATGGTTTATTTTTTTAATATACCAGTGAAAAATTCTGCAAGGAGTTTTCTTTCTTATTTATTCCTGAAGCCATTTGGTGTTATACCAGAGTGCTTCCACAATATGGGGAAGTTATTCCTCAATTATGGTAGTATATATGGAAGGAGATTTTGTTACTTTCTTTATTGGACTTTGTTGAAACTTCTGGAGGATTCTTGTGATTATTTTCTTCTTCTTTTACAGTATGTCTATACATTAGAAGTAGCTGAAAAGCTATGTAGCAACTTTTAGAATTGCAGTTTGAATGAATTGGAAAAAGGCATCTAGAAGCTGAAGTAAAATATAATTCTGAATGGAATACTGATATTTGAAATAAAAATCTTGACGTGTAAAATTTTTAGAACCTTTCCATATGAGAACACAGTAAGAAAATATGCTTTAAATACAGAAAACAAATCACAAAATTGAGAAAAAGAAGAAATGCTTTAATCTTTGACTACCAGGTAAAGGGAATGGATGTGGACATAGGACAAGGAATCTGTCAGAAGTATGAGAATTTATGGACTGGTAAAATAAGAGTTTTAACACCTTATAGATGATGTTAGTGTAACATTATTTGCATTATGTGAAACACCATTTTGTAGTCAAATGACTATTTAAAAGATATCATTTACAGAATTATTGCCTAAAAAGTTATTCATTTCTTTCTTAGATACAATCAAAAGGTGTTGTGCTATTCAATAGAATGAATTGTTAATATTCTGTCTTAATATAGGCAACAGTTACTTAACAACGTCTTGATAGCATGCATAAGATGGCATTATCACCAAAATATACTAATAGAAAACTTTATCTAATAGTCACTTCCTAGACACCAAACGTGGGTAGTCTCCACATTACACGCAGCTTAGTTTAAGTAGTAGTTTGCTCAACACTTCAATGACAATTTATGCTTAAGCAGAAAATGGGGACCCTCCACCCTATGGTTCACAGACTGGTTGACAGGTAAAGAAGGACTCAGATACCAGAATCAAGCTCTGAAACGGTCTCATTTTGGATAGAGAATGAAAAATGAATAGATTTTGCATGAGGTTGTGTAGGGAATGGATGTATTATTTTTTTAACGCCTGAACACAATTATTGATGAAAATAGCAGAAAACCAGACTCCAAGAGCTGAATTTTGTCCTATAAAATACATCAATTTATGATTATTTCAGCATACAAATACTTGCAAAGCATTAATCTGAGTTGGTGTTTGCTGTAAAGAATATCAGACCTTGGAAAAATTTGAAACTCTGAAATTATAATTTAGAATAATTAAACTTTTTTTTTTTTTTTTAAAACATGATTTAAGGACTTACCGTAATTTCACAACTATAAGGCACACCCTTTTGACTAAATGTTTCCCCCGAACCCGGAAGTGCGCCTCATAATCCAGTGTGCCTTATATAATGGACAAAGTTGCGAAAATTACCAAACCAGAAGTGTGAGTCAAAATGGGGGGGGGCGGTGCCGCCGGAGCACCGAGTCATGAGTAGGGGGTGGGAGCGGGCAGCCACGGCCGACAGGAGCTGTGCGGGGAGGGAGGGAGCTGCCACCGACCTCGGCCCGGGTGCGGGTAGAACAAGAAGCTGGGCGGCGCCACCTTGGGCGCGGGGTCGGGGGGAACGAGAAGCCGGGCGGTGCCAACCCCGGCCCAGGGGAAACAAGAAACCAGACGGTCTCGGCCCGGGCGCGGGGGGAACAAGAAGTGCGAGCCTGCAACAGCCCCAAGCAGAGCCTGCCTGGTGGTGGCATGGGAACAGCAGCGGCAGAGCCCAGGCAGCTGCAGGAAAGCACCGCGGCAGCCCGACCCCTGCGACCGTGGCAAAGCGGCGGCAGCGGCGGCATAGCCCCTGGGGCCACAGCAAAGTGGCAGCGGCGCGGCCCCTGCTGCCGCAGCAAAGTGGCGGGGGTGCAGCCCTTGCGACTGCGGGAAAGTGGGGAGAAGGGGCGCAGCTGCCGTTGCGGGAAAGCAGTGAGAAGTGCTGCTGCGACCGGCTGGGGGGAAGCCAGGATGCAGCGCAGGCGCGCGGTGGGAGCCGGGAGCCATGAGCCATGCCAGTTGGCACCAGGGATGGGAGGGAGTGCCGGGGCCCACTGCACGGGGAGGGTGCCTGGGGCTGTGTTTAAAGGCTACACCTATCTTTGAAAAATGTTTGCAAATTGAGCACCTGCCAGTAATTTGTTACTTTGTTGCGCGCCACGTGGCTTCTCGCTGCAAAAAAAGTGTGCCTTATAGTCCGGTGCGCCTTATATGATCTCCAAAGTTGCGAAATTTGCCGACTCCCGGGGGGTGTGCCTTATAGTCCGGTGCGCCTTATGGCCATGAAATTACTCTAGTTAATTTTTGCATTCTTAAAAACATCTTCCACCATTAATTTCACTTACGTGATCTTACCAGTATTAACACTACAATTTATTTATTTCTTTATTTGTTTATTTATTTATTCATTTATCTTCCTAACTAGGGTAGAAATTTGAAAATTTCCTGTTTAACATTAATGACTATTCATTATTTTGTACTTAAATTATATAACCAGGAAACACTTTCAAATGAAATTTTAAAAATTTTGGTGAATGGCCAGTTGGTGCTGATTCTGTTGTAACTAGTTTCAATAAACCAGAACTTTTTCTAAGCCAGAAGGAGAGTATGATGCTTATTTTGTATGTAAATACTTGGAAACATTTACATTTTGATTTTCACTGTACTTGACAACAACTACTTCTTTCTTTGGTGATAAGTGGTTTGTTTTTGAGGGAACAGAAACCTTGAATAAAAAAGTGTCCTTGTGATCATACATTTTATTTCTCTGATTTGAGAATTGTTTTTCATTAACATGCTATAAGGTTTTCCATTAGAATCTCCAACTAGACCTTTGCATAATGATATCACTTCAGTCTGAATGGAAATGGAACACCTGTCTGCTTTCTTTTCTAATCCTGAATTGTATGTTTTGGTAAATAAACAAAAAGAAAGTTATTGGTAAAACATTTTAGCATCTGAGAATATTGCTTTAACAACTATTGTTGAACCGTCCATTCTAATCAAAGGTATCAACACTGGTTATTCAGGAGGCTTACATAAATAATTGATATGTTTTACCACATGAAAATATATTGCTTCCTAGTCATGTGAAGTAACACCCTTTTCAAAAGTCTTCAATAAACATTCTGGATCCTACAGTGCTGAACTTAATGCCTCACAAAGTTTTAGCTACTGTTATTGAGACTATTGACACGGTTGCCCTAAAAATTTGCAATGGACTGCAAGGTGTTACAGGAAATTAGTTTTAAGCAAATGTGCTTCCCTTGATCAACAAATTGTTTATCTGTAGCCACCGCAGGTCTTATGAGACTCTTCCTCGTTCTTCAGAAAACAAGGTAATTTTTGTAAATCTTGGACTGTTTCTTTCTCCTCATCATTTGAAAGCATTATAAAGTCCCCAGTTTCCTCCCTTTGCCATTATTAAAAAACTCATAGTTCTATTTGACCAGACTGAGTAGCAGCATTGATTCCTTTCCAGGAAGTGAGAAATGGATGCTGGATTTGTACGTGCACACTATTTTAAAGATAGATTAGTGAGAGCTACTTTAAAGTAAGTAGGGTAAGAAATGGGCAAAGAAAAGAAAAAGAAATGGGTAAGAAAAAGGGGATAAATAGAAACTTTGAATTTAGCAATTGAGTATGATAGGAGGATATGTCTAAGTCTTGTCAAATATTTCTTTCTAAAAAACGAAAATAATTAGTATTCGGAAAAATAAGTATAAGAATAGTCCTGAATATGCTGGGGGTTTTTGGCCAGTATAACTAAATGGACATGTTGAAATAAGGAAATAGGCAAGTTTTATCTGTCAGCCAGAAGTTGTCCCCATGCAAAGAAATATGGCTTGCAGAATGGTTGTAATTCATAGCCAATTCTCTTATGAAGAAGAAAAAACAAGCAAACAAACAGACAGAAAGGGCTATGTAATTAATCTGATGCTTAATTTTCATAGCAACCAATAAAAAAATGTTTACCTGCATTATGTCTTAGGTAGTTGCAGCTCATGAGTTTAACTTGTAAGGTTAAATTAAATATTTTCCATTTAGTAAAGAATGAAACAGAAGAGAAATCCTCATATCCTAAATACTTGCTACGAACATGGTTTTCTATAAAAAGCACATTTATTTTAAAAATTTTTACTTTTTTTTTTTTTTTTTTTTTTTTGTATTCCAAACAGATTAATTTCCTAAGTACTTTTTGTAATACTATCAGGATTGAATTTTTCCTGCTTCTATGAATTAATGTCCTTGAGACTTAAGGTGAAAGAAAAGAAGATTCAAGAGAGAGTTCATGGTACTAGTCCTGTATTACATGAAATGTGGTACCAAACGTATAAAAAAGAGGAGAATTAAGTACAAGGAGTGTTTCAGCTACATTTTTGACATCATCAACTACTTTGCCTTGTAGCACTTCAACCAAATTTTGAAAAGCCCCCGTCATCAATTTACTGTTGCTCTACTGAATGACAGGGTAGCCAAGTTAACACTAAGTCAAAAATGTAATCTGCATGGTGTATCTTATAGTGACAATGGAAAGTCTTAAGTGAAGGATAGATATCAACACGGGGATATTTTTCTGTGTGGATTTTAAAAAAAAAATTATATATCACATTTTTTCATAAATATGAGAGGACAAGTTGTAGTTGTCACTTTTGCCACATTTTCTCTTTTATAGAGGCTTCTCACCCGCAATGTCTGCAGAGAATAGCCAACATTTCACACTCTCCAAGATTCCCAGAGGTTTACTTGTTTTTTTGGTTTGGTTTGGTTTTGTTGTTGTTCCTGTTGTTGTTTGCTATTGTTTTTGGTTTGGTTTGGTTTAATTTTTAATGTATATATTTATTTGCAAACACATGCTAGTTCTGAATCTTTTCTCAAGTTTAAACAAAGTTATAGTTTGGGCTATGTTTTTAGTACTGTAAGTGAACTCTTCATTGTGCAACTCGATTTTGCCCATTGCTGAGTTGATTATTTAGCATGACTGTTAGTATGTCATAGGAAGTGCATTGTTCTGTACAGGTATGTTTCCTTCCAAAGCAAAATGGGGGGGTGGGAACAAGTATAATGCCTTCATAAAATTATTATTTGAGAAAATGCGAGATATATCACAGCAGGAAAATTGATCTGCCTCTTCAATAAACATACTAAATAATCTATCCCATTTTGAAGAGTGGGATTTTTTCTGCAATTAACTGAGTATTTTGTACAAATACCTTGTTCTTTTCTTTTCATCCTATGTGTGAAATAACTCACGGTAACACTGACACACTTTATCTTCTGAGCCATCACAGAATATTGTAATTCCATCCCTACAACATTGTGAAAGTTGACGCATTCATTTAAGCAAAGCTGGAGCTGTACGTTCTGCCAGATCACACATTTCACAATGTCAGCCAAGAAGATAATTTAGTAGGATGATTTTTACATACTGAGTCAGTCTGAGAATATTTGCACTCCTTTAAGTATTCAGTTTATGCCTTGTCACTAATCATGAAGATAGAAAACAGATACCTTAAACCTTGGGCACTTATCCAGCTGGGCCACTTATTCTGGAGCATGGAGCAGTGTGGGTTCTGGTAGGGTGCTCTGAACACAATCAAAATCCCAAGCTGTAGTAGAGGGGCCTAATATCAATGTTAGTCACTCATGGAAAAAGCAAATGTTTTTCTGTAACTTGAAAAGAAACTACAGCTGTGTCGTTTTCATATGGAAGCCAACTTTCTCTCTTATCAGAACAAGAATATGATTAGAAAATTTCTTATAATATTGCATCCCAGCTCTGAATAGAAAAAATATTTGAACATAATTTCTTTTTCAAAGTTTATGTATGTCTTTAAAATACTTGCTTCAAATACAAACAACTAAGTAGGTACAGTAATTTCACAATTATAAGCCACACCATTTTGACTAAAATTTTGGTCCAAACCCAAAGTACGGTTTATAATCAGGTGTGGCTTATATACGGACAAAAAACCAAAAAGTTGCTGTTTTAGTTTGGAGGACAGGTGTCTGCTGAGAAAGGCAGGAACTTCTCTTTGAAAGGGAGAATGTAAACCCCCTCCCTCCAAATTATTATCATTTTGAAATCAAGGGGTTTCAGGCAAAAATATGGGAATTAGGAATAACAGTTCTTTTCTAGGGAAATTAAAATAGAAATACAATACTACAAAGAAACAAACCCCAAACCCTGACAAAATCAGAGTACAACCTGACACCCCATCAGGCAGGGTGCTGGTAGCAGTCCCATTAAATGGTGGTTGCAGTCCTCTTGCAGTGACAGATGTGATTCAGTTGAAGCAGTGCTCCTGTAGAAGGTGCAGTTTCCCTCCGGAGGTCCAGTGGTGATGTGGAGAAATCTGGTTTTCCTCTGGAGTCCAGTGGAGAAAGGGGCTCCCTTACTGTCCCAAAACCTCTGTTTTTATTTTGGTAAGAAATGTTGGGCTCTTCCCCCTGGCTGGAGCAACTTCCAATGGGATGAAGTAATTTTATCAGTCACACAGTGGGACTCAATGGGCCATTAGCAGAAAATGACTCGCTGGAGGAAGGATGGGTTGTGAAAAGATAAAGAACAATTCCCCACCTGGTTTCAATGGATGACCCATTGGCAGAATATCTGCCATTGAGATAAGGATCACTGCCCCCACCCTCAACGGATGGTGATAGAATAGATACCTTTTATCACACTCTGTATTGTAAAGTGGGGCTTATAATCAGTTGCGACTTATATATGGACAAAGAATGAAAAGTTGCTGACACCCAGAAGTGCGGCTTATACTCAGTGCGGCTTACAATCGTGAAATTACTTTTTTTCTTTGATTATTCATCTCCTAATAATAGAATTTTGTTTTTCAGCAGTAACATTTTCTACAATGGATTATATTTTTACCAACTTGAATTCTAACATTGCCTTTTTTCTTTGACTTTTATTTATTTATTTTGAAAAATAATGAATTTCTTCTTCATTACTGAATAAATAAATACTACCTTGCCGCTAGTCTGTGAGAAAAGAACTACTTGGTATTATAAGACTTAAATAAGGAAGATCTTTCCCAGCATAAGAAATTTGAAGTATTATAGAGAATTTGATTTTTTTTTTGCTACAATTTAAAATTTCAGATTTTTCCTTTTTTTTATTTGTCAAATCTATACTCTGAATTTTCATGCTTTGGATTTTTATTTTTTTTTTCCTTTTTTTGATGGTCAAAGTGGGAAAATATTGTTTTAGAACAAAATGAGAATTTCTGGAAATTTTAACTTCAAGTCATTGAAATCATCAAATAGTTTATTTTTTTGCTTAAAATATGACTACTAAAATATATTTTCAAATATTTTTTAAAAAAATTTGAAAACAAGATGGTAACATTCTAATGTAGATGTATATAACAGCAATTTTCTACAGAATTTACACATTCTACAACAACAAGCATTCTGACCTGATTCTGCTGGTGGCTATGTGCATGGACAACAGAAAGAGCAGAAAGAGTTGCCTCCACTTAATACTAAAATAATTTTTTATTATTAGAGAATATGACAAGGATCAACATAATGAAATGATAAAACTGTTAATGATATAAACATGTGTTCCTCACCTCTTTTTTTTTTTTTTTTTTTTTTTTATTATTTATTAAGACCCATAATCTTTAATTTTAGACTGGTGTTGATGTGTTAGTGAGGAATAAGGCAGTTGAAGGGGTGAATAAAAGTTCAAAATGAAACTTTTTTTGTCTTGAAGGTAGGCACTTTTTGCTGTTTTACATAGCAACACTTTGAGCTTCTATTTTGGATTTTGTGTCCTTATAATTCAGATTGAATCAGAAATAGTTCAAGGCAGATAAGAGTAAAAGAGAAGGTACAATACAATTAAAAAGTAATGAATCATGTTATATCATATGTATGTTAATGTGTGTGTGCAAAATATCTATGCATGCTGCAGAGTTATGTTTTTAGTCACCTTCTTTGCAATTCAGGGACCACAAGAGTAAATATTATAGACTAACATTTGAAGAACACAGGACCATTGAATAGAAATGTTGTCTTCAGCCAAGAGCTGAAATTCCATCTGCTCAGCTCACTTTTATGCAAGTGCTTTGAGCTCATTAGAGTAGGCTTCATTGAACATTTTCTCTTTCTTTTTTTTTTTTTTTAAATCACACATAATGTGGTAAAGCAGTTGCACAACCTGTTATAGAAGAAAACATATAGGCAGGTTGCCTTCTTAGTTAATATGAAGAGAACATTTGGTTATAGTGAGGTTTGAGTTTTGCTCCTTTTTATTTGTGAATCAAGAGTAATTTCCAAAATTCCTAGGACCAATGGACATTTAACCACGATTCCTGGCATCACAGGAACAGTTTCTTTAACCTAGAACCTTGAGGATTCATGTTACACATGGGGGAGTTTTCACTACCTCCCATTCGTGTTCTCTCCTCAGTCCACCTGGAAGTGTGAGCATGACTGAAAGAGAAAGCAGGGATTTCACCAGTGCAAAATCTCAAAAAATTGCTCCTTTTATATACACGAAATATGTAGGACTTCACTGGCTATTTGCAATTATACTATATTTTTTGAGTTTCACAATCAAAATTTATTCCACAGTCACTAGCACAAAGTAAGAGGTTCTCCTCATCTCCATGCCTTCTTTTCTCCAAGGAATCAAGGATTTTGTGAACCAAGTCACTTATTTTGTTCTGATGTGTGTTTTTCACTCCATTTATTAAAAAGCTATGAACTATTTCTTCAGAATTTGTTTGAGGGAGGAAGAAAACAAGAAAACTTGCATGAAACAGGGATGTTAAGTTAATGTTATTGAAGACAATCATACCAAGCAAACTGATTACAATGTGACGAGCATTTACTCTTGGTTTTCTCCACCAACTCATAAAATCCAAATTCATTTTTTTCTCTTTTTACAACATGCTTACTATAATATTAATAGAAAAAAATTCTGGAGTTCTTTGGAGCTGCATGGTATATAGAAAAAAGATGAAAGAAGATGCTTCCTAAATCATACCAATCGCAATGATTGGGTATACAAACACCCTGTAAACTAGCTGTCCCAAAAAACTTTTTCTCTTCTAATATAGGCATCAAAACCCCAACTGTCACCTCAGTGTGTCTGTGATTGTTCTTCCCCTTCATTAAAGAGATGGTTGTCTCTTCTGGCAGAACCATCACTGGGATTCTATTTACCCTATTTTTACTTAATTATTTGCCCAGAGTTTTCAGTTCCACAACTCCATCCAAGAAACTATGGAAATTACAGAGGTATTCAAGAACCATCTGGACACAATCCTGTGCTGTGTGCTCTAGGATGATCTTGATTGAGCGGTGAGGTTGGACCAGATGACCCAGTGTTGTCCTTTCCAACATGACCCATTCTGTGATTCTCTCGTATTGAGGAATAAAGAGGCTTTTTGATGTTGTGTGGAAACCTGAGTCTCACAGACATTTATTACCATTTTTCCATATTTCTTCTCTCTGTTACTTTTTACATGACTATAGACAAACTACAATGCCTATTTGTAAACAGGGAAAACTGAAGGATTAGTTGCTGCCTATGCAATTATCTGATTGTATTTTAGATTTGGTATTTAAAGAAGCAAAAATCAAAAACCCCAAACCTTTCAGCACACAAAGTCATCAAAGATATTTTTATAGGATGATTAATATTGATCCTTTTGTGATAAGGACAGTGTCAAATACTGACTGATCCTATGCTTGAATTTGTTGATTCCATTTACATTTCACACATGAAGGGTTTGTTTGAATGGCTGGAGGAGAAGAAAGACCTTTTTCTAATGGACCTTGATGTATACTTATAGAAAAGGAATCCCAAGTTTTTAATTCTCTTAGAATACTAAGTCACAGGGGTAAAAAAGATGAAGTTGTGTTAATAAGAAATAGTATTTCAAAGGCCATTCAGTTTTTTAAACCAGTGTGAAAACAGCTGGCTTTGTTTTGTGTTAACAGGGAGAAAAGGACTCTGGAAAAGTCTTCCCTGCACTAAAGTGTGAGGTCTGTTCGCACCATGCTGCTTTTGCAGTAATGACTCCCACACCCTCATAGAAAGGGTCACTGCTGAAGCTGGTTAAGGATTTGTGTTGCTCATTCAGCTTCCTGAAATGACTAACAAAAGACAGGTTTTGAATGACATGTAGTGGATCTCAGTGGAAGGAACCACTTTTGATCCAGGGTTCTGATTTTAAGAATCAACTCTGAGGAAGCAGGAGAAACCCTGTCCTGAATCTTCTGTTGAGAAATGTACAGCAGGGTTCACTGTTGGTGAAACACAATGCTGCAATCCCAACTGAACCACTTTATCAGAATTAACTGCAAAATGTGTATCTTAAATTCAATTATATATTCCTGTAACTGAGCCCTCTAATTCAAATGAAGAGTGCCCCTATATTTTCTGCTCTATTTGAATAGAAGAAATGGGAGAGAGATCACTGAGAATAGTACTCTGAGGCACAGAAAAGCTATTTATATGCAGGAATATAAATACAGTCTGAAGGCAAAACCTGAATAAAATTGATGTAGAATATATCATGGATACACACAGATGGATAGCAACTTGTGCATGTTAGATATAAATAAGTGGCTTATTAAAATGTGCACTTTTTCCTTCTCTTGTGACCTTTACCCAGTTCCATATTTTCCCCTATTATGTGTGTATACAACAAGGAGACAGGTGCTGTTGTATATAGAAAGATTCCAATTTTAGTTTGATTCAATGTTCTCTGTATAACCAAATCCTAAGGACTCTTCCAGTAATCAAGTTATTCAAGTAATCAACATTAATCCAAACAAATAATTATTTATATCTATGTTTTGTAACTTTGTTGAATTAGTATTGCACACACAAGATACTTTGCTTTGTCCAAATAAGCGAAAAACCCTCACTGTTTTCCCTCAGTAAGTAGCATTACTTTTGAGAATATTTCTCTAATAACCTCATTTCACAGCAGCTGTCACACAAATTAAAGTCATATATGATGAATGCACATAAGAAAAGCCGCAGAGAAGGGATAGGTTATCTGATGGAGGATATTTTTTGTCTTCAACTCAGTTTTGTGAGTTAGATTTAATACATGAACAGAATCTTGTGTGCTGTATTTTTGGGTATTGTCCTGCAGCTTGGTTATTTTCTTTATTTTTATGCAGACTTAGATGTTAAAGAGATATCATGATAACAAAATAAATATTTGTTTTTGTTACAGGGGAATTCTGAGGAAAATATAAAGTTAAAGCAAAAATAAAATTACTTAATTATCTCTTGAAGGAAATTTCTTGTTTCACATATGCCTTGTTTCTGGATATATGACAGGAGCAGATTGTGAAATTTGTTCTTAAAGAAACCTTGAACACTTTTCTTCCTAAAATTTTTGCTTAATAGTGAACCTTAAGAGCAAGAGAAAATTTTCTTTCTGATATGGTGTGATTGTGCCCAAGTCACTGTGGATCTTTCCTGGGTAGGGAAAACAAGATTAGCATTACCCTTTATTTATCATGGAGTGTTCAAGTGAGTATATCAAAGACCTGAAAATAAAACTGGTATTATTATATTTTCTTTTGATGCCTTTGTTAATATTTTATAAGCCTTTTCAAAATAAAGCAAACCACAAGAAGTGCATGGAAGCTTAGTGGATGAGAACTTGTATTCCTGTATAGATACAATAAATTATTAATTTTTATTTCTGTAATTTACAGTGAGTCTAAAGAAATAAACACACAGAAGACTAAGCTTACATAATTTGACCTCCCTGCATGGTTATTTCAATTTGAATCTCACATTTGAGTAACTTCCTTATTATTTGAAAAAGTCAATGTATTTCATCAGGTAATATATATGTGAGATAATTTTATATCCTTCTGTGAGCTTGCTACTGCACACTGCTTTCTACTGAACATTTAAAATCATGCAAGTTATCTTCATTACAAATAGACAAGATGATCTGTGGACTCAATAAAGGGACTGAGCTGATTTGCTTATGGCTATGTCTTTAGCAGATGCAGTAAAAAAGTGCACTGAAGAACATGCAAAATAATTTTTCTTTCAGTCTTAGTTATAGCTCCAGTGTTGAGCTAACTTGTAGTGATCCTTCTCTCCCTTGTTAACATTTTGGAACTGAATCAATCCAACTTCTTCAGCTTGATCTTCATGCTTATCCACTAAAAATGCCTCTGAAGGTGCTGGAGAACCCCAGGGAGGATCATAATAAACCTAAATATACCTTTTCTGTATTTAGAATTCAGAGTAAACTTGTCTGTTCTAAACATTCATAAACTGTGGCCACACTCACTATCCTTTAGGCCAATTGCAAAGTCCAGTCCACAGACCAAATATTTGTATGGCAACAAACTGCAGATCTATATGCAGGGCATCTTGGTCATCCAAGGCAGAAGGTAACCAAACAGCAAAGACTGAGACTATGTGTTCCAGTCTGCACAGTTGAATGGGGCAACCATGAGAAGAAAGAAGGAACTGATGTGTTTATACATGTGTATAATTTTTTTTGTGACCTTTTCCATTCTGCCACTCTCATCCTCTTGTTTTTATTTTAAAATATCTTTTCTGGAAGAATCATTTGGCCTATAGGCTAGGCAGCTCCTCCTGAAAGTGTGTGAGAGAAAAACATTCCATTAATGCTTTCTTCCGTTGTAATGTGTGCTTTCGTAAGCTCCAGTTTCTGGCACGGAAAAATTTACAGTAGTTTCACAAATACAAGCCGCACGGATTATAAGCCGTACCCCCGGTGCCTCGACAATGTTGCTGTCTTTGTCAATAGATAAGCCGCACCCCGAATATTAGCCGCACTTTCGTTCGTCGCGAGAATCCGTGCGCAGCTTTCACAAATTGGCCAATTAGTAACAGGATCGCGGCATAGCGGGCTTTACTGGCTCGGGGCGGGGCCAGGCAGGCTCGGCCCGCTCATGGTTGCCGACGGGGCCGGATGGCCCAGCTCAGCGCCACGGCTCGGCGGGGCTGGCCGGGTGGTGCTGCCGCCGCCGCCGGGCTCGCTGGCCCCCCTCTCCCGTCAGCACCGCCCCGCTGCCGCGTTCGCTCGCCCGGCTGGCAGGGCTGCCGTCGCCGCCGCCGGGCTCGCCGGCCGCCCCGCGCCGCGTTCGCTCGCCCGGCCGGCGGGCTGCCACCGCCGCCGCCGCCGGGCTCGTCGCTCACCCAGCGCCGCGTTCGCGCCGCGCCGCGTTCGCGAGCGCTGCTTTCGCGAGCGCCGTGCCCGCCCCGCGCCGCTTTCGCGAGCGCCGCTTTCACGAGCGCCGCGTTCGCGAGCGCCACGCCGCTTTCGCGAGCGCCGCTTTCGCGAGCGCCGCGCCCGCCCCGCGCCGCTTTCGCGAGCGCAGCTTTCGCGAGCGCCGCGCCCGCCCCGCGCCGCTTTCGCGAGCGCCGCGTTCGCGAGCGCCGCGCCGCTTTCGCGAGCGCCACGTTCGCGAGCCCGGCCGCCGGGCTGCCGCCGCCACCGCCGGGCTCGCCGGCCGCCCCCCTCCCATCTGCACCGCCGCCGCGTTTCTTTGCCCTGACCGGCACTGCAGGCCCCCGCACCGCCGGGCTCCCCCACGCTGCTGGCCCCAATTCTGCTGGGCTTCCCCCGCCGCCAGGCAGCCCCACCCGTCGGCCTTCCTGCTTCTGCCATGCTCCCCTGCACTGCTAGCCCCAGTTCTCCCGGGCTCCCCCGCCCTGCTGGCCCGGGCTCTGCCGCCCCCCTGCCCCGCCCTGCTGGCTCAGGCTCTGCCACCCGCCCCCACACTGCTGGCCCCGCCTCTGCCAGGCTTTCCCACCTCTGCCGGGGCCGGCCGGGCTCCAGCTTGGCTTGGGGCTGCCGCGGGCTCTCACTTCCGTGTTGGCAGCTTTTAGAATTTTGTTAATGTATTAGCCACCCCGGAATATTGGCCGCACTTCCAGGTTTCCACCAAAATTTTGGTCAAATTGGTGCGGCTTGTATTCGTGAAATTACTGTATTTTAAAATTCCAGCTTCGATTAAATTAAAAAAAAAAAAACCTAAAATATTATTTCATTGTACTCTCCAGTCTCAGAAACCAAATTAAAAGTTACCTTTTTTTTTTTTTTCTTCCAAAGCTGACCTCTGATAATTTAGTGCTCTCAGCTTAGCTTCTGTAAGAGTTGCAAAAAACCTGAGGCATCAAAACTAAAGTTGCTGTCTTAATAACCTATGTTTTATGAAAAAAGGCATCAATATTTTTAAATTGGTGTGCAAAAAGGAATGAGAAGAAGCTGGAAAAAAAATATCTATGAGCACATATTGTGGGCGAATATCTGCACATGCAGTGTATGAGACAGTATAAAGATACAATGGGGCATTTATGTATTGCTGTTTAGATTGCCTTTTATTTATTTCCTTGCTTTCTACAAATCCAAAGTTGTCATCCCAATTATGTATATATCTATATACAGAAAAATATTTTATTTAAAAACAACAACAACAACAAAACAAAACAAAACAAAACAAAACCACCAAAACTAAACCTCAATACCCTTTTTAATTTCTCTAACTGGCCATCTACCTGCCACTTGAGGGGAGTGAGTGAATAAAAAAAAATAAAGTGGTATAACAAATTTTAAAAAGCCAGTTAATTCAGGTAAGTGATGTACCTGGTAGGATTTAGCAAACTGGTTAGGATTTATGTTGCCTCGGATAGAGGCAGGGCGACCTGGTTCAACAGAGACACATTGGTGCACGTACAGACCGATCGGGCAAGTCACTCACTACACCAGTGTGGTGGATGGCGAAATGTGTTTATTTTCTGTGTGCGCTCCCTTATATAACAGCGATGCGCTAGCGTCACTGCTGTCATATCACTGGTTACAATGCTATTGGTCAATGTCCTTGGAGAGGGTGGGGCCCTATCTTCCCGTACATCGTGAAATCTTCCGATTGGCTTCCCTGTCTAACCACAGATTTAGCAAACCAGTTTAGATTAAATGAATGGTTCTGTATCTTTTAGTCATACACAGAAGCAGGTACAAATGTGTCACTTGTATATAACCTTATCACACCTCTGAGTAAAATATTACCTGTCACATGTGAAATAGATTTAAAAGTTTTGATATCCACTGAGAGACAAGAAAAATATCTATGTGATATCTAAATATAAACATAAATATCTATGATATTTAATCTGTGGGTTAAAAAGAAGGAAAAAACCCAGCACTTGAGGTTACTGTTCCCACAGAGTTGTAGGATTAAAATGAATTGTTTGAGTTGCAAAAGTGCATGGAAGCTAGAACAGTCTTTGAGGTTCAGACAAGTTGATTAGTGCAAGAATAGTTCTTTTCATAATGAATGAGCACTGTGACATTTTATGTTTACCGCAGTCACTGTAATCATCTGTGCTAAGGAGTGGCTTGATTTCACAGAACTTCATCTTGGTGTACTTAAAAACCAGTAAATAACTGTCCCATGGCATCAGTAATGGTCATGGGACAGAACATCCTCAGTTGCATAGTGGAAGGTGCCTGCTACATACCACGTGCCCAAACAGAGAGGGCAGATAAATTGTCTGACCAGCTTAAGGAAGTGTCATGACTGGAAAAATCATGGAAAATCATACCAACTTTGGTGTCTGCTGGAAGGGGAACATAACATGAGAGAGTGCAAGCAAAGAAAAATATTCTTGTTGTATGTTAAGGACAATTTCTTGACACAAGTAATCAACAGGCCAATTAGAGCAGATGTTCTGCAGACCTATTAAAGGGAAGAACTAAGGCTACAGAAAGAACTTTGCCTTGTTTAGTAATCTCGGCAGGATCTCATAAGAGTCTGAACTGGAGAACAGAAGTGCCATAGAGAGTTGATTGACCTTCAAAGGACAATGTCATCAGTTACAGTGGTCTATGCCAGTATGCAGAAAGAAACCACACCGGTATTGCAGAAGACCCACAATGGTGAACAGTGGAATCTTGATTGAATGTACACAGAGGTAGAATTTGGGATGGCTTTCCTGGTTACTTCCGACAGAAGCATTGCCCAAGCCTGTAGAGGTGAGGTTAGGAAATCAGTAGCTCAGTTGGATCAAGAACTATAAAAGAAATAAGGATGACTTTTGTGAGTACATTGGCAGCAAAAGACAACCTAGGGAAACTGAGCCCATTGCTCAGTGGGGCAGAGGATTTAATGACAAAGGACATGAAAAAGGTCAAACTGACAGAAAGTTCATTAATTTCTATAAAGGTGGATGCTGAGTCTTGCATCTAGGTTGGAATAATGTGCCATACAGCAGTATGGACTTGGTGCCAGCAGGGCAGAAAACATCTTTGCAGAGAAGGTCATGAGCAGGTCTTGGTAAAGAAAGCCAAGAAAAGAAAACCAACTGCATTCTGCACAATATTAGTAAGAAAGAAGCCAGTTGGCTGAGAGGAGTAAACCTCCTGCTCTATTAAACACTTGTGGGACTGCAACTGGAGTATTGCGTGCAGTTTGAGTATGCCATTTACATAAAATACACTGATGTCTTGGAGCAAACTGAAGAAGCTACTGAGATGATGGGGGGGATTGGAGTACATGATGAATCAGGAGAGGTTAAGAGAGCTGGGTTTGTGTAGTCCTAAGAAGATAAGCTGCAGGGAGGGCCTTACTGCTCTCTTCAGCTACGAAATGACAGTGTACAGAGAAGATAGAGATGGATTCTTAATGGTCCATGACAATAATAGCAAAATACAGTGGGTACAGCTGGTGCATGAGAAATTTTGGTCGGAAAAACAAAAATATAATGAGAATAATCAAATAGTGGAACAAGATTCCCAGTGTGGTGTGCAATCTCCACATTAAAGATATGCTAAACTTGACGGACAATTACCTGAATAACCTGATATCCTTGTCTTTACTTTGAAAAGGGATCCCGTGAGACTACATAATTCTACTGCTCTATAATCACATCTTAAAATAAGATAGATCATTAAAAAAAACAAAAACAAAGTTTCATAATTATAAAAAAAAAAATTTCAATTATCTAACTTTAAATCCTGAAGTTTCCTTTATTGTTTGAATGTAAAACTTTCCTGTATTTCTGAGAAACCAGATAGAAACTGAAATGCAGCACTGTCATTTTGTTTCTGGTACAAATAATAAAAGGTGCATGAAAAGCTTTTGTTAGAGTTCCTGAGTTTTGCCTTCTGATTTTCAGAAAAGGGCTGGATGCAGAAGTATCAAGATAGCCACTAAGATGCTTCTGACTTTATCTGAATTGAACTCTACTGTCAAAAAAATTCAGTATTTGTTAATTATTTATGATGGGTCCACGAATAAATGGAATGAAAACCAATCATACACTGCTGGGGTTTTGACCGTATTTTAATTTTTCACAGTTGCTAAAAGATCATTACAGCTTTTTGTATGACAAATGTTTTTGTTACGTCAGAACATCAGTAGGTGAAAAAAATTTCCTTCATTCTTATTAAAATAATTTATTACTTTATTGGAAGTAGAGCCAGGACTTTAATATCACTTTGTCATTTCACTGCACAATTTAAACAAAAATAAATAACAAAAAATATTCCTGGTTAACCTGAAAGTGAATTTGGAGTAAGCAGTATTAGTCACTACTATTTCCAGCAGCAGTAGAAGCATATTCTGCTTCTAGTAAAAATATCTGAATATCTGAGGATATAAATAAATGAACTCCCAGTGGTAATTAAGGCTGACATGGGTTTTAATGGATGCATTGAGGTTTTTTGCTTGGTTTGTTTTGTTGCATTTTTTTTAATCCATTGAACTGAGTAATGTACTCTTATCTGGACAAAATATTCCATTGTTGTTAATTTGCCAGGAATTATGGGCTCTAAGGAAATACATAAATTAAAAAAAAAAACCCAGAGGTTTATTTCTCTATGAAGAACAAAATGTAACTGTTTCTATTTAACGATAGTGTTTGTACTGTACTTAGTCTCCAGCCTTTCACAGTTTCATAAATGAAATGTAATTTCTTTCAATGTGCCTGAAGTACATGGGCATGCGTATGACTTACATCACATCAGTAAAGGAGTATAAACATTATTTATGCCAATTAAAAGAAAGAAGTATTTATAGAAATTTCTTGATCATTCTTGATACTGAAGTAGTGTAGACGTAAATTTTTATATGTTGTTAACTGCAACTTCAACAGCATCTTGATAAACCTTAGAGGCTTGACTGTCAAATTATAG
Organism: Catharus ustulatus; assembly: GCF_009819885.2. Taxonomy (NCBI): domain Eukaryota; kingdom Metazoa; phylum Chordata; class Aves; order Passeriformes; family Turdidae; genus Catharus; species Catharus ustulatus. The sequence continues at coordinate 81,204,176 of NC_046221.1, forward strand.
CCAGAGACACATTAATAGCTGTGGTGGTGTTGTTTTCTACCTAGAAATGGACTGAGGGAGGTGACCCTTCTGTGAGATTTATTGTAAGACTTTGTGCAGGACAGAGGATCTGATTGTAGCTATAATTTTACTTCCCATTAGCTGTCAGTTTAAAATCTGCTGGGAAGATGTCCTATTCACAGATTACTTTATAGTACAGCCTAAAATTACATATTTGAGCATATTCAGTTGACAGTTACATGAAAGTAATGATACAGTTGAGAGGAAATAAATACTTTCAAGCAAATGAAACTTAGTTCTATGAGTGAATGGAAATTTTCTTAGAACACACCCTCCATGGGATGAATATAATTTAAATACAGATGAAACAAGAAATAGTCTTATAATTATACATATTGAAGGACTATTCTAACATTAAGCAGCATGTGTTAATTATTTTTACAGCTTTTTTCTTATGCATTTTGCAATTTTCAGTTTCCCCTATTTTGCTTAAAGCATTGCAGGCTAATGACTTTCAGACATGATAGTCAGGGTGTGGTGTACCTGAGAATCCTCTAATAACTTCTTACAAAATGGTGGTTTCAGAAATACTAATCTTGATTGATTGACTCAACTACTTTGCGGTAATCATTGAGGGTGGGATGGAGAGGAGGAGTTAGTCTATGGTTGGGAAGATTTTGAAATTGACTGATGATTTTCTCATTGAGCTCGAGTCAGCTTCATGCTGTGTGAAACAGCTGCCTCTCTGACTTTTGCAAAAAGAATGTCAAATCCTTTTCCTGAGTAATTTCAGTCACATATGCAAAAATCTGACTGTACGATTCCAGAGCATTTATCTTTGAGTTGTACTGAGAGATGGTATGTCCAGCTTTGAGGGAGATGTAAGCTGAGGGAAAGGAATGATTTTCTGGATCAGAAAGAATTACATTTCGGGTAGAAAAAGGGAATGCCTTTAGAATCTGCCCTATGAGGGAAATAAAGGTTGAAGATTTTTTACTTTGTTGAGCTACAAGGCTCTGGGACTTGACATTGAATATCTGATGATTTTCAGTGATGGAGGATCACTTCATAGAGAGATCCACTCAGACAGAAAGAGAAGCTGGAGCAAGCTTTGTGTGTTTTATTTTTTTCAGACTTGGGTTTAAACTGTTGATGGAATTAAAATACTCGAGAGTATTTTATTTGTAGTGTTTTTATTATTTTCTTTATTTATTTTCTTTATTTTTTTATGTGCAATTTAATGTTTAGGGATACCAATGTAGATATCTCTGTTCTAAGCACCATAGAAGTTGTATTGGAAAAAGTAACTATTTTCTTTTGCATTTTTTTTTTCCCAACACATATTGTTACTGGCTATTCAAGTCTTTGGTCAATGTTTTGTCCCTTCTTTTTGATCATAAATTATGGATATTATGTCTTAAGATCCTTATTTGGGAAACTGCTTGAGAAAAAGCATGTGCTTTTTCTGAAGGCTGTCGCTACGTTAGAATATACACTGTGAGGGAGGATGGCTTAACTTCCAAGGTGTGGATTCAAACTGATTTGTCATTTGCGTCCCAACTGAAACTCTGTGTTCAGCTGAAAACTCATTACCAGGTTCCTCCATCTGACTTGCACGCTCTTTCAATCGGAACAGGATGTGGCATGTCCATAGCAAAGAAAGGGGAAGCGATACAGTTAATATATAAGGAATCTGTTGTTTGAAATGACAGTTTCCTAACACAAAAATGAGAGCATTTGAATTTTCACATCCACAAGTTTAGAATGGTGATGGCCAGTGAAGAACACCATGTCAAGTCACTGAACCATCTGCCTTGCAGATCTTTATTTTTCGTGTGATTTTAGGACTGCATGGAAAACACTGAAAAATTTATGAAAATTAGTTTGATGGAAAAATGTGCTACAGTATAAAATAACAAGGAAAAAAAAAGAAAGAGGGACTAAGAGAACTTAACCTTTTTAATGACTAATTGTGTTTAGTTAACTATCCCAGTTAACTACCATTGTGACTTAACTGTCCTTACAGATGGTCTTTTCTAGCAACAGGAAAGCATTTTTTAGCTTTACCTTATATCATGTTATTTAGTTATTATCTAAGTAATCTTTATTAAAATAATCGTGATTTTTTTTTAGAGCTTATCCCCTAATTTTTCAAGCCTGAATTGATATGAATAGTCTTTTTTACCTCATTGCAGCCTTTGTGAAAGTAGAATGTAACTTTGAGACTGTAAGTATATGGTTTGTGGATTTACACAAAGATCTTAGAAAACTTTACACCGCTGAAGAAAAAAAAAATTAAAATATTTTTTCCTGCTATACAGACAAAAATGATAATATTTAATTTTTGTGTATCAGATCAATGTTTTTGTAGAAATGCTTCTCTCAACAGAACAATTGTGCATTTGAGATTGAAATATGTTTAGAAAGCCAGCTTTTACTATGTCCATTAATAAGTATTTGCTTACCTTTTTCTGAATTCTTTGAAGTAAATCTTGTTTTAAGGAAAGTAGAGATTAAGGTAAAAGAAATATTTGCACCTGATTTAAACCATTACTGCCATTTATGATTCTGTTATTTGCTCTAAAACATCTAGATGTCAAACCTCAATGCAAGATCCATTGCAGTTATGCTTCTATAAAGCTAGAGGCTTAGGTGTGTACCTGAAAATCTTACTGTGTCCCAAAGATCCTTTAAGGTCAAAAGCAGTCACCAGGAGATGCTCCTGCTTCCACTGGCCCTGTAGAATCAACATTCTATATCCATCCACTGCAGCCTAGAGAAGTAGGAATAAATCTTTGTCAGGGGTTCTTGTTGGGTTGTTCCAGGATCCAGTTAGTAAATTTTAGACACACCTAGGTAAGGACTGGTTTGTTATCCAGTTGCTGCTAATCAAACATAACTAAAACAAAGTGAAGGTAAAATTCAAGTGCTAGCATCTGTCTATAGCATTCAAAACAGTCTAGACCACACAGTTTAAAACATTTTTTAGGCTAAAGTGTGAGGCATTGCAGTTATCCTTGCTGCACAAGCTTTGCATCACATTATTTGTTCCTCACTCCTTGAGCTGAATTATTTCTATGCTGTCAAAATGGCAGTCAGGTTTACACTGTTTCTGCTTGTCTTAAACCTCAAATTACATTTACTCAAAAGTTCTTTTAAGGTAATTTACAAAGCACACTTGGTGGTCTCTTGCATTTCATCACATGTGAGCTAACGCTGTATAACAAGGTGTATTTTAAAACTGTGTGCTACAAAGATCTCTGTAGAATAATTGAATGATAGCATTTTATTGGGATGAGATGTATTCCATGCTCATGACATCAGTCCTCCCTAGAAATAATGTTAAAGTAAACTAACAGGAGCACAGGAAACAGCAGTATGTGTTCATGATATACAAAAAATTGCTAAAATGTTGATAAATCACCATTTTGTGCTTATTTATTGGCATTGCTGCCGAGAATGCCTGTCTGAACTATGTTAGGATGTTTACATGTTACACAGAGAAAGCAAAACATTTTGATTGTATTGCTGTCTATTGTTAATATCAGAACTGTTCACCTATGCCTTTCTTGGTGCAACATTTTCTTGAAGATCTAAAATATATGATATAGGGAAATCATTCAATTCAGCCATATAGTCTATTTTTCACTAAGTGTTTGCACCATCAGAGCTATATAGAAGATATTGTCCGTGGACAAGTCCCCATGATTCCCTGAATTCCCATAATTCACATTTAGTTTACAATTTCTGTATCAAGAGAATGCATATGCTTGGTCCGTGGACTGAGCAGCACTGGCTCTTGAAGGTAAAACTAAGTCATATCATTACATGAATCATTATATTCATTAGCATTCATTGCCAGAGGTATTTTGGTCACTTGAAAACTTTCAATATGTGACAAAAAATTTATAGAACAGCAGAAACCAAACCTGTGTTTGAATTCAAGCATGATGACAGTTGACTGTACAAGAGACCATCTAGCATACTTCTAGCATACTTCACACTTCTTATGCACCTGCCTCTGGGAATTGGGCATTAAATATTTTTTTCTGTGAATGATCTGTCATTTGTGTGAACATATTCCTCCCCAGCTGCAGAACTTTGTGTTTCTTCTTAAAGAAATTCCTGACATTATTCTCTATCTATTTCTCCTGCCTGTTGACATCCTACTGAGTGGCAGCACAACCATCTGGTTCATCTCTCACTATCCCCACCCACTCCTGCTTTTAGATCATCTGCAATCCCCAGAAGAGTGGACTGTGTCCCATGTTTCAGGTCATTTATGAAGATGTAAATAGCACTGGCACCATGATTGGCACCCGGGGTACAGCACTGGCTTCCAGCTGGGCTTTGTACTGCTTACCACAACCCTCTCTGCCTGACCCATCAACCAGTTTTCAATCCAACTCACTGCACCTAAATAACCCATACTTCATCAGCTTGACTGTGAATATGTTACAGGAGTGTCAAAAGCCTATCGGATGAGGATGAGGTAATCAACACCCACTGCTCCTCCCTTAGCCACCAAACTAGTCTCCTCATTATTGAGGGGAATCAGGTTGGTTAACCACAACTTCCACTTCATAAATCCATGCTGATTGCTCCTGATAATTTTCTTGTCTTTCATGTTTCTGGAAATAGTTTCCAGTACTAGATGTTCCATCACCATCCCAGTGGTGGAGGTGAAGTTGATCAACCTGTAGATTCCTGGATCTTTCCTCTTGTCCCTCTTGAATACAGGAGTGGTATCTGCTTTCTTCCAGTCCTCAAGAACTTCTTCTGATAGACATACAATGGTATCAGTCAGTTCCCACAGTACTTGTGGGTGCTTTCTGTCAGGCATCATGGGTTTATGCATGTTCAGATTACTTAAAATTTACCTAATATGATTCTCCTCCACCAACAATGTCTTCCTTACTCCAGACTTTTTCACTGGATAAAGAGGCCTGTGATTGCTGAAAACTAGTTTTCCAAAAGAGACTGAGGTGCAGAAGTCATTGAGTACCTCAAGACAAAACAGTCAGAAATATGTTTGGTTTGAGTCATTTAAACTTTTTGTAAACCATTTCCTTAATTTCTATTAGACTGTTGTAAATCCCAGGTATCCCAGGCCATGTATATGCATTGAGTTAGAAGTCTGCCTACACCGTGTGCTCATGTTTCAGTGTCAAGGCACAAGGCACCATTCTGCCACTGTGTTAAAGATTCCTGTGCTTCTGTACATGGAATGCAAAACCAACCTGAAGGTTTGGGAGGTTACAGTGCACTATACATCAATGTGCTTCTTTTTTTTTCCCTTGCTCTGAGAATTTAGAAATACTGATGTCAGATGGTAGCTAATTTTATTTGTTCTGTTTTCACAGTGACTAAACTAAAATGAAAAGAGAGTTAAGTGAGTTACTTAGCTTTAATGGTTTTTAATGGTTTTACATTGTGTAAGTGTTCAGTTAATTGTTGATTATGTGTAAACCTTAGATAATTGCTTTCTAAAACCTGCTGCATATTTGCCTGGTAAATAGATTCCCTGAGATTATTTATATTTATTCTTTTATACTTCAAATATCCTTTCTTTTCTCCCAGCCTTTGTAGGGAGAAAAATTGTCACACTAAAAGCCTGATTTTGTTCTACACTTGCACATGCAATCCATTTGCTCAGTGGGATTCCAGCTAAGTATAGAAACAAGAACATCACACTGAGGGATGTATGCACCTAACAGAGACCTAAAAGCTTCCAACCTTAAGCTTTACTAAAGGCAAATGATCTTAGTGATCTTACTCTACTGTATCTCAGGCAAGAATTAGAGAAAAATAGAAATCTCGTCTTTCTCACTTCAAGCTTAATTGATATGTTTTATTATTTTAAATTGTTATCTGTATCTTGTATTTTCTTCAAGACACAGAACGTAGTGTTGAACTTCTTTTCTTAATCTACTAGGAACTTTTTTTGTTGACACAGTTGAAATATGAGTTAAAACATAACTCCTTTCTCTGCTCAGGGGTGTGTAGCAGACCACAAAATTTAGTGCTGTGTGTTCTGCTCTCTACAGTGAGCTTCAACCTGTTTCTCTGGTAAGCCAACTGCAATTACTGGAGCTACTCAAGGGATGAAGCCTTTCACAGTTCAAGCCAAGGCTTTGATTGCACCCTATTCTGTCTAGCACTTGGTCAAAAGATGGACTAAATTTTTTCAGACACTTGTTTTTTTTCTTTAATCGTAAGTGAAGGGAATAAACACATAAAGTGTTTGTTTCTCCCTGGTAATAATAACTTCTGCATTGTGGAACAGGTGACTTAAGAAATAATTTGAATAACCCTTTAGGAAACAGCATTTCAGAAGTTTAATTTGGTTCCCAGAAGTTGTTTCCTAAAAGTTTCCTCTGTCAGTCACTGGCAGGACTGATTAATATATAAACAGCCTTTCCTTAACAAGCACAAAAAGTACATCTGTTAAACTGTTTTCCTTTCTCCTGTTCCCGCATTTTATAAATATTTTAGACTTCCATAGGATCATTTAGGATCATTCTGTTAGCAGAGATTATAATTAGGTGTATTTTAACTGGATTTGTGATGCTACACTGTCAATTTCAACAGAACAATTGAGAAATATTAATAATGATCCAAAGCAGATGGCAGATGTGTGGGTGGCTATGGTTCAGCCACTGGAGATCAAGTTTTAAGAGCTTAGTTCTATTTGGTAGATTGCTTAGCCCACTCTGTTTTCATCATTTGGTGATATAAAACAAGAAATAAAACATGAATAGAGCTTTTTTTCAGATAGTTCTTTTATAGTTTATAATTTAAACAATTTGTCTTGACCTTCTAAATCTGTTGAGCTGCTCTAATGTCCTGCTGCTTTACATACTACTGATCTCTTCGATAACTTTTCTCATGACTTTTTTTTTTTCTTTTTTTCCTCTCATTTCCAGAGCCAGTCCCTTAGCTAAGTGTTTTCTTTAGGGTAAACAGTTGCTTCCACAGAGATCATGGAATCTTAAAATCCTATAATGTTTTGGGTTAGAAAGGATATTTAAAGGTCATCTAGTCCAACTTCCATGCAAACATCTTCAACTAAATCGGGTTGCTCAGACTCCCATCCAACCTAACCTTGGTTGTTTCCAGGGGTGGGACATCCACAACCTCTCTGACCAACCTATTCCAGCGTTTCACCATGTCATTGTCAAAAGCTTCTTCCATGCATCCAGCCTAAATCTACCTTCTTTCAGTTTAAAGTCATGATCCCTTGTCATCTATCAACAGGCCCTAGTAAAAGGTCTGTCACCACCTGTGGTGTGCAGTAGAAGACAGGAGTCTTGCAGTGTATCTCACTTGTTCTTTTCCCTGTGATCTAATGGCAAAACTGGTTGGTAGCCCCATGGCCTTACTTCACCTCTTCTGCTTTTCTGTCAGGGATTTGCAATTTTCTTCACCTTTTTCTCTCTCGGAGTTCTAAAAAAGAAGGTAGGAAAGTATTTTGCACTATCTATTCCTTGGCATTTCTTCCCAGGTCTGTTCTGTAATATTGTAGCAATAATATTTTATTTTCCTAGGAGTAGCCTTGGGAATCAGAGCATGGAACAACCCTAATAATGTTATGGTTTGTGCCCTTCCATTGTGTCCCAACTCCAACTCTACTTTCATTTTGCAGGACTTGCAAACACACAGAAATGCCAGGTAAAATTGCTGTACTGGCAGGTGATTGGGCAAGTAGATTGGGTAGATGTTCAGATCTCATTTTATCTGAGTGCTGCTTGCAAGTAGATTTTACCCCATGAAATTTGGCATGCCTAATTTTTCTGTTCATAACATGAAAATAATAGCCCTTTTCATTCAGGGAAGGTTTCTCTTCAAAAACACATTTTTAAATACATTTCTACCTATGCAGTAGAGGAGCTGTCTCCCTGCAATGTGTAAGGAGTGATTCTGTAGTGTGACAGGGGTCTTCATGCTGTCTCTCTGTATCACCACCAGCTGCTGTTAATAGAAAAACATTTTGTAGCTGGTTGTGGTCATTTAAAAGCTGTGTCTGGTCTTGACAAGAGGTGTGAGAATGATACTGACTTATAGAAAGCAAAATGTACATATTTCATGTTTTAGTCATCATGAATTTTGCATACCTTGTGAAACAGAATTGTGCTCAACACAGTGGCATGTCTAATATATATAAGTTTTGAAAGGCTATTTAAACTTTAATTTTTTAAGATGCTCTCTGGTGTCTTGTAAATGAGGCTTACTGTAAATTGTAGGTGCTTCATCACACTAGTGTTATAATTCCAGCACATTTTATTTGTGTTAGAATCACAGCTATTAATAACTGTTGAATAGCCAATGTTAGCACTGCATTGCTTACTGACACCTTTAGGGAATGCTAAGCAATCAGCAGCTTTCAGGCACTTCAGAAATTATCTGTTCCTTACAGTTGCCTTTTTTAAAATTGAATTTTCTCCAGTGAAAATTTGCAGGTTTTATATTTTAAAAAAATACATAAATGAAGCAAAAGTGTTTTCAAAGAAGCTTAATTCTGTGTCAAGGGGTAAATATTTGTATTTGCAAGTTAAAAAAAAAAAAAAAAAAACCTAATGAAATCTTGGTTAGTCCTTTAATACAGTTGACCAGTGGAGAATATATTAAAAATATAATTCATTGTTGAACTATTGATGGTTCACAGTTTGGTAAAAAGATAATTGAGCTGGTTTTATGTTTATTTTTATATTTTTAATATATTTTTTCTGGGTTTTTTTTTTTTTTGTTTGTTTTTTTGGTTTTTTTTTTGTTCTTGTTGTCTAAAGAGGTTAACTCTTAAAGATGTCCCACCACAGCACTCCTGAGATTTCTTGTTCAGAAATTCTTGTGAGCTGTTATGAGAAGAAGTTGAAGTGTTAATACCACTGTTACACTGCTCTTTACTTTTCCTGAAAGACATTTTTTAGTAAAATGCCCTCTCCTTCAGTTCCTTGAATTCTGATATGTGTGTGGGTTTTTTGCTTTTGTTTCCCAGCAGCTAAAGAGGCAGTAGGTTTGATTTGGCAAGTCAGTTGGAAAAGGAGGAGTGGAGAAGTGCCCTGTAACCATTGAACAGTAAGTGCTGGTTTTACCTGCTATTTTAACCATAGAAGTAAATAGGATGTGCAGATGGATTGGCAGCAAACTTTTGTAATACTGAGAGGCACACAAAAATGTGCACACGTGGAGGTATAACTACTCTGAATTACTTCAAAAAGAAGACCAAGAGATCTGCTTGGATGTAATTATGGATCAGGTCATGAGCAGTGTTGAGGTATACAATGTAAATTATTGAACGCCAAAACTGAAAAGTACCTTAAGTGACATTCTGTTAAATTGATTCGGATACTGAGTAGTTTTAAATATTCAATATACAAAGTCTCTAAAATTAGTAAATGCAGTTTGGATGTATGCACACAACTCTGCCCTTAGAAACTAGGAACTAATTGAATAAAGACATGCCTGTCAACGGTATTTGCATGCTATTAAAAACACGACTCTGTTTTATACTAAAAATGACTGTCAGCTTTGTTTGCAGCATGCTTGTCTGTTAATGCTAATGTTTTTTTTATTCACGTAAAATTAAAATTTCAATTTCAAAATGCAGGTGCTAACTGCTTTGAATTTCTCCAATTCAATCTCTGTAGCAAAAAGCACTATATAATATGAATATTACAGGATAGATTTGGATGTGAGAAGCTGAGCTAGAACACTAATATATGAAGCTTGGCCTTAGAAGTGTTTAGACATATTTTTGAGTGCATTTTGCACTTAAGCTGTTGTTCGAGGACAGTCACACAAGAAAAATATTTAAACTCTGCACCTAACATATAATATGTTAAAAATTTTATTACTTAAAAATATTGCTTAAAAGAATTTTTTTATTTTCTTGCTATTGAAAATATTACATCTGAGGCAGAAGTTCACAATACTAGGTTCTACTTTTGTTAGCTTAGGAAATATGAAAATGGCTTTTATATACTCTAGTGTATTTTGTTTGTACACAAATGCAGGGAGAAGAATGCCATAAGACCTCTCTGTCAGTAGAACAAACTGGTCTCTGCATCTTTTTGAATACACAGAATATTGATCCTTTTGGAGCAGCAAATACCACTGTATGAAAGTAAAAGACCTGTGTCATGTTTTACTGGAAAAGGACTAGCTGGAAGGAGCATGGAGGTTTTTTTGGTTTTTGTTTTGTTTTTTTTTTTTTTATGTGGATGTACCTAGGATGCAGATTAGACCCAGTTACATCAATTTTCTTGTTCCTTGCTATTAGATGTATGGCTCTCAGCTATGTTTTCTCTCTCATTTTTGTACCATGTCTGATGCTCATTTATTTCCTTGGGAAGTCAGATACAGCACAATAGCCAGAGAAAGATTGAATCGACCAAAAAGATGAAGGGTTTTCTGTCCATTAAGTGAGCTAGATTGAAATGAGATGCAAGGAAATGAGAGAAAAACCAGAGGAAATGGACCACAAATTTCAACAGCTTCGGGGTGTTGAAGGAAATAATCTGTCTTGAATTGCCACAAACTTCTGCCATCCAAAAAATTTAGTTTCAATACTCCTACCTCTATGGGAGTACACACCTTTCTCTGCTGTCTTCTTGGATTTTGGATGGAAGCTAACTTCAGCTCCTGAGTAATGAATCCTGGTTTGCTAGAGAGGAAGGGCAGAACTGAAAAACTGAGAAAATTGATAAATTACAGAAACTAGAAGGATTGTGGTATTTTAATGGAACAATAGGTGGTTTGTTTAGCTTTGTTTTTCAATAAATATTACATATTTTAGGAATAACTGTGATATTATAGGACATCTTTGGTGGCTGATAGAAATATGACTTGAGAAATTGTCTGAAAACAAGTTGCCATGGGGATGTAGCTGCAATACTGTATTAGTAATCAATGTCAACACTGGGTGGTAGACAGCAGCCACTGAATTGCAAGTATCATAGAAATGAAACCAAAAGATTTGAGTAAGATATTGGAGAAATTGAAGATTGCAAGACTTATAATCCCTTTACCTGAATTTTGTGAGCAGTAAATAGCTGATGATCTTATTTTCAGAAACAAGATTCTTATCCTAGGTTACTTGTAAAAATCTTGCCTGGTCTAGCAGGATCAGAGGGGTTGCAACCTAATAGTTTTTCTATGCACTTGGCACTAATTATGTTCTTATTAAAGAATTTAATTGAAGACGTGAGACAGAGTACTTGTGTTATGGACCTGTAGCATATTTTCTCCTGTATTTCCCTAAAGGCTATTTTTCTGGACACAGGTGCCACACGTATGAGTGAGTTTGTATCAGGGATGAAGACTGATTACTTTGATATTAGCTGTTCAGGGCCTTGTCTCTGCATATGAGAAGGTTCATGATTACTGAGAGTGTTCAGTCAGTGATGAACAGTTGTTCTGATGATCTGTAATTGTGCAGAGTGGGAGTATATTGACATCAGTAGTACATAGCTGTTACTGTGTTTAAGAAATACTGATAAACTAAAATGAGCTGGATTTTTTTTGTGTGTTGATGTTATAATGGTGGTTCATGCTATTTTGACAGTTAAATTGTTGATGCGTTGGATTTTATGGTCGAGTGTCGAAATAGATAAAAGTACAACTGTCTCATAAATTGTTTACTTTCAGTCATTTATTTTTGTACATATTGTACGACTCACATCTTGTAGGCTGTGTCTTACCACTAGCATGTGTAGTTAGCTTCCCTGGAGTCCCATTTCCTTTCTCCCTGGTGAAAATGCAGTAAAAAATGAATTAGAAAAAAGTGTGGTCTCTAGTGTGTTACTTTCATAACACTATTGCTAAAAGCAGCTGTAGTAGATGAGATGGAACTCTACCTGTCTATAACTTTTTTATTCTAGAATATTGGTTATGAAGAAGTAGTGTTGTTTTTTTTGTTCTTTGCTATAAAGAAAAGATAGATGTGCAGCAGAAAGTGAAATTTAGAACTGCAGAGAGATTTAGAATGCTTGTGTTTAGAACGAGATAGTGTATGTATATAATCAGATTGCATTAAAAAAATTTAGATTTGTACAGTCCACATAATGAAAATAGTGAAGAGGATGAAAAAAGGGGGAAAACCCCACTACAATCCACAAGATTGTTATGTTTAGCTATATAATTGAAGTTTTGGCAAAAATTAGTTACTGATGGTAGAGAATTGGCTTTATTTCATGTGTATAAGGCAAAAGACATGAAGGGTAAAAACTAATAGGATATTTACTAGAAGAAATTGTGGCTAGGTAGTGCTTAGGACCAAATATTATTGAAACATATCAGTGCTTTGCAATTGCTTTTATCTGTTAGGTAAATAGTTAATTGTTGCTTTAGGTAGTCTATGAAGATTGCATATTTGGGTGATTTTCTATCCAAGGTATGTTAAAGGCATCTTACAATGCATCTATAGCATATTCTTATCCTTTAATAATCTCTTTTAAATGGGAAAACTACATACCAAATGCCCTTACTCATGCATTAAAGCTCTTGTTTCCTCATAGCAGGCCATATTTCTCAGTCATTTGTTTGAATACATGCTGAAATGTACAGGATTGAACTGTGCCTCTTGATAACATGTTGGTCTGTTCTTGACCTTTTTTTACAGAAGGAGATGTCCTTGATTGGCAATATCCCTGGTGTAGTACAAATACCCTGGGATGAGCTCTTAGACAATTGGCTTACACATGTAGGAGTGTACATGTGGTGTCTGAGCAGGCAGCAGTGGCCTTTAACCCAAATGCCTGGTCATGCTGTGGAGCCCAAGCTCAGTCCTTTGCTGTCAGAGCTGGAGGTGCTGTTCACAGGAATTGGTCTGATATATATTTCTCATTTAAAACAGAATAACTAGAAATGTAAGCATAAAGAAGTTATATTGGAAGTATTTATAGATCTTGATTACATTTTTCCTCTTTGTTTTATTTTTTGCCCTCTTTCTTTTTCATTATATATACATTATGCAATTCAGCTGGGCTTTTTATGTTTCTAGACAAAACATAAATTCAGATTTTGAAATATAAAATCTAAAAAAATAACCACACAACACACTTTTTATTAATTTAAAATTTGGAGACCAAACCAAGGAGCATTATTCATTATGAAAACATTTGTAGAAGACTGCAGTTTAATGAATTTCAGTCCTTTCCCCAGTGTTTTCCAAGAGTAATATTTGTAGTGCAGTATAATATTGATCTCCTTTTTACTATTTTCTCTCAATTTATATAATTAAATGAGGCCAAGGATATTTGTTTTCATTAAATGTAGTAGATAGTATTAGGTAAATTGTTAAAAAGCTAATGCAATCTATAAAATTTAGAATTTGCTACTTTCTAAATTTCATACCTTATATAAATAGGTTCTCGAGATTACAAAAACAGAGTTTTTAACTCTTTGGAATAGTAAAACAGTTGACTGTCTTTTTTGCTTTCTATTATTTAGGGGAAATACCATATTATTATTACTCCAAAATATTATTACTCCAATAAGTCATCGGTGTCAATTCAGAACTGTGTTAATTCTTCTATATTATTTATTTTCATTACCTTTGATTTGAGTAGGTTTAAGCATGTGACATCCTTTACTGGATACTTTGTTCTGTGTATGGATCTTGTCATGTGTCTCTTTTCATTCTCATGCATATGTCTGCATTATCACAATAATCATAATAAGAACTCTTCACTTTCACGCAAGGGGAAAGCACAAGTGTTTAACACCTGTAAGTATTGTTTAAATCTGACCCAGGTATCTTTCACAGACTCTGTTCAGTCTCAAGGTGTGTATAACCCCAGTAATGTCAGCAGCTTACAATTCAGAGTTTTAGAAACAAAAATTATATTCAAGTTTTAAAGTTACAGCAAGCTGCATGAGGATGCTGATGATGGTGTGTAGGAGGTGATTTCATAATCATAAAAAAAAATGTAGCTTTAATCTGCTCCTTGAAAAGTGATGTCACCTCAGAAAACAAACAAAATATTTCACTGCTGTTTCTGCAGTATAGGATGGGGATTGGGATGGAACACAGTTGCTATACAGGTTCTTATTCCATCAACCATCAGCTGGGATTAAAGATCATCTGGGGTTAAAGAGTGGCCCCTTAGTCTCCTATTTGCTAAGTTGCCTTAGCCTCCTGTGCAAACAATTTCTGTATGAAGAAGAAAGAGGTCTAAAGCTTCCTTAATGCTTTTAAATCTTCATCAGATCAGGATTGTGAACTTTTATTAGCTTTTTAAGCTTTTCCAATCACTGTGGGTAGTTTTTGGTTTGGCATGTTTTGTCTTTTTCTTTTGTTTGTTTGTTTGGGATTTTTTTTTTTTTAATTATGAACTGTTTTCTGCTGAAGATTGTTGCTTGTTGATAACTGCATCCTTTTTATTCTCAAAGGCTGAAGAAGTTTTGCTAGTAGTCTCACAAACAGCCCAATCTATGTCTAGTAACAGTAGCTCTATGTTAGAATACGTGGAAATTCATACACTCTTAACAGTGAAATACTTATTTACTCTAATCAAAAGTATCAGGTTGCAGATGAAATTATAGGTACACAATTTTAGTTGTTATTTGTCTTGATTGTCTTCACAATATATTTTCCAAGTATCATTTTAAAAAAAGCAAAAACCAAAATCAAAACCAAATCTGGAAGGTGTTGCACTTTAAAATTTCTTATTCATTGTTCTATCATTCCTTAAATTATTCTCTCTCTAGTAACCCTTTTGAGTGATTACTTTCATAGGTGGAATATAACTTAGATTCTAACTTGGTTAAAGATAGTTTTCATGTTTATTTAGGTATCAGTCTATGATTTTCATTGCTTCCTTGAATAGAGTACCCTGAACACAGTGCAAGAACTGTCAAATAAGGCTGAAAATGAGAATGAGCTACAAGTCCTTGTTTAGACATGGATCCTCGCTGTGAAATGCTTTTCATCTTAAAGTGAGAGTGCAATTTTGCTGGTCCTCCAGTTCTTTTTCTGGTGCTCTTTTAGTGATGCTCAACATCACTAAACCGTCATCCCACTCACTTGCAGAAACAAAGCTAACTCCAGAAAACATGTAAGTTACAGTTTAAGACTCTCTGGATGCAAAGAATCCATTTTTTTTTTCCTATTAGTCACAAGGTGAATGATTTCTTGAAAATCTTCAAACCACAGGAGAAAGTCTTGTGTAACATAGCATGCCTCTTATTTAGGAACAATACCAAAATTATCTTGCAAGGTTTCACTTGTCATTAGATTATTATTGTGATAATGGAAGACAAACATATTTTGAAACTCGAACTCTGCATTCTTAAGTTTTCCTGTCAAATTTATATGTATAATATTATCTGTGTACAGAAACTGTTCTTCTAGCACCATTAAAACACCAAACACATGATATTAAAATGTTCCGTTTTAAGCTAAGTTTTAGTCAGACAATCCAATTAATGTGAATGAGCTTTTCTTTAATAGGCCTAAAGTGAAGTAAGTCTTTTTTTGTTTACTCAATCAGAACATAAGACATGATCCTACTGATTAACCTAGATTCTCCTTCCCCTTCTGTTTCTGAGGATTTGCTGGTGTTATGGCTTGAACATTAAATCTCTGTTTATCCACCTGTTTATATGTTCCTGTGAAGTTGTCAGGGCAAGAATGGAAGCTAACGTTTTCACAAGCATGAAATAAAGTTGCATATACAAAGTCTGTGTCAATTCAGTGGGATTAGTATATTTAACACGATTTTCTATTTAAATCATAAAAGAAACTATAGTTTGTGAAAATTGTCCACTGTATGAAACTCAAATTACAGTAAATTCACAAATACAAGCCGCACGGAGTATAAGCCACATATCCGGTGTGTTGGCAACATTGATGTCTTTGTCAATAAATAAGCCACACCCGGAATATTAGCCGCACTTTAGTTCGCCGCGAACTTTCACAAAATCGTCATTTAGTAACACAATCGCGGGATCGCCGGGGCTTACTGGCTTACTGCCAACCTCGGAAACATTGTTTCCAAGTGAAAAAAGACACACCCTTTATTTACAAGCCGAAAAAGACAGGAACAATAGTGTGGTCATTTTGCGAGTATTCCCAATGGATCCGCGTTGCCTTTAAACAGCCACTCAGCCGCGCGGGCAGGCAGCTGAGCTCCGAGCGGAGCCACATCTCCGTGCTGGCACAGGAGTGGCCGTTGTAGCCCTCGCGGCCTGCGGGGCGAGCGCCGCTCTGGCCCTTGCAGCCCCGCGGGGCAAGCGCCGCTCTGGCCCTCGCAGCCCCGCGGGGGGAGCGGCCGTTGTAGCCCTCGCGGCCCGCGGGGGGAGCGGCCGTTGTAGCCCTCGCAGCCCCGTGGCCGAGCGGCCACTGTAGCCCTCGCGGCCCTGCGGGGCGAGCGGCCGTTGTAGCCCTCTCCCTGTGAGCTGAGCGGCTCCCCCAGCCCTCTCCCTGCGAGCCCAGCCAGCCCCGTAGCCGCACAAGACTGAAAACACTTTAAAAAGTACAGAGAAATATCACACACTTTTATCGAACTGCCGAGGTAACTCACCCCGATAACAACCCCCGCCCCTCAGTAACGCTGCCATCCACAGGCAGGCAATAAGCTGTTCTCTGATTGGTTCATCGTCAAAACAATGGGAAACCATGGATTTCAGACTGTTTTGGCTCGGGACTGGACCAGCATGATACTAGGTAAGGGCAGATATCACATTTTTGTCCATAGATTAGCCGCATCGGAATATTGGCCGCATTTCCGGGTTTCCAACAAAATTTTAGTCTTCTTGCTGCGGCTTGTATTCGTGAAATTACTGTAATCTTTAGACTGTTAGTAAGGTTGGACTTTGTTTTAAATCAGAAATCACTATTCTATAATAACAAAGAACTTTTCAAGGAATAACTGGAATAACTGGGGTGACTTAGATCTAGACAAAAAAAAAAAAAGGTAACATAAAAGTTGTTAAAGCCTACCCTGGCTGGAATGAAGAACAGACACTCTTCCTCACTCTTCCTCAAAAAAAGAAACTTAGGCAAAACAGTAAAGAACAATCTGAAATAAAAGCATGAAAATAAGTCTTTCTGCTCTGAAAAGATGAGTGAGAATGAACATGCCTTTGTCTGTTTTAGTATTAACACAAAACTAATTGCTTCGAAAGTACTTTTATATCTTCATTAATTAATATAATGAAATATTATGTGTTCAATGGTACTGTTACATGAATCAAAATTGAATTAGTTGAATTTTTGTTGTTGTTGTTTTGTTGTCCTTTTGCCATCCTGACAATAAAAGTGGTGATAATATACATAGATATTAGAAAAAACAAGATATGAAATAGTCAGACAAATATAAGAAAATGTCACCATCTTCCTCATGTCAATATTGACTTCCACTGATAGCTGAATATTGTTATTTAATAAGTACACTGTTATTTTTATAGGTTTTTTTACCTGTTTTAAAAATACCATGTTGTGTAATGCACAGTTTAGGACAGAAAAAACATCCACTCATTCTGTTTATGCATTCCCCTCCCCTTAAAGAAAGAAAAAAAAAATGTGTATATACAAATACAATGCAAATCAGTACCCATAAAAGAAAATTTTCACTTTCTGATAGAAAAAGTGTAAGACAGCAGAAACACAGACTGAGCCAGGTGGGAAGGAACCACAGCAGATCATCTCGTCCAGCAACCCAGCTCAATCAGGGTCATCCTAGGGCACATTGCATAGGACTCTGTCCAGATGGTTCTTGAATATCTCCAGGGAGGAAGAGTATACAGACTCCACGGCAAACCATTCCAGTGCTCAGTCACCCTCATAGTAAAGAAGTTCTTCCTCATATTCAGATTATTGAGATTGAAGAAATTTGAGTTCAGTGGTTGACCTGAAATTTGTTGATCGTACCTATAGTTTTTAGTGTTTGGGCTTTTTCTTTTTGTTCTGGAGTGGATTTTTGAGGTTTTGTTTGGTTGGTTGGTTTGGTTTGGGGTTTCTTGTTTTGTTTTGTTCATTTGTTTGTTTTTGTGGGGGAGTTTTGTTTGGTTTTGAGTTGTTCGTCCATAACTTTGAGTACTGGCAATGGAAAACTGGGCAAAAATGACTTAATCAGGGAAGATTTAGTTAGAAATTTAAACAGTCCAGTGTAACTGCTGAAAGATGTGATCTTGTAGAAATTTTGTTAACATAATTACACACATACAATATGAATATCTACATGGAGACATCAGAGGTGCGAGGTTGTATGGATAGCAGTGATTCTTGTATATTTGGCCAAAGCAATGTCACAGGAGCAATCATAGGCTTAAAGACCTCTGAGTTAAAGTGTGATGTGATAATCACTGCCCATAATTACCTTTTCCATATTTGTCTTAGTTTTTCTACAAGTACACCCAAGCTCAGTGTCTCTGGTAGCATTGCCTAGGTAGTCTCAGCTATAGAGTAGTACTCAATCATCTGGGCAGTATGGACTTTGCGAGACTATACTCTCCAAAAGAACCTCTATATGCCTCTGGAATGATCTGTGGAATTCAGCTTCTTCTCTCACAATTGTCTGTGAAATTGAGCCATTCCTTATGACTCTGTCTCTAACTTCTCTGTTGCCTGTTGTTTTGCCATGTTTGGTGGTTTTTGAATACCTATTCAGTTAGCCTAACTCAGGCAACAAGTTTCTCTGCAGTTAAATAGTTGTGTGCACCCTAGAAACCCAAAAAACTATAGAAATGCTGTACATTATGTACTATTAAGATTTCTGTAACTATAATATTATTTATAGTGTACATGATTTTAAGGAGTTTAAAGTGCAGTACTGAACTGCTAGCAAAGAACAAGAGGTAAATCTCTTTAACTGCTTCTGAAGCCTCAAACATTTGCATGAGATCTCTCTTCAGTTTTTTGTTTTTTTTTTTTTTTTTTTTTTTCTTTTGCTAGTCAATGGGATTCTGTCATACTGCTCAAAGGAGCTCTTGCTATTAATTTTTGAGAAATAATTTTTTAGGACAAACAGTATATGTGGGCTATTGCAAGTTCTTTCTATTTAAACTAAGTAATTGCTCCTCAGTGTCTTATGTATTGGGTGTCCCTAATTGGGTGACCTGACTTTAATACATGGGAGGAATGACTCAAAAAATCAGCGAGAGCTGTATTCTACTAGGAAGTTCCTAGGGAAGAGAAATAACACAGAAGAAAACTCTGCTGCTTTGGGAATGTAAAAAGAACATTTGCACTGCCTTGCGTACCTGTATTACCCTTGACTAGCTACATGGACCTCAGATATAAATGTAGATGGATTGCTCTCTGGTTGAGGAAAAGAGAGAGATGTGAGTCAGATTAATGATTCATCTCTCTGTGTTTAACAGTTGTTCCTTTCACAGCAGGTAATGGCTGGCATGACAGTGTGTGCAATTGTATTTACAGAAACGGTAGCTGGATTTTATCTGACTAATTGTGTTGTCCTTCTGACAGTCACTCTCTGTGCAAATCATATGGGTATAGTTGCACAAATATTTCTTCAGTCATTGGTTATGTAATTTCATTTCTCTTATCCTGTAGCTTCCATATCCCTGCTTATTGTAGGCAAAATAGTTTTGTATGCCAACTGAGGATGGCACTGCATCCCTTAATCTTGTTTTAATGTCTCATTTAAGTTATATGTTCATTATAGTGTTAATTGCCTATGTACATGCAGTGCTGTTTGTAGATTAAGAACTTTTTCTTGTTCGTAAACTTTTCAGATCTCTTTTTGTTCAAGAAAGATCTGTTTTGTAACTCATTTAACCCTCTTTCATAAAATGTCTGTGGTCAACAGGGTACCAAATTTATGGGCTTGTAGTATTTAATAATTTCCTGTACCTATTTATGAATATAATAATGCCTTCTAACAACCATCTTCAACAATTTTTTTCGAAAATCAAAGAGTCTTAAGTCATCTCTATAGTTAAACACTCACATTTAGTGTAAAAGACATCATAACGGAACACAGCCCATCTTGCATATCATCTAACCAAATCATCAGTTAGATAAACTTTTAAAAATCCTGCTATGATGATAAAACTTTGATTGCATAGTGGTTCTGATGAATTTTAAGCAGGTGAGGATCTTATGTGACACACCTGTTTGTATTCTGGCAATGATAATCCCTCTTCTAATGAGAATTTCAAGGGCTGATAGGGTTTTGTTATGGGGCATTGATGGTTTGTATAAAAAAATTGAATACTTTTGTACATAAAAAAGGTTTGACCCCCTCCCTGCATTTTTTTTAAATTTTATTGTAACTGTCGATTAAACGAAACCTTTGAACAACATTTTAAAAAAAAATAGTTAGAGGGTTTTGTGTGGTTTTTTTGTTTGTTGGGGTTTTTTTATATTTTGCATCTTGTTGGGAGTCAGTGTGCCTAGAATCCATATTTGAATCATTTAGTATGAATCCCTTTGGCCATGTAAGGTGCTGGATTAGTCACCTAGTGTGATGTGACTGGTTTTCATTTTTTGTGAGCAGTGCTTCAGTTGAAGCTATCCATTACGACATCCATTAAAGATTGTGTTTATTGATAAACTATGCACAGTACCAGAAGAAAGGACCCTAATAATGAGTTCACATTGATTTCTATGAATTCCTTCAAGTCCTATTAAATCTGCTATTTTAAGACTTTGGTACACAAAAGTCTATTTTTTTTTTTTTTTTTTAAAGGAATGATAGATCAGATGCTAACCCAGTAAATATTCAGGAGTTTCTTTTGCCGTAAGCAACATCAAAACTTTTTTTTTTTTTTTTTTTTTTGGTGACTATTTATATTATAAACCTCTTTCAGCTTTTCACACTGTGTTAACCTCATGGTACAATTAGGTAGGATTCCAGTGGGGATTTTTTCCCAGTGAAGCCCATCTAGATAAAACACATGACTAATCTCCTTGAATCCAGGTAGGAAAGTGTTTGGCCAGAACCGGTTCAGCATTTCTATGCTCTTTTAATTGCAGATGCTGTTAGGCTGTCCTTACAGCTCTCTTCATAACAAAATTGGAACTGCAGTTCATGCCTACTTCTGTAAGGAATGTGACACCTCTTCTATTAATAATTCTAGAATCACAGAGTATCTTGAGTTTGAAGGAACGCACAATGATTGCCAAACTCCAACTCCTGGCCCTGCACAGGACGTCCCCAAGTGTCACACCATGTACCTTGAGAGCATTGTCCAAATATTTTTGAAACTCTGACAGGCTTGATGCTGTGACCACTTCTCTAGAGAGGCTGTTCCAGTACCCAGCCACCCCTTAGGTGAAGATCTCTTTCCTAACATCCAGCCTAAACCTCTTTTGACACAAGTGCATGCCATTCTCTCTGGTCAGCAGAGAGAGGAGATCAGTGTCTACCCCTCTGCTTCCCCTAGTGAGGAAGCTGTAGATAGCAATGAGGTTGCACAAGATCTTATTCATATGATGTTTATTTTCTTTTGTGACCCCAACATTAGCTGATGCAACCTTTTCTAGCCAACGAGGTGTTTAGTGCTTTCTAAGTTAACAGGCAATCTAGACTCTGAATAGTGTAATTATTTCTTATACTAAAAATAAAAGTAAAAGAAAAAGAAAATTAACTTTTATCTAGGATTTGAATCAAACCAATTCTGGTTGATTGCTAGGGCTGCAGCTAGGGTTTTAAAGGAAAGTTTTGAAATTTTCTATTTCATCTTGACAAAAGAGAACTTAAAAGAAAAAAGAAAAAAAAAAGCATAGAAAACTCAGACTGTTAATGCTGAAAGGAAAGTCATCTCTGGTCTTATTTTCTTCATTTTTCAGTCTCAAGATATTATTAACATAACATAATATAATATTTTTACAAAGGAAAAGATCTGACTAACCTTATGTGCTAGAAATAAAGAAGAGTTCATACTTGTGCTAGGTTAAAGGTTTAGGGACAAACTGTCTAAAACCAAATACATAATGCAAATATGAATAAACTCACTAACTTTCAATTAGCCCTCTGAAAACTATTGAAATAATTAAAAGATAATTACTTATTCAGCAGTTGTTAATCCAAAAAGATGTCTAAGCTTTATTCTCTGTGATCTTTACAGAATAGTAAAATATTAGTTTCTGTTACTTCAAAGCTACTGGAGTTGAGTTACTGAAACAAGAAATATTACAGTAATTTAACAACTATAAGGTGCACCCTTTTGACTAAAATTTTTTCCCGAACCCAGAAGTGCGCCTTATAGTCCGGTGCGCCTTATATGTTGTACAAAGTTGCGACATTTGCCACCTCGGAAGTGAGAGTCGTGAGGGGGTGCGGTGCCACGGGAGCGCCAAGTAGCGATGACGGGGCAGCCATGGGCAGCCCCAGGCACAGCAAGCAGCGCGGGCAGGAAGGCAGGGGGCAGCCCCGGGCGGCCCCAGGCACCAGGAGCAGAGTGGGCAGGGAGGTGTTACTACTTCGTTATTTTGTTGTGTGCAGCGGCCTGAGCTGAGGGGCCACAGCCGATAGGGGCTAGCGGGGCCGCAGTGCTGGGGGCAGTGGGGCCACAGCTGATAGGGGCAGGCAGGGCCACAGTGCACCGAGCCGAGCGAGGAATGGGCAGCAGGACGGCCAGGCTGCCGAGCTGAGCAAGGGATGGGCGGCAGGGCGACCGCGCCACTAAGCCGAGCGAGGGGCGGGCCAACGCGGCTGCTCCGCGGAGCTGCGAGGGGGAACAGAATGTCGGCACAATGGAGCCGCGAGGGGGAACGGCACAGCAGGAGCGCCGAGCTGAGCGAGGGAACAGCATGGCAGGAGCGCCGAACGGAGTGAGGGAATTGCACGGTGACTCCACGGAGCCGTGAGGGGGAGCAGCACTGTGACAGTATGGAGCCACCAGGGGGAGGCGGTCCCGCGGCTGCGCTGAGCCACGTCAACCAGCAACAGGGGTGGGTGGGAGTGCCAGGGCCCACTGCACGGGTAGGGTGCCTGGGGCTGCCTTTGAAAGCCTACACCGATCTGTGAAGAATGTTTCCAAATTGAGCCCCTGCCAGTAAACTCCATGATCACGGGTTTCTGTTACTAATTCGTTACTTTGTTGCGCATGGCACGGATCTTGGCGGCAAAAAAAAAAGTGCGCCTTATAGTCCGGTGCCTTATAGTCCTGGGGGGTGCACCTTATAGTCCGGTGCGCCTTATGGTCATGAAATTACTGCAATTTAGAAAAATGTGTCTACAAACCTTATGAAATATAGCTGAAGGTAAAATTAATACTTGGAAATAGTATCTGCCTCAAATGGAAGAAAAATTGGAAAAAGACAAAGTTTTAGGCTTCAAAAAATAGCCTGGACTGTAAACACTTTTGAAAGAAATCCTAGGTGCTACAACTTGTAGAATTAATGGAGGCATCTGACCTTGTCTCTGTGGAGCTCCAAGACAGTAGGAGGAATGGAGTCTCCTAAATATGGATTTTTTTGATGTACATATGTCAGTCAGGATGGTGTTGAAAAATCCATCACACTTTGCTATCTGAAATAATTTAAAATTACTTAATGCTAACTCTGCAGCTAAATGCCACTGTTACCTTTGAAAAATCCAGTAGGGAGAGAAATTTATTTTTACCTTTGCAGTGAGTATTCTTTGATATCTAATTGCAACATTTGGGCATGTAAAACCCACATCTATAATGCCAAATTGTCTTTATATTATGCAAGCTCCTTTTCAGAGGACCGACTAACTTGCTTACCCATGTGAAAGATTTCTCTATTATTTTGGTTTTGCTCTTTTAGAATTCCCAAAAATAGGTGATTTCCATTTCTGCAATAGTATTCCGGGTTGTGGCTGCTGTTTTTTATTTCTTCCTGAGCTTTTGGTATCAGTGTTCCTTTCCTTGTAGGTAGGTAGGAGATAAAGGGGGAGAAAAAACTACAAAGGGGGGTGTTTCTTTTCCTTTTCTTGATTTTCATTTGGGCAGTGTCAGGAACAGTTATGTACTCATCTAAATAATTAATTTTGTATAATGTGTTTCTCTGATTGTAAATTGAATCCAAGGATATCCCAGATTTTTGCACATACGGACTAACAACCTGTAATTGTTAAGCCTCTACAGTTGTCCTTATACTGTTTTATTTCTTTATATGGTATACATTTTTTATATTTTTTATATCAAATGTGTTAGCTGTTGGCTTGGTCTGTGAATTATGTTTGAAAATGTGGAAGTTAGAAGAGCTTTTTGGGTAATGGAATATAAAAATTGTAGGGAAAAATATACCAGCTTTGTACTTACCTTGCCAATTTCAGCATACCAATTCCCAGAAATCTATATTCCTTGTGGAATTTTGTTTCATTATTTTTGTTCCCAGTTCATATTTTTGTTATTCAACTTTATCTTGAACTGTATTAAATATATTTCTTACTGTGCACAGACATTATACTTCTGGATTTTTCTACATCTTCTGTAACACCTTCAGCTGTTTCCACTTGAACTTTCGAATCTACTTCTCTGTTTTGATTTGTTTTTCCAGTGATTTCTCAGTGTCTCTTTTGTATCTTTTTCTATCTTTTCTCATGCTATTTTTTTTTTAATATTGTCTGATCATTGATTTTTTTGATTCCTCTATCCACCCTTTTCTTCCCACAAGAGAATTTCTGTTGCCACATGTGAAGGAATAATCTTTATTTATCATGGACATGCTTTTATTTTTTTTTCTTCTTGTTGTTGTTTCTATTCATTTTGTGAAGTTGAGTTTATATAGAATGATTTAATAGGTAAAGTTATAGCTGGTACTGGATTACTAGAAACACTTTTTGGGGCTTTGTGAGTAGATATTCTCTTTACCAAAATGCTATGTGTAAATGTGGAAGAGTGGTACAACAAATATCACTCCTTGATACTGTACAACCATAGCTAAAATTGCTGGCTTAAAGAGGTGAGGAGAGGGGCATTCAATGCTCTTTTCTCTCTATTTCTTTAGGAAACTGATCAAGTTCCAAAGTTATAAACACTATGTCCCAGAATAGTGGTATACCTAAAAATAAATTTAGCGATAAGTTAGGTGTTTGATATCTCATGCAATTATCTTACCAATTAATTGAAATTTCCTTATGCTATTGAAGTAAAAAAAGAGTCCAGTTTCCCATTTCTAGAAGATATGGGATGATTCCAGAAGATTTCTGGAAGATATGTCAATATAGAACTACAGTCAAAACATTGGAATCACTATGAAATGATTTGAAGACCTTTTTCTTAGTATTCTTAGTTTTCAGTCTCAAACACATGGCTACAACTAAAAACAACAGAGACAAGACAACAACATGTAATACAGTTTTAAATGTATTCCAATACAGTTTTGTCATTACTTCTGTCAGATTGACTAGCATGTGCAGAAGACAGACAATTAAATAGGTATTGTGTCTCTATCACCTGGGCTTAGAAGAACTTGGTGCATTAGTTTATTGTGTAACTTTGCATAGCTCAGGTTTACCAGCCTTGGGAAATACAGAATGGAGACCAACTATAGATATACAACTTTCCTTCATCTACTTAAAAATGTCACTTTTTTTCCTGCCAGTTACCTGAGATCTTCAGGAATACTGTATATTTTCTTGGCAATCTATCAAACTCTTATTCAAGGGATATAACAAAAAATCACATTCAATTTTCTTTTTCGATTTTCCTTTTTGATGCTAGTGCATTATTCTACCTTTGTTCTCCAGGTCAATACAACAATGTTTCTGCGGTGCTGAAGGATATAACATTGGCAATAAGCAATAAACACAGGCAATGCAGGAAGTAAGATTTTTCTGGGAGATTATTTACATATAAACAACGACAATGATTTGAAACTGTTCAGATTTTGATAATATATGGTTTTTATTGGTAGGAGGAGATTTACAGGGCAGAGGGCAGAGAGAAGTCAGAAAGCATACGAACACTGTAATTTATGACATAGTTAATTGTCACTGTCACCATGGAAGTGAAAAGGGATATATAAAAGATAAGTTGAACTGTCCTAAATGTGCATTTGCAAAACTTGATCATTCAGTAGAATTCAAATGTGGGTCAATTTGATGGAACATGGGGTAGCACTGAGATTCAGGGCAAGTACCCATTACAAAGCATGCATCTCCTCATGGTGGTGAAACATACACATTTTGCATCACTGTGCTCCTATTAGCTTCCTGGGAATTCATTATAGTGCCTTAAACTAAGCAGTAACTACTGTGCTATAATGAT
Source organism: Catharus ustulatus (assembly GCF_009819885.2). Taxonomy (NCBI): domain Eukaryota; kingdom Metazoa; phylum Chordata; class Aves; order Passeriformes; family Turdidae; genus Catharus; species Catharus ustulatus. The sequence continues at coordinate 81,230,324 of NC_046221.1, forward strand.
TTCCAGCAATGCTGGCGGAACATTCCCAGCTCATCTTATTTAATTATTTATTTTAATTTTAACTCACTCTGACAGCCTCTTGAGCTACACAACTCATTTTTGTGAGAGGTCCCAGGAGATGGCTTATAACACAACTCTACTCTGCAGTTGCATGCATCCTTATAACAAAAGCCATAAATCAGGACACTTACTCTGAAGCTGTAGACAAGAGCAATGAGCAGCCAACATTTCAGTATGTTAGTTTCAATTCAAGGGATTTCAGAAAGCTAATATTTTTTCTTTTCTTTTTTTTTTCCTCTGTTCACACTTTGCTTGTCTAGTCTTTCTTTTACTGTCTCTTCTGTGTTAAGTGGGAGGCGCTTACATTTGAACTTTACCCTGTAGACACACTCTGCAGTCAAGGTAGAATTGAGGTTTCTTTTGGGGGGGGTGTCAGCTTTCCATTAAATTCTTATACTAGACCTTTAGTGGGAGACTGCTGAATAAGTATCTTTTTACTGAGCATTACTTAGTCTTTGGCTTTAAAGTTGTTTACCAGAGGTGTAACACTTAAAAGAATTGCCACTTAAAACCCCTCCTCCTTTAATTGCTAAAATTGTCTTAATGGAGATGATTCTTTAGGCTTCATGTACAAATCAGGAACTGTTGAAGGCATTAATTTCTAAGTATGATTATAACAGGAGGTAGATATCATTGTAAGGTTTTTCCCTGCAGCTGTCATTATTATTATTATTGGTATTATTATTGTTGTTATTATTATTATTACTAAGTATGTTTGTTCAGAAAAAAGGAATTTAAAACTTTGGGTTCAGGTGCTTAGAATGAAATCTCTTAATTGAATTTAATAAAATAGTGGTTTTACTAAACAAAAATGTATTGCTTCCTAGTTAATGCTTAGATGAACAGATCTTTTTTAAGATGCAAGAGCCCTTCAAATTTTGCTGTGCTTTTTTATCTTATTTGTTCTAATGTATTTGAATATTGCATTTAAAATTATACTATAAATGTATATTATTTATAATATATTATACGCATATATACATATATATATACACACATATAATATAATATTAATATTTGTTCTGGCTTGTATGTGACTGTGGCATAACAGTTGGAAGGCTCCATCTTGGTTGTTTTGTTTGTTTTTTCCCCTATGGATGACTTCTGAGAGGGAAGAGAAAAAAGTTCTGTTCAGTAAATATTGATTTGTTGGTAGTTTCTGCACATTTTTATGAGGCAAGAATTTTCCAACACAACTATCCCCACAGTTTTTGTGAAAGAAAGTTTAGTAGTAAAAATCTGAAATACATTTAAGTATGTTATCCTGAAAAATCTCAACGCACTTTGCAAAGCATTTTTGAGTTATTACCTGCTGCTTGTGGTTCTATGAATGGCTCCCAGGCATTTTTCAGAATGGAAAACAAAGGGAAGAAAAATAATACTTGAATGGATAAAACTAAAGTGTTAGTATTTTTTGAGATACTTCTTAATTTTAATGTACATCTAAAGTATAGTGATGACTAATCTATTTTAATAGCTCATCTGTATATACAGAAATCTATACAAGGAAACTGCATGCCTCAAGGCAAAAAATTATTTCTAACATGATTTAGCATAGAATGCAGAAAGGCAAGGAAACTCAGAAAGAACCATAAAGTACAGTAATTTCACAAATACAAGCCGCAGCAATTTGACAAAAATTTTGGTGGAAACCCGGAAGTGCGGCTAATAGTCGGGTGCAGCTAATATATTAATAATTTTCTGACATTTACAACCCCAGACGTGCCAGCCAGAGTGCCGAGCCAAGCACCGGCCAGTAAAAGCCGGCATTTCGCAATTGTTACAGTGTTACCATGTTGCCCTGGCTCCCTACAGGCAGCACGGGGGGCGGGGAGAGAGGCGGGAGAGCTCTCTTTCCTCCTCTGCTGCAGCCCAGGGGAGGAGGGGGGGGGGGGGCGCCGCCATTGCCGCGGCCCGGGGAGGAGAGGTGGGGGGGGGGGGGGGCGCCGCCATTGCCGCGGCTCGGGGAGGACGCAGGGGGGCCGCGCCGCCATTGCCGCGGCCCGGGGAGGACGCGGGGGGGCCGCGCCGCCATTGCCGCGGCCCGGGGAGCCGACGGGGGGGAAGCACCGCCATTGCCGCGGCCCGGGGAGGAGGCGGGGGGGGCCGCGCCACCATTTCCGCGGCCCGGGGAGCCGACGGGGGGGGGGCGCCGCCATTGCCGCGGCTCCGGGAGCCGATGGGAGCCCTGCGCAGCCATTGCCGCGGCCCGGGGGGGGGCAGGAAGTGGGCGCCGCCATTGCCGCGGCTCGGGGAGGAGGCGGGGTGCTTTGTCCGCGCCCGCCGCCGGCGCCACGGGCGCGGGAAAGCTCCGCCCCCGCCCGCCGCCGCTGCCGTAGGAGCGGGGGAAGCTCCGTCCCTGCCTGCCACCGCGGGGCAGCGCCGACCCGGGGTGACCGAGCCCAGTGGCAGCGGCGTCCGGCCCCAAGCGGCAGCACTGGGCTGGCCCACCTGGCCCCGTCGGCAGCCCCTAGCGGGCCGAGCCTGCACAGCCTTAGCTCAGCCAGTAAACCCCGCCCTCCCGCGGTTCTGTTACTAATTGCACGCGGGTCCTCGCTGCGAACGACAGAGCGGCTTATATTCGTGTACGGCTTATCTATGGACAAAAACCGAAATATTTGCCAACACCCAGAGATGCGGCTTATACTCAGTGCGGCTTGTATTCGTGAATTTACTGTACTCAGAAACAAATATCTGGATTGTATCCCCAATCTAACTTAGACATTATGCAGTTTAACTTAGACATTATACCTTTAACTGTAAAAAAAAAAAAAAAAAAATCCTAATAAATCACATTTGAACTTCTAAGAGATAATAATTCTTCATGTTATATTAATGTTTTCTGAGATGGAATACCAGGAATTTAAAGGGAGTTGTGTCTATCTTGGATTTCATAGGGATTGAGGGCAAATTACAGTGCTATGGAAGCAAGAAGTTGGATAATACTAAATGTCTAAAAATTTATTTCTTCAGTTGAGAATGCCATACAGAGTTTCTTTTTGAGCTCCTGCACAACCACATGATACTAAAGTTCTTTCTTTATTTCAGCAAAACACACTGTCCTGAACTAAATACTAGCAATGGAAAATACATCCTTTCTAGTGCATTAGTCTTGAAGTATTCTTCTGTTGTTCTGATGAGGAATTTTTCTCAGCTGAGAGGTCTGGGTTTCTATTATTGTTATGGACTTTGGAGAAACAGAAGTTCAAAAAAATTGCAACCAAAAGTTACCTAATAAATTTTCTTTGACTGCAGTATTTTTCTGTCTTATTTCTAAATCCTTCTTCAGTTCTTCGTTAGGGATTTTGAATTTATTCTGTTGGGTTCCTATGAAACCTAGAAACAAAATTAGTTTAATTTTATTTCTGTTTATGTGGCTTTATGATACTCAAAGAAAACCAATATTGGAAGATTCCAATTTTTATAATTTCAATTGCATGTATTCAGACTCCTGATGGACTGAGTGATATAGAGATAATCTTTGATATCATCAGATAATTGAACACACGGTTACCGTAATGTAACTGTTTCTCGAAGGTTGAAAAAATATTTTACTTTTAAAGTACTTGGCTTTAAGCACTACATCAATTTCCACATATATTCACTTTTTGCTATTGTAGTATAAAAGGTTACATTTTCCTTTTTTGAGAAAATATTGTCAATATACTCAAAATACTGATATCAAAACAATGTGAATTTCCTGTCAGTATGACATAATTTTATGATGCTCCGGATGATATTGGCTGGAATTTATATAAAGCACAAGGTGTAAAAATGAACATTTTGACTGAAGATTCCAGTCAGTATGCTCTAGTATTGACTCAGAATTTTCAAAGCCCATTTTGGTGGCATTCCTTCAAAATTCATCACGGACTAGATATTTTTCATCACACTGCATATCTGTGTGGTGTATAGAACATTAAAAAATTATGTGAAATGATTTAAGGATCATTATTTAGTGACACTGTAGCAGTGATTTTTTTTACTGCCAGACTTTGTCAATGATTTGCAGGTAAAAGCCAAATGAACTCTTCTGGATCATCCAGGTTTTAATTATGTGAGTGTTTTCACAACTTGCAGGAGCCATGCTAAGTCTTACTGTATTTTAACATAAGCAATCAGGAAAAATTGAAAAGAAATTTCTGTTCCAATGACAGTCTTTGACTAACTGCTTTGTACAACTCTGAATGTAATCTAAGGTCAGAAACCTGAAAATTACTGGTTTCAGTGATAAGTAAGTGTTTCTCTTTCCTTTTCATATTAGATAAAAAATGATCAGCTGTGGAACTCTATTGTGAAGACCTCAGAAGAAATACCAATATTTCCAATCAGCTTTTCATAATGTAAATATATTTTGAGCTTTCCCAGATGGGCAGCTAAACCATGAACATGCAGAAAAGCCCAATTTGGACTGTATTTCTGAAGCAGACTTCACCTTCTCTCTCGGGACTTTATTGAAGGATTACAGCTGAAGAGGACAAGAGAAAAAAAACCTTGAACAGGAATCTTATCCTACAATGAGAATTACAAGTACATCTTGTATCTGCCCAGTCCTAGTTTGTCTCTGTTTTGTGCAGAGGTGTTATGGAGCTGCTCACCATGGCTCCGTCAAGGTGACCAGAAATCAAACCAAACACATAGAAGGTGAAACAGAAGTGCATCATCGTCCAAAGCGTGGATGGGTGTGGAATCAGTTCTTTGTTTTAGAAGAACACATGGGACCAGATCCTCAGTATGTAGGAAAGGTAAGATGATTGTTTTCTTTTGGCTTTGGTTTGTTTTTTCCATCCCCTGAAAGGTGGCATTGATAAGAGGCCCTTATCTCCTTAGATGGCACCTCCTCTTTTAAAGGAAGACACCTCTTGGAATGTTACATATATTTACAGTGAACTTGCAAGTTACCTGTGTATATTGTGTTTATTATCAAAAAGATAAATAAAAAGTATATAGGAATAAGATACTAAAAGATGATAAAATAGTTTTCCTTTTGAACTCAGCTAAACACAGTGTGATCCTGTTCCATCATTTTCCAAAACCCTATATACATGGGGTCACTGCTAATGGCTTTTACAGACTATTTCAGAATTATATTTAGGTCTGCTTCAGGGAATATTACAAATGCAGTCTAAGATCCATAGGGTATTCATTCCACTCTGAGTGTAGGGTGGAAAAGGTCTCCTCCAAAAGGAAATCCTCTGTGGCTTTTTTCATACAAGGAGATACAAGGTGAGTTACTTGTAAGAGTTCCTCAGAAGTCGGTGAGAACAAGCCCAGCATTTATGTTCTGGTATATCAAGTGAACTTCAGACATAAAGGTCAGACTAATGTAATTGAACTGAAGTCTGGCCAGCTGAAGTCTGATTCATCACGTGTAATGTCGTCTGTAGAGCTTGGGTTTTAACTTTGCATTAAATAACACAAAACTTTCTATATAGCTTTAACCCATGATATGTGACAAAGGAAGTTTTGCTCTCCCTGAAGACTTGCTGCATTATGATAGATTTTTTTTCATTAGATGTTCTACATGAGTGTTACTTTCCTTAATGAAATCAGAGAAATACTTAGAATATGAGAGATAAAGAAAGTTGGCTAATGGGGAAGAGGACATGGAAAAAGAATTATTTCATTTTAGTTTCCCTTGAAATTGGGAATTCTGATAATTACAGTAATTTCACGAATACAAGCTACACCATTTTGACTAAAATTTTGCTCCCACACCGGAAATGTGGCTAACACTCAGGAGCGGCTAATATGTGAATAATTTTCTGACATTTCCAACCCCAGAAGTGGAAACCGAGGTGCCGAGTCGAGCAACCTGCCAGTAAAAGCCGGTATTTCGTGATTGTTACAAATTGTTACTCTGTTACGCTGCAGGTGGAGCCGGGCTCCATACTGGCAGCACAGGGGGGTGGGGGGAGAGGGGGGAGCTCCCTCCTTCCCTCCTCTCCTGCAGCCCAGGGGAGAGACGGGGGGCCCCATGCTGCCATCCCTGTGGCCTGTGGGGAAGGCGGGGGGCTCCGTGCTGCCATCCCTGCGGCCCGTGGGATAAGCAGGGGGCTCCTGCCCCCACCTGCCGCGGCAGGAGCAGGCAGGCTCTGTCCCCGCCCACCGCCACCGCCGCGGGTGCCAGAGGGCTCCATCCCTGCCTGCCACCACGGGGCAGCGCTGGGCCGGGGCGAGCGAGCCCAGTGGCAGCGGCAGCCAGCCCCGAGCAGCCCCACCAGGCAGCCCCACCGTGCTGGGCCGCCTGGCCCTGTCGGCAGCCCCGAGCGGGCCAAGCCTGCACAACCTTAGCTGAACCAGTAAACCCCCCACCATGCCGCGATTCTGTTACTATTTGGCAACTTTGTTGCACGTGGGTCCTCGCTGTGAACGACAGAGAGGCTTATATTCAGGTGTGGCTTATTTATGGACAAAGAACGAAATGTTTGCCAACACCCAGAGATGTGGCTTATAGTCCGTGCAGCTTGTATTCGTGAAATTACTGTATATTGTAGAAAGATATTCAAAGAAACCCGTAGATTCTGAAATCACAAATGTCTTGTAGTTAGGGCTTCCAAATTTGAGCAGTATCATCTGAACTAAAAGTAGGAAGTGGAACAACTGTATTTAAGAGACTGTTAAATGCAGAAAAAATAAATCTGTTATGCCAAACTTAGTAGAATACTAAGCATTTCAGAATGCCAAAAATTATTGAGATATGTGAAGGAAATGTAAATTGAAAAAGGATCTTTCTAAGTGGAGGTAGTGGTTTGCATTGAAAGAGAAGCTTTTAAAATAATGGATAATAATAAATGGATATGGGGATGAGGAGACATGCCTTCAGACCACTTTACACTGATTAACATTTTCATAAATTATTTTGGAATAGAAACAAATTTTGCAAAAATATCACTGGTGCAAAGCTATGCAGGAGAATCAAAACATTGTCTGGAAAGGCTAGATATTTTGAATATGATTTGGATCTAGAAATAAAGAATAAACCTTGGGAATACAGAACAATGTAATTAATTTCTGTTATACACTAGTGATTTATTGTAATTGACAGAGGAAGAGAAAGATCTGTTTGACACATCTAAAGTCATGATTTAAAGAAGGTGAATATGATACTAAACTGCAAAAGCTGATATATGAAAAACAGGGATAAAGGGCCCTGAAGCAGTTGTGGAAAATATTGTTAACCTATTTACTATTCTGATTACTTTTGGCCAAGAAAAATCTGAAGCTGTATAGGAAAAATTTAACATTATGGCTGGGATTGTAATGAAGATTAAAATATTTTGCTTGTTTAATTATTTCCACAAATAATAGAGGAGGGCATATAATATTCTATAAATACACCTCAGAAGAAATGAAAAATAAACGCTATTTAGGTTGACTGCAATTTTACTGGAAAAAATAAGGTTTTGATGCCCATGAGCTAATTTAGATTGAAAACAAGAATAAGTCAGATTCTGAAAAAAGCTACTAACAGTAAGAGAGGAAACGTAAGCTGAAGAGTTTTCAAAGTACAGCATAATTGTCTTTGTGAAAGCATTTATAGACATGATTGCATGCCAGAATAGAAGCCTGATTTCATTGAGCTAAAGCATGGTCCCTTTCAATTTTATGTTCTTATTATACTATTATATATTTCCTTTCATCCCCTGACCACTCTGTTAATGCCACATTTACAGAGATCAATGAATAGAACTTCTTTCAATCCTTTGTGGTCAAAATGTGACTGCATGACTTGTTTGAGGACATTTCTTCCTCTGCACTTACCAATTTTTCTCCCATTTTCCTCAAATAATTCCCTCTGGTGCTCATAATTTTCTACTGTACTTCACAACATTACTAGGCTTATCTCTGTAAAAGCTTTGTGGAACTTAAAAGCAGCTGTACTCTTTTTTCCATTTGCTGTGGTTATTCTGATGACCTGATTTGAAGAAAAGATCAATTATATTAGCTAAGGCGTATACTTTTAATTAAAAACAGAAACAAAACCAAAACCAAAAAACAAACAAAAACCACAAAAACAAACAAACAAACAAACAAACAAAAAAACAACCAAACCCCCCACCACATAAAAATAAAAAGGAGGGAAACCCGGCTGAGTTATATTATGACAGGCTCATAATATTATGAACCTGTCATAGTATTAGTAATTTGCAAAATTTCAGTAGTGGTCATTTAACACAAAAAACAGATATTTTAGAAAAATAGAGTTTTTGCTATTGTTGCATTTAATTGTACACACCTCATTAAGGTCTCATTTTATGTGCCCTTAATTTGACAAGTAATTTTCACACAAAGTCCCTCAACTATAAAGGAAGTCAGTGTCTTAATTCCAGGCTTCTGTTGGGTGGCAGCATGCTGTCAATTCTGTCAATTATTAATTCTGTAGACTACTCTGCTTCACTGGTTTTGCTTTTTGAGGTCTGTCCTTTCACATACTTCACACCCAATTGGGGAGTAACATCAGAGAAAGCAGAGTCATTATGTACAATGATGTTATATGCTCACAGTCATTGTCATGGAAATGCATAGTGAGAACAAGAATAGGGTAGGCCTCCAATGAAAATGATGAGCTTTCTCATTCTTAATGTGAAATATCTGTCAAGAGGATGGATTAATTCACTGCCATCATCATAAACACAGTGTTAGGACAACAAATTATCGTTGTTTTAATATCAAGCATACCCTCATTCCTCTGTCATTATTCTTTTTCTCTAAGAAAATATCATTTGGAGAGTTGAAATCTGTATAGAATTATTTTTATTTACCATACTCACAAGGTTTTTCTAGGAACATAGGGAGGCACAGATCCTGGAAAGATGAGCTTATTGTAGAAATGAAAAATGGTCCTTTTGTAGATATTGTTTTTGGTTCTCAGATTTTTGAGTTGGTTCCTTACTGTTACATTAGAGTAAGTCTTCCATGTTTCAGGGTATGTTTCACTGATAAAAGAACCCAAAAAATAGCTTTGTGTTACAAAAGGTATTTTTAAAGTGTTTAAAACCACAGTGACTTCTTTTACCAAACTTATTACTAATTTGTGGATGGTTTCTGGAAAATTTCTGAATAATCAGTGGTATCTGGAAATGTTAGTTTAGAGACACCATTCACCTGCAGGTGCAAGTATGTGTGTGTATGTGTCTGTGTGGGCGTGATTGCAATGCAGAATCTGTGAAAATTTGAGTAAGGAAGATTAAATATTGTCATCACAGATAAATAATTTGAATGCACGGATTGAGCTTTCAATTATATGAGACTTCTTTTGTGTGCCTCTGATGTAAATTATTTGAATGAAATAATAGCCACAAGTGCAGAAAGGGGCAAGGTTAGCAAATGCGCTATGATGAATCAGTTACCTGCTGCACCAGCTCAGAGGAATGAAGATTCCTCTGTGGAAATCTAGAAATACTTAGGCTAGTATGGCAAGCTTTTACATTTCTCAGCTGTCATGACTGACATAATTTACATTTCTCTTGCATTTTCTGCATGTTTATAGCTTAGATAACTCATGTCTCAACATTTAGGAAAAATAGCAAATAAAGAATTTTAGGAAACAAGTGAAACAGACTACATGTTTCAGTTCATAATATTCTTCAATTTGAACCTTCACACCTCTGCCTCCAGAGGGTCTGCTCCTTTTTAAAGGGTATTTCTAAAAATCAGTTGCACTGGAAGCAAGCAATAACTACACATTTGCTGTGCTTTTACTTTGGAGAAGGAAGTAAATAAGCAGTAATAAAAGGAAGATCACTGTGGATTTGGGGCTGAGTGAGTCATGCTATTAAGACTGAACAACAGAGGAATATGATACACAAGACTGACAATTTATCTGCGAACCCTTTGGATCTCTGAAATACCAAACTTATACTTCTTAATCCACTTCAGATGTCTTCTGAAGAGTAAATAGAAATGACTCTTCAGGTATTCAGATCTGTGTTGGTTTTTAAATCCTTTTTTCTTCCCTAATTGGGAGAGTGGTAATTTTCTTTGTTCTTACATCTTTACCTGCAATGAAAAAACAGTTTCAGATTTATGTTGATGTAGGAGATAAGGAAGTATGGAACAGTTGGGAATGAGTGTGAATACAGGAAGGAGGAAAAGAAAGTAGCAATTTTTAATATGTCCTGAAATGTTTGTACTAAAAGTTAGATTAGGAAAGTAATCCAGGTGTTATATTGGATCTACAAGATAGCAATTATTTTAATTTATCATTTTATTATTGAAAACATAAATACAGCATAACAGACTTGTCATTCAAAATTGTTTTTTCAAATTAGTATCTGACATGTCATTGCATTAAGTTAGTTCTAATACAAGACAGTGAATCTCATCTTCCATGACCATGTCAACAGAATTTCCCATCTCTGATTTAATGACTGTAAGGAAACATTATATATGTTGTAGAATAAGTGCCAAGGAAGAAACAAAACTGAAGTTTAACAATTAAAACCCTTTTATTTAATTTTTAGAGGTTTACATAAAATAAAGTATATCAGATATTTCAGAATTTTTATCACAAGTAAATAGTTTCAAAATTTATTTTGATAAAAAGGAGTTCTATTTTATAGTAGAGAAAATTAAAAGGAAAGTGTAGATGACATAGTCTAAATATTTTACGGGGATTTTCATGCTTCTGTAAGAAGGTAGACAAGCGGCATCAGCAACCAAAGCATCTTCTCAAATAACATGCATCTCACTTTCTACCTTTTAGGTTACTCGTTTCACAAATAATGTATTTATATAAAACAATTTTCCTCTATACCTAAGGAAAATGTGCCACAAAGAACAACATGAGGAATAAACCATCATTATAGCACAACATTATATGGCCCTGTTTCATGCTAGACATCTTCTGTTCTACCGTAATTTTTACAAAAATCTGACCCAATATTCTTTCCAACCCCAAAGCTTTACCAAATAAAAATGCATGCATGTGTGCCTGTTTTGTCCTGAGTTCTGTTTGCACAGACAACTTTGCTGCCTCCTACCTTAATTTGATAAATATTATTTGGATTTGCATTAAAAAGTTGAGGGCACACTACAGTAATTTCACGAATACAAACCACACCATTTTGACTAAGATTTTGCTCCCAAACCGGAAATGTGGCTTATACTCAGGACCGGCTAATATGTGAATATTTTCTGACATTTACAGCCTCAGAAGTGCCAGCCAGGGTTCCAAGCCGAGCACCTGCCAGTAAAAGCCGGCATTTCCTGATTGTTACAAATTGTTACTCTGTTGCGCCGTGGGTGGAGCCTGGTTCCCTGCAGGCAGCACGGGGGGCGGGTAGAGAGGAGGGAGAGCTCTTTCCTTCCCTCCTCTGCCGCAGCCTGGGGAGAGACAGGGGGGCCCCGTGCCGCCATTGCCGCGGCTCGGGGAGCGGGCGGGGGGCCCCGTGCTACCATTGCCACGGCTCGGGGAGGAGGTGGTGGGCTCCGTCCCCGCCCACCTCCGCGGGAGCTGGGGGGGCTCCATCCCTGCCTGCCACCATGGGGCAGTGCCGGGCCAGGGCGAGCGAGCCCAGAGGTGGCGGCCGGCCCCGAGCAGCCCCGCCGAGAGGCAGCACCGGGCTAGGCCGCCTGGCCCTGTTGGCAGCCCCGAGTGGGTCAAGCCTGCACAGCCTTAGCTGAGCCAGTAAACCCCGCCCTGCCACGGTTCTGTTACTAATTGGCAACTTTGTTGCACGTGGGTCCTCGCTGCGAACGACAGAGTGGCTTATACTCAGGTGCGGCTTATTTATGGACAAAGAAAGAAATATTTGCCAACACCCAGAGATGCGGCTTATACTCAGTGCGGCTTGTATTCGTGAAATTACTGTACTTGAATTCTACAAGTCATAAAATGCTGTAGACCTTTACAATTTTGGTGGGGTTTTTTTTTTGTTTGTTTGTTTGTTTGTTTGTTTGTTTTAAAGTGGAATCTCTAAATATTCAAAGGTTATTTTGGGGGAAAATCAGATTCAAGAGACAAGAGAGTTTTCATCAACGTGATCAGTCTGACTTCCTTCCACTGTGTCCAGCTGTATCTGAGGTTTCTTGAAGCATAGCACTGACAAGGGCATTTGGACTTGACAGACCAACCAAAGAAACAAAAAAACCTGAACATATTAAAGTTCAGTACTAATCAAAAGACATAGGATGAAGTGTTTACCTTGTTTAACTTCATTTAAGTCAACATGAAACTGCACCAAAAAGCAACTGACTCTTTTATGTCAAAACAGCTACATTAAATCTAGCATGTTAAAGTAATATCTGCTTTTGTAAGGAGGCTTCATAGAGTCTGTCAGTTCTATATTGCAGGACATCAGCTCTCTATGTGGAGACTGTTATTTAAATTAATGGCTCAAAATAATTTTGTCAAGGTGATCTAATATTCCCTGAAGTTATTATGGACAGAACAAAGCTTAGAACAAATCTTTATTTATGTATGTATGTATGTATGTATGTATTTATTTATTTATCTGTTTATTTATTTATTTATTTATTTACAGTAATTTCATGACCATAAGGCGCACCAGACTATAAGGCACACCCCCTGGGAGTTGGCAAAATTCACAACTTTGTAGATCAGATAAGGCGCACCGGACTATAGGGCGCACATTTTTTTGCAGCGAGGCTCCACCCCCAGCTCCCCCCGCACGGTTTCTGGCTGAGGCCCTGCATCAACCCAGCAGCCATTGGCCTTTGGGCCCACCTGTACCTGGCAGGGGCGGTGCCATGGGCCCCCAGGCCCACCTATAGCCGGCGGGGCCGGGCCATGGTCGCCATCCCTCCGTGCTGCCTCCACGGGGCCGGGGGGTGCCTCTGGAGGGGCGGCTCCGCCTGCACGGGGCCAGGGCATGCCTGTGTAGGGGCCGTGCCGCCTCCACGGGGCTGGGGGGTGCCTGTGTAGGGGCTGTGCTGCCTCCACAGGGCCGGGAGGTGCCTGTGTAGGGATCATGCCGCCCCCACGGGGCCAGGGCGTGCCTCTGGAGGGGCGGCTCCGCCTGCACGGGGCCAGGGGGTTCTTCTGGAGGGGCGGCTCCGCTTCCACAGGGCCGGGGGTGGCTCTGGAGGGGCCGTTCCGCCTCCACGGGGCCGGGGGGTACCTCTGGAGGGGCAGCTCCGCCTCCACGGGGCCGGGGCGTGCCCACCACCACTCCACCCCACCTCCACCTGGCAGCCATGACTCTGCCGGCTCGCAGCTCTCACTTCCAGGTAGGCAAATTTTCTGAACTTTGTCCATCAGATAAGGCGCACCGGACTATAAGGCGCATTTCCGGGTTCCGGGGAAAATTTTAGTCATGAAATTACTGTATTTATTTATTTATTTATTTATTTATTACTTCTTATCCTTTCATGAATTTGCTACACTGTCAGCCAAGTTCCAGGATTTTACCTCTTCTTTACATGGAGCGACGACATTGATGAAACCAACATCTTTTTTATGCAGCTACCATTTCTCACTTAAATGGTTTAGCAGTAATTTTTTGAGAGGAAATCCAACCTTGCTCCTACCTAGCATTGCTCCCTCCTTTATGATTTTTTTTTTTTCTTTTTTTCTTATTTTGGTCATGAATTTGTTCAACTCATCAAAGTGCTGGTGCCAGGGCAGTACCAGGACAGTCCCAGGGCTCCCGGCCCAGCCCCAGGCGGTGCCCGTGGCTGCAGCGGCCCCAGCGCAGGGCCCAGCCAAGCCCCTCAGCAATAAGGAACAAAGATAATTCTGCATATTTTTATATGAATCCTGAGTTTAGTGACTTTGTTTTTTAAGGATATCTGCCATCTAATTGTAAATCAATAGGTAAGGAAGCTGAAGGTATGCTGATAAACTCAAGTGTAAATTAGCACATCATTTACTTCTCAAGTATCTCCTTGATCTTATTTAAAGAGGTGCTTATTCATGGTCATTGTCTGTGTAACTTTCAAAACTCACATGCCTTGCTGTCCTTTGAAATATTCTGCTGCATCATTTTGCTATAAAATATAATTTGTCAACTTATTCAGGATTGATAATAAATCAATCAAAAATTCAGGATTTATTTGTAAAATGAAATGTTATCTGGACTTGTTTAAACACTGAGAGGAACACTTGTGTTGAATGATTTAAACTATAGTATAAATAATTTCATTTACTGTATAACAAGCTACAAAAGTTTAAAAAAGTGAAGTAAATTGGACATCATAATTAGCTCTTTTTTCATCTAGACCAATGTGACAAATGAAACCATGTATAACATACTTTTCTAGCCTGCTTTCCTAAGGTGAAGATGCTATAACAGAATAAGAATTTCAGATCTAGTAGTTTAGTAATTACTCTCAAAATGTCTGAGAAGAAGGTGAATATGAGACTGCAATATTCCTAGATTGAGTGGAGGTAGCCAAGGGTGACTTATGCACCATATTCTGTACACAAGATAATTACGCAGATCTGTTGATTTTGAGTGTGGTGCCTTCTCAATAATTGTGTCTTTGCCTTAGAAGTTACACTGACTAGATGTTATCTTTCAAGTCTCATAGAAAATTTATATCTAATGCCCAAATTGTTTTATTGCTTTGTTGTTTTTTTTTTTTTTAATGTGTTCTAGAATACATGCATATTTCTTAATGGCAATAAAAATATGTGAGACAATAAAACGTAAAGCAGGAGAACTAAGGTTTAAATCTAAAAGTTCTCAGTCATTTTTAATCATATAACACAGTCTATGAAACTAAAATCATAGTGATGAATATAGAGATGAAATGCCTTTGTAAATGTTTAATTTCTAAAATACACAAGGGTAAGCATTATTTCAGAATGTTCTTTTTTTGTTTGTTTTTTTCTGCCTAGCTGGATTAGCTCTAGCTTGTTCTTGGTGAGCAGTTAGTTCTCATTTAAATAGCTATTCCCTCAAGTTTATCATCTGCAATTTAAACATATTTTAAATAACAATAAGAAGAACAGAAGCATCTTTGTTTGGAAAGAAAGTACAGAGGTGATGTCTGCATTCAGATTATGCACAGTGGTTTGCAGTCAAGAACCTGAGCAATGATAAATATTACATCTGAGATTAGAGCAGAATAGTTTTAAAGTCGTCTTTGTATGCCTGTGGTCTTGAGTCCATTTGTTAAAAAGTCTGTTCTCTCTAGAATTTTGTTGAGATTTTCTAAAAAAAGGTTGCCTGTATGGAGCATGAGTTAGAACTGTTATAGAAATGTCTCTCGGAAAAAGGTATTATTAAAGGGCTTGGGGAATAAACTCATCAGAAGAGCTTGTCCTAAGTCTGTTATTGAAGAATAGTGGTGTAGCTGTTCTATACTGGAACATTTGTATCAGGTCTTCAATTTTCCTCTTACAATATTTAAAAATGTTTCATCAGATTACAAACAAACAATAATTCCAATCATTGGAGTTTATAGTTTGAATTAATAAACTTACACTTTGGATTTAAGTCAGGCTTACTGCACAATTAATTTGTGTGGCATGAGATCATTGCATGTCCTTGTCTGTTTTGCTGTCAGATACGTGTAACCTTAACTGTTGCCAAAATGTATTTATTTTCTTCCTGTGAGTTATAATAATTGATATTTAAGATATCAGTATAAAAAGAGACAACTTTTCAAAGTTTCATATAAAAGACATACTGATAATTACAGTTCTAATGAAGAGATTCTTTTCATAATATTCAAAGGTCCCACTTGAGACATTCTTGTGACACTGATAAAAGAGATGTTTTCCAACCAACAAACCCCATCCTTTACATTAAGAAAGTTTGTTCAGGAAAGGGTTTCGGTATATGTTTGCAAAGCAAATAGAAATGTTTATAACTAATATAAATATAATCAATTTTGAAATGCATGATCCATTTTTACTTCTTTTTAATAAGCTTTGCAATAAATATTTATTTAAATATATATATATATATATATACACACACAGCTTACTACTTAGTATTAATTATAAGTCTTATTTGGAAGTATTACAGAAGCAATGTTTGCACACTGTAGATATGTTAATACATTCTATCTGAATACCTTGGGTGAAATCATGGCAACATAACTTTTAACAAATCAAAGAGCATCTGACATCTGTATGAATGTTTCAGATATAATATGAAAACTATGAGAAATCATCATTATCATGCTGAACAAAATAACAAAGTTGCTGATGATGTGTTGAGTGTGTTCAGATAGATTCTAAGACAGGCATATTGCAGCAATGATGGGAGACTTCATGTCACTCACTCCTGGAACACAGGAGGAAGTTTACATTGAGCTTGAACTCTAATATCAAAAGGCTCTACGCATAAAAAATGTCTGCCTCATAAGTTATCTAGTCATCAATCTGAAAAAGAGGAACTAAATCTAAACCTAATTAATGCATGAAACAAATGCAAAATACCCAACAGAAAGATATGAAGGGCTAAAGGAGGTTGGATTGACCAAATCATACAGTAGTGAGGGAAAATAAAGGCAGAGCCTTTAATAAAAGTCTGTTTCCAAATGAGAGAAATAGGATTGAGAAATCTTAAATGTTAATTTTAAAGCAAAATAACCCATTAAAGTGACTTTGATGAAAAAAACTGGCAATAAAAAAATCTTATTTAGAAACATCAGGGTCTGTAACAGAAACAGGCTGCTGTAACAATATACACTTCCAGGACATAAAACATTTAAAGAGAACAAAACAAGACTGTTGCAGGAAAACTAAAAGAATGCTTTTTGACCTCTTTACTACAGAGACCTTGAACAGTTATTTTATGAGGAATGCATCAAAGGTGAAGTCTCAAACTGAGGCACTGTGGGAGAGATTATGAAGCAAATCAACAAATGAACAGTAATTATCACACATACCTGCTGCAGTAATCCAGGAAGAAATACCTGACCAGATAACTTTGGTATATAGATACATAAAACTACTTTGGTAGTTTTAATTGGGCAGGTATAGCAACACAGCAAACAAACAAAAAGCAGTCTCCTAAGAATCCCCCAGACTTGCATGTGGGGTAAAGCAATACCACTTAGCATTTTAAACTATTTGTGGGAAGCAGAGTGAATAGCTAGGTAACAAATTTTATTAATTATATGAAGCTGAGATGAGAAAGGGAAGACCAAACATAATGAAGTCCAGCAGATAGATCTTCCAAGAATGATTGAAATTCCATAGAGATGAATGAGACACATGAGCAGCAATGGAGTTGAGTACAGTAATTCCACGATTACAAGCTGCACCTGATTATAAGCTGCACCTCCGGGTGTCGGCAACCTTTAGGTCTTTGTCCATATATAAACCGCACCAGATTATAAGCCGTACCGTCATTCGCAGCAAAGACCTGTGTGCAACAAAGTAACAGAATCGCAGGATCGCGGGGTTTACTGGCTCGGCTCAGGGCCAGGCGGGCTTGGCCTGCTCGGGGCTGCCAATGGGGACCAGGTGGCCTAGTTTGGCGCTGCCATTCAGCAGGGCCGCTCGGAGCTGGCTACCGCTGCCGCTCACCCCAGTCCAGTGCTGCCCCGCGGCAGCAGGTGGGGATGGAGCCCACCGGCACATGCGGTGGTGGGGGCAAGTGGAGACGGAGCCTGCCCGCTCCCACGGTGGCAGTAGCAGGTGGGGATGGAGCCCACCTGTTTCCATGGCGGTGGCAGTGGGCGGGGACGGAGCCCACCCACTCCCGCGGCGACAGGTGGGGATGGAGCCTGCCCGCACCCGTGGTGGCAGTGGGAGGGAGGCACAGAGCCCCCCGCCTCCCCACTGGGCTGCGGGGCCGGCAGGAGGGAGTCCCCTGCTTTCCCCATCATGCTGCCAACTTGGAGCCCACCTTCACCCGTTGCGCAACAGAGTAACCAATTTGTAACAATCACGCAATCCCAGGTTTTAATGGCAGGTGCTCGGCTCTCCACTTCAGCTTGCACTTCCGGGTTGGGAAATTTCAGAATCTTTTTCATATATTGGCCGCTCCTGAGTGTAAGCATCATTTCCGGGTTGAGATCAAAATTTTAGTCAAAATGGGGCAGCTTATAATCGTGAAATTACTGTAGTTTTAACGGTGTTGACAGTTACCACTCATTAAAAGGACTGTGAGATTCTATGGTCTCTAAGATAAAACTCCATCAGCTAAGCACTTGGAAACAATCCAATGAACAAACTGAATATTAGAAATCATTGGGAAGGGAAATATAACCCACCAGTATCTCTATAAAACTACTGTGCACCTGTATCTCAAATGCAAAGTATGATATTCATTTTCTTATCTCTTTCCCAAGAAAAGGCAATATTTCAGAGAAGAGCTACCAGGCTGATGTAATGTACAGGACAGTCACTGCATGAGAAGTGAATAATTAGATTATTACCCACATTATTTGATAAACTCCATGTTTTCAATTAATAACTTAATTTTTGGAACTTTTATATTCTTGTATAATTGTTGTCTTTCTTGGGACAGGATTTTTTATGGGAAAGGATGGCTTTGGAACTAGTATAACGAACACCTGAATAGGGGAGGACTCTTCTGACTGAAAGAAAAATGAAGTGGGTTGGGCAGTAGCCTAGACAGTTTTAAGTAACATGAATGAAGAATGGTTTTTCACTTTCCCTTCTCTCCTACAAGCAACAGGAGTCATACAAAAAAGCTGCCAAAACCATACCCCACCCCCACCAAGAAATAACAAATTACTAACTAAAAAAAGAACGGGTGACAACCCAAAAATAAAGAAAACTATTAAGTTTTTCATGTATGAAATTGGTGAAACTGCGTAGTATATCATTATTTGATATTTAGTTCCACAGTGCACCTAGTCTCTCAATAATGAATTTAAGTAATTTCACGATCAAAAGGCGCACCGGACTATAAGGTGCACTTTTTTTGGCAGCGAGTAGCCACACAGTGCGCAACAAAGTAACGAATTACTGGCAGGTGCTCAATTTGCAAACATTTTTCAAAGATCGGTGTAGCCTTTAAACGCAGCCCCAGGCGCCCTCCCCATGCAGCAGGCCCCAGCACTCCCGCACGCCCCTGGCACCATCTGGCATGACCCATGACTCCCGGCTCCCACTGTGAGGACGCGCTGCGTCCCAGCTTCCCCCCGGCTGGCAGCGGCGGCTGTGCTTCTTGCCACTTCTTGCTGCTTCTCGCCGCTTCTTGCCGCTTCCCCACGGCTGCGCTGCTTGTCCCCGCTTTCCCGCGGTGGCGCTGCTTGTCGCCTCTTCCCTGTGACCGGCGGCAGCGCTGCCGCTTCTGACTGCTTTCCCGTGGCAGTGGCATGGGCCGCGCCGCTTCTCCCCACTCCCCGCGGCTGCGCCACTTGTCCCCACTTCCCTACAGCGGTGCCGCTTCTCCCCACTTCCCTGCGACTGCGCCGCTTCTCCCCGACCGGCAGCCGCACCTCGTCCCAGCGTCCCCCCACCCAGTGGCCGTGACTCCCATGGTTCCTGACTCAGCTCGCAGCTCGCACTTCCAGGTTTGCAAATTTTGCAACTTTGTACATTATATAAGGCACACTGGACTATAAGGTGCACTTCCGAGTTCAGACCAAAATTTTAGACAAAAGAGTGCACCTTATAATCGTGAAATTACTGTAATTCAGCAGGTAAAAACTGTTGTACATTGACAGAAAGGCCATGCATTCAATAAATCAGAGCTGTATGTCCACAAATACAGATAGCTCAGATAAATGTTAACAAAAATCTTTTGATTTTAGTCTGCCACACACCTATATCACAAGGGCTTGTTGTGATGCTAAACATTACTGCAAACTTGACTCTGTCAGAAAATATCAGTGATGAATTCAGAATTTCCAGTCCATATTTCCTTCTTAGAAAAACTTTCCTCTACATGTCTAAAGGAGCACTAGTAAGTCTCATTTTACATTTTATTTGGAAGAAATAGTTTCTCAATTTTCTATCTATATGCATGAAAACATAGTGACATGATTCTTTCCAAGAACAAGGAATAGTTTTCATACTTAAAGGAAACTGACAATTTAGAGTGACTCTTTCTAAGTTTGTTTTTATTTAAATCATTAATCATAAGGATAATGTAAAATTTGAATGTAGGTTCCAAGCAATAGCTGAAATATGAGCAGTATATTTCTTTCTATATTGATTACAATTCATAAGGAAAAAAATCCAACCCAAACCAAAAAAAAACCCAAATCTCTTCTGTGTCACAAGTGGCTAGTGATACTCAGTGGTTCCAGTTTAGTGCACTGTTTAGGAATTAAATCATATTGTTTTCTTGTTTGATTTGTTTCTTTCCAGTTTTGACTTTAGAGTATAGATACCAGATACTGTCAGAAAATCAGACCAAATGAGAAGCCTCTTTGCGTGAACCCTGAACCAGTGACACCCATGTTTCTTCTATATACTTATTCAAAATTAAAACTCTCTTAGGTTAAAATTCTGTAACTGCTCTTTATCGTGGCCACTTTCTTACTTGTAGAGCTATTAACTTCTACCTTGGACTATACTGTCTTTCATCTCTTATGTATTACTTTTCTCTTGGAGAATCAACTGCAGAAATTCATAGTTTTTATTAAAGTGACACTTCTGCATTCCTCAAATGTAGTTCCCCAACTTAAATAGAGATATTGATAATTATTACAGTGGTTAATAAAATCACAGGCTCACAGAATATGCCTGAGTTGGAAGGGACCCACTAGGATCATCTAAGTCCAACTCCTGGGTCTGCACAGGAACATCCCAAGAGTCACACCATGTACCTGAGAGCATTGTCCAAATGCTTCTTGAACTCTGACAGGGTTGATGCTGTGACCACTACCTTGAGGAGTCTGTTCCAGTGCCCAAACACCTTCTGGGTGAAAAGCTCTTTTGTAATATCCAGCCTACACCTCCCCTGACACAATTTCAAGCCATCCTCTCAGGTCCTGATACTGGTCACCTCAGAGAAGAAATCACTGCTTGCCCCTCCCCTTCAAGGGAGTTGCAACCACAATGAGGTCTCCCCTCATTTTCTTCTTCTCCAGGTTGAACGGAACAAGTGCCCTCAGACACTCCTCAAACGGCTTCTCCTCCAAACCTTCCCCATCTTTGTAACCTCCTTTGCACACTCTCTAGTAGTTTAATGTCTTTCCTCCATTGCAGCACCCAAAGCTGCCCCCAGCACTGGAGATGAGGCTGCCCCAGCTCAGAGCAGAGCAGCACAATCCCCTCCCTTGCCCAGCTGTGATGCTGTGCCTGATGCCCCCCAGGACACAGTTGGCCCTCCTGGCTGCCAGGGCACTGCCTGCTCATGGTCAGCTTGCCATGGACCAGGACTCCCAGGTCCCTTTCCATGGCACTGCTTTCCAGGCTTTCATTCCCCAGTCTGTCTGAACATCTAGGGTCTGCCCATTCCAGGTGCAGAAGGAATGCATACGACCTAATTAGGCAGCATATACAAATGTACTTGAGTGGTAATCGGATGGTTAGAATAATGTTTCTGATTCTATTACAAAAAAAACATATTGTTGAAATATTTTTCTGTGTCAGCCCTTTACAGCAAACCATGATTTAAAAAGCCCTAGGTAGAAATGTGATACTAGTATCAAGCCACACAGGCATCCCAGAGGGAATGTAGAAGTTTCCCTTCTGGCTCAGTAGATACTAAATAGTAAGTTAACTTAAAGTTTTTTTTAAAAATTGAAAGACCCATTTCCAATATCTATAATAAACACCCTTGCCATCCTCCTGCCTCCTCCCCGCTCCCCCAAAAAAACAAAAAAACCCACACACAAAGAACAACAATGCACCAACAGCAACAAAACCAACCTGAGAACTTAAAACTGTAATAAGAGAGTATTCTTATTCCAAAAAAAGTATCTGTAATGTTTCAGTCTCTTGAATACCAAGTGCAGAAAATGAATCTTCTCTGTGTGGGAGAGTGTTCCAGTTTGTCAGGCCTTCTGATTTACCTTGAATAAACTTCTTTGGAAATGTTCCTAATTTCTCATGATATTCTGCTCTGTTGAATTTTTGCCAGTTACTGTATTTTCTAACACCTGCATACCTCCCCCATCATCAGTATGATTAAGGAAGTGGAGGTAAACTTTAAAAAATCTGTTCATAATCTGTAGAAATGCTTTCTCCTCAGTCTTCATTATTCAGTTGGATTCCCTTCACTTACTAAATTCTTCACATTGCAGTTTCCACTTTCCAGTGGTCTGTGGCTGCATTTCCTTCTTATCTTTCTACGTGTTGTTTCTCCTGTAACTTTAAAAGGTCACCGTGCTCTACCTTCTTGTGGATCCTTTGAAGGCTAAGAGAATTCAATCTTCACATTACCTGAGCTCCACTGGCACTTTATGAAAGATTATATAGATATGTGAACATTATGTGTCCACTAGAAGCTGAATGAAAGTTATCCAATGCACTTTTTTTCCAAATCTCTTTCATTCTGAAAAATACTGAATAGGGAGATAATTTATGTTTCAAGACTATGTTTTACATCAATATATTGCAGTTTACAGTTACATGTACTGCTAATGGGGAGCAAGATAGGAAAAATGTGAATGATTTTGGTTTGCATTGCCTACAGTCTTGCATCCAAAGATTCTTGGGAGATATCAATTAATTCACTTATTTTTTTTAATTTTAAGATTAGTTCATAATTTATCAAGAAACCCCTTCTCCCCATTCCAGCATATATTAATTAAAAGGAAAAAAAGATATTAAAAAATGTGTACACATGGAGTGGCTGTCAGTTTTCCTGGATTTTGTCACCACAACAGACAAATGTATTTCACATCAGACAGATGCAGACTTGCCACTTGCCAATGTCTATTCAAATATGTCTGAAAGCATAAGCCAAGAACACAAAACAAGGGACTTTAACAAGCAGAGTTTTACCCTAAAGTTTTCATCACTTCACTGAAGCCTATAATTAACAGGTAGTCATGCAGTATAAAAGGGAGATCTGCACCTCCTATTTTCTTGTTTTCTTCTTTGTGCAGATTTTGTGCAGAGAGAAATCTGTATCTCTATTGTCTTGTTCAGAGAACATAGTACTAAAGTACTGGAGATCTGCAGTTTTCTCAAGAGTAAGTGTAGCATCTTCTCTAAATTGTATTTGATGATTTTGACATCTTTGTAGGGAACTGTATGTATACAATGTAATTGTATATTGAAATCTGTGTCCTAGTTGTATTTGTTTCATTCACCCTCTGATGACTTTTGACAGAAACCAGTAACAATTTTAGTGTGTGAAGCTCTCCCAGAGGGGAAAACATGATTTAGCTTCATATAGTAAAATGTTTTAAGGAAGCATGTGGGGTTATATGGTGACACCTAGAATTTGTTTTCTCTTCTGTTAGTCATTGAATAATATCATGTGTGGAGCAAAAATGCATTGGAAATACAGAACAGAGCTTACAGGAGCAAGACAAAGTGCAAGTGTAAAAAGACCCAAGTGGCCACTATTCAGTGTCTGTAGAGAATAATCTCAGATCAGCCAGATTTCAGGCATGAAATTACAGTGAACTTCTTTGGTTAAGATATTCCATCACTTTTTTGAAAGCCTCCCGCTCTGGGTCAGTGTTTTAGGTTCTGTCCCTTTTGCAGAAACATAGATGCCTTTAGGCTTTATATTAGCTATCTATATTAGATGTCTGACTTTTGAAACAGATTAAAATGCTTACCTATGAGAATAAAATGGATGGCTTGTATTTAATATCTATGGAGAACAATTTTTGTAATTCCTTCAAAGTTCCTATATCTGCAGATCACTAGGATTATTTTTTCCTTGTTCCTTTTCAAGTTAAAACAAAAGAATTGCAAATCTGAGATATTAGAGATCTGAAAAAAAAGAAAATTAAAATATTAAAGTTTTGGGCTTCATCATAATCAGTATTTCTTCTTTCTGAGAATTTCACAGAACGAACCCTGACTAACTTCAGAAAATTTCCTAAGCATTGAAGAAATGCTTTATGGTTTTTGTTAACATTCAACTGACAGTCAGAAACTAAATATGGAATTGACTTTTGTTTGATAGGTCTTTGTTATGTGGCAGTAGCAGGATCTGGATGAGCTAATGGATAAAAGAATCTGTATATATCTGAATACACTGAAAGTTTCAAAAAGTGTAAAAGAACAATTCTCACCCATTCTACAGAGGTGGGATGCCAGCAGAGCACACACTGAGAAGTTATGTGGCTGGATTAATTGTGCATGTGAGACATACAACAAATAGAACTTGATTAATTAATTAACCATCATGTTTGTTGATTAGGAGAGTTGCAAATGTCTTGATTTATGGCCTTTAATAGTGAACTTAGTTTCTTGAAAAGCAGGGAAATTGAGAACTAAAGACGTTTGTTCATACATATTTATAAAACTCTACATGAGGGAGGAGAAATAAACCCCAGTTCAACTCTGAATTTGACTATATGACTGGAAAATTAAGTGTGTATTTTAGGAGGACAGTTTTCCTGCTTAAACAGAAATGTGTAACAAGAAGGCCAGTTTCAAATTCTGTATAGGTGTCAATGTTCCTTTTTTCCTAATTCTATCAAAGATGTCAAAGATAGTTTTACGAGTCAGATTCTGACACTCAATTTTTACATTGGATCTGAATATTATCTTCTGTAGAGCTACTTTATTTTGTGTATTCGTCTTTAAATGTTGGATGCTTACTATTATTATTTTCTCTTTTGTTTTCACAAATGCTCATCATGTTTAACTACCTATTAATATTTTTCCTTTTCCTCTGCCTTGAGGATTTATATGATATTCTGAGTACAGGATGGCAGTGGAGGGAGGCAGCAATGGAGTCAGGAGGTGGAAAAGCAGAGAAAACTGCTGAAGGGTACTGCTAAGTCTCTAAACAGACTCTTAGGTCTCAGACTGCAGAAGTGCATTCTCTCATAGCTCAGGGCAGCCAGAACAACACCACATTGATCACTAGTGAGTCATTACACAAGACAGGTAGAGAGAACAAGGAATAATTATGTGCAAAATAACTTGACAAGATGGAAATAACAGCCAGAACTGGAAGCATGAGGACTGTGAAAGGACAGTAAAGCTTCAAATCAGTTTTGGCTTCACTATTTTTTTACCATTAAGTTACCCACTGCAATTATGAACATAATGAATGATCCTAATTTAAATTACACTCTCACCTCTCTGAGATCTTTGGACTGTCAGAAAAATGGAAAGGATTTTTAATTAAATAAGAGTCAGTACTGTTATGTTTTCAATAGTGTCTAGTAGTTGAGTAGTTCTACTGACTGACATTATCTTCCACAACTTTAACATCGTCTTTTTGCAAAAAGTTAAAAAAATTAAAATACTGTGTTTAGAGTATCCAGTAGTGTACAAATATCCAAGAGATTTCGATTTTTTTTCCTTTCTGTTCTGCTTTGTAGCTGTAAAGGGGAAAGAAGTTTTTGTCATTGTTTGCTTAAAAATGAGAAAATATTAAACTCCTCTAAATGGGAGGATCACTAAACATTTAGGGAAGTCTCACCACTTTGTTTAAATAATGGTCAGGAGATAAAATTATACATATAACAAATAAGTATATAATTCTATGAGTTCAAAATATGCTATTTTATTTAAAAATTCTTCCATAATTCTTCCATTCTTTACCTCAGTAAAAACTTCTGTTGTCTTTTCCAGAAGTGATGAATTTCTTCTGATGACCTTGTATTGTGTAATTGAAGAGTACAGCAGAATATTGCCCTGTTATGTGTATACATAAATATGATTAAGAAAGACAAATAATTAACTCATGATAAAACACTAATATTAGTGGTATGATCACACATTATTTTTGTATTTAAGCCCCTTGTTCATATGGGACTGACCCTAAACATAAATATAAATGGCTATTTTAATATAAGAAAAATAATAAATCTGGTATTTGTCAAGACTTACACCTCCTTAGAAATTTGAACAAGAAACAACCTGTCTTATTCCTATGCTTGTGGTTTTTTTAAGATTTATTTGATTCAAGAAAAAGTGTTGTGGTATTATTTCAGCACTCCTGTCAGCAAGATAAATTAAGTGTTGCTGATGTGTAGTGAAACAATGATTCCCTGAAAAAAACAGAACCTTTTTCTACCCTTTATAAATGCTACCTTTAAAAGTTAGAGTATAATTTATTCATAGAATTGAACCTTTACCTTTCCTTAATCAAGGAAGGATAACAGATTGAAATGAGATGATTTATACATGAAATAGCCAAAATGCTTTCTAAAAATTAGAAAGCTGCAGAATTTTAGGTCAGGAAGAAACATCAAAAGATCATTCATTCCATAATGATATCCTGCTATGGGATCAGCCATGACTAAACCTTTTCTAACAGTTTTCTCTATTCTGTCTCATTTAATCAGTACTCTTGCATCATCTTGTGCATTTCTTTATTCATTTTCTCGCATGTTTTCATTTTTTTGGGGGGGGGGCGGGGAGGAATTTTTTGGTGGGTGTAGGGTTCTGCTTGGGTTTTTTTCTTCTTTTTTGTTCAGTTTTGGGATTATTGTTTGATGTTTTTTTGCTTCCTTTGGGTGTTCTGTTGGGGTTTTTTTGTTCCTTTGTGATTTTATTTTTCTTTTTTTTTTTTCGTTTGTTTTGTCTAAGACAATTTTCCATAAGCCAGAATTACTTGGATATTAAGTACTGAAAGTACATTATCAAGTTGGGAATGTTTGACAGGATTAAGTATAACCATTGCAAACTAAAATGAAATCATATCTGGAACTAATCAGATTGAAACTTTTATCTATCTTAGCATGATTTTCCAGTGTATAGTTAATATTAGGATATCAGAAAATGTGTGTGGTATCATTCATGCTGGACATTCCAGTGCCCACTTGATTGTTTTTCTGGAGCCCCCAAGCCAATGCATCTTTTGCACGCATCTCTTCCATGCAGAGGCTCCTTGGAGAACTCCTGTATAAGAGTGTCAGAAAAAAAGTTATTTTAGTACTTAGTTATTAGAAAGTACTTTTGATAATCTAGTCCAGATACCTCATCAGTTAAGGTTTTGAAATATCACTTCCCTCCTGCTTTTTCATGAGTCATGGGAGCAGAGTTGTGAAAAAAATTTGTTCCTCTACCATAAATAATTATATTTTTACAGTCAAAATTGTTATTAATATTGTAGAAGATTGTCCAGCACTGGTATTTTTCATGACCAGACTAGTCTGAAAAATATCTTGCATTGCTTACCAAATACATACTGGAAAATTCCAGACATTGAAGGTTAGCTGAAAAATTTTTTATTAGATGCATTTATATACAGTAAGATGTGCTTGCTGTTGGTCAGGAGTAAGTGGGAAAAATTCATATTCACTAGAAAGAAATTTGCTGATTTAATATCAGGTAGTATTTTGTTCCTATTTCACAGGCCTTCAATTTTCCCTGGAACAAGTTTTAAGATCAAATGGAACTTGAAGAGTAATTATTTACATGAGGAGGAAAAAAATTTAAACACTCACAAAACAAAGCACGAGATGTGTGCAGTGTAAGAAGTAAAAATTACATAGACAGAGGTAAAGTAACAACATTACTGCTGTAAGCTATAAATGGAATTAATCAGAAACTAGGTGTACTAATCCCAAGTGTGGGCTGTGAAACCACTTTCTGGATTTTTGTCATTAATTAAATTATGCTTTCACAAGGCTTCACTTGTCCTTGAGCATTTTCAGAATTTCACAGCAACTATTCCCCTCACATGCTAATTTGAATAACAGCATGATACTGAAAGCACCACTTCCAGTGAGGAAATAAATGGCAGGCAAACTCATGCATTACTGAACCTGTCCTTGGTGTCTTTCTGCAAAGCTGTTATCACAGCCATATCATGTGCTTTAAGATTACTGCTGGAAGCTTTCTTCTTTATATTAGAAATTTGTATAGGATTGTGGAAAATGTCTTAATTCCCCATTCCAAAGAAAATACAAATGTGAGTGAAGTATTCTAAAATATGTGTATTTCTAAGCTTTCTTTCTCAACTTCACTGAGATTGTATGTATAAATACATGTACACCTGTCTTTGCAGAACTAAATGTGAATATTTTGGTGGGAAGGGGCAGGTTTTGTTTTTAAATATATTTTTGAAAATGTATATTTTGCCTGCCAATGGAGACTTTGGATATGTTTAGGAAAGGCAGAAACACAGATGGTGCTGAGACAGAGAGCTCCTTAACTTTGAATTACTTACTTTAATGAAAATTCCACATTGGTTACCCTAATTCTAACACAAACAGGTTTAGTTTTGGACATTTCTATTAGAAAATATACATATGTTTCTATAACTCTCTATTCACTGCAGAGTTTTGCACCCAGTCATACTTCCAAAATTCTCCATATCCTTCAGCAAAGAATTTAAATGACAAAATCTTATGTTTAAATTTTCATATGTCCTTGACATGACAGTTTATCAGTGCATTCAGTATGAATATTGCTGGAAGTGGGATTGTAGGAGCTGCAGTGCACATGGAGTATGCGAACAGGAGTGTTACAGGCTAAGATGAGTACAAGAATAGAGCATAAAGAGGGAAAGTGAAGAAGAACTTTTTGAAAGATAGAGGGATGTAAGATAGCCCGAAGAGAAGAGCTTGATCAGATAAGGATGTGATATCCTGGGCTGAGGAGTCAGATTTCTCTCTTCAGAGTGAAGGTTCAATACAACAATCTACCTCCAGTTTATGAAATTAAGAAATAAAATAATAATTCCACTCTGAAAAATCTGAAGTGTTCAGAAAGCTTCTCCCTTTGATCTCCTGTACCATTGATTACTTTGCAGCTTGCCTGAGAGCTCACTGCTCCTGCCCTGACCTTACACAGACAGCTGAGCCTGAGTAAGCAATTAATGAAAGCAACAATTAATAAAATAATAATAATTTAATATTTTGAGAACAGTCTTACTCTGTCATTCATGACCTGATGTGGATTAAAACTTTGGAGACTTGTACTACGTATTGCCTAAGTAGTATTTTGGCTATGTGATGTCTGCAGATGTTATTGGAAGCTGAAGGAGCATCACTGATTGGTTCAGAATAGGATACATTATCTCCTTTTTTTTTTTTATTTTTATGCAATTTGAATCTAAACCTAGGTCTAAAGACAACTCTTTTCCTGTATATATGCCAAAAAGGACCTTTGTAATTCAGACCACAGGATGTTTGTATGCATAAGCTCTTAGTACAATTTTTTTTAAGTTCAACCATTTGATTATTATATAAAAATAAACATATTTAAAATACAGTCATTTTACAATTTTTTATCTGATTTTAGGCATTGTACAAAAAGTCAGGCATTAAGTAATGAAAGAAAATGTAGTTTTGAAGCCATTCTCCTACACATAGAAAACATTTGTAATATTTTTATTATAATTTCCTTTGGAATTAGTTGTGAACCAGATAGATAAAAAAGTTGATCTAAAGTAAAACTACTTCAGCTCTAGTGTTACTAATCTCTAAAGGAAAATGTGGATTTTTTTTCTTCGCTTCTAGTTAGTTCAAGTAAGGAATTTATTCTTCTTTGGAAAGACAAAATATGCCTCATTGGCATTTACAGAGGAACTGTTTTGATACAATCTTTCTTGTTTTGCTGCTACTGTCAGCAGTGTTGTGATGTTGACTATTATTCTGTAGTTTGCTCCTCTTGTGCACATGCAAAATTCTCCAAGATGTGAATTTCTATTTTATTTATATTAACAAAAGAGGTGGGAGGCAGGAAGTGTTCCTGGTTTTACCCAGAGTTTTCATGAGCATGCTTTCAGAGAATGTGATATTTACTACATTTCCAACATTTGTCCGTGTTTTCTTTTGCTCCAAGAGCACAGTATTATTGGGGTCAGAAGGAACATATTTCTATTTGATTATGTGATTTTAAAATTACCTTTTGAGGGGGAAATAAAAAAGTTTTTCTCTTGTCAAAATAAGATTTTTATTTTTGCTACCTAACCAGTAATCATCTTTGTTGCCCTGAATTCTTCTGTTAGGACTATATAGCACCACTGAACATAGCAACCTGCTAGATTATTCCTTACATGGAATAAATAGGATTTTATCAATATGAGTAATATTTACTCACTTTAGGATGACTAAGTGAAAACTTGTATTCAGTGGGTATTTGAAATATCAAGCAATATGCTTTTATTATTTTCATTTTTTCCTCAGAAGAAATAAATATTTTTGAACTTCACAGTGTTAGGTTACGAAAAAAAAGACAGATCAGAATCATACCCCTGGATAGTCTGCTGGGACATATGGGCACTTCCTCCTGAGGTGCTTAAATGTAAAGAAAACAGTCTGTTATGGAAAATGTGTTAATGGATAAACTATACATCCAAAGATGACTATATGTGCTCTGTATTGATGCTGTCTTGTACTGCTGGTATTACTACACAAGAATGTTAGTAACACATCCATTAGTGGTCATTTTAATGGCCTTCCAGAATGAAACTATTTTTATCTTGCTTTCCCTGTCATTTTACACATATTGTTTTAAAGACTCATTTGTATCTACCTCTTTCATGAAAACCAATAGCTTTAGAGATTATAATCCTATTTTGCCTGACCATTTTTTGAGAAGGGAGAAGGTGTCAGAGCATCTCTGAAAAGAAAACTCATCGAAATGTTCATGATAAATTCCATCTATATTGATGCATCAGCATACCTATAAGAAACATTAAGGAGAGGAATATATTGCCTTGAAGTGTGGATAGTATGCTTCTGGCTTTTAATATAAGTTGAACATTGGTCCTCGAGAAAGATCAAATTTTAGAAGATTTTTTTTCATCCCTTGCTTTAGTAAGTAATAGCAGTGAAGGAAATCTAATGTCTGAGATTCTTTACAAGTACAGAAAGAGAATATTGTTGCTACCTATTGGAATTAGATTATAGTGAACATAGCATAGCTCTTTCTTAATCAGAAAAATATTTTTGTGTTAAAAGTAACATGCAGATTACTGTTCGTTTTAGTGAATCAATGAGCCTCTAACATGCTTTGTTGAAATGCTTTCTGTTAAACACTGTCAAAGTATAACTGGAAGAAAGTAGTTCTCAACTAGGTTTTTCTTGTGTTAAATTCAAGATAATGCCATGGTCCTATATATCTGTCCTACACAAAAATGAAATTAAGTTTGAGCATTGAACCATATGTGACATTACAATGAACAGCAAAGAACATAAATATTTTTCAGTGAGAAAAGTAGAACTTTGAGAAGAAGGTATTATTTCATTATAAAATATAAATTTATCTAAATCTATGTATGATAAATTCTTTTGCACACTTTCCATGGTTTTTTGCACTTGGGAGAATTCCAATGTAAATGTTATTGCCTTTACTAGAGCAATACTAGAATACCAAACGTTACACAATTTTACATCACAATGTCATTTGCAGATACTTCTTGTGCATTCCATTATAGAAAAATATAATACAGTTGCTTTTAAAAACATATATTTAATGGATTAAACACAGGAACAATTAAGTATCTTTCAAATTTAGTGGTGACTTTCTAGAAATGTGCATGGCTTGGTCTCTTTGGTTGCTATTTCAAAAGTCTGCCATATTTTCTTAATCTCATTGTTAGACTATGTTACTTAGAGCCGCAATGAAGAATGACAGTTGTCCATGAAAAGATGGAAATTGTCCATATTGCGCTGAAAAAATATCATACACCACTTGCAAGTATATTGTCAGGTGCAAAATGCAGCAAAACATTACGCATTACACCAGGACTCTATACCAGTGCTGTTTCAAAACACCAGTCAGTCAATAATTATGGTATAAAACAGTTGTACAAACGTTTTCAGAACTTGTGTTTTACTTGCCTGGAAGCTGTACTGAAGTAAATGTGAAAAATGAGGGGTTTGTTATGTCTTAAAATCAAAAACTTGCATTAGTGACAGTTCAGATTTTTATAGACTGAAGTGGGTCATGGTAAATCTAGAAAGACAGAAGAACACTTTGAACAAACTGTGAGGGTAAGTAAGAATTACCTGATTAAAAAACCTTGAGCTCAGAAATTGTGTTTATTCTTAGGAATGCTTGTGTGAAGTGGGGAAATACACAGAAAAGATTCTTAAATTTCCCCAGTTTACATTCATACGGGATCCAGAAAGTTTTTGTAACAGCCCATGAAAAGCATGACACAGTTAAGGAAGTTTGTTTACATTCCCATTCGTTGGCATTGATATGATTCTCTTTTTTTTATTCCTACTTGTGAAAGTATAGTCATCTTTGTAACAGTCAGGATCACTTTGTCACTTTGTTATTGCAGTCATTACATGACATATCTGTGAAGAGGGTTGACGATAAGCTTCTGCTCTGAACATGAATCTTACGACTTACACAACAAAGATGTTCAAAGTATCAGAGCTGGCATTTTTCATTATCAATGGATTTTGAGGTACAAATTGTGGAAACATTCCCTCAACATTCTGTTGAGGAGCCTTTTTACTGTGTCTTGTACTTTTTGTTTCTAACAAAGAGGAAGGGTTGTACATTTGAGGAAAAAGAAAAATGTCTGTAATCAGAAAAAAAATTATACTCTGTTCTAAGAGAGATGCAGAAAAAGTGTGATCAGTTATGAGAGTTGTAATGGAAACTCTAAACAGAAGCAGTGTTTGTACAAATATGAATTTCATCCAACAAGAAGAAAAGCTGTAAGCCACAGGAAAGAGATGAAATCACAATCCAGATGTAAAACCACAACAATTATTTTAAGGGTTCAATACTGCATAAGCAGTGAATCACTACCCCAATAAATTAATATCCTGATATTCAGTGTTATGATATTGCTTCCTGCTTCCTAATATTTCTGAAGTATATAAAAAAGAAAATTTAACAAATAAAATTATCTTAATAATGAAAATATGTATTTATTTTACCTGGAAAATGCATTAATATACTTTGATAGGGAGTTCACAAAACTATGGAGATTATATCCTTTTTAAGCAATAATATATTCAGTCCTTGATGGTACATGGTAGTGCATTCTTTTCAGTTTCTTCAGAATGAAACAACTTTTTCACCTGAAATAGAAGCCGTTGGACAGTAGCTAACCTGTCTGCTTTACACAGTCTTAAAAATTTCTCAGCAAATTAGCTTCAAAGACATCAAACTCAAAAATGTGTGAAAGTTTTTTGGAAGGATGGGATAAAAGGAAGCTGGTAAATTAATTATCTCTCCTTGATCTTTTCCACATATTTTTTTTTCCCTAATCAAACTCTGTAATTGAGTAAGTAATCAGCTCCCTGGCAAAAATTTCCTCTAGCTGATTTTACATGGCTCACAAATACTACATCAGAAAATCCCACACGTATTATTTCTCTTCACAATATTTCTTAGGAAGAGCAAAGTAAAAAGAAGTAATTTAGAATATCACATGAGTACACAGCAGAGTGGTTTTCCCAGAGCTTAAAAATTAATGTGCTGTCCTCAGATCATTCTTAGAGTAAACAGTGTTAGCTGTAGCACTGTCAAACAAACAAGCAAACAAATAAATGGTACTTTCAAAAAGAGTTTGAGTACTATCACACTTACAGCTGTGTGCTGCAGTGAGCTATTTCTTTCACTCTCAATATCAGGAGAAGCTTTATTCATGGAGAGGACACAGTGCAAAATTCATTGATTGGGCTTTTAGAGAGCTAATAGCTTTTTCACATATTGAAAAATCCTAAATAATCCGCAGGATGGCATTCCTGTTCAGTAAAAGATATACAGTAATTTCACGAATACAAGCCGCACCAATTTGACCAAAATTTTGGTGGAAACCCGGAAGTGCGGCCAATATTCCGGGGCGGCTAATACATTAACAAAATTCTAAAAGCTACCAACACGGAAGTGAGAGCCCGCGGCAGCCCCAAGCCAAGCTGGAGCCCGGCCGGCCCCAGCAGAGGTGGGAAAGCCTGGCAGAGGCGGGGCCAGCAGTGTGGGGGGCGGGCGGCAGAGCCTGAGCCAGCAGGGCGGGGAAGGGGGGCGGCAGAGCCCGGGCCAGCAGGGCGGGGGAGCCTGGGAGAACTGGGGCTAGCAGTGCAGGGGAGCATGGCAGAAGCAGGAAGGCCGACGGGTGGGGCTGCCTGGCAGCGGGGGAAGCCCAGCAGAATCGGGGCCAGCAGCGTGGGGGAGCCCGGCGGTGCAGGGGCCTGCAGTGCCGGCCAGGGCGAGGAAACGCGGCGGCGGTGCAGACGGGAGGGGGCGGCCGGCGAGCCTGGCAGCGGCGGCAGCCCTGCCGGCGGGGCGAGCGAACGCGGCGTGGGGCGGGCGAACGCGGCGCGGGGCGGGCGGCGAGCCCGGCGGCGGCGGCGGCAGCCCCGCCAGCCGGGTGAGCGAACGCGGCAGCGGGGCGGTGCGGACGGGAGAGGGGGGCCAGCGAGCCCGGCGGCGGCGGCAGCCCTGCCGGCAGGGCGAGCGAACGCGGCGCGGGGCGGTGCTGACGGGAGAAGGGGGACCAGCGAGCCCGACGGCGGCGGCAGCACCACCCGGCCAGCCCCGCCGAGCCATGACGCTGAGCTGGGCCACCCGACCCCGTCGGCAACCATGAGCGGGCCGAGCCTGCCTGGCCCCGCCCCAAGCCAGTAAACCCCGCTATGCCGCGATCCTGTTAGTAATTGGCCAATTTGTGAAAGCTGTGCACGGATTCTCGCGACGAACGAAAGTGCGGCTAATAATCGGGGTGCGGCTTATCTATTGACAAAGACAGCAACATTGTCGAGGCACCGGGGGTGCGGCTTATAATCCGTGTGGCTTGTATTCGTGAAACTACTGTACATCTTTTCTTTTTGGAAAACCCTATTACAAGGGATGCTTTCCCTTTTTGCCTTCTCTACTGGAAATGGAAAGAAAAATAAGAGTTTGATTTTCTCTTTGCATACTTTAAAAGAAAGAAAAAAAAAAAAAGTGCAATGAGAGTAGTTTGACCAAACAAGCCCCAGAAATGAAGGTCAAAAGCACCTGTAGAAACAGTGTATGGAAACACAGTTTTTATACATGCTTTTACTCCATCATTGTCAGAAATGTGCAATGTTTTTCAGTGAAGAATAGCTTTTCACTACATCAGTGATTTTCCAAGCCCTGAACTCTTGCATCTCTTGGGTCTTTTCAGAGTACATATGCACTTCCCATTTTTCTGACCTTGACCTTTTCAATGTCTTAAGCAAACATCCTTTCATATGAAAGCAGGCTTGCTTGAGCAGGTAATGCAAGTTATGACACTGGTACCTAGGACCGCTTTTGGCAACTTTGAGGTGTAATGCATCTGTGACTGTGTAGCTGAATGCTGAGGCTTTTACATACAAAGCAGAGTTTCAGTGGTCTAAGTGAGAGCTTTGAAGGACCTTTGCAGAGTAGTTCCATGAGCTGAAAAGCTTTTATTTTCTCATTCCTGCTTGTGTCCATTTATAGGAATGGTGAGATTTTTAGAAGTGCTTTATGCTACCACCTTACTATGATTTATTAACACGACCACAAGCAAAACATTCTTCTTACAATGGTGACAATGTGTGATCAGGGATATTTGAGTGGCAAGGAATCATCAAGGTTCTTGGATTCAAATTTATGGTCCTCCTGAATGGATCTAGGAATGTAGATTATCACCATGATTACAGATTTATTCATTGTAAAGTGAGATTTAGTGACAGTGATTGTGAAGAGGTGCTGGAAACTGAAGACCAAATAGGATTTTTTTTTTTCTTTTTTCTTAGTAATTTGTTTCTGTTCAAGTCTGTGAAACTCCTAAGAACCTCTAAAACCCATATACTATGTAAATCCTACTGGGGAAAAAAGAATAGTTTCTATACCCATCACAGCATTTCCTCAAGTAAAAGATGTCTGAAATGAAAGCTTACTGCTGTGAAGAGAGTTCAGATGAAAACTTTACCAGAGTGTAATTAGTTTTCTTCCATATGGAAGATGCATAGTATGGACACATAGTACACTGAAAGAACAATTTGGGATTCTATTTTTTTTAAAAATAGATACTGTTCTTTGAAAACAAAATGACAGTGTTGTATATAAAAAATTATTTTGTTGTTTTAGAATTACTTTTTTCTTTTGGTTTTTCCTCTTTCTTTTTCATTCTCTGGAGTCCTTTTGTATAGACAGAAAATAGAAGCTAATGTTGACTGCTTGTGGCTGCTTTAGTATGCCTGATGTTGTTTCAGATGTGATTGCTTATGCACCTGCATACTTCTGCCATTACAGTCTTCCTAATGGCTGCAGCAAAGGAGCGGACTTCAGAGAAGCCACTTGCAAGAACAGATGTTTGTGTGCTGTAGTGTTATATTGTGAAGTTAATACTGTTTCAGTTGTGTTTTTCCTGGATGATTGCAATCCAATTATTTTTCTTCTATCTCAGAAAACTCATTCAGCAGATGGGGGAAATTGCAGTTTTCTATTTTCCTCCTCTGTTTGACAAGGGTGTGGAATAACTTCTTGTCAATTTGTGGACACTGCCATGGATAGTACGGTTATCTCCTGGGCTAATGATTCCCTCTGAAAATTCCATCAAAATGTGTGACATTGCCCAGAGCAGTGTCTTTCATTAAAATATATATTATAGTTCAGACCAAGGGAAGCAAGTCAGCAACAAATCTGATGATGTTTTTACTGCATAGACACAATGAACATTTCAGTGGTATCAGCTAGACTCTGCTTTTGCAGTGTGCACTATCGAGAAAAATTTTAAATGCAGTTTTTACTACTAGTAAGCTACTGTAACATTTCTTTTAAATTAAATGTTTTGTCCACATAAAAATCAAAGGAAGTCAGTATGATTACTGTTCTTAATAGAGGGAAGATTAAAATACTTTTTACTCAGTGTTTTAGTGTTCTGTCATTAATTCTTTATATATCCCTCTACATTTAGATGTTTTAGTGAGGCAATAAACTGTTCTGTGTAACAAAAGCAAAGTAACAATACATTCCTCTATGTTCTGCCTCTATGTTTAATACCTCATGTTTTTTGGGCATAATTTTGTCACTTCTCTGGACTGAACACTCATTGGTAGACTTTACTGCAATAGTGCTATACTGGGTCCCTCTTTGTCAACTTAAACATATTGACAGTGACAACAGAATTAAGGAGAGATTCAGCTTCTTTCCGTGGAACAATTTGATACTCTCTGAACAGAACACAGTATTTATTCAAGATATAATTGTAGTGTCACTACCGTAAATCAGGTTTTGCTTTTAGAATCCCCTGCAAATTTTTTTGTTTATTTTTTGGGGTTTTTTTGGGTTTTTTAGGGGGGTTTTGGGTGGTTTTTTTGGGTTTTTTTGTTAATTTTCAACAATAAATTTTAAGTATATGCATTTACTTTAAAATACTTTAAGTGTATATCTACATAATCACTTCTGCTCTTATCAAATTCATTACTGCAACCTAATCATCTTAATTTTTTCAAATCAGGCTTGGATTTGAATTTAGTTAATAGAAGGCAATATCTTCATATTTTTTTTTTAACAAGATATATCCAAATTCAAGAATTTATTGGTAGTTAAATTAAAAATACTGCAAAAATCATAAGCAGTCCCCTTAAAATGCCACCCACATAATATTCCAAGAATGCAGATTTTTCAACTAAAGCAAGCAGAAAGAAGCAGTCACGCAGTTAAATCACTAATAGGCAACTCTTCTACTTTACAATTGCCCCTCTTATCCAGGCTTTTTTCTCTTCTGGTCATGCATGGTTTCCTGGTTGCAATTTGTTTTCCTGAGGCAAGTGCAGGGGAGCGTTGTGATCACTGAGTTAACATACTGCATTCCCAGTCCAATTAGGATGTTGGCTTTCTTCTCAATTTTCTGATTGGTTTTGTAGTACCTGTAGGTGTGTTTTTTTCCCATTGGGCCTCTTTCCTATTGTCCAGTAGTTTCTGCCCATTTGTGGTCAGGTGCTTGACAAGTAGGTATGTTTAAGTATTTGGATGTGTGAAGTGGCTAAGCATCAGATAAAAGAATGCGAATGTATGAGGATGATTGGTAGAGAGTAAGGCCAGTAACTAAGCAGCAGCCACCTGATATTTGTGGTTGTGATTAGGCTTTAGCCACTTGATTGTTTTTCAGTTACAAACAGTAACAACTCTGTACTAGGTAGGCAATTAGTCTCCAATCTGTGAATTCATTTTACAGCAGTTAATGTTTAGTGCATCAAAAAAAGGATTTAAAGATTCATAGTGTCAAAATTAATATAAGAATATAAGGAAAACTCGTTAACTGAAATATTTGCAAGAATCTGCAAATCATGCCTTTGATTAATGTAGCCTTTCTGCAGTTTCTGCAGGAATTCTAAAAGAAAATGAGCTTTTAAATGGACTGATGGAAGAAAAATGTTGAAGTCTTAGCAAAACAGGCACACATTGGTACCTGTTCTGCAAAATGAGTCTTACACTGCTGATATAAGCTAGTTAAAGATTAAGGAACCATCATAAATCTTCCTGGATACAACTTGTTATTAAATATGCCAAGAATTGTAGGCCACTGGGTTGACAAAGGGGAAATTCCAGACATGCCCATTCGCTATTGTTTTCAGCCTGTACTTTCCCTAAAAAAAAAAAAAAAAAAATCAGAGAAATAAAGACAGGAATAATGACCAAAGGAGATGAAAACTGAATACTTTCTGGCAGCTGGTGGTTGTGGACAGATTCAGAATATTAAACAGATATAGTCTTGCTGGAAGCATAACCAAACCAGCCGTAATATTTGCAGTAGCCAGCCCATCACCTAGAATAGAGTCCACATTTCCACAGCGAATTCAGAAGCCTGCAGCTGACTGCAGTTTGGAGAATTGAAGACATTGCTATCAGAGATCAGCAGAGTGAGGAAGCTCCCTGGGACTGGGAGACTGGAGAATCCCCCAGGTGGGTCATGACTAGGCCACACCCTTTCTAGGGATCTGGACTGAGAGAACCTCCTCAGGACACATGAGTTAGGTCTGAACAAAACATGGGGTGTCTTGCATTTGCATTGCTTAGTGACATTCTCCTCTGCGCCAAATTAATCTAAAAGAGAAATAGCTGTAGCAGTCCCAAGCAGAGAGAAAGGCCACTATTGTCCTGCTGGATTTTGCTCCCTCAATGTCTTTTAGAAACTATTATAGGCAGCTCTGAAGAAATACACTCTTCCAAGCCTTGTATTTATAAACTAAGAGGTGAATCACATCTATTCTAATTGGAAATGCTTTTGTGGAGTAAATCTCTTGTTGTGGAGATGATTTCATAGTACAGAGAGAAAAGAGAGAAGTGCACCATGTTCAGGGACACAAATCTCTTGTTAAGCTAGTAAAGATTGTCTTAAGTAGGGATTCCCAGGGGCTCTCTCAGCACAACACATATTGCAAAGAAGTATTGAGAGAAGTCTTGATATTTTTCTACTTGGACCAATTTATACTAAGATGGAAGAATTAAAGAAGACAAACAGTTCTTTAATCTTTACTTTGCAGAAAAACTAAAATATAAACAACTGACAAAGTAAATTCCATTTTGCTATGCAAAATCCTCCTCTGTGAGTTTAAAATTCAGCGTTAGCAGTTAAAAACCATAAATCAAAGTGTTTTATTTCAAACAATTGAAGACATATCTGGAAGTAAGGAAGCAGGAACTTCTTTTAGCTTTTACTTCTTTTCAGTTACTGCCTTACAACTGCAGTTTAAAAGATCCAGTTGTAAATGGAAGGCTTTCAGTGATTATTAATATGCAGATAGTTTGCCTGTGATGATATTCTTGCCTGTATTTTTGAGTTGAAGCTTACTGGCTAACACAGTGTTTAGCAGGAATAACATATACAGTAGTTTCACGAATACAAGCCGCACGGATTATAAGCCGCACCCCCGGTGCCTCGACAATGTTGCTGTCTTTGTCAATAGATAAGCCGCACCCCGAATATTAGCCGCACTTTCATTCGTCGCGAGAATCCGTGCACAGCTTTCACAAATTGGCCAATTAGTAACAGGATCGCGGCATAACGGGGTTTACTGGCTCGGGGCGGGGCCAGGCAGGCTCGGCCCGCCCATGGTTGCCGACGGGGCCGGGTGGCCCAGCTCAGCGCCACGGCTCGGCGGGGCCGGCCGGGTGGTGCTGCCGCCGCCGCCAGGCTCGCTGGCCCCCCTCTCCCATCAGCACTGCCCCGCTGCCGCGTTCGCTTGCCCGGCCGGCGGGCTACCGCCGCCGCCACCGGGCTCGCCGCCCGCCCCGCGCCGCGTTTGCTAGCCCTGCCAACAGGGCTGCCGCCGCCGCCGCCGGGCTCGCCGCCCGCCCCCTCCCGTCTGCACCGCCGCCGCGTTTCCTCGCCCTGGCCGGCACTGCAGGCCCCCGCACCGCCGGGCTTCCCCACGCTGCTGGCCGCGATTCTGCTGGGCTTCCCCCGCTGCCAGGCAGCCCCACCCGCCGGCCTTCCTGCTTCTGCCATGCTCCCCTGCACTGCTAGCCCCAGTTCTCCCGGGCTCCCCTGCCCTGCTGGCCCGGGTTCTGCCGCCCCCCTTCCCCGCCCTGCTGGCTCAGGCTCTGCCGCCCGCCCCCCACACTGCTGGCCCCGCCTCTGCCAGGCTTTCCCACCTCTGCCGGGGCCGGCCGGGCTCCAGCTTGGCTTGGGGCTGCCGCGGGCTCTCACTTCCGTGTTGGCAGCTTTTAGAATTTTGTTAATGTATTAGCCGCCCCGGAATATTGGCTGCACTTCCGGGTTTCCACCAAAATTTTGGTCAAATTGGTGCGGCTTGTATTTGTGAAATTACTGTAATTTGTTGACCATACAATCAACTGTGTATCATTTGTATTTTTAAAATTTTCATGCTTTTACGTGAACAAACCCACTAAGTCAAATCTGTATTTTCTTCACTGATGACAAGTACAAAGAGTGATTTCTTCACAATAAGAAAAAAGTTGAAGTTACTAATTTTCCAAATGGTCTGTGCATTTCATGCCATCACAATGAATTAGTGAATGTGCCTTTCTGCAGTGTAGTATTGGAATGGCATGTCTATGTTGATATTTGATATTTTGGAGAATCTTACTTTTTATATTCTACATCAGTTCCTTATTCTGTTTATTTCTTTCCTAGAGATATTTTAATTGATTCATACGTTCATAATTCCTATTATAGATGCAGAGATTTTTGCTGGGATCTCTATTTGGTATACCTAAATATGCTTTTACATGTACATCTGTAGAGGTAAAAGGAGAGAAGTATGATGGAAAGCTTTCTGGTCTTTTTCAGTTTGGTTTAGTTTTGAGTTCATTATATCACCATTAACTCATCAAATTTGTCATTTTACTGTTAGCCTTTGCAAACACTAGCATTGAGGACTCATTTTATCCCAGAAGGATCCTACAATTCTAATTGTTTTTGAAAAAATAAAGTATCAGTAAATCTATGCTAGAATATCGGAATGCCCGCTACTCTCGTTATTATGAATAAATCACTTCAAATAACACTTTGCCTTTGTAGGAAGTTTGGATTCTTGGTGTTTCATATAGAGTGAATTATTCCTTTGTTAATAGAGTGCAGTGTTATTCTGAGGATAGGAAGCGATTACTTTTGCCAATGACTACTGTAAATAAAATGTGTAAGACTCTTCTGCTGCCCTGTAAAAGCATGCAGACCCTTTTGGTACTTCTTTCTTTCTTTGATTAAGTGGAAAAAAAAAAAGGGGGGTCCATAGTGGTGACCCAGTTTTGTTTCGGTTGTTCAGTCGGATCTTCATGTGACTCAGATAAGTGCATTGACTGAAGTTGTACTGAAATTTATATTAGTGGAAAAACTTCAATTTATTAAATTTCCCCCTTCCAAGCCCCCTACCTTACAAGATATAAATTATGTGCAACACCATAATTTCATTAATTTCATAGAAAAGGTGAAAAATTTCATCAAGCACCATATGCTTACTCCTTTTACAAATAACAAGGAAGATAGTTTTAAAGGCAAGACAATGACCCAGAAAAAAAAGATACACCTAGTGTGTGAGAAAATGTCATCATCTCTGTATCTTGTGTTTTAAGCAAAAAAAAAAAAAAAAAACAGAAAAATTTTCTACCATACAGGTCTGATTTCCTCTCTATCCAACCCTCTATAGGTTTTGAACTGAGAATGAAAACAAGAAAGTAACACCTTGCATCCTATGAATTAAAAATATCTTTCATTCTCTTTCTTCTTTGCTCAGATTCTGTATCAAAATTTAGCAATGACATACTGCAGATACTGAAAAATATTCAGACCGGTAGGATAAAAATTAATATATTCTTAAAATAAGAAAGCTTCCCTTCTGATTTCACATCACAGTGTAACTACACAGTACCTGAGGCTGTTCATTTCTGCCTTATGACTTTGTTCTTATTGTGCTCCTCAATAAATACATTATGTTCTCAAAGTTGTTTCAAAGAAAAAAGAAGCAAATCCACAAAACTTCTCAGTTTATATAAAAATCATCCTTTCTTATCAAAGAACACATATTCATTTCTATTTTAAACAGATAATTCTTTAAAGTCAGGTTAGGAACAGTGAGGCGGTGGGAAGCCATTTCATGTTATCATTTAACACACCAATCTACTTTCTGGGTTATCCTTCCTTCCCCCCACTCCCCCAATAAATTAAAACTTTTAAAGGAAGTGTATAATATATTTAATGGATGAGGTGTTATGAACAATGAAAATGCTGAAAGTCTCTGTTAAACTTCATCATTTAAGTATAAATAATTTAAATACAAACAAGTTAGATAACTTTCTAGCTAAAATTAAACAAAAAAAAAATCAAAGAAAATGCCAATGTTTTGTTGTGGGATAGAGTAATTCTGGACAGATCTCTGCCACTGGTGCAGTGCAGTTTCCTTTCACAGTAAATGATGTTGTTCTTGGGGCTGCAGAGGAAAATGTAGGTGGGACCAAATTGCCATCATTGCAGTGGACAATCCTCAGTGGGAATGCATCCAGTTTAGTGGTTAGGACAGGGTTTCAAGCAATGAGGGCTGTAAAATAACTACT
The DNA here is from genome assembly GCF_009819885.2 of Catharus ustulatus. Taxonomy (NCBI): domain Eukaryota; kingdom Metazoa; phylum Chordata; class Aves; order Passeriformes; family Turdidae; genus Catharus; species Catharus ustulatus. The sequence goes on from NC_046221.1 coordinate 81,273,252, forward strand.
AGAAGGACTAAAACCAAAACCAAACCAAACAAAACAAAACCCATCATAGGTATAAGAATATTCTAGACTTAGGGGGGTTTTCTAGAACGGATGCATAACCCAAGAAATCACAGTTTAAAAAATTAACTATGCTGACCAGAAAATTACCCTGAACAAAATGACTGGGTTGCCAGAAAATGCATACAAGGAATTATGGCAAGAACTGGGAAGGGTGAGAATGAAACAGAAGGGTGCTGACAGTAATATTATAGTTTTTCTATCTTATGTGCAATGACCTTTAAGGTAATTTAAATTATTTTATGTGTTTTCATTCTACAGCTTCATTCCAATTCCGACAAAGGTGATGGATCAGTCAAATACATTCTTACTGGAGAAGGGGCGGGGACTATATTTATTATTGATGACACAACTGGTGACATCCATTCAACCAAAAGCCTAGATAGAGAACAGAAGACACACTATGTGCTTCATGCCCAAGCTATTGATCGACGGACAAACAAGCCACTCGAACCCGAATCTGAGTTCATTATCAAAGTGCAGGATATCAACGACAATGCGCCAAAATTTACAGATGGACCATACATTGTCACTGTGCCAGAGATGTCTGAAATGGGTAAGGAAAACAAATTGTGCTATTCAAGAATCTTTCAATAAGTGCAAATGCCACATACTGTTTGTCAAAATTATCATCAAATCATTGAGTATATGTTAAATACATTGGAGTTGAGAAGAGATGAGAAGAAGACATGAAATACAACCCGTATGTAACCTGTGACATTCATAGACACACATATGTGCTGGTTGTAAGAGAAGAGTCACACTTAATCTGCAATACTTTAACGTATTTTGGCAAATTGTAGTTTCCATTCTAGAAACAAGATGTATTCATATATCCTCATTTAACTGCACACTTTATGACATTCTCTTATGTCTACATAAGCAGTCTATACAATTCACAGATTTAAAGACAAAGGAACAGTAGTTTTCCAAATTATTTTAGACATATTTATCAAGTTTCTTATAAAGTGAACTGAAGTTCCAAAAAGTACCTATCTTTGGTTTTCTCCACTACATAGTTCAGGTATTCTCATTCTTTGAGGTACTGCATTATGCTCTCAGTTTTCTTTATTTAATACTTCTCTGGTATTGAAATTAGTTTACAACTTTCTTCTAATAGAAGAATTGCCAACAGAATTTTTTACAAGGACAAAAGTGCAGTATTTCTGTGAGTAACATCATAAATCGAGGACAATGCAAACAATACATGTTTGCGTGAATTACTGCAGTGAGTGCATAGAGCTTCCAGTAAGAATATTGTGATTCTGCACAAAACATCTTCAGCTGTCTTTGATAATTCACTATGGCACAAAGCTTTACTGTTAGAGTAGCAGTTCATTTCAGTATCCTCTAAGCTTTTATCTCAGTTATCTCCCATTACACCGCAGGCTGTCTTAATGAGTAATTAATTTCCTTTACATTTCCAAAAATGCATAACTCCATCTTTCTCTTTCTTTGGTTTTCCTTGTCTTTAATGGAAACCATTTTAATTTATTATTTCCTTCATCTTTAGAGGCATTTTATTTTCTGCATAGGAGGAAAGATAATGGAAAGAGATCAATATTACCTTCAAAATCAAAAGTAGCTAATGCGATAATTTTTATTTGTATTATACTACTAACTTTTTTGTGGGCTTTTTTTTTTTTTTCATCTTCTCAATATTGAGTATTCTCTACGTAAATGTTAGTCATAAATCTGCACTAATCAGAATCTGGTATTACTATTCAACTACATTATACATGTTACTGTTTTCCAAATAATGATTTGAATAATCTGGAATGGTATTTTGTGTTGTAAAACAGAGTGGATGAATTTTCATATCCTATAATACAGGCATTATGTTGTAGGTATATATTATGTTTTCACTGCAAATTTATTATCTCTATTTTTTTTTCTCCTATTGATTTGTTTGTATTTGTTGCATTCTGAAAGCATTTTTATTGTCTGCAATTTCAGGAAGATTAATTCTGTTACTAGTTCTACAGGATACATTCTTTGTGTCAAATGATAGAGATACCTCTGTTACTGTTATTAGTTCTACAATTAGCACAGTTTTTTGACATTTAGCTGTGAAGTCTATATGTAACTGAACATGTCGATGTTATTCTGTGAATTTCTGAGGAGGCCACACTCTGAATATTTCTTCTGATATTTACATTATCATTTAAAGATCTTTCTTTAAAGTTACTGGTGCTCTGCAACAATTCGCATTCTAAGTGGCATTATTTTTGCTTTTCGTTATTTTGCATAGTTTCAGCAGCAGGTTCTTGTTTGTCTCCTCAAGATTCTACTGGTATTTTCCCCACAACTAGAATTTAATCTAGTTATAAAAGCTATAGGATCTTTATGGCTTTTCTTTTCTCAAGTCACTGACAAGTAAGTACAGGAAAGTTTTGTTAATATTTTTTGGCAAATATTAGATCACAGTTTTTACTGTGACACAAAATAAACATACTGTTTATGCTTTATGTACTATTCTGGGAGAGATGAAAGAAAATGCCTATTCCTTGCCTTCAATGTAACTTGAAGGCAGGCATTATCCAAACTTTAGCTCAAGAGCCATGATTTATAGCTGAAATTACTTCTTCTGTAGTATGAAAAACTCAGTAACATTGAGATCTTTGTGGTCTGTTTTAAGGTTTATGAAAATCATCTTTATGGAAATTAAAAGAAAATAAGAACATTTTTCAATCAGCAAAAGACTACCATATGTGTTAATTGCCAGCTGTGAAATGAGTGAAACACTCCATGTTAAATTTTTTGTGCTGAGGTCATTTAGAGGTGAGACTGGAGCATCTCTTCATGTCCCCTTCCAACCCTAGCCATTTTGTGATTCTCTGATAAGAAGAGTATTCCGAATAAATTCTATTTAAGAAATTAATAGGCACAGTAGACATTTCTGAGCTTCTTTTGAGAGTATTTCAATGTGATGTAGTCATAATTTCAGATAACCCGAAAGACAATGTTGTTCATAACTATATTTTTTATTAGAAGTTCCTATTTTACTTCATGTGTTGGGAAACTAAATCACATTTTGTTGAATTGTTAGTGTTTTCAGACAGTACTAAGAATTACTTTAGTTAGGCAGATTATCTCTGTGTTTATTAAATTTCACTGTTTTATAATTTCTTTTAAGTTTTTTTGTTCAATTTTTTTATATTTGAGATTTAGTAGAACAGACAACTATGGAAAGTCATGCATAAAAATTTGCATTCTCAACAGACATATTTTATGGAACTGCCTCATTAAACATTAAAAATTTGTCATCAGAGAGACAAATTGTAATATTCCCTTTCAGTTATTCTTTGAGATTCTTTGAGATCTAACTTCACAATTTTTTTCTTGCAAACTATAAAAAAAAGGAGATACTTTTAAATAAAAATACATTTTAGCTCCCCAGTTGAATAATCTTTTTTTTATTTGTATCAGAAAAAAAAACAAAGCTTACAAAGTGGTGTTCAGAGCATACAGACATGTTTTACAGCTCTTTATAAAGCATTAACTAAGAAAAGAGAATGCCCAAAATGCAATCTCAGAAATGTAGTGGCAAAACATATGAAATGGTAGTTGTACTCTGAATAAGCAGATACTCCAACTGGGGAAAAAAAAGTTGTTTTTATTGCCTAGCTGGAGTGACAAAATTCTTTCATAGCAAAACTCAGTTTTTTTCTTGACAGTAACTTTCACAGTAAGCTAGTAAAGAAAGAATGGAGGGTATGGGTCTGATGTTCATATCTCTCCTGCAGTATCTGGAAAAATTACCTGATCTGATTACTTTTTTTTTTTTTTTTTTTTTTGAGTTCTTAACATTTAAAAGAACAAGAGAGCAGTACTGTGTAATTCTCCATCTAAATCCTTCATTACACCTAGCTTAACAGTAAAAAATTATTCTTCATCTAAATGGTGCAAAAGTATCCCGAGTTGTGGTTTGCCTGTCATGCAGACCAGCCTGAATGTTGCTAGCTTTGTAAGGAGTAGTTGGAAGGTAAAAGTATCCTCTTTGCCTTTTTTCTTCACAAGGCATTCTAACCTGCAACTTTCACGAGCTACCTTTCCTTGGTGCTCAGCAAATCAGGCAAGAGTTGGGCAAAAGGCTGGTATGGGGATATCTTATGAAATGCTGAGCATGTTTGTGTGAGATAGTGAAGAAGCTAAGCTTCTGAAATACTACTTTCCACTGAATGAGGGTTTGAGAGGGTGGGAGGTTGAGTCAAAATTTGTGATTCTAAGGGTTCTTTTAGGTAGAAAGAGAACACTTTGCCTCTATTCAATACTGAATTGTTATTATCAGATATTTCTTGGGAGAGAGATACAGTTGTATTAGAAAAACACTGTGGCAAATTTTAGGATATAATGGCATTCCATTCATGCTAAAATGACCTGTCAGCTGCTTATAAGAGATGTTTCCTTTCATTGGTTCTGTTTCTTTTCTCTCAGACCAATGAGTTATACAAGTATATTAAGATTATTTTAAAATAAGGAGAGAGAGGAAAGTCTTCAAAGAAGAATTATGAAATCACAATATTTCTAGTTTTTTCTTCTGAAATAGCCAACATATATTTATCAAGTTCAAGACATATCTTGATTTCTGAGGAAAAATGCTAATGGAAACTCACACTGTTGGTAACTGTTTTCCTGAAAAAAGGAAAAACTATAGATAAAAAGGTACAGAGATTGTCCAGCATTCTGGATAGTAAACTCTGGTAGGTGACTGACTATACAAATTGAATGGATATGTTGTTTTTTGTACACAACTACAAAATAAAATAAAATCACTGTGCGTCTATATCTTATTATTCTGCAGTGATTCCACAAGGTTGAACCACATGAGCTCCTCTCAAGCTAGAAATTATTTGCAAACTGGGCTACAGAAATATCTCATTACAGCATTTCAATGTGATAGACTAGCAGTGGGAAATGTCTGTTCCTGGAAGTGGCCTCTTATTCTATGTTTAGATAGCAAATAAATAGGGCTGAACTGATTCCTAGAACATTAAAAAAAATTACACAAGCTTTAATTCACACTTCTTTACCTTTCCACGTGAAGACAAATACAGTCATTTAGTTACTTTCATCATTAACATCTGAATGATTATGAACATACAACTAGCTCCAGCTTGATTTTATTACAGTATTCAACTTCAAAGTCATCCAGGTATCCTTATACTTGATTTGTTAATACATTTATCTCTGAGACTGTGTACACTTTGGGCTTTACAGAGACCAGTAGACACTGTATGTAAGTATGCAGACACATTTGCATAGAGTTTTAAGTCTCCAGTAGAGATACAAACAGCAGCTCTTTATGTCCAAGTTAGCGTGGTACAAATAAATAAAGAGTTTCTCAAAGAGAGTAGAAACCAAATCTGTGAAGGTTTGCATGCTTAGTTTGCTGGACCTGAAGTGAGATTCCATGACTTTACATACTTCTAATTCAAGTGTACACTGAGGGTGTGCACATTAGCAAATGTTTCTGTGCAATAGAAATTGATCAAAGAGTCTGAATAACTGGAACTGAGAAACAGATGTCCATGGCATATGTATTTATGGAATTTTATTTTAGATTAGCTCTTGCCTGGTCTCTGAGACTACGTGCCTATTAGCAGTCCTGCTATAGCACAGCTCGTGGTTTAGTTGCATCTGAAGAAATCTAGTTAGCATGCGCTGAAACGGTTCTATAAGGCAAATCTAAGTGCAACAAGTGAAGGAGATCAAGGGTTTCAATTGAAAAACATACTTCTTCTCTCCACTAAATGTGAAATTGAACACCCCAGAGTGGATGTGATAGCTCAGTGGTTAATTTAGATGAGAATCTGTGTTCAGATGCAGAGTTACATGAGAGCAGCTGGTTCTGTTATTATTACGGTGTTTTAATGTTGGACCAATGAACCTGCAGAAAGCTGTGTCTGCATAAAGGCAAATATATAGAACGAAGTCTGAGCTTTTATTAACTCACCATCTTACACTTACTGATTTCTCATCGAAGTGTTTGGCAGTGATAATAAAGATTCATCATTACGTACCTTGAAAAATGCACTAAAATGAAAAATCACTCATCTCCATTCTATCTGTGCAGTACTTACTCATTTTATTTTCTCGAAAGGGTTGCTCATAACTTATTCCACCTAGTAATATGCTAGAAACTGTGATTTTATTCTTCTGGTGTTTTTTATTACTAGCATAAAAAAAAAAAAAATTGTCTTTTGAACTCATCTTTCTAATTTGCATCCCCAACAAGGTTGTAGTAGTTATTTCATTCCTTCCAAAAGCTACATTTATTTGTTCATTTGGTAACTTTTATTCATTTGGGGGCATTTATACAAGTTATTTTAAATACTTCAACATTTATTTGTATTGTGGATGAAGAGAATTCTGAAGTCCATAAATCTGTGTTATTTAGAAGTCAATATCCAAGTTTGGGATCTATGTATGTGAACATATGTAAATATGCATGCCTTGTAGTTACTATTTATGCTTGCTTCTCTGTTTCTATTTAAGTTTGTATGTATGTAATCAATTAACAAATACATATATACAGGCAATATTTTTTTTCAAATTAGAGTAACTATTTTTCCTTAAAAAATGACATGATGATAACAGAGAAAATGTTATTAATCTCTCAGTTTTAGAAGTTTTAGAATGTGAGGACTTTAGAGAATTTTTTAAAATGTATTTAAAAATATTTGTCAGAAAATATTATTTATTGCAATTCAATGCTTATTTTCCTGTATATACAGGTACATCTGTTCTACAGGTGACAGCCACAGATGCAGATGACCCCACATATGGAAACAGTGCCAGAGTAGTGTACAGTATTCTTCAGGGACAGCCATATTTCTCTGTTGATCCTAAAACAGGTAGGTATCTTATATTTCTGTTGATGTGATTTAGCTAATATGTTTCAGTTAATTAAGTCTGGTAGGTGAAATGGAAATGTATGCCATGCAGATATGTGGACTTTATTTTCTTAATGTTTTTGTATGCTGCTTCTTGCTTTATCGCTATGAAATTTATAAGTTGGTATGTTTTGCTGAGCACTAAAATGAGCCTGCTGTGTACAGAATTAATTCTGCATCATGTCATGATGTGAACCATTCAACCAAAATGGAATAGCACTCTTTCATCTTTTCAAGCCTGTGTTTAGAAAGAGACTCAAGTATGCCTAACACATTATGATTTTCAATGCTTTGTTTTGCCTGAAGGATTGGCTTGGGAGGATTATTGGATGTGTGCTTTAACACATATACAATAATAAATTGTTATAATTTGTGTTTTTTATAAAACTGCAGTATTGCCATTTAACTGATGAGTCATTCTATGATTTGAGAAGTAGAATGAGCTGAAATATATATGGTTAAACTCTATGCATCGCCCTTTTTTTTTCCTTTTCCACAAAGTGTAAGTTATTGATTAATGTATCCAAATTGTTTTATTTAAAGAGAGAAAAAAATGTTTTTGAGGATGGGAATTGTTATTAGTTTGTGATTTTTTGAAAAGCCTTATTATGATAATTACATTGACATGATTTATAAAATTTCAGTATGCATTTCGAGTCCTCAATAACTTTTAAATATAATTTAAGAAAATATTTTTTTATATAAATTTTTGAACTGTTTTTTCGCTGTCTATATATATCAAAGCTTTAATACTGAGGGGGAAAAATAAAACAGACTGAACAGTGTATTTTCACCTAGTTAACTGCAGGGAATAATAATGACTTTTTAAATGTGCTGAAGTGAAATAAGTATAGTGTAAATAGTTTTTATTTTATCATTTTTGCATTTAAGTTTCTTGGCTTGTGTTGACTGATCTCTGTGGTACTTGGAGGTGTACCCCAGTTTCATTACAAAAGAATCTGTGCTGTCTCAGAGATCTTTGAGGTTAGTGCTGCTTTGATTAGGAGACCAGAATGTGACCCTCAGAGAAAGGTCTGTCTCAGCCTAAAATGTTCTATAAATTTGTGAACTCATGTTAGAAAGGCCTAGAATGGAAATCAGTGGTACAGTCCTCCCACTCCCCTTGCCCTTATGATATTTAGACATATAACCCCCGTTCATATTTCTAAACCTGTTTAGGCACTCTGAGGCAATGGGCTGCATTTTTTTTTTTCATAGTGATGTAGAACTTTCAGTCTGGAGCTGCTATTCAGTCAGTGGAGAACCACAATGTATATTGTCTGTATTAAGTCTCTATCACACAAGAAATAGTACTGTTGTATTGAACAACAGATGGTAGTGTATTTTCACTCCTCAAGCCTTAGGCTTTGACAGGGATTTAATAACGCTTTATGAACTTAAACTGTTTTTGATATATGTTTAGAATATGAAAATTATTCTGATACCATAATCTATGAAAATGTGAAAATAAGGTAAAGAGTGCAAAAGTAAAAAAAAAAAAAAAAAAAAAAAGGGAGAAAGCTTTTTGCTTTTATAAGTTGCCTTTTTATAATTGTAGAATAGCAGTTAATTTAATTCGGTATGATAAAATAGAAAGAAGAAGAACACTGGAAAAGATGGGAAAGTCTTGAGGAATAGAGTTTTTTGCTATGAAATTTCACTTAGAATTTTTTGGGTTTAAAACTCATTTTTTAAAACATCACTCTTCTGAATTTGCTCTTAATTTTTTTGGCCTACTTTTCCTAATACCTTAATTGTTCAATTCCAGCTTCATTATACTTTATCTGGAAGTCTTCTGAATTTAAACTTACATGCCCATGTTTCCTTTACAACAAAGAAGGTCCAGAAGAGGGAAAAGAGGAAAGAGAAGGTCCCAAAATTAATGACTGAATGTTTATGAAGCCTAAAGATCTTGCATCATGATCAGTAAAGTTTGAAGCCATCAGAAACAGATATCAAGCCTCTAGTGTGAATACTCGTCTTAAAAAGTCTACTACTTCTAGCTTAATACTGCCTATACGTGGTTTTAAACAACTTAATATCTGAAGACTTTAAAGTTATGGATTTTTAGAAGCTTAGGTTAGAATAGTTTAAGTAAGATTATAGAATAAGGCTATAGAATTCATACATTTAAGGTATAATAAGGGAACAGTACCAAATTACAGACTCTGAAGTAGGAAAAAAAGTGTGTTATTGCAAGAGGAACAGCTTTTTCAGCTTATCTGATAAAAGGCTCTTCACACACTTGAAGTGAGGCAGAGGTGCAGTGCAGGGAGAGTAAAGCCCCTGTCCTAAAGAGAATGGAGCCTGAGCTCCTCCTTGGGTTGACCCAGGACAGCCTCAGCCCTATGGGCCAGGGCTGAAGCCCATCATGAGGAATCAAAAGGAGTCACGCCCTGATCATTGTTCAGGCTGAGCATGCTACTGCCTGCAGGGCTATGGGACACATTATGAGATGCAGACAAGAATGGGATCATGTAGACTTAGTCTTGATATCTAGAGGGAAGACCATAGGCAGTGAAAGGGACGATTGAGATGGAGCAGGGGTAGAAAAGCAAGAGAAAATGGAGAGGTAAGAGGATAAAAGGGACCAGACATATGCAAACAGGCTTTGCTCAGCACTATTAACTGGCCATGCCCTGTCCTGGATCAGTAGTCTGTTCTGTATTTTGTTATGTTCCATTTTTAACTTTTCCTGAGGAAAAGATGTTTCTCTTGTATGCATGTGTGCATGGAGATTTCAGTGCTAGCAGCTGGAGCAGAATAATGAGTCAAAGGGGTCTGTGTGTCTGGTGCCAGCACAGGAAAATGCAGACTGTGTGTGTATTACACAAGTCTCTATGCCAGTATGGTATGATTATTACAGGGTCTCAGGCTGCAATAGCCAGTAAGCTGGATGAGTAGTTTGGGTGATCGATATCCATTTGACCAAAAGTCCAGACCAGAAAGCTCAGGAGTCAGATGTTGGAGAAGCCAAGATCAGTGTGGGGCTACTGTATGGTATGTGTCTTGAGAGCCCTGTTTGTAGCTGTGTATCTATGCACGAGGCAAGGGGAGACCAGGGAGCCAGGGAGCCAGATGGATGACATTGGGAACTGAGAACCCAAGGGGTTCAGGTACTGTTACTGGATGTACTCAGTATGTAAGGCTGTGGGGGAATCAATAAGCACGCTGGGTAGAGAAATGTGTGACTATGTCCAGGATAAAAAGGATGTTTGTCCCTGGAGCTGGAGGGCAGCTGCAGGCCTCAGAGTTTAATGTTCAGATGGCACCAAGTGCAAAGTTCAGGCTACTGACTAGACCAAGTTACAGGAGAAATCCATGCTGAGTTTGTGAGCATATTTCCAAATAGAAATCATCCTTCCTTCTGTTCAGCTGGAGAAGAATGAGGCTGTTTGTGCTGTTTGTGTTTGAGTACTGAGCCATTCTATTTGTGTGTCACCCGTTGCGTGTTGCATCTGTGTATGTGCCTTGTGGGAACACTGCTTGACCTCACATTGCTTCTAAATCATGGATTAAAAATAGAGAGGTGCAGCAACCTCATCTCCATCAGGCTACCAACAATCTAGTTTATCTGTTGATTGGCTCTAGGACCTCTGTTTTGTTTTGTTTTCCCCCGGGGAAAAATTGTGAATTCTCTGCATAGAAATTTGCTGCAAATATGTAATTTTGGCTGTGAATGTCAAAACTATTTTCTATGCATAACCTAAAGCTTTAAGACTTCCAAAATACTTTCATATTGGACATCTTTCTATGAATTGCTCTGTATTTGTGTTTATTAATTACTTTTTCTAATTAGCTGTGGAGTGTATTAGTAACTAATTATGTGATTAATAATTACCTACAATAGCCTCTACTGATTGCTATTTGTTTTCCTCCCCAACTGCAGAAAAATTTTATAAATAAGAATGTACTAAGAATACTGGCGAAAGAGAGGGGAGGAATCAATGTCTTGATCTTATGTATATTTGCAAAGATTATGCATATAAGATTTACATTTTCTTAAATAAAAACATTCAGGGAACCCCAGAAAACATGAAATACTTATATTTTTAGAATATCATTAACTCTCTGTAAAGAGAAAATAAAACAAAAAGTGAAGTTTTTCGTGAACAGCAGAACAAATAATTTTGTCAGATATTTAAGGTTTAAATATGGTTCTCCCTTTTCCTACTCCCACCTTTTCACATATACATCCCCCCCACTACCTGTCTTCAAACTCTGAGCATCTTTTGAAATGCCCAAATACACATGAAGTCTTTTCCTGGAAGTTTGAACTGCAAATTCAATATTCCATCTTTCCCAAACCATGAGGTCTTTTGATCCATAAACTTGATCTAGGATTGATCCTTGCTCATTTTTTGTTTAGCCAAGTGTGGCTCATCAAACAGCAACAGCCAACATTTGATGGGTAACCCAACCCCATGAGGTCTTTTGTTTTCTGAGGAAACTTCAAATTAGACTATGTGCTTTTTGTTGCAGCTGCTATAGCTTTCTATTGCTACGTGCTTTGGGAATGAAAGTGAAACCTGTAGTCCAATGCCACTGCTTACATGGTAAATGCTATCTGGAGTACGTTAGTTCCACACAGCTCTTCCCAGGTAAATCTGTCTTTCTGAACCAAGTATACAGACTTAAGTAATCTGTAGGACATATGTCTTTTCAAATCAGCAGTTCTGCTGCAACTTATAAGATAAGAGATAAAACCTTCATTTATTGCAGTTTTGAATTTAAGTATAGACATTGGCAGGACAGGAAACTCATTTGTCATTGAATTGAATGTGGAAGAAAAACTCAGATATTTGTATTTGTAACATTCTGCTGTTGCAGCAACAACATTACAAAGATCTTAGTCATGTACAAGATTGTTTGGTGGTTTTTATTTGTTTTACTTTAGGATATTGAATAGTAGAGAAATATGTATTTCTGTTTATCAAAAAATGTCACTGTGAATTAGTCCAGGCTAATCATGAAGTGTGAGATGAGTGTCAATCTCCTTCTGTTTTCTGTCTTCACAAGATATCAACAATAGCTTCAAGGATCCCTACCAGAAATTACCTATTCACTGATTATCTAGTTTGATTCCTGACTGAGAGAACAATAAAAATGGTAAATAAACATAGCCAATGACTGAACAGATGCCTCCAAACATACAGATGAGCCTAATAAACACCAATTACCGACTCTAGAAGTTTGAAACTTTTGTTCACATCTGTAACTATTCTTATACATTTTTAAAATTTCTTATGGGAATGACAAATTTTGTGGCATTATAATAATTTTAGTGTAAGTTTAAAGTTGCATGTATACTTCAAAACAAGAAAAACATATTGTTTATTAAGTTATTCCCAAGTTTAATACTGCTAAATAAGCAGAAATACAGTAATTTCACAATTATAAGCCGCACCATCTTGACTAAAATTTTGGTCCAAACCCAAAGTGCGGCTTATAATCAGGTGCGGCTTATATATGGACAAAGAACAAAAAGTTGCTGTTTTAGTTTGGAGGACAGGTGTCTGCTGAGAAAGGCAAGAACTTCTGTTTGAAATGGAGAATGTAAACCCCCTCCCTCCAAATTATTATAATTTTGAAATCAAGGGGCTTTCAGGCAAAGATATGGGAATTCGGAATAACAGTTCTTTGCTAGGGAAATTAAAATAAAAATACAGTACTACAAAGAAACAAACTCCAAACCCTGACAAAGTCAGAGTACAACCTGACACCCTGTCAGGCAGGGTGTTGTTGGTAGCAGTCCCATTAAATGGTGGCTGCATCCTCTTGCAGTGACAGATGTGATTCAGTTGAAGCAGTGATCCTGTAGAAGATGCAGTTTCCCTCCGGAGGTCCAGTGTTGATGTGGAGAAATCCAGTTTTCCTCTGGAGTCCAGTGGAGAAAGGGGCTCCCTTACTGTCCCAAAACCTCTGTTTTTATTTTTGTAAGAAATGTTGGGCTCTTCCCCCTGGTTGGAGCAACTTCCAATGGGATGAAGTAATTTTATCAGTCTCACAGCGGGACTCAATGGGCCATTAGCAGAAAATGACTTGCTGGAGGAAGGATGGGTTGTGAAAAGATAAAGAACAATGCCCCACCTGGTTTCAATGGATGGCCCATTAGCAGAATATCTGACATTGAGATAAGGATCACTGCCCCCACCCTTAAGGGATGGTGATAGAATAGATACCTTTTATCACACTCTGCATTGTAAAGTGCGGCTTATAATCAGGTGTGGCTTATATATGGACAAAGAATGAAAAGTTGCTGGCACCCGCAAGTGCGACTTAGTGCGGCTTATAATCGTGAAATTACTGTGTACTTTAAAATATTCTTAAGTAATGATTCTACTAAAATGAAGTTCTTTTATTGGTGAGATAGTAATTATTAGATTACTGAACTAAGGCCTACTGTTTCTCCTTAAAATAGACAAGATAATTTATATTGATATAAAGACAAATTGAATAAACTTTTCAGTTCAAAAAAGAAGAGCACTCTTTTCATGCTTTAGTAGAAACAACCTGCCATGGTAGTCCAGATAAGAATCTGTTCTTCTAATTGAAATAATGATAAGATATTCCATGACCATGTGTCCCTGCGCACATAGGAAATCATATCAGTTAAGAAAATAATTTCAGAAATCAATTTATGCCACTTTCTTGAACAAGCATCCTTATTTTTCCTATTGAGAATTCTTACTTTTTAGTTGAAATATCTTTCTTATTGACATCTGTTTAAAATGACATATTTACTAGGGTTAGTCACTCCCTGCTGAACTGCCGGTTAGTCCCTATTGGACTGCTAAGTGAATGTGAGAATGAAGTGCGTTTAACTATCTGCTTTCTGCTCAGAGGCTCCAATATTATTTAAAAGACCTTACAGTGCTATAACAGTATCTTTTGTAAATTGAATGCTTCTGCTCTGAAGGAATACCCTATGACAACCCCCAAAATCCATGACAAAGACACCACAGCCTGGGTTTCTGTAATGGTCTTAAAGTGAACTTTAGCGTGCCTATCACAGTTTTTGCTCATAGACTTTAAAACTGTAAGTGGACACCGTGTGTGTAAAGAACAATGAAGAGGTGAAGGGTCTGGAGCACAAGTCTTATGAGGAACAGCTGAGGGAAATGATGTTGTCCTGTGTGGAGAAAAGGACTCTCAGAAGAAACCTTATTGCTCTCTAAAGCTGCCAAAAAGGAGGTAGATTACTGAAAGGTGGAGCATTGTCTCACCTCACAAGTAACAAGCCATTGGACCAGAGAAAATGGCCACAAAGTGGCCAAGCAAAATTTAGGTTAGATATTAGGAAAAATTTATCCATCAAAAGTGTTGTCAAGCATAAAATTTTGTTAATGACACATTCTACTTGAGATAGATAAGGAAATATCTGTGATGAAACTTCAGAATTTTACATGTGCTTGCATTGCAGAACACTGATTTATAGCTATTGGTGAAAACTCCAATTTAATTATATGTGATTGGTTTCTACTCAGTATCAAGGGGAGGTCACAGTGAAGACTCAATTTGCAAGTTTAATTATTTTAATGAATGATACATTTTTCTAAATGTGTGTAGGATTGAAATAACTTGATTTTGTGTATGGGTACTGAAATTTTATCTTGAAGTTCTAAAAAATGTATTTCATATTCAGGTTTTCATATGTTTGATTTCCCTCAAGGAATTTCTGAAATGTCGTGATAGAAATTACATGTCTAGTATAGACCTTCTCCAATGTCTACACTTCACTGACAAGAGGAACAATAGAAAATTGAAAGAGTCTTGTTTTTCTAATTCCACCTGATACTGTACAGTGCACTCCTCCATTCCTGAAGGAACAGAAATATGTGCCTCATCTAAAAATATTGTCATGAATACTTATTTGAGAGGGTCATCTATCAGGCATCAGCTAAGAGTGAATATTGTAATGTCTCTTGCTTTCAATTTTAAGTAAATATTGGATTTTCTACACCTACAGTTTTGGCAATTTTAAAAAACCCAAAACTTCTCTGTATAATGGACTTAATTCTCACAGTTTTCTTTTGTGCTCAAAATATTGATATACACTTACAGTTTTCCCAAGAGTCATTTGAAGAATAACTCGGGCCATCAAACAGGCAGAACAATCTACTGTTTCTTTTAGATTTCTAGGGATTCCATTTTGGAACATTTCGAGACTTAAGAGGGCATTGTTACAACTAAAAATCTTGTTGCTCAGACCTTGTTTCCATTATCATGGAAACAGTGCAGGAAGTCCTTTGCTAATCAAAAGTGTACAAAGAGGAGGGGCCAAATATTCTGTTCAACCTAGCTCAGTTTCTCTTAGGGTGACTAATGTTTACTAAATAACCCCTCTTATGTATCCTTATTTTCAGCAACCACCTCCAGGAAACTTTGTGGTGTACCTGCTGGAGCAGGCTTTACAGGGCACAAGATAGATTGGTCAGTCATCAAGAACAGTGTTCTGACACTGTGTTTTCTTTGCTTGATACCTACCAACACTTTCTTTCCCAGCATCCATCATATCAGTAAAAAGGACAGGCATAAGAGGCAGACAAGCTGGGGAAAAAAGATTGCCTGATGTTCTAACCTTGTTTTTCTTCTCCTTTGAAATGAACCACATATTTTGGAGATTGAGTTCAGAAGTAGGAAAGAAAGAATTCCTTGTTTTTTCCTCCTCTCTATGCTTGTTATTCTTCTGCCATCTGGTAGTGTGAACAATTACTGTGGAAAATCTTTGCTGCTCTTCAGCCAGAAGTTGTTCTCAGATTAAAAAAAAAAAAAAACAAAAACAAAACAACCCCTGACAAGCCATTTCTCCCCCAAAAAAACCCCACCATTAATTGGCTATTGACAAATTCTCAGATTATAGTACCATCTTGGTTTCCTAACCAGAACTACTATACTGTGTTCTTTTTGTTGGTAGACATGCTTTTATTTATATATGTATATATTTTTAACCTTTCATCTGTAAATGAACATATTTTTCCACTTAAAACATAATGATATCTTAATCTGGCTAAGCCTAGTAGAGAACTCAGCCACACACAGCCTCTTACTTCCCATGCAACGCGACAGGGGCAAGAACAGGAGTGATACACGTGAGATAAAGACATTGTAACAGGGAAGGTAAAAGTCATGTACACAAGCAAAGGAAAGCAGGAATTAATTTACCACTTCCCATGGGCAGACAATTGTTAGCTCTCCCCAGGAAAGCAGAGCTCCACCACACATTACAGTGACCAGGGACAACAAATGCAGCAACTTGGAGTACCCTTTCTTTGTGATTTCATATGATATGGGATGTCCTTTGGGTCAGCTCTTCCAGCTGTGCCTTTTCCAAATTCCTTGTGCACCTCCAGCCTTCTCAGTGGAGGAGTGGTTTGAGAAGCAGAAAAATCTGTGTTGCTGTAAACACTGCTTGACAAGGCTAAAACATCCCTGCGCTATCAGCACTTGTGTCACACATACAAAACAGCATGAGCTGGTATGGAGAAAATTATCTATCCCAATCAGGACCAGTACACAAGTGAAGCACTGTTTTGATTTGTGCTACCAGACTGAAAGTCCTGAACTGAGACATGCATGATCATGTAGGATAGTTTCTGTTGCCACATCCTTTATGGTCTTTCTCTTAGATATAAAATTGTTCTCTGTTAAAACTCTTTGCTTTTACTTTCTATTAGACATTGGAGAAAGGTTCCTAATCTTAATGTTTGTTAGGCTTGGCTTTTCATACTTCCAGACATTCACATCTTTTCAGAGGTACTGAGGGCTGTAAGGAGTTTGTGCTATTTTAAAGGTCTAAAATACCATGCTGTATCTATTAGAAAAGTTTAAAATCTTCATATATTGGAAGTGCCTGTAAAATGTCTGTTTTTCTAGAGTAGAGCTATTTTTATAAACACATGTTTATCTTAATGTCTTTGAACTTTACACAAGAGAGATATGAACCAATAATTTAAGTTCTCTGTTTTTAAACAAGGAAGGCTTATTCATCCAAACAAAGTATGAAAATTACATGTGTTATAAAAATGTGTTTAAATTTAGGGAAAGGGAATGAGTAAGATTTCACCCTAAAGCAAACATACATTACTGTAATTTTTAGCTCAGCTGGGATGAGACTCAAAAGACTAATGCACTAGACTGTTTAAAGGTTCTGCCCCAAAGGACCAGTCCACATGTTGACAATACTTTTACAGATCAGTCTTTATTGTTGTGAAATAAACTGGTGACTTTTTTCCCTTAAATTCAACTAACAAATGTCCTTTTTCTAGACAAGGGGTTATTATTTGCATATCTAGTTCTAGAAGAAAGAATCACCAAGGCATTGAAAAATTTCTCCCCACACTCATCCTTAAAATTTTGGCCAGAGAACTGAAATGAATATATGGAACCAGGTATTAAGTTGAACTTCACAGGGCTGTCCTACTTCATACTTATCTCTCCTTCTTGATCCACATTTCCCTTTTCCAGCTTAATTTTCCTCTTCACAAACTGTTATGGACATTGCTATAGTTGAGGATAATAATTTTAGAATTGCAGTTAAAGGTGACAATGAAACTTTGCAGTTGCAGTGAAAATGAGGCAAAGAGTCATTGAGGTTCTATTCCAGGGTTCTATTCCAGTTATTTACTGGTTTGGTAATGTTAAAATGCCTGCTTATGGTTGGTGATACACTGGTTATATGTAATTTTAAAGGGCCTAATTTCTTGCAGTTCTGGTTTATGTTGCTTTAGTTTATTTGGTTTATTTTTGGGTGTTTTTTGGGGTTTTTTTTGTTTTTTGGGGGATCTTTGTTAGTTAGTTAGTTTTTGTTTGTTTGTTTTTTGTTTGTTTTTTGTTTGTTTTTGTTTGTTTGTTTTTGTGTTTGGTTTTTTTTTTCCCCCCAAATATATTGTGCTAATAATGCCATTGCTTTGATAATATGCTTCAGTAAGGTCATATTTTTGCCTTTCATATTCTGGTATTTTTTCTGATATTCTGATTTTCTGATATGAATTCACATTGGAGTGTGACCAGTAGTCACCAGTAGTGGTAGACATATGAAAAGGAAATTATAAATATAGAACTTGTTGAGGATACTGTTTTCCTTTACATAATTTTTATTAATACTTTTTCAAAAAATGTAATGCTCGCAAATCCTGTGATTTAAAAACATAGCTACTCTCAGAATTTATGAATAATCTACATTAGATCTATAAATATGTGTGCATCTGGTTTCCCATCAGCCTCATCCCTTAAAACAATCCACACATATTCAGTTACAATTTGAAAAAATGTGTCTGATAACATCTAGCCTTGTAATAAACCATATAGAACAACTAGTATGATGACAATGATTTGCCAAAGATTATACATAAAGAAAATGCTCCTCAAGAAATTTTAACCAGCAAAAATAATTCATCTCCAGCTGAGATGTTACCCAAGAAGAACTGAACAAACGTTTCATAAAATTAACACAACTCCCATATCTATAGGCCATCTACGTGAACAAACAGGAACAACATATGTATAAACCGATTTTACACCAGTTTTACACCAGTGATAACAACCAAGATGACATTTGCAGACTTTTATAATTCAGTTCATATCTGATGAGAAAGGGAAAAAGCAAATACTTTCAGAAAAAAAAAAGAAACTTGGGATCTATCCAGGAAATTGAACATTTGCCAGTTGTGTGACAGCATTTGTCTTCTTTTGAATATTCAGTTTTGCTGCCTTCAACCCATCAGTGCTGTGCGAGTGGGGAATGTGAAGCCTTGCAACAAAGTTAGTCCATTTCCCTTAGGTGATGTCCGTCTTTTCTGAATCTGCTTCAGAGTGTGTTTTCATTCCCTTGCTGACTATGTCAAGACCAAGAGCAGCAGCAGAAGCAGTACAAGTAGGTTTTCCCTGGTCTCTAAGCCCCAAGACTGAAGATAGGATCTGATCAAACCCAGTAACCAGCAAATTTACTTCATATCTTTTTAACTTCCTTTATGAGCTGCAATCATTTTTAAATTTAAAATTTAGGAGAAATTATAACCTGAGACCCTGTAACTGTATTTCTGTATTTCCAGTAGAGGATTTTTTTTTCATTTATCTTTACTTACACTTCCATTCTGTGAGTTGATTTGTGAATAAGAGTAAGAGTTAGTTAGTTAGTCAGTTAGTTAATTAGTTAGTTAGCTACTTGCTTTGGCTTTTTCCAAGAGTTAGGTTAGTCAGCATGTGTCAGCCTGGCTGAGGTGGTCTGTCCCTGTCCCCAGGTCCTTGCCCCCAAGGAGGTGTCAAGGCCTGGGACTGGGGATGGGGGAGGAAGAAGCTGTGGCTGCCAGACCCTTCCATCACCATCCTAGACTCCCTGTCACCTGGCCTCTTGAAGCTGCCAGCCCCTCTGGTGCCCTGACAGTGTTGCAAATGCTGTTGTCAACAAAATTCTGTAAGTGGATGTTTTTCTTCACATTTTAAAAACCATTTGCAAAACCCATCCCTCAGTCAAAAAAAATCCCAGAGCTTTTCAAATTTGCAGTCAGTACATTCCTTATGCAATATTCTGAGCATTGGATAAAACCCCCAAAAATTCTCATGCTAAAAGAGGCAGAAGCAGATCTGTGTTCACTACCCATTGCAGAAGAGTGTAGCTCTGTCTGAAGTGTATAATTTAGCTCCTAAAGGAAGTTTTTTTTTCTTTTCACGGAGTTTTGTCTTGTTTTTCTCTTGGTACGCTCTTCTGGATTAAAGCATGAAATTTTTTATTGTATTTATGACCATGATTCAATATTAAAACATTCTAGAGTTGCTGATCCTCCTTCTATTTCCTTATCCGTCCCTTATTCTCTTACTATTTCCATAGTTAGTTCTCAGTATTTCTGTTACATAGTCTTTTCATAGCGTGCCTATGATGTTTTCAAGGAAAGGTTAAATTCATCTGTAACACTAGGAAAGGTGCAAGAGTAGAAACCTGTCTGGAATTTGGTAAAGCATTTGCAGTCCCAGAAGCAGATATAGCTATCATGGGAGCAGTCCTAAGGGAAGCAGGTAGATTAAATGATATTTTATTCTCTCCCAAACTGTTCTTTTGAAAGATATGTTTTAGATCAATAGATTGCATATGAAAGTGTTCAAACAGAAAATGCAACAATTCCCTATATATCCAACCACCATGTCAGTTAGACTTCACTTTACTTGAATCGAAGAGGAAAATACAATGAGGGACTTCAGAAGCTAGGGCTGTTTCTTCCTCAGAAATCTCTGCTGTGATGAGGTTCTCTCTATTTTCTTTGTCTACAACATGAAATGGCAACGGCTGGTAGCACAGTGTAGATCCTTTCACTTGAATGGATTTCCCAAGTCAAGGCTTTAATCCAATTGTAATCAGTTCTGATTAAAAGTTACTTTCATAGTGAAATGGATTAAGCATCTGTTAAAATAACTGCTTCACTGAAAGAACATACAAGTGTGTTTACTTGTGTAGTCCCTGGTGTTTACTTAAATATTCTTCTGTGCTTTAAAGAGGAATCCTCCATTTTCAAAGTGGATATCTTTATGGTAAATATCTGGTTTACTTTGCCTTTTTGAAGAAAAAAGAAAAGAATACTGCTTTAAATTAGGAAAATCAAGAAAAGCTTATCTTGTTGTTTAACAGAACTTTTCACTCCTATATAATCATACTTCTTGATTTTTCCTTATAATCCTCTAGTTTAGCAAGTAGATTAGATATTACAGTAATTTCACCAATACAAGCCGCACCAATTTGACTAAGATTTTGCTCCTAAACCGGAAATGCGACTAATACTCAGGAGCGGCTAATATGTGAATAATTTTCTGACATTTATAACCTCAGAAGTGCCAGCCAGAGTGCCGAGCCGAGCTGCTGCAAAGTCGGCATTTTGCGATTGTTACAAATTGCTACTCTGTTGCACCACGGGTGTAGCCTGGCTGCCTGCAGGCAGCACAGGGGGTGGGGAGAGAGGCGGGAGAGCTCCCTCCTTCCCTCCTCTACCACAGCCCGGGGGAGAGACGGGGGGGCCATGCGCCGCCATTGCTGCGGCTCGGGGAGGCGGCGGGGGACCCGGGCCGCCCCTGCCGTGGCTCGGGGAGGCGGTGGGGGGCTCTGTCCCTGCCTGCCACCACAGGGCAGCGCCGGGCTGGGCTACCTGGCCCCGTCGGCAGCCTCTAGCAGGCCGAGCCTGCACAGCCTTAGCTGAGCCAGTAAACCCCGCCCTGCCACGGTTCTGTTACTAATTGGCAACTTTGTTGCACGTGGGTCCTCGCTGCAAATGACAGAGCGGCTTATATTCAGGTGCGGCTTATTTATGGACAAAAAAACGAAATATTTGCCAACACCCAGGGATGCGGCTTATAGTCAGTGCAGCTTGTAATCGTGAATTTACTGTAGATTTGTTTCAGGTGTGATACTATCTCCAAGAGATTCTCAATTATCCTGATAATATATATTAACTATTGCATTTTCTGATTCTGAAAAAAAATGATGCAAAATACCATACTTTTTTTTTTAAAGTACTCCTTTTTTTTTTTTTCCTTCTGACATTGGATTTGTGTAGTGCAATACATTCTCCAAGAGTCTGAAAATGCTCTGGTTGCAATGTACGTTGCTATGTTGCAATGTATGTTGCAATGTATGCAGCTGCTGCAACAGCAGTTGCAATGTATGCTGAGCTGTTAGAAATAATACAATACATTACAAAAATGTAATAACATGTATCTTTGAATTCTTTTTTGTAATCGCTACTATGGCAAGCGATTAATTATAAAACTACAAATTGCTGATGTAGAAGCCTCATTTGTGCCTCATTCATGTAAGAGGGTAAAATAATCATTGAAAAAACATTTTTTTTCTAATCATGATAAATTGCTGTTACACTACAGTGTTGTTGAAAATTTTAATATAAGTTAAAGTACAGAACCCCTCCATTTTGTATTCAACATGCCAATTTATTTATTTTGAGACATCGTCTTCTTGTTCTGCTAATATCCTGTTAATTCAGGAAACTAAGAGTGAGTACAATGTAATATGAAACACTTGTATTACCAATGAATTTGGCTTCTCTGTAACAGTTTTTAAAATACTGTTTCTTTACACAGGTTTTGGATATTCATCATTCTTGTAAATTCTGTATTTCTGCTTTCTTTGAGATAGTCTTCTTTTTTGCTGATAGTTTTTCCATAATAAAGATCTTGCAAGTGGATTTTTTACTATGGACTGCTGAAAAAAATTAGGCAAATATATCTAAAATCAATATCTGTCAGTTTGAATAAATTTATAAACATCAATTTCTGGAGTTGCTTCTTTTCATATAAGAGCAGATGTAAAACGACATTCTTAAAAAAAAACAAAAAAAGAAAATTTAAATATAGTTGCTTAGTCTGTGACTTTTTGGTATGTGGTGATACATATTTACCATCCATGTGTTTCTCTTCAGATGTATTGTTCTTTAAAGAGTTATAAATATCTTGTTTGTCATAGGAATGGCCTCCAGGTGTAGGAATTTGTTACTGGTTTATATGTCAGATACACATTATCACCAAAACAAACACTGAGATACGTGGAACTGACTATTTTCCTTGACCAGTTAACTGTGCAGGAGGTGAAAGACCCTCAGATATATTTCATTTGAAAGTGGATTAATCTACCTTCACAGGAGTTTTGTCCACCTGGCAAGACTTTAGGAACACCCTGACCTCGACAAATCTCTGTTATGGGTCATCTCCTGTATTCATCAAGTACTGCATTAGGTTTCCTGTCAAAATGTAATAAGATTTTTTTACTTCTTGATTAATTTTCAATTTATAATACAACAGTCATTGCCAAATGACAGCCACAACATTATGGTATTTTTAATTTTTTCTTCTTTTTCTTCTGAAGATCCTTTCTTTCTGATGGGTATCCTCAGGGTGAATTTCAAGGCCTCGAAATTAAAAATTATTCATGTAGCTGCTGACACATATTCCTGGGCAGAAGCAGAATAACAGATCAAGTGTCCTTTACATTTACTCCTAAGTCAGCCATTTTACTTAAAAGATCCTAAATTATTAGTGAAAATTTCATTTTTAATAGGACTGTACTGTGGGGTAAAAATATAAAAAGCAATAGGTCAAATAACTAGCATTTGTTTTAAATTCATGTTAGGTTTAGGATCTTTTAATCTACCTTACATTTTCTCTGCATTACTATGTGCCTTTTATTGATTCCTTGGAATTTTGTATCATTTGTTTTATGACAAGTGGCATGTCCTTGTAGAGCATGAGTTGAAATACTCATTGGTGCAAATATAGAGAGGAAAATATTTTTTTATTACAGGATGTAGGACTTGGAAGGATATCCGGACACATGCCTTTTTCAGTGCTTTCAACTTTTGTGGTTCTTTTAAAACCCAGACAGTGATGTTGGCCATGCTACAAGCTGCCTGTGGCTCAAAAGAATATCAGAGTACCTATCTCCAAGAATGCCACAGTTATCTCAATTCACTTTACACCTAGGCTTTCTCCCGGGCTCACTCAATTTACATGTGCATAAGGACAGCCCAGCATATTCTAACCTGTTAGTGTCCTCTGACCACATCCATACCTCCCGTCCTCAGGAACAAGCAGGGTCTGAGGGCAAAGACTTGTGAATGGACCAACCAACCTTTGAACTGATGTTCCCTGCTGCTGTGGGATTTTGTGGACATTCTCTGCTCCCAGATCCTGCCTGGTACATAGTGAACAGAAGAGCAGAAAAAGGCTTTGATGGCATTTTTCTTTTTTGACTAGTAGAAGTGGAAAGAAACAGGTCATGTTCAGATCTTAAAGGTCTTAAGATCATCAATCTTAAAGGTCTCCAACCTTCATGATTCTATCATTCCATGTTAGCATTTGTTTGTGCTGGCCAATTTCTTATAACATGGACACTGAAACATCCATACATCAAAGGGCAAGGGAGTCTGAGGATCACTGGTCCTCATATCCATGACAAAAAGGGTCTCCTCTCTGGTGATAATCATCTTAGTGCCTGTGCAGCACTGTAATATCATCTGGTTCCATAGGAAGCTCTTCTTATTTCCAGTCCAAATCAGTTTCATATAGATTTAATTTCATAACGATAGATAGATAGATAGATAGATAGATAGATAGATAGATAGATAGATAGATAGATAGATAGATAGATAGATTATACTGTTCTGATAGAATGGCTTAGTAGATCATAGTGTAATCTGAAATATAATATGCAATATGTAATATGCATTGCTCCTTTTTCATTCCCCATTGATGGCCTACTTCAGTGACTTAGCTGTAACAGAAATCAGTGGTAGGAAATCTAATTAAACTATGTTCATTTCAAAGAGATTTGCTTTTGTTATTCAGTAAAATTTGTATTAAACTTCTGAAGTCTAAACTTTCAGTACTGAATCAGAAATTATCAAGACAAAAATACAGACTGTAACTGTACTTTATTGTCTTTATGTGTGGTTTTGTTTTGTTAGTGTCTGCTTTCTGCCATTAGAAATACAAACAGGCAGAAAAAAAAGTCGTCTATTTGAAGAAGAAAGATATTTTTTAAAGCCTTCGGGTTTTTTTCAATCTCTTTGTAAATATCACATGGTAACATATTTTAAGAGGTATTATGGACTGTTTTTTTATCCTTGTAATTATAGCTGAAAATAACTGTTTATTGCTTAGGATAATTTGAATAAGAATAATTTACAAGAAATGGTGAAAAAAAAATTTTTCTGAATCCAAATGGAATTGTTAGTGGTGTGTTTAGTAGGTGTAAATTCTCACTTATGAAATAATTAAATGAAATTTTTCTCATTTAATTAAGCGCTGGTTTGCACAAATTTCTGTTAAGAATGAAAGTCACAATGTTTTTTAGAGAGTTTAGTGTAAGATGTTAAGTGGATGTGATTCTTGTCTAGCAGAAAAGTGAAAAGGAAGAACTTTTTCCACTCGACCACCTACTTTCCTGCCCAACGAAAAGCACAAAAGCACCCTTGTGTATTAGAAAGTGCATTTATTTTTGAAAAATAATTTCTGCCGAAAACCTTCAGACAAACTCATAGTTTGACTTTGGAATATATTTCTTATGTTACTTGTCAGTTTAGACAATCCATTCTCATGTATATTTTTAGTTTATGTTCCATGATTCACTAACTGTTGATGAAGTAATATGTAATGATCTAATTTTGCTATTCTGATTGTTGGAAATGTGGGTGTAATACTGAGAACATAACATAAGAAGTAACATGTTTAAAGTTAGAAATTGCTAGTGGCAGGTGGTAGGTTAGACTGCTGTTAACTCTGAATTAATTATGTAAGGTACAAATTCTGCTAACTGGAAAAAAGGATCACCTTTCAGATGTTTGGGGATTTTTGTACTGTATTCTGAAAAGAGCTGATAGCAATACCTATAGTTGAGGTTAAGAAACAGTTCCATTATGAGGCATAGAGTCTTTGATACATTTTATTATTTAAGCTGAAATACTCTATTATATAACTGTTATGTCTGGTAATTGTGTTATTTCAGCAAAAGCTCTGTAGGCTTACCATTGAGAAGATCTAAAAAAGGCTTTTCTTGGATGGATAGTATGACTGGGAAACTGCAGTAGGTCAGCTCTAGAAATCAGAGACAAATCTGAAAACTGACAGACTCTACCCAGTACAAACTTTCTTAAGTTGTAAGGTGCTCAAAATAACTCTTCTGGCAATATTAAAGAAAAAAAAAAAACAGAACTGAAATCCAAAAAGGAAAGACACTAGTATATGATTATATAATTATTTAGTATCATTTAGAACCATACATTTCTTTAGGTTGAAAAAGATTGGTAAGCACATCTAGTCCAGCCATTAACATAACACTGCCAAGTCCAGCACTAAACCATGACCCTAACTGACACATCTACACTTATTTTGGTGACTCAACCACTTTCCTTATCAGCCTGTTCGCAAGATTGAAAACCCTTTCCATAAAGAAATTTCCTAATATCTGACCTAAAACCCCCATGATCCAACTGGAAACCATTATCTCATTTGTCACTAGTTGCCTGGGAGAAGACACCAAAGCCCACATGTCTACAACCTCCTTTCAGGGAGTTGAAGAGTGCAATTAGGTCTCTCCTCAGACAACTTTTCTCCAGTCTAAACTACCCATTCCCCTCGACTGCTTCTCATAATACCTCCAGACTCTTCAACAACTTTATTGTCCCCACTCCAGCACCTCAGTGTCTTCTTTGTAGTGGGCGGTGGGGTCGGGGGGTGGGGGGAGATGGCTTGCGCAGAACTGAACATAAGATTCAAAGTGCCAAGTACAGAGGGAAAATTGCTGCCCTGGTCCTGCTGGCCACACTGTTACTGATACAAACCAAGATTGGCCTTCTTGGCCATTTGGGCACATGGTGGCTGATGTTCAGCTTGCTGATCATCCTCACAAACATGTTTCTCCAGCTCAAGGCACTGAGATGCTCTTGGTTGTCATCTGTGTTTAAGACAGAAGCAAAGAATGCATTAAACACCTCTCCCAATTTGTGAGGTACCCATTCTCATCCTGTAATGAGCAGATGTTATTTCTATAGTGCCTTTCACCATTAATATATTTGAAAAATTCTTCTTATTGCTCCCCACATTTGTGACCACCTTAACGTCCCATTTGAGCTTTGGTTACAAAAATTTTCTCTCTGACAAGCAGTATCTCTGTATTCTTTCCATACTTGAACTTTCTGTTACTGGATATACACCTTCCTTTTACATCTAATTTTTAAGAGAAGATTGCTATTCAACCAAACCAACCTTCTGCCTCACCTGCTTGACTTCTGACATTTTGGAATAGCCTGATCCTCTGCCCTTAGGAGGTGATGTTCCAAAAGTAATCAGAGCTGATGAAACCCAGCACCTCCAAAAACATTTTCCCAAGGAATTTACTCACTAGTTCCCTGATCAGTCTAAAGTCAGTTCTCCTCCTGTCCAGAGTTGAACTTTTGCTGGCACTTTTCCTTCTGTCAACAAAGATTTTTAAACTTACTTACTTTGTGGCCAAGATGGCTGCCAACCACCATTTCACTCACAAGAGCCTCTCTGTAGACAAGCAGCCAGTTGAGAAGGGCATCTTTCCAAATTGACTCCCTTAGGACCTGTTCCATAAAAGTTGTCATCTAGATTTTTAAAAAATCTTCAGGCCTGGGTTGCACCAACCGTGTGATGCTCCCAGTTGATTTCATATCCAGCATAAGGACGAGGGTGGTTGACTCAGAAGTGTCCCTTAGTTCCTCAAAGGTTGATTCATCAGTGCCGTTGTTCTGGCTAGGAATTCTCTAGCAGACTCCCACAAAGACATACAAATTATTAGCTGTTTGTCCCTTGATTCTTACCTAGAGGCTCTTAACTGTGCCAGTGCCAACAGTGAGCTCCCTATACTCTAACTTTTCTATTACACACAATGCCACCCCTCCACCTCTTCTGCCCTGTCTGTCTCTCCTAAAGAACCTATAAAAATCCAACACAGCACTCCAGTCATTGTACTCATCCCCACAGGTTTCACTTATGTCAGTGATATCGAGTCTCTGGGACTAGGCCAAAGCTTTGAGCTCATCTTGTTTGTTCTTCATGCTGTGTGCATTAGCGTGTGTGGTACTTTTTAGACAGCACCTTGTGCAGTAGATTGAACTATCCCATTAGTGCTCATTTCCTCAAGATTTGGCACAACATCCTGTTGCTCATCACTGGCAAACCTGGTATTTTCCCCTTCCCCCTTCCAAGCTCTGTCAATGAGCTCTGCTACTCCTCTTTTCCTCCTCCAAGAATGTCACGTGCTGTCAGTAGACCAGTGTTGAATCAATCATCCCATAGTCAAAAATACCCAAATTTTTCTGCCTACACCAACCTCAGAGTCACACATTGACCTGATGGATTTGACTATTCCATCATTATTATTCCTTGTTAAAGAATATCTGTGCTCCTGATTCTTCAACCAATCATCTCAGAGCCCTGAATTCTCTTTTGTTTTCTCTCAGACTTTATTATTTTGATGCTACCAACTTGAACAGCCAATAACAGATAGTAATCAGAGGACCCTACTAGAGAGTGTGCAATACAATATAATGTGATTATAAGACCTACTATGAATTCTCTGCCTAGAACTACTCTCTCAAAGGAGATTGTGTGTTTGCATTTATACTCAGCATGATAGAATAAACCAACAAATATATTAAACTATAGGTCTGATTATCATTGGTATGCAATCATAGTTTATGACTTTCATAATCCAGACCTATTTGAATTGGTAAATGTATAATTTTTTGTTCCATTATTCCTTGTGTGCATTAATTTCTGCAGCTACAAGATAAAGCTCTGATCTTGTAAACTGTTGTATGCATGTTTAGCTTTAATACTAGCCTTTGTTTACATTGGCTAATGCCCTAATATATATGAAATGGATTAAGATAATGCAAATGGATTTTTTAACTGTTTCAATCTGTAGTCTTGCACATTTGAACTCCTACACCTCATGTAGACTTGATATCTTTCTACCGAAAGGTGATTTTCTTTTTTTTATTAGACTTAGAAATGTCTTCCTTCTTAGCTACTAATAAGAGATAAAACACTATGCATGGGTTTTATAAAAGGAAGAAACCATAAGGTACAAAAGCATGTAAAAGCTCCTTCAAAAGGGTGGAATATCAGATATTGGCAGTAACAAGATGACCATATTTAAGAATAAAATGGTGTTTGGCAAATAGGAGTATAGGAAAAATCATCTAATACTTTTTGAAAAAGTTAGAAAGCTATTATTTTCAGAATTGCAAGAGCTATAACTATCATTGAGATATTGAAGAAAAATAAGAATCATATTTGGGATAGAAATGAACTGTGTGTCTTTCAGCAGTCTACATTTTAAAAAAATGGGAATTTGTAGAAACCATGAAGAAAATTACTGTTTTAGTCTAAGCATGACAAAATGAAATAATGAGTGAAGATCTTAGTTGAAGTAGAATTTAAGTATTTCCTTACAGTGTCTGTGATTTTTACATCTGTGAGGACCTTTGGACTGTATATCAGCAACACTTTTCTTTGAAATTAATATTCTCTGTTTTTGAAACCATGTGACCTCACAAAATTCTTTCCTATTCCTAAGAAATACCTCACTGGTACCAAAAATGTTCTTGTCCCTGTTTCTGGGTTTCCTCACTAAGGGACATAAAGTGGACTGTGAATCATACTAAATGTTCTGGTATCCTATTTCCTGACATATTCTTATTCTCTGATGACACGAAGTAATTTAATACATAGTCAAAATCCAGATACTCCATTTTCATTCTTAGTATGTGGGTGGATGCTGTTATGTTGGTTGTGTAACATGGGTAGGCCCATGTAAGCATCCATTATTTTATTGTAGACACTTACCTTATGTGTTACTGTTGACAATCCCAGTAAATTTTTTGTTAAACAAGTTATATAAATGCTGCCCTTTTCTGCTATTAATAATTCAAATGTTACATCTTCAAAAATGGTCTTAGTTGGACATGACATTCTTCTCTTTGGTTATGAACAATTGAATACGTTTTTGCATGTTAGAAGGTCAGGAAAAGTTTCAGTATGGTTGGAACATACAGTAGATTACATCAATTATACCTGGGTAGTGATTTTGGCTGACATTTTAAGAACACACTGATTATTGATTTCTTGGAAGATGTATTAGAACATCATCATTCTTACTTAACCACTTACTATGGGTCTTTTTTGTGTCAAGTAGAAAATGGGCTAATTACCTTTGCATTAAAAAGAATTGACTTATTTCCATTTTCACATGGACAAATAAGAAAAAAGCTCACAATACTAATAGAACCAAAAGAGTCGTGCTAATATATCTCAAGCATGATCTGACTATTCTGATTTTACAATATTTGCTCTTAATTATTCACAGTACATATGCTCCAGTAAAACCTCATGCCATTTATTATTCATATTTTATGTTAAGAGTAGGTGATTTCATCTTGTGACTATTCTTAATCAGACTGGTAAATGACTACTAGTTTTAAAACCCAACTGAACCACTGAAAAACAATAGCTTGGGTTTCTTTGTCAGGAGCTGTAGCGACGGGACAAGGGGTAATGGGTACAAACTGAAAAAGGGGAAATTTAGATTAGATATTATGAAGGAAATTTGTTACTAAGGATGGTGAGACACTGGAACAGGCTGGCTGGGAAGGTTATGGCTACCATGGCTGCCCCTTCCCCACCAGTGTTAAAAGCCAGTTTGGATAAGGCCTCAAGCAACCTGGTCTAGTGGGAGGTGTCCCTGCCCATACCCTGATCTTTAGGGTTCTTTCCAATGCCTAAATATCCTATGATTCTAGGATTCAGGGGTTTTTTTTAGTTCAATATGAAGATACATATATACCTTTAGCTTGCCAGTTTGTTGATTCTTATTTCACTGACGTAAAGATAATAAATGCTGTTATGTTTGCACTTTTGCCAAATTATCTAATAGAGAATACATTTGGAATTGATTGTGCTAACAAAATTAAAATCTTCTGCTCTACTGTGGAATAGTGATTTTGGCTACTATCACTGCATGTTGATGAAGTAATCTCTTTATTTTGGGATGTGCACCCCAGGTGGTAGAAGTGGGATGTCATACTGACAAAATTCTAGCTTATGTGTTAAATGACAAGTATTACAGTAGTGAAAACTCAAACTGAATCAAACCTTTTTTCTTAGCTATGAAGTCATGATTTTGTGCTGTGATGGTTGTTGGCTTGACTGCTTTGTCAATAGCAATAATTAATTATTTGTTCTCTCATTTAGCTATATTTTTTCTCAATTTTGAAAAATATCTTGTCAAATTATTTCTATTAAATGTATTAAATACTTTTTACACTTCAATAAATCATGTGTCTCTGTTTAGCTCCTCCAAATTACAGTAAATTCACGAATACAAGCTGCACTGAGTATAAGCCGCATCTCTGGGTGTTGGCAAATATTTCGTTCTTTGTCCATAAATAAGCTGCACCTGAGTATAAGCTGCTCTGTCGTTCGCAGCGAGGACCCGTGTGCAACAAAGTTGCCAAATAGTAACAGAACCACAGCAGGGCGGGGTTTACTGGCTTGGCTCGGGCTGTGCAGGCTCGGCCTGCTTGGGGCTACCGATGGGACCAGGTGGCCCAGCCCGGCACCGCCACTCGGCGGGGCCGCTTGGGACCGGCCACCGCCTCTGGGGTCACTCGCCCTGGCCCGGCACTGCCTCATGGTGGCAGGCAGGGATGGAGCCCCCCCGCTCTCGCAGCGGCAGAGACGGGCAGGGACGGAGCCCCCGCCTGCTTCCCGAGCCGCGGCGATGGCGGCATGGGGCCCCCGCCTTCCCCCTGGGCCGCGGCAATGGCGGCATGGGGCCCCCGCCACCTCCCAAAGCTGCGGCGATGGTGGCACGGGACCCCCTGTCTCTCCCCCAGGTTGCGGCAGAGGAGGGAAGGAGAGAGCTCTCTCGCCTCTCTCCCCGCCCCCCGTGCTGCCTGCAGGGAGCCAGGCTACACCCGTGGCACAACAGAGTAACAATTTGTAACAATCGCGAAATGCCGGCGTTTACTGGCTACTGCTCAGCTCGGCACCCTGGCTGGTACTTCTGAGGTTGTAAATGTCAGAAAGTTATACACATATTAGCCGCTCCTGAGTATTAGCTGCATTTCCGGTGTGGGAGCAAAATCTTAGTCAAAATGGTGCGGCTTGTATTCGTGAAATTACTGTATATCAGCAGTGAGCATAACCACCAATGAAATGGCAGGACATTGAAGCTGACCCTGAAAAAAGATTGGTCCTTTCAATGTTGATAATTTAGCACTAGGAGAATTATTTGTTTATTTTACTTTATTGGAGGAGTAGTTGGGAAAAGGATGGAAGAAATTAATGTCAAACTGATTTTTTTTTTTTTTTTTACATCATTCTTCAGTGGAAATAAGCCATCAAATATTTTTGTTCAGTCATTTTTTTCAAAGCCTGTGACACCAAATATGCACTTAATTTTGGTGAAGTTATGATAAAGTTGAGAAATTGAGGATTGGAATTACTGCCAATAGAAAGATGATGATTTCATTGTCCATTTGATCTAGTAGACAATTAGGTAGGACACAGAGTTTCATATTTTCCTGCGCTTAGGGTGTTTGAGCCTATGCTTCGCACATGAAGAATATCGTTAAAATTACCAGACTGTTACTGTTTAGCTGCACTTTCAGAAAAAAAAAAATGAAATGGAAATAATTGTTTTGTCAGAAATTAAGGAAAATTTTCTACAGTGCAAAATTGTTTTGATGCTATTAGAAAGAAAAAATTTAACTCCATTTTGAAATTAGTTTATCTAAAAGTTTGTTTACAAATTTTATTTACCAGTTTTTCATAACAGTTTTAACAACAAAAAATTGGTAACTGAAATATACTCATGAGATGGACGTCCCAACTCAGATTGCCTTTCCACTTTCTATTCAGGAAATATTTTGTATCGAAGGGTAAATGTGGGTTTTCTTTTTTCCTCCATTAATAAGCTCTTCTCTGAAAATGACATTTGTGGCATTTATAAGCAACTGTCCTGATTCTAGAACCTTTTGTTATTGATACAGTGAGTATGTGCCATATTTTCTATATTCAGGAAGAACAGTCAAACTAATATTAATTAAATTAATTTAATTGATAGCATTTAAAATTACCTGTTTAATGAAAATGTTTTAAATTACTGAAAAAACACTGAAATGAGTGGTGAGTTATTAATAATTAATTTGACACAACCGTATCAGACAGCAAATTGGAAAACTTTTTTTTTTTTTAATGCAATTAAAAAAATTTGTTGTGACAAGGAACTGCAAATTAATTTATCATTTTTAAACCTTCCCTCAGAAAAAGACCTGGACTTTATTTGGTAACTGCATTTGTATCGCTCATGGAGTTATTTTCCAAGAAGTAACCCCTTTAACATTTCCAAATACAGTTCCTTGAAAGTATATCTTTAAAGAAAAAAATTATTCTGAAAAGTATCACTCCTCAGGTGTTTGTGGAAGCAGAGTAATGAAAACTACTGAAGGAAAAATAGACTGGGCAACCAAAGGGAGAAGAGAGGGGCAGAGACAAGTGTAGGAACAGTGACTGTCCGTGTGTGGACACTGAAATTGTAAGGGATCAGCTGCATCAACTGGATGTTGACAAGTCCATGTGTTCATAGGAAGCCTTTTTAAACTGTCCTTTACAGCATCCTTCTGGAGAAGTTGCCCAGCTTTGGGATGAGTGAGTTCTCAGTACACTGAGGGAAGAAGGGGCTGGAGAGCAGACCTCAAAGGGTTTTGCTAAATGGGGTTACACCTGGCTGGTGATTCACTGATGGTCACCAAGGATGTTCCTCAGGTGCAATTCTAGGGCCAATCGTGTTTGATCTGTTCATGAGCGATCTTCAATGAATGCACCCTTAGCACATTTGCTGATGATGCCAAGGTGAGAAGTGCTGTTGACTCTTTTGAGAGACAGGAGGCTTTTACAGTGTTATCTAGATGGCACATCTTTTGGCTGTGGTTAATAGGAAGAAATTTGACAAGTCCAAATATCAAATTCTGCAACTAGAATGGACTAATGTTGGACACAGATATAAACTGGGAGCGGATTTTCTGGAGAACAGTCCTGTAGAAAGGGACCTGCAGGTGCTGGTCAGCAGCAGCTCAGTGTGCATCAGCAGTGTGTGCCCTGGCACTCCAGAGGTGACTGATCCTGCATCCTGGGGTGCATCAGAAAGGGCATCCCAGCCAGTTTTAGCAGTGATTATCCCACTTTATTCAGTGTTGGTGTGGCCTCCCCTTGAGTACTGTCTGAACTTCTGGACCTCACCACTTAAGAAGGATGTGAAGGTCTTCCAATGTGCCCAGAGGCAGGCAGCAAAGTAGGTAATAGAGCTAGGAGTGTCCTGTGAGGAGCAGCTGAGAAGTTTGATTTTGTCTAGTTTGCAGAGAAGAAGGGTGAGGAGTGACCTCACTGCTCTTTGCACCTTCCTGAGGAGGCAAAGGTTCTGAGCTCTTCTCCTTGGTAATAAGTGACAGGATGTCTGGGCAGGGTTCAAAACTGGCCAAGGAAAGGTTTTGACTGGGAGGGGTGGTCAATACACCAAGCCTGTAAATATTGAAGGCACATTTCAATGATGACCTTAATAACATGTTTTAACTTAGTAAACCCTGAACTGGTCAGGCAGTTAGATTGGGTGATCACTACAAGTCCCTTCCAACTCAAATAGTCCATTCTATTCTCTTGTATTCTCTATTCCTTCTGAATTTGTGAAAATGTTAAACTGTCGTGTCTATGTAAGCCCTACTGCCCTAATAAAATGTGTGTCCCCGCTGTTCTTCTAGGCCTCGTTCAAGAATAGCCACAGTAAGTCTCCCTGTAGCCTACTCCAGGCTGAGTAATTTCAACACTCTCAGCCTACCCTCACAGGAGAGGTGCTTCAGCCCTCTGATAGTTTTCATGGTCTTCTTTTAGACCTACTCCAAAAGGAGCATGGTCCATGTCTTGTTCTGAGGCCTCCACAACTGGATGCAATACTCTGTAAAAAAAGTCTTAGCTATCCTAATTTAGTAATATACTAGTAAATTAATAATCATAAGGTAGTCTTTATTCTTTACAATACAGTCAAAAGCTGATATATTAAATTTCCAGTATTTCTTAGCTTCCATCATTAACCCATTTTCTGAACTGCAGAATGTGAGAAATCCTAGAATTTTCTTCATGAAAGCTGTGCTTCTTCAAGTTATGAATTTAGTGGTCCCTATAATCAAAACATTTTTTAGAAAACACGGGTTTGAAATTTCAGTTCCCAATAATAGGATTGTACTGCACTAATTAATGTAAATAGAAAAATGTGGATAGAAGGAGAGTACAATTTATTTATATTTTGAAGTCAATATCCTTTCACACTCTGATTTTCACCTCCAGCTAAATTAATTTCTTTCTGATTAAACCGGTGCTGTCTTTTGCATTGATTATTGACTGAGTGAAGACTTAAATACATGTGAATTAAATAAACAAATCCATTCAACAAAATTAATAACTATTTGTGTGTTTAAGTCCTGTATAATAACTCTGCTATGTTTATTGTAATTTTGTGATGCATTTTTATTCTCAACTGCTTCTGTACCAGCTTCTGCTGCTTCTGAAAAACAAAGTTCCTGGGTTATCACTTCACAAGTAATAGCTACTCAAGGGAAACAGTTAGATTAAATCTTCTCTACAGATTGTCCTCTGTTTCTAGTATTTTAGTATTCTATTGTTCTTTATTTCCCCACTTGTGACATTTAAACCTTCAGTTATTGTCTTTTTGTGTGTATGTGTGTATTCCTTTATCTTGTAACTTGTTAGTATTTTTTTACATTACTATAAAACATCACAGAGTTTTTGATTTCTGAGTGAGTGGAATTCAAAATATATGTAAGTCTTGCCTTTGGCAAAAGTTGCCATGATCTCTTAAAATTGAACTTACCTCTCAGACCTAAGCCTGTATTTTATTCAATGTATATGATTTTATTTTATTTGAACCATGAATGCATGAATAATTCTGTCTTGACTGAGAAGGTGTAAAATTAAAAAAAAAAAACCTACTGAACAAAGCAATCTTAATTAATCAAGATATTATAAAAGCTTTCTGTGTTAATGGTCCATCTAGCAGAGAATCCTGCCTCAGACAGTATGGATGACAGTGTCAATAGGGTAACTTGGGCACCTTTTACTCCTGTAAAATTTTCCCAGTATCCACAAATGTTGCATTAGGGTTGTAAGGGTTTGTCATATTGCCCTAGTCTTTACAATATCTTTTTATGGATCTATTATCTGTAGCTTTAGTCAGTTCTGAACTTGCTACTATTCTTCTGTAACAAGTTCCAAAAGTTCACTACCTGCATTTTAATGAAATAATTTATACCTCTTTTAAACCAGCCTCTCTTAGGAGTTTCATTTGTTGTCTTCATTTGTAATGTTGTTGAATTTTCTGAACAACAGTTTAGTGTTTATTTTATCTTATATTTTATTACCCAGTAGAACTTAGTGTTGTTTTCTGACTTTGAGATTTCACTGAACACTCCTTTGTCCTTGATGGAAACACTGAATAATAGTATAATAAAAAACAAACAAAATCATGTAACAATCCTAGTTTTCTAGCAGCAAAGTGCGTTAGCTTCTTCATTCATAAACCTTGAGGGTATCTTCCTATCTCAGTCAATAGATCAAAGAATGTTTAGTACCTCCTTGTAAAGTACTTACACTGAACAATCAATCCACTGGTTCGTTTCTGCTCTGACTCAACTCTGGTGGACAGTAAGATATGTGTCTTTTATACTTGAATACCAGAATTTCTTCAGTACTCAAAATATGGACACATAAAGATTTAATGAGTGGCACAATATCATCCTCTCTTCCGTTCATAATACATATCCAAATATGTTGAACATTTCATTCTCTTTTTCAGCTGCCATTACTCCTGTGATCTAAAACTGCCAACATTAACTAAAACCTTTGTTTTCCTTATATTTAACCACAAGTATGCATAGTCTGAGTGTAGGTTTTTGTTTTTTTTTTTTTTTTAGTGTACCTTTCTCTGCACTAAACCTCGTCTTACAACTTTCTACCCAGGTTTTTATAAGTTTTCATAGAACTTCTTGCAGGAGTTGGTGTTCTGTGACCTTTTTAGTTTCCAGTGCCCGCAGTTTGGCTCCATTACTATGAAAGTATAGACTGATGGTTTGGACCAGGTTTCTCTTGTCTCAAAAGGTTTCCTAGTTCCGGTCTGCAAAATTCTTCCTCTGCTTATCATCCACTTAGTGAGACCATAAATCCCTACCTGTATCTCAGGTTTTCTATATCAACCTGGCACCAGAGCTTCCCCGTTTGCACTTTTCTACATCCCAGATAGCAAAATGAAGTACGCCTACTGGGTTCTCCCTTTCACCTCCCAGCTCCCTTGACATACTAGGAGACTGGTGTAGCATTTACACCTAGCAGACAAGTTGCATAGTAAGACTCACCCTACCAAAATCTTTCATTAAATGACTAGAAGATGCATTATCATAATGTTGGTGTATCCTCAGCTTGAGTCTCGTACCAGGTTCTTGGTACTCAAAAACTGATAGAGGCTACAAAGTCCAGTAAAGCAAAGAAGTGTGATTATCTATAAATCTAACAAGTAAAGATTTCAGGGAAAAATTCCTGAAAAGACATATTGAGTGAGAGCCTTGTCCTTGTTTTTTCAGAAGAAAGTGACTGGGAAAGTAAATCATAAGAGTCCTCAATTATCAAAAAAAGGACTGTAGCAAAAAGAAATTTGCTTTCTGTGCCTGTTTCTTATGGAAGTGTTAATTAGCATAGATTGCCAGATTTCATTAAATGTTATCCTTTGTTTAGATCAGCTGTAAGGAAGATTTTTAAATTTTTTTTCCCCATGATGAGGTTGGCAGAACACTGACACAGGTTGCACAGACAGGTGCTGGATGCCCTATCCCTGGAAACATTCAAGGTCACGTTGGACAGTATATGGATGAAGATGCCCCTGCTCATTGCATGGGTCTCAGACTAGATGGTTTTTAAAAGGTCTCTTCCAACCCAAGCTACCTGAAAGATGGTTATAGAAGGTATGAGTCAGTCAGTCTTTTCTTTCAAGTAACAAAAAATAGAACAAAAAGAAATGGCGTCAAGTTGCTGAGGGCAGGTTTAGATTGGACATTAAGTAAAATCTCCTCATTGAAAGGAACACCAAGCATTATGTCATCATCTCTGCATGTATTTTAAAAATATGTAGATATGGTACTTAGGACATGGTTTGGTGGTGGACTTGGCAGTGCTGACTTCATGATTGAATGTGATGTTCTTAGAAGTCTTTTCCAACCAAAATGATTTTGTGATTGTAGTACTTGTAGAACAAAGGAGTAGCTAAGAGGCATGCTCATGCAATCGTTAAAAAACCCTGTAGTTGCAGTGGGAAAACTATGAAGGATTATATATAGATGTCTTGTGCTGAAAGTGGAATGCTCTTTACAGAAGTATTTTCAACTGACATTTAGATAAACTTTTTTAAACTTATCAATAAATATGGCAGAAATGTCAGCATTGACAGGAAAAACAGACTAAGAAAAATAATCATGAACAAATTTGAGAATAATGTATTAAAATTCTAAAAAAATATTACAGAAATTGAAATAGAAAGTAGATTAGTAAATTAAATTAATTCAACAAATACATTACATGTACTTGTTGTATGAAGTTTACATAGCTTGATAGTAGGGGTGTTTTTAGCAATGATGAGGCAACACATGAAATGGCAGCATTAGAAATGAGAAACAGGCTACTCATGTGTGTAACGCCATAGTTCCTCCAGGCTTATCTGAGCTGTCATAAAGAGTACAGGAAGCTTTTCCTTGGAATAAGTATTTAAACTGCTCACAGTATGAGTGATGTGTGTATACTGAGGGTTTTCTTGCAGAAACCAGTTCTGCTACTGAACAGACGCTGAAGCCCACCAACCTACAGTGTTACATACCTTGCCATATACCAATAAAGGCAGGATAGGAAGGGAAATTTAAGATATTCTGTGTCTCTATTGAATATATTTTTATTTCACTTCTATGGTATGGCCAAATAAATATTTGAATAGATAGCTTCCAAGAAAAAACGGATGTATTCTTGTCAAAAGACATTTTAAAAATAGTTTTCATAAATCTATGTTTGTTTTTCAGTGATGCTTTGTTCACAGTAACAAAATAAGTTTTCCATCAGCATGGTGGAAAAATGAAAGATCCATCCAGTAGTTTTACACCATGAGATTGTCAATTTGTTGATTATTTACTAGAACCCAGAACTTCACTGTCAAAAAGAATAGGACCAGTAAGCAGTACCGTTCTCTTTAGCAAATCTATCCATGTGTTTACCAGTAATAGCAGCACAAAACTGAAAACCTCAGTGTTTTAATACTGAATTGTTTTTCCTTTACATCAAGAGAGAACATTTAGATTTATTGCCTGATTTTTCTAGTGCACATCCCCATGTGTAAAGAATTCATTCCTGGCCATGAATGTGTCAAGTATCCATTTCTCAAAAAGATGGATCCTCATCTGACTGGGAAAGTGTTTTCTTACGATAAAGATTCCCACTGTCATTTCATATTTTTTTCATAGCTTAGAAAATTAAAGGAAAATAAATAAACAAATGGAAACCACAAAAATCAAACAGTGAACAGCAAACAAATTTTGGGGCATTGGGTCTCAGTAAACATGATAGCTCACCAAAGTGTTTGTCTACACAGGAAACAGCCCGACATAAATGTGACTTACAAGTTATTTGCACTAAGAATAAATTTACTGCCAACTGTTGGTGTGGGTGGCATCCACTTCACAGTTAAGCAATCAATCATAACTTTTCATATCCCTTGTATTTGCATACCTACAGATGTTCACATAGAAAACACAAAGATGTAAGAATTTTAATCCAAATATAGTTTTTCACAGTTACCGTTTCACACTTCCATACTTATAAGGGTTTATAGAGGGTAGTTCTTAAAAGCATCAGAAGGAAGGAAAATAAGTATGTTGAGACTTGTGTCCAAATATATATGTATGTAAAGAATAGATACAATGGCTCGAAATAGGATGGAATGTAATTACAGGACTTTCATGCAGGAGTGATTGGGACTAGAGTGAATGAACAGAGCGTGTGTATAAATTGAAATGCACTTCTTGTTTTACTGGTTCATTCAGATTAGTGAACATAATTTTTGACAAAATATAAAAAATTCTACCAAAAAATGCATAGCAGTATTTCCCTCCTTGTTCCACTGCAGCAAATCCCCTTTGAACATATAAATTTCACTACTGCAGAAAAATCAAATCTATCTTTGCAGCTTGGGAATACTGTGTGCCATTCAGAAGCATTCTTTTCTGCCAGACACCTGAAGCTATGTCAAAGCTCTTTTATCTAGGATGGTGGTCACAGTAATATGGGACCTCTGGGATAGAAAAAAGGAGAATGAAGGAGGAATTACAGAGCTCCATAAACCATTGCTTATTTTTGAAGTAAGTAAAAAATTGCTCTTTTACACTTCCTTTGGATGCAGTCTTCCTTTTTTCTCCCCTGGGACATTTTTCAAGACTATCTGATATTGTCAGAATTTTTAAGTTGTATTGGCTCTGCTGATATTCCATTCCTGGGATAGTAATGTCCTGTTTTCACAATAGGGAAACTACACCAAATGCACAAATAACATATTCAAGATGATTTTACAAAGATTTCTGAAATATGCTGTCTTTTCTGTGTTTTTCTGTCTGATAAATTTGTACCTATTTGGATATATTTTTTAGCTGCATCAGGTTATTTAGCATATTTATTATATTAGAAATAATTAGAAATAATTTTACTGTTCATAGTTTACATAATCCAAGTGAGATAGCTGTCCCTTTAAATCAAAAGTGGATTGATTTACTTCCTTATATAACAACTAATTTAATTAAACATATAGAGTGTGAGTGGATCATATATTAAAGCCATCTCCAAGTGTGGCATTTAAGGACTCAGAAGAGGAAATATTCCATGTTCTATTCCTTGCCCTGCCTACCAAGATAAAGTATGGAGCAATGGTATCTTCTTTTCTCTTTATTTAAGAGACAGTGAAGACTAAAGAACATCATTCATGAAAGCTGTCAATGGCAATCTCGTAAGTGTTATCGTGTAGAAGTGACTGCAAGAAAA
This sequence comes from Catharus ustulatus, assembly GCF_009819885.2. NCBI lineage: Eukaryota > Metazoa > Chordata > Aves > Passeriformes > Turdidae > Catharus > Catharus ustulatus. The sequence goes on from NC_046221.1 coordinate 81,313,916, forward strand.
TGGGTTCTGGCAAGAAGTAAAGGTGTTTGGAACAAAGGAATGCAAAGAAGTCAGTGCTCAAATATTTTCTCTTTTGTACAACAGAATACTGGTCTTCACAGCATAAATTAGAAATCAGTGTCTTAGATAAGTTAACACCCAAGGAATGTTTATGTCAAGTGGCTTTGCAGCATTTTGTAGGCATCAGCAAAACGACATTTGGTTTGTGTAGCTTTCAGTCAAGATCTCCTACTGAAACTTAGCAGTTTTTGACTTGAGATGTTCATTCAAGTTAACAAATGCTATCTTAGATAATGTAGCAAACTAAAATGGTAAATAAAAGCAGGTATTCTTTAAGATGGTCTGTACCTTTGTTTTGAGGAGTTATAGCTAAAAATTATCTGCTTCAGTTCCATTCAGAAACAACTCAGAAACAAAAAAACTTCCAACAAAAATGGAAGTTAAATAGAAATACAATCATGAACAAAATTTTGAGCTAAACATCTAACACAAAACTCCATTGAGAGTCCAGTGAAGTGTTTTCCTGGCTTTTAGACAGTTTTCATTAAAGACATAATAAAAATCTGATACTGCTTACTCTAAAAAGAACTGTATTTCCAAACTAATAGAGGAAATGTGGTTTGCACTGAGAAGCTTAGATACCCTGTCAGGTGAATTTTGGCAAAGTGGTGCAAAAAAGGAATCAGACATCTACTTGATGCTAATATGATTGCTCACATCTGCAAAGCCAAAGGAGAAAAAGAACAGAGATACTGAATATGGTAATGAAATGGCCGTGAAGATTTGTTTACTTGAAAAGACACTGTGTGGGTTGACTTTTTCTTTAAATCCACTTAGATGCAAGGGCAATTCTACTGTTTAAATTATATGTAGCAATAATGCATCTAGGGAAAGTTACTTTACATAGAAATTATGCCTCATTTAAATATTCCTTTGTGGGTTCCTGAGCCAGAATTTCAATTACACCTTGGTTTGTTCTAGCATGGGATTCAAAACCCCTTTGAAAGGTTTGCAGAAGAAAACTGACCTGTTTCCTTATGCTGTGAACATGTAGAGGAAGGTTCAATTTACCGACATTCTAATCCGAAATGGAAGAAATTACTTCCATTGTAATCTAGTATAATTTGTTGCAGTCTGCCTGTTAAATAGCGCTTTTTGAAGATGATAGAAGACATTAATTGATTTTGTAGTTCAGTGACTCTAGGTTAAATGATTTTCTCAATCATACAGCTTGGCTTTGAGACTTATTTTTATTTTTCTTCTTGATTTGAAAGGTTTTTGTCAAATATGTGAGAGGTACTTGATGGGAGAAACATAACATGCAACACATAATTAGTATGATGAATGTATCTGCCAGCCTTTGGTTAACTTACTGGGTTTTAGGGTAAAGGCATTGGTGTCTTAGGAGGAAAAGCAGAGGAAAGTTATAATAAAGCTAAATATTGCTGAAATTAGACTTCTATAATGAAATAAGATAAAATGGCTTTGCAAGTCTGTTCTCTCCCACCTGAAACCTGTACATGGTTTAATTTTCTACACTGTATTTAAATTGATCAGAGAAGAGTCTTTTCTTTTGCATTTGTAAAACACTTCATGTCCATTTCTGCAGTAAGCAGTAAGCTTATGCAGACCTTGAATTTTCATTTTGTTTTGTTGTTTCCAGACTTACATAGCTGTACGTCTGTGCACTTATGCTGAATTTATTCCTAATATAATCACTTTGAAGGGTATTGCACTAGTTTGGTTTTGACTGTGTCTTGGACCTCTGATTTTGAAGTGTATTTGTTATCAGACACAGTAATAGGATCTAGCTGCAAAGCTAAGTTCTGGTTACAAATTTATATTTCTCCAATATTGCATGTTCCAGTGTAACTTCTATTATGTCTCACCTCTAGTAAGAAAAATATTTTCTGTACTGACAACGTATCCCTAACTGAGGATGCTGGTGGATGAAAATCTGGACATGAGCTGGCAGAGTGCCCTTGCAGCCCAAAAAGCCAATTACTCTTGTCCAGCACGTCAAGCAGGTGACAGTGCTCCTCTGCTCTGCTCTGGTGAGACTCCCCCTTGTGTACTGCATCCAGCTCTGACATTCCCAGCACAGGAAGGATATGGGCTTGTCAGGATGAGTCCAAAGGAGGACCATCAAGATGATCAGAGGGCTGGAGCAACTGTCCTATGAGGAAAGCTCGAGATAGGGCTGTTTAACCTGGAAAAGAGAAGACACTGAGGCAACCTTACAGTAGCCTTCCAGTACATAAACAAAGCTGATAAGAAAGAGGGAGAGAAACTTCTTAGAAGAGACTCTTGCAATACAAGTAGCAATGATTTTAAACTGAAAGAGGGTAGACATGGGCTGGATATAAGGAAGAAATTTTTTACAATAAGAGTGGAGAAACTCCAGAAAATGTTGCCCAGAGAGGTGAATGCTCTACCTCTGGAAACATTCATGGTTAGGTTTGGACAGGGCTCTGAACAAACTGATCTATGTTAAAATCCCCTGCTCATTGCAGAGAGGTTGGACTATATTATTTTTAAATGTCCCTTCCAACACAAATGTTTTGATGATTCTACTGTTTTAACAAACCATTTAAAAGATAAGCAAAACTGGCAATCAGGACACTTCAGTGTCAAAGATAGTTAATTAAAAAATACACGTGGTTGGTAACAGAAATTATAACATGAGGAAGGGTGAGGGGAAGTGGAACTGATAGGAGTGACAAATCTAAGCAAATGTGTCAGCACAGATTAAATCACCTGTTGTTATACTGTAGGAGATTTAGCTGCAATCTGTAGACAGCAAGTTTATGTGAGCATAGCTCCTTCTCAGGACACGACTCAAGAAGGAAGTATGACAGATTGCTAGGGGCTATGCTATCAAAGGCTTTTAACAAAAAATAACCTGAACAATATAAAGTTATTCTACCACATTCTAGGCAGTCAGCCTAAAAGATAGGCATGATGACTGAACAGTTTTTCAAGGCAGCATGCTATATTCTGTGCTAGATGTGTAAAAAAAAAAACCTGTACAGTTTCCAACATTCACCTCTGGCAGGATATTGCAATAGTCAAGCATTTTAGTCACACTATTTTTTTTCCCCACAACATCATCATGATAAAAAAATAAGATGTTTTGTGAAAGAAAAAAGTACCTTTCAAGCTTTTGGATATATATATACAATTTTCCATCACAGTTGACGATGATTATGTTAGAAGATATGTATTTTTTTAAAAAAACTTGGATAACTGAAATAAAAATATTTCATACAGTTAAAGAATCACAGAATCACAGAATTAACTAGATTTGAAAAATCCTTTGAGATGATCAAGTCCAACCAATGACCTAACTTTGTCCACTAGACCATGGCACTTAGTGCCATGTTTTATTAAACACCTCCAGGAACAGTGACTCCACCACCTCCCTGGGCAGCCCACTCCAATGTCCAGTCACTCTTTCTGTGAAGAAGTTGTTTTTATTTGGATTTTTTTTAAGGTCTTTGTAAAATTTCATTTTTTTATCTATAAGTGGGAATCCAATTAATAAAAAAAAAAAAGACTTGCAATTAACTTCTTCAATATTAGTCATCTTTAATCCTTTTTTTCTTCTCATAAAGAATCATGAGGATGTTTTATTTACAACCTGGCTGTGATTGGGGAAATATTTTGCTGTCTCACACTTTGACAGACATTTAAAAACATTTTTAAAACATACTTGATATATATCAGACAGGACATCAAGAGCCTTAGCCAGACACTTTTTCCTATGTTTCTTCAATGTGAACAAACTCTTGCTGATACAGGCCAGGATCCCATTGACCTGCTTGGCCACCTGGAGGCACACACTGGCTCAGCTGCCGTCAACCAGCACCTCAAGGTTCTTTTCCTCCAGGCAGTAGAAACTGTAGTATGAAACAAGGGAGTAAAGACTACAATCATTAAAAACTTGTATTATCTTCTTTAACTTCTAAGGAATTGTTTTGGAAATCATAAATTAAGGTTTCTGACTAACATTTTACAGTGTTTCCACCGCTGTGGTTTCTCTTACAAAATAATAATTAGGATGTTTTGAACATGAATTATTAGGTTTTCCGAAATTTGGAGGAATCTGTAAATCCCCTAGTGTTAAAGCAGCTTAAGTACATGTTCTCTCTGAGAAAGCTTCAGAGGAGTTATACCTTTGGGGATTTCTTATTATTCATCATTTTGGACATACTTAAAGCTGAATGCTGCTGCTTTGTTTCTTCATAAGCTTTTATGTCAACATATTTTGCTTCCTTTTCGTGTTTTAAATCACTGCAGAGGTGAATGGACATAATGCCACAAAGCCATAACTGTGCATGAAACAAATTATTTTCATTTCTAGTTGACTTTCTTATTCATTTATTCACATAAAATAGCCATATGATTTATACATCTTGCATTAAGGGTATAGAAATGTAGCAGAAAATTAAATCTTTTGCATTTCAGCTGGTTCTCAGGAGTCAGAGAGGCTGATGAAGCTGAGCTTAGTTTCTGATTATAGCCAATCTAGCAGTCTAAGTCTCAGTCAGAGCTGTCACAACCACAGATTCACAAATACCGCAGTTTTGTCACTACAGGTGTATACAACAAGAATCTTGTGAACTCACAGATTCACAAATAGTGCAGTTTTCCAATCTAATGTCATAGGTCTGTCCAAGTTCAATGAGAACTTACAGAATCCAGGTCCACAAATGCTGCAGCATTGAAGCAACAGAATGACAGGTTGACAATTGCTGGTGATAAATGCACTAACCTACAGAGTGTTATATGTTTTGAGACAAAATATAGTAACAGATCTATTAGCATTAGACATGCATATATATAGACATATATATGTATTTATATGTATATATATTATATATGTACGTAACAAGTATTCCCATGTCTGTTCCAATGCTGTTAAAGGGACACAGCTCACATAAAGTTGTCTCTTTAGCAGAAGGGGAGAGATAGAGTCCATCAATTCATACTGAGCCAACAGAGACATTATTTTTCCCCTTCTCTGTTTTTTTCACCCCAAAAGCCTTCTTTTATATTATAATTTTTGGCCCTTCCTGAAGGGATGAAACAATCACAAGCTGCAGGTAACTGTGACTCATACATGTAAAGTATTGTCTCTTTTCTCTTCAATTGCATTCTCGGGGTTATGAAAATTATTACATAAATAGAGCTCAGTAAGGGTCTTCATTGCTTGCTTATTTGCTTTCAGTCAGAATTTATAGTTCAAAGGTAAAACAAACACACTAGTGCTCCTCTACCTGCTGAGGCAGCAGTAAAGGCTCTCTGACCTTCTCCAGAGTATCTTTGTGAGCATTCTTATCTCCTTGATAAGAAGATTTACAAGTCTTGAGCCCAGTGAGGCTGGTGGCTGGTACAGATGTGGGTGCTCTTCTGAGGAAGCTTCTTCTGCACCGCAGATATCCTTCCAATGTTAGGCCTAGTCTAAGCCTTATGTGAGATCACCGAGGGACCCTGCTCATGTTTTTCTCAAGAAGCCTCATCAGTTCTTCATTGACTTAAAGCAATTCCATAGCAATTCTGACAATTTAACACAAAATCAGAGAAAACATATCATTTAGACTTGAAAAATGTGATGACTCCTCCTTCATTTCCGTCCAAAATTCCTTCTGAAGTCAGTTTATTTAACCATCATTTGATTCTGTTCTTTAGCTTTGTAAATACTTCATTGTTGTCAGGCAATATTATGCCAGCTGATCAGGAAATACATATACTAAACACAAACTTTGCATTGAAACAGAGGATTATAAGTGATGACTGAAAACACATTTTCCTTCCGGTGTTTCACCATTTGATGGGTTTGCAGCTGTGTGTACTTGTTTGAATTATTTCTGCATTGCTATAAGCATCACTGTCTTTTAAGTGGGGAATGCACCTAATGGTCTGGAAAATTATTTCAATGTTGCTCAAAAGCTGTATATGACACTGCAGTGTATAGTGCAGTAAACTCTTGTCAGTGGACACAGCCATGAATGGGGTGAAATATAGCCATAGGTAGTGCATTATAAAATAAGATAAAAAAGTAGCTTTTCTTCTGGTTAAATAACTTTAAAAAGAGGGTAATACTATCCATACTATACTAGTATGCTTATCCATAGACTTTTTACCAAGGTATTTATCTTAAACTTAGCCTCTGCTTATGATGATATTTCTGCATATCTTTTTAAATAAAAATGAAAATAAATAATTAAGCAAACAGCCCCACAAAATATATTTATAGCCAGCAATGTTGTATTTTGACGCATCTGTATCTCCCTGAATTTCAGTTTCAAGAAAAATTGAACAAGAAACAATGAACTTGTACTGTAACTAGACAGGCTAAGGCTAGACTTTAGGAAAAATTATAATGAGATTTTTAAAACACTAGAATGTATTGCCTGTTAAGAAATGCCAATTTTCTTAAAAGATATCTTTAAAACATATTAGATCAGCATGTGCCAATAACGGTTCAAACACAGTTGATCCTTAGGAGAGGGAGCCCTCTTTTTCTGTGGCTCTTTTACTTTATACTTGAACAGATACACTTACAAAAGTAATATATATTGCTTTAAACTGATATCCTTGTAGATTGTATTCATGTAGAATTTAAAGATTAATTCAGGCTGGCAAATATGTTAGGTGATGTTAGACACTAGAATAATTTCATTGCTTACAGAGTGATTTTTACAGTGAAATTCTCATTTCTTATCTCAGAGGAAAAGTGAAACTGATTTTGTTTGGGGTTTCTTTTCTGGAAAAATGTAACTGTTTCATTAAAAATGTGAAATTCGAATTTTTATTTTTTCTTTTTTTAAATCTACAACATATCAGACAAAAATCAACCAAGAGCTATTGAGGAAATTAATGACTATTCTATCAAAATGCAAGAATTATCCTAGCCTAAATAAAAGATACTTGCTCCTGAGCTATCATTGAATGAATGGGCTGAATGGATTCCTGAGCAAAGTAGGTAAAGAACAAAGCACACACTAGGAGACAGTAAACACAGATCTCACTCAGTGGAGGAAATAGTCTCCTATTTCTATCTGGTACTTCTAGAAGTATAAATTCATCTGTATTAGACACCTACATGTACAAACTGCAGTTGCTCTGTGCGTTGTCAGGAAGTTCTTTACTTTCAGGATTCACTGAGCCATGGGAGCATATAAAGACTTAATTTACAGTGGAAGATCTCTTTACTCCCTGAATTCATGACACTGGCTGTGTAGGTACTTATCATCTGTTTAGTACCTCAATAGTAAATCTAAACTGGCATATATTTCAGTGGGAGCATCAGTTAGTTAGATTTGCTGCATATGGGAAAAATGCGCAAAATTATTAAAGCCTGTCAGAATAAAGTTTTGGACAGGTTATACAAGAATGTCCCTTGAAAAAATCCCCAGGATGGATAGAAACACTGGTTAGAAACCATCTCTTTTTTTTTGTCTAAGTTTTTAGTATAGTTTTACAGTGTAAGATTCTAACTTATGTAGATTTGAACCTTAACAGCTAGATTGTCACATGATAAATGTATCTTTTTCATAACTTATTTTTCCCCAATTCAGAAGGAGGGAGAAAAGAATTGAACATTATGCAGGTACACACACGTGCATATACTGCATGAAAGGAGCATGAAATATCCTGCTTTTATTTTCTTTCCCTCTTTCTTTTCTTCTTTTTTTTTTTTTTTTTGAGTCCTTGTTGGATAAGTTATTGACAACTCTTGCATTTCTATGCTATAGCCAATATTCTTTTTGCTCATAAAAGCTTATTGTATTAAACTCATATCATCCAAAAGCAGAGAAGTGGAAACATCTCCCTGCTCAAACTAACAGGATAAAAACAAAGCAAAACAAAACAAAACAAAGCAAACAATAAAAAAACAAGGAAAAAAAAAGAAATAAAAACACAACAAGAAGAAAAAATGGTCCTTTTAACAATACAGTAATACTCGCAGTTGATGATCTAGTGCAGTGTTTAAATAACCTTAATAAGAGTTCTTCTGTGGAAAAAAAAACTATACTAAAGTGCTTAGAATATTTCAGAGGACTTCTTGAAATGTGGTGTGTTCCATGAGAATTGTTCAGTGTAAAACTGAAGGACACTGAAAGTTGGTAGAAATTCATAGGCATTTCTTAAGCACTTTTAGAACATCAGACATCATCATTTGGTTTGTTTTGCTTATGACAATATCTGTAGAGCATATTGATATACTTGATTTCCATTTTGCACCACTAAAAAGAGAATACAGTAATTTCATGACTATAAAGTGCACCCTTTTGACTAAAATTTTGGTCTGAACCTGGAAGTGTGTCATACTCTGGGGCGCCTTATATAATGGACAAAGTTCGGAAACTTGCCAATCCGGAAGTGCGGGCTGCAAGCCACTACAAAGAAACAAACCCCAAACACTGACAAAGTGTCTTGGGTTACAATACAGGACGTGATCAAAGGATCTATTCTATCACTATCTGTTGTGACTAGGTGGGGCAGTGATCTTTATCTGTGTGGGAGATACTCTGCTAGTGGGCCATCCATTGAAACCAGGCGGGGCATTGTTCTTTATCTTTGCATCCCCCATCCTTCCTCCAGCGAGCTACCTTCTGCTAATGGCCCATTGAGTCCCACTGTGTGACTGATAAAATTACTTCATCCCATCAAGAGTTGCTCCAACCAGGTGGGAGAGCCAAGTCTTTCTTACCTAGATAAAAACTGAAATTCTGGGACACCGAGTAGCCCTTTCTCTACTGTACTCTAGAAAAAAATGAGATTTCTCCACATCTCTAATAGATCTCTGGAAGGAAACTGCACTTTCTACAAGACCACTGCTTCAACTAAACCACATCTGTCACTGCAAGAAGACTGCAGGCACTATTTAATCAAAGTGCTACCGACACCCTGCCTGATGGGGTGTCACATTGTACTCTGACTTTGCCAAGGTTTGGAGTTTGTTTCTTTGTAGTACTGTATTTCTATTTTAATTTCCTTAGTAAAGAACTGTTATTCCTAATTCCCATATCTTTGTCTGAAAGCCCCTTGATTTCAAAATTATAATAATTTGGAGGGAGGGGGTTTACATTCTCCATTTCAAATAGAGACTCCTGCCTTTCTTAGCAGACACCTGTCCTCCAAACTAAGACACAAAGTCAGAGTACAGCCTGACACCCTGTCAGAGTGACACCCCGTCAGGCAGGGTGTTGGTAGCAGTCCCATTCAATGGTGGCTGCATCCTCCTGCAGTGACAGATGTGGTTCAGTTGAAGCAGTAGTCGTGTAGAAGGGTGCAGCCTCCCTCCGAAGGTCCAGTGATGATATGGAAAAAAAATCCGGTTTTCCTCTGGAGTCCAGGTAAAAGAGGGGGATTTGGTGTCCCAGAATTTCAGTTTTTATCTAGGTAGGAAAGACTTGGCTCTCCCCCCTGTCTGGAGCAACTCTCAATGGGATGAAGTAATTTTATCAGTCACACAGTGGGACTCAGTGGGCCATTAGCAGAAGATAACTGCCTGGAGGAAGGATGGGGGGTGCAAAGACAAAGAACATTGCCCTACTGGTTTCAATGGCTGGCCCAGTAGCAGAGTGTCTCCCACAGAGATAAAGATCACTGCCCCACCTGGTCACAACAGATAGTGATTAGAATAGATACTTTGATCACATCCTGTATTGTGGCCCAAGACAGCACGACTGGCGTGATTTTTACTAATTTATTACTTTGTTGCACGTGGATCCCCACTGCAAAAAAAATAAAAAGTGTGCCTTATAGTCTGATGCGCCTTATATATGGACAATGTTCGGAAATTTGCGAACTCCCGGAAGTGCGCCTTTTAATTCGCTATGCCTTATAGTTGTGAAATTACTGTATATTTCCTCCAGAGAAAGTGTAGCCTTAATAATGAGGCACAAATAAGAAAAAGCATTGTGCAGCTTTCAGACTACATAATTGCAGGTCTGGCAGATAAAAAAAAAAAAAAAAAAAAAAAAAAAAAAGCAACACTTTTTCAGATATGAGAAAAGGTTAAGTTCTTCCTATATTTTCTCACTATTTGCTCAATATGTCCCTTTGAATAAAACACATATGTAATTATCAATATGTCCTTTATGACATTATAGAATATGAATTTAATTCATAAATCTCTGGTTTGACAAGTCAGTCTTTTTATATGCCTTTATAATAACAACAGCACAAAAAAATCTGTTTTGACAGGATGACGAGAATTTATGGTGTTCATGCAGGACTGTCATACACAGACATCTTCAGTCCTTTGCTAGAAATAGCTTTCAAAAATGTATCTAAGACCACTTATGTGGAATTGGGATGACCTCAAAAAATGTTCCCTATGTGCTGGATTTGTAAAGCTTAAATAAATAGTGAGAACTTTTAAAATGCATAGAGCTGCAATCATAGACAATACAAGGGAAGATATTTAGTGTCTCTGGACACTAAAGTACAGCACTTTTCCTGAAATCAAAATGGAATGGTAATCTAGGTTTGAATTATATACCTACTTTATGCAGCAGTCATACTCTGAGCAGCACCTTTCTAAAACTTGAAAATAGAAAGGGACTATTGCTATGGGTCAAAGGGGCTGCTCTGGAGCCAGCTGACCTGGGCTGCTTTCTAATAATCCCCAAGTATTTGCTGTGCATCATGATATGTATTGCGTATAAAAATTGCAAGGAGCTCTGAGTCAGAAGTGTGTGCCCAAATAGTCAGTTCATTTACTAGTCTGTGAAGCCCTGGGTTTGTCATGGACATGCATTCATTTCCCAGGACATGGGAGTTCCTGGTTTTGATTCTCACCTGGCACCAATAGGGAAGATTAACTGACTGACAAATAATAGCCCGACATTGGACTGTTGGAGATTTGTTCCTAAATGTTCTGCCATTTGGTGAATATCACTTAGGCAGTCATACATCTTAGTATTATCCAGGATAAAACAAATGATCAAACCCTTCTTTCTCCCAATCTAATCATTGTCCCTTGCTTTACACAGAATGATTGAATCCTTTTTATTATTCTAAAAATCTGTTTTATAGATACAAGAAATTAAGGGTGTAGAAAATTATGTGAAATTTCATTGTCCAGGGTCAGGGCTGATTTCTCAGAGACAAGTGGGCATGCTTAATTGCAGGTCATGTTTTTAAATGACTGTTTTAAGGCATTTAGAATTGAAAACTGCACCTTTTAACTATATTATCTTGCTATAGTGTAAAGAAAATTATCTTGCTAGGGCTTTAATTTTTTTCAGAATTAGAACAAAAATAGAAGATTGAATACTCTGAGACAACTTTTAGAAACCTCAAATATCTTGTTCTCAATAAAGAGAATTTGTTACAAGCAGAGCTCTATAGTCATGTCTTTTCCAAACTATGCATGTATAGGGCATTAAATTATCTTAAGATCCTGAGGATACATGTGCCATCTTCCTTTGACAAATGAAATCTTTAGAAAGGGTACTAGAAGTCTGTTCTTCAATCTTTCTGTAAATGACTTCTGTAACACATTTCACAAAAAACCCTACATGATATTGTACTACTGTTACGGAACACCATGTGAAAGTTTTGTGCATGTCAAAATATAATGTTAAGGTTAACTTTTTTGTCTCCTGAAAATCAGAATGCAATTTCTTTTTATGTCTTTGGAAGTATTTTAAAAATGTATTAGAACAGCATATCCTCTGAGGTTAACCTATAGATTTTCCCATACACAAGTGAATGTCTGTCACTAAAAAAGAATTTTACAAATGTAAGAGTTTAGAATTAAAATTAAGAAACTTTTGTTGACGGAAATGGGCAACATATACTCATACTAAAGGGACTACTGTGCACCATTTTCACTTCATGGACAATTATATATTAGAAGTTTTCTTCTTCAGAAGCATCAGAACTACTTAAATACAGCAGAAAAATAGCCATAACATTTGTGCAAATGTAAAATTCTATAAAATACTCATACTTCATTTTAATTATTGTTTTCCTGAGAGCTACCACAGCTAATTTTTGCAAATAACTGTCCTAGATCCAGGAAATACATAGTTCTTTGTACTTGTCTCTTGACTTAGATCTATTTAATTTTCAATATTTGACTGAATTTACAAAAGCTGAGTTTTAGGAAGTCAGAATTTTATTTCACAGACATACTGTTTGTTTACTTAAATTTTGTGTCATAAGGTGCAGTTCTAAATTTCTCCATGAGAGTTTCATTGGTAGAAGTATACAACTTAAAAAACTTCTTTCTGTAATTATTGCATGCTGTATATTGGAACATCACTGTGACTCTGTACCAGATAATGGACTTCACTTACATGCTGAACTGTCTCCAGTACACGAGATGGTAAAAGGCTCTGGAGAGTCTAAAATGTAAGAAGCAAAATGGGAAGGAGAGGTAAAGAGATTTTAATTCAATTGCTTGCTCCTAAGTGGAAGCAAATGGCCCAAATAAGTATACTGTCTGTGCATCCTGCTCTTGACCTCAAAATATTGATTCAAGTATATATTTTGTTCTTTGCCTTTGATTTTATTAATATTTTAGTATTAAAAAAAGGCATTTATTATCCAAATTCTCAGGAGCTGTAACAGAAATCTTGCTTATAGAAGACACTCTTCCCTGATACGAGCTTCCATCAGTAGTAACACCTGGAGAGAGAAAAACTCATCAACTAGATTACTGGATTGACAACTTAGTCCTAATCGTACTAAGAAGCTTTTTTGCCTAAAAATAACAGATTAGATTCTTTACTGGTATCAGTCCGCATAACTTCATTACCTTAATATGAAATATCTGGGTTTATACTGCATCAAGATTGACCACATGAGGTCCCACTCACCATAATCAGATATATAGTTTATGAAGGTCTTAAGGGGGATGGACAAAATTAGTATTTGACAGTTCCAAACATGGTAAGTGATAATAGTTGCGATATCTGCACTGGAAGACCTCCTGTCCACCCTGTTTGGGACTCCCCATTCATCCTGCTACCATGGATTTTAAAATTTTTTTTCTAGTACATGAGATAATTTTTTTAAATTGACTATCCCATGTGAAGATGCATGTAAATTTCTTTAGATATGCTGTTTCATATTACTTCAAATAATTCTATAGATTTAGAAAATGTAGCAACACTTTCAGAGAAATGCTTGCTATAGTAGATTCAATTTAGAGGATAGACTTATACAGACATATATAAAGAAAACACTGGGTAAAAATGTTTTTGTGTTTCATTCAGTTAAAGAAGAATGTTGAAAAGATTTCAAAATGAAAACTTGTATACTGCTCTGAATTACTGTTTCATTTTCTCCTTATAATAAGAAACAGGGTATTTTTATATAGCCTGTGTTGTGGTGTTAAAGAACCATTAGGCCAAGAATAATAATTTAACCTGACAATAGGTAGTTAAACAAAGTGAGTGATTGAACCTTAACTCTAAATAGCCTTCCTCCTTATGAACTTTAAGAAACAATCTTAGGGAATCAGTTGTTGGGTTTTTTGTTGTTTTTTGGTTCGGGATTTTTTTGTTTTGTTTTTGTTTTTTTTAATTAATTGTTTTGGGGGTTTTTTAGTTTATATTTAAAAATTGCAGTAATATTATACTTTAAAGTCAATCACATTGAGGAAGACTGCTTTGCTTTTTGTAATTGAAAGTTTATTTCCTAATGATTGGTTGACAAATATATTTTAATAAGTTTCAGTGAATCTTCATGTAATTATTTAGAACATGTACTTAGAGCAATCACTGACCTTTTGTACCAAACTTTAAATCAAGGTAAACCTATTATCTGTATTGTCCTTTGTTGATTTTTTTTATATAAAATGGAGAAATTGAAAATAATTTTAGAAAATTTTATGTGCTTATGAAAGGACAGATTGAGGATATTGAGGTTCACTTTAAGTCATTCCGATCCTCAGAAGGCAAGAATTTGCACAAAATAGAACCCCAGTGAAGGAAAAAACCTCACTGACACTTATTGATCTGCTTTCTTGCACTTTGCTTGTTAAGCTTATTGATAACTGAGCAAGTAAGTTGAGTCTTAAATTGGTAGGTTTTGTTCTTTTCTCATAGGGAAAATTGAAACCTGATGGTACAAACGAAGACTGTTGCATTTTTGGGTAATTTTAAATGAGAATGGTAAGTAGGAAGAAGAAAAGGAAAGAATAATTGTTTTCCTTTCCTTTTTTTCTTACAGAACCCAGCATGGAAATATGTAGTATAGGGTGCTGGGAATTATGATACTTGTGATGTGGCTCATGAAGTTGTACAATTTTCCTCACTTTGGGTGACAAATCATTACTTTTCCAGGAAAAATAACAAAGTGCATGCAGAGTTATTCCTGAATAAGTCTTGCTCCAGTAAGACTTTGTCAGGGTCAGACATAATATTTCAATGTTGTGATTTCTCTAAATTCAGAACAATTTCGAATGCAGACAATACTTGTTTCAAGTCAAGAGGTGTTCAATGCTAATATGTACAGCAGAAGTTGAGCACTTTGTTGAATAAAGTATTCACTCAAATTAGAAGGAGAAAAGCTGTATAAAATTGAGTTCTGTCATATTTTATATTTTGTGTGACCTTATTTAGAAGTTTTTTACTTTATTGTAGTGTGAGAATGCATCTTTTCAACAAGTTACACCGATAATTCAGTAATCCAGTAATCATTTTTTTGATCGCAGTGTACTGTAACGAATGAGCAACAAAAACTGCTGTTTTCAGCCAGTTGTAAGATTTATTGTACTTCCAGGTAAAGATTTATCTTTTCTCTGACTAGATCTATCTGACTTTTAGGTCAATAATTCCTGATTGAGTCTCAAGAGAAGTCAATAGCTACCTATTATGTCACCTAATACACAAAGATTTTGTGGATGTTTGGTCTAAGAAAGAAAACAACATTTGTGAACATGTGTCAGATTGTTTGTGATAAGATTCCTTTAAATTTTATTTATATATCACCATCAGTATTGCATCCATAAGAAAATTCTGAAAATTACAGTTCACCTAGAGCTACCACATACATATTTTCAGCATTCAAAAATATCTATTTGCTATCTGCCATGGTTCCTCAATCAGCCTTCTGTTTATCCAGAGTACAGTTCTTAGATATTTTTTCTCTTATGCAGAGTTTGAACTAATATTTTCATTGTGTGAATAGATTAGGATTTTTACACAAGCACAGAAATTTTAAAGAATTTGTAAAGTTTTTGGTCATTAATTTTGCTTTTCAAGAGAATAGTATGATAATATTTTTTCCTAGAATTTTTCTTTCAAGGACCTCTAAGGAAACCAGTTACTCATATTTTAAGGTATTTGTTGTATCATATATACAAATATACATATATTTACACTCTGATATACTGAATCTAACACTAAAGCACTTCCCACAATTAAGAATTCATTTTTAATTGATGGTATTCAGCTGGTTATAGAATGTAATTTTTTTTTTTTTTTTAAAGTAATAGTTTGCATGGCCACTGTCATAGGACATTAACAGAATTGTTTTCATTGCAATCCAGGTGCCTGGGATAGATGGAAAAAGTATTCACACTTCCATATTGACACCAGTCTCAATGCATTTCATTCACACTTTGCAGATAAGCATGCTGAAGTGCTCGGTAAGGTTGCACCATAAGTGACTTATAAAAATTGCATGCTATGCCATACTCCTACAACATCCTTAACACAGTATGCAAGGGTCAGTGAAGCACTGCAGTTCAGTAGAATGCTCGTGGGTGTGTAAGGAATGAGTGTCACAGGGAGAAAAGGACATAACCAATTTGTAAATGCTTGGTGTGTTGGCTAAGCAGGTTTTCTTACTAACAGATAATATGAATTACAGGTCTTCACCTTTAGTCAGTTGTAACTAAATTATTCAACAGATTAAATTTTGTCCAGATGTGGAATATTTTCAAGACTGTATGTTGAATTCAGTTTTTTGGGGGATTTTTTTATTAGCTGGACACCCTTTTGGACCCATTATAAAGGGAAATGTTAGAATTTTATTATTTAGAAATTTATTTCATAAACTATTAGAAAGGGAAAGAAGAACAGTTCAATACTAGCAGTCTATTCTATTTTAAGACAGTAGGATTTCCAAGCTTGTGAATAAGTAGTTAGTTTTGAGGTTGTTTTAAGCTCTTTCTTGTCAAATGTGATTTCCTTTGAGAAGACTCATGTACTTAATTCCCATCTGCTATGTTCAGAGGTTACTGAATGCATCCCCTTTTTACTTAACTGCTTTGTTTGTTATGTGTCATTAAGTTGTTCCTCCTCACAAAAGATTAAATACACCTGTAAGAAGTTTATACCTGAAGAAATTGCATTTATTGAATAATTTAATCACTTCCAACATTCTTTGCCCTGGCCTTCACATTTTCTTGGTTCCTCTGCTTGCATATCTGATAAGTAAACTGTTGTGGAGAATGCCTCAATATCTAAACAGCATTAAGATATATGTTAGTCACGTCTATCTGTATCTAGGTAGGCTCCATTGCTATTATCTTGGCCTAACATTTCATTCTGTTATACAACCAACCATCACTTGTCAGCATCTGTGAGCAAACAATTATTCTGTTCCTCCTCCCTTGGGGTACAAATTCTTCTCTGCTCTTTAAATGCATTTTAAATTGAATTCTCAAAAACCACATTTTCAACAGAGCGATAGCATCATACTTCTGCAGGCTTTATCTGAGTCACATGCCTACTACATGAACAGAGTTTGAGCATCATAGTGGTCAAGGTGGAGGATCTGACCATTTACCCATTTTGGCTTCTAGCAACATATTTCTTCAGAACTAAAGAAATGCCAGTAATTCAGGTTCCAATTCCAAAGAACTCATGAGTCTGTGCAAAAGCACCAAGATGTCTTCTATCAAAATCAAATTACTTAATCACGCACAATTATGCAGAGAATTATTATTTGGTGGCAGGTTGTCAAGACACAGGAATGCTTATTATTCTAAGTCAATCTTTAAGGCTTTCTTCTACTTATCATACCACATCTTCAACAATTTTGTGCAGAAAAAATGTGTGTTCAAAAATGAAAAAAACAATTTTACAAGAGCTTAAAACCACTCAGGTAGGAGATTTGGTTGAAAGCATGCTTAACTATATTTTTATGCCTGAAAAATCATAGGAATTTATGTGCAATTTGTACTTCAAAAGAAACTACTCTCACATTTTTAGGAATTATATTGAAAAATAGTTTCTGAGGAATTAACACTTTTTTTGAAGTATTTTCAGAATCTGGACCCAAAAAAAGGGCCAATTTTCTACTTTTCTTCACCCTGAATTGTTGACTCTTTGGGAACAGAAATAGATTAATGGGGGACCTATAATTATTGTCCAGTCCCAAATCTAAGAAGGATTGCAGATTCCCCTTGAGTAAAGTAGATTAGCAAGTCTGCAGAATTTAAATGTATGTCAGTTTCCTGAAAGGCCAAGCAAAACCAGTTTGCAATATGAGGCTGGCAAATTTGGGCAAAAAATACAGAAGCTAGAAAGAATTTAATAAATTATAAAATTGAAATAGCAATATTGCCCTTCCATGTGTTTTTCCAGAAAATAGGCCATACTAAACAAACCTGATTTCTTTGTTTTATGAAATGGCAGGTTATATCTCAAGAGAGGATTGCCATGCTCATGCAATTCTAGTTACAGTAATTTCACGATTATAAGCCGCACCATTTTGACTAAAATTTTGGTCCGAACCCAAAGTGTGTCATATAATCAGGTGCGGCTTATATATGGACAAAGAATGAAAAGTTGCTGTTTTAATTTGGAGGACAGGTGTCTGCTGAGAAAGGCAGAAGCTTCTCTTTGAAATGGAGAATGTAAACCCTCTCCCTCCAAATTATTATCATTTTGAAATCAAGGGGTTTTCAGGCAAAAATATGGGAACTAGGAATAACAGTTCTTTACTAGGAAAATTAAAATAGAAATATAATACTACAAAGAAACAAACTCCAAACCTTGACAAAGTCAGAGTACAACCTGACACCCTGTCAGGCAGGGTGTTGGTAGCAGTCCCATTCAATGGTGGCTGCATCCTCCTGCAGTGACAGATGTGATTCAGTTGAAGCAGTGCTCCTGTAGAAGGTGCAGTTTCCCTCCAGAGGTCCAGTGGAGATGTGGAGAAATCCAGTTTTCCTCTGGAGTCCAGTGGAGAAAGGGGCTCCCTTAGTGTCCCAAAACCTCTGTTTTTATTTTCGTAAGAAATGTTGGGTTCTTCCCCCTGGCTGGAGCAACTTCCAATGGGATGAAGTAATTTTATCAGTCACACAGTGGGACTTAATGGGCCATTAGCAGAAAATGACTCGCTGGAGGAAGGCTGGGTTGTGAAAAAATAAAGGACAATGCCCTGTTTCGTTTTAACGGATGGCCCATTAGCAGAATATCTATCGTTGACATAAGGATCACTGCCCCCACCTTCAACAGATGGTGATAGAATAGATACCTTTTATCACACCCTGTATTGTAATGTGTGGCTTATAATCAGGTGCGGCTTATTATTGTGAAATTACTGCAACTAGATAGCAATTAGTAGTAGTGACAAAGCACATATTAAATGGTTATGAATTGGCTACCTGGAAGGTAGGAAAAAAGATATCATCAAGACAGAATTCTCATGAAAAAAAGAGATTCCTCCAGGTAATTCACAGGGACCAGTGTAAGACCAATTCTATTCAACATCTTTCTGTGTAGATTAAAAGTAAACAAAAGACTACTGCTGACAATATTTTTGGATGACTATTTCTATAATAGTTATCCCTTTGATTACAGAATTTGCATATTGCACATTAGAGTTTATTGTCTTCTTTCTGGAGATGTCATGGCAAATTTTAAATTTAATTAATTTGATTGTCCCATTATGACAATTGGCAGGTACTGTGATTACATTTGGTATCCATGCAATTGCCACATAAATTTGTGTGATTTTCACTCAGTTAGTGAAAATTTCTTCAGATTCCTTAATTTAGGAAACATAAGCAAAATACTTTCTTTGATTTTGTAAATTTTCTGTTACTCCAAAAGATTTTAGTGAAGGCTGTTTTTGCTAATAGTTATTTTAAAATATTTTTTTCTCCTGAGAGTATTCACTGCAGTACGATCAGTCTGGTCAATCTGCCTCTTCTTTTGATAGCAAATGAATGCTATTCTAGCCTCATTCTTTAAAATTGTTATTATTTTCCTTTTAAAATATTCTTATATTTCAGTACTTTTTTTTTTTTTTTTTTTTTTTTAGCAGTTGTCCTTAAATTCATGCATTTCATTCAATGACAATTTTCTTTAAGGAAGGATGTAGTGTCTTTCAGGACTACAGTCATGACTGTGAGAGAAAATTGACCACTAATTGTCATTTCTATAGTGCTATGACCTTCATCCGTGAAGTGTGTAGGTATGTCCCTGTAAAGGAACAAAGTGTTCGTTATATAAAGCAGATTGAGTCAAAGGGCTAGATTAAAAAAAAAATCTTTATTACAGAAGAATTCAGAACATGGAGTAAGACCACACCTTTATATTGCAGATTTCTGTTTACGGTTCCATTTTTAACTAAATCACAAATTCAAGTCAACTTGTATTGAGAGTTCTAAATTTTAACTTTATTTTAAAATTTTAAGGACAAAAAGTATTTGCTGACATTTTTAGTATTCATCTTAAAATGAAATAATTGTGTTTCTCTTTCAACGTAGAATAATATTAGAATTTGAAATATGTTTTAATATATACAATATGTTCAGAATACTAAGTTATAATGAAATAGGCTAAATTCATACCCTAGAAAAGCAGTGATAAAAATAGTGCTTTTCTTCTGAAAGAACAAATAATATTAATGAAATTGCCATCCACAACACTTCAAATCCCTCAGTAAATTGTAAACTCCAATATTTAGTTAACTATTAAATAGATACTTAAAATTGCATTTGAATCATAATTGTCTATGATCATGGCAATACAGGTATATAAGAAATTAGAATATGGGGGATTAAATGTGACCTACTGGCCCTTCATCAAATCTCTAGTGACCATGCTCATGTTCCAATAACAGAATGGAAGTTTTCCAATCAAACAAATACTTACTTCCCATGACAAAACAGTTCACCATTAGAGTTGTGCGATTGTTTTCCTTTTGTTTTCCCCATTAGGTAGAAAACCTCTGAGCTCAAAATATTAAAAATGACCCTGTTTTATCTGGGGCAATTCAGATATCATGTAGGAGTAGGCTGTAAAATAAAGATGACTAAAATTCTTCAGTGGTTAGTGAATCTAAATGAGCTCTTATTTTGTGTAAGTAATAAGATAAACTCTTTCAAATGTACCAGACTAATGATAAGTACATAGTATAATACTTCAGTAAATGCTTAGATATGCACCTGGCTGTGGCAGATATTTTCTTAATATTTGTCTGAACTAGAATTAAAAAGTCTTAATTTTTTCAGTCTCAGTTACAGTAGGTCCTTCTGTTGTAGCTTTTCTTGTACGTAAGTTAAATAGTTCTTCACAGAATGCTAAAAAGGACAATATAACACTTTGTCAGATGTTGTAGAGCACAGAAGTATCTTTAAGAAAATTTGGTTTAAAAAAGGTATTGAATGCTATTCAGTTACAGAAATTAATTCAGAGAACCTGAGAGGGAAGTAAAACTTGCAAAAAATAAAGTTATTTTCAGGGCTTTCTCAAATCCAGAGGTGTTGGGGAAAAGGAAAGAAAAGGAGCTATCCTCAATAGTAGATATAGCAATCTTTCATCTCAGTGTTCTTTTTTCTCAGTTTTATCTGATACTTTGAGGATAAATGTAGGATCATAATGAAGAAATATCTTGATTGCAAAAGGTTGTGAAGAACTGTCAGTCAGAGAAAGAAACTTGTGTGGTTACGGGCAAGAGCAAGAAAAGCATATTCAAGTTTAATAGCATTATAGAGTAAAATTACTTATAAGACATATTATTTAATTTTTGTTAGCCCTGTGAGTAGCAGGGGGTAGGACTTCATCCTTATTGGTCCTATTCACATTAAGAAATTCTACAGTTCTACAGTAATTCTGGTCTCATTAATTTGGAAATGTCACTGAACTAAAATGCCATGGGTCTATTAGTCAATCAAAGATCAACCATGAATGTAATGTATTCCATACGAAAAATAAAAATGTTGCAATTTTAAAAGGTGGTATTACAATTTTAATTGGGAAAGAAAGTAGGTTTCTCATCATGCATGGTCAAGAAAGATAAATTCAATTTAGAAAATGTTCTTTCCAAAACGGGTGAAACTGTTGAAACACACAAACCAAAAATATTAAAATTTAAAAAACCTAGCAAAACTGGTGTGCTTTAGAGGTGAATAAACTTAGAAGTTAGAAGAAAATGTGGTTTTGGGAGAGCTTTCCATGTGAGAAAAAAAAAAAACATCTCTCATAATTTTAAAATGGAAATAGGTATGACAGGGCAGAGGTCCAAAGCTGTGTGTTCTTCCCAGCTCTAGTCCAACAGATTTACCCTTCCATATGTTGCATTTAATTTTTTTGCATAGCAGTCAAACTTCTGTAAAAATTCTTTACTTAATACCAGTAACAGTATGGGGTGTACCTGTAATGACATCTGCATCTTTTTTTCCTTTAATTTTCTTGTTTTTCTTTCCTACTAAATATGGAAAAATACTGAAGGCATAGCTGAAAAGTACTTGGTTAACAGGGTCACAGTGCTGCCTAAAACATATGAGGCAAAATTACGGCTGTGTTTAAATTTAAAAACCTTTAACAGCTTTCTTTTTCAGGTTTTTTGGTAAATGTTTTAGTCAGGGAAATCTCTCTGTTAAGATTAACGTCCTGTCTTCTTGTGGGATATATAGCTACCCCTGCCAAACATACAGAAGATACTCAGGGGCAATTCCTACTTTAAAAGAAACCTCTGGAGCATTTAATATTATCCTAGTGAAAAAGCAACTAGGTTCTCCTTGCACATTTTGGGATCAATAGTGAAACTTGAAATTATGCATGATTTTAGTGCTGCGCTGCCAGGACAGTTGGACCTGCTAGTGACAAGGACAGAGCATAAGGGTCCTCACACTAGTCACATGCCTCATAGTGGCGATATGATTTCAGAATGTATAATTGTGTATGTAACCCAGGAAAAAGAAGGAACTAAATCTTTTCTCACTTTTGATGGGCCAGCCCATCAAAAGTTTAAAACTAGTTTTCTTATTCTAAACTTTGCATACAAGGCTTTGAAATTAAGAACCTACCCAATTTCATTGTCTCAGTTTTCAGAGAAGGGGAATCTGGTGCAAGTGAGAGAGATGAAGCGATTAATCTTGACTAGTCATCCACAAATCCTTATTAACTATCTCCAAGCCTTGATTCCATATCATACCCATTGAAGTAAAGTAAAGTAAGCATAAATAAGGGGAAATTCTGTTTGTCTAAATTAATTTAAAAATGCAAGTTGCTAATACTAGGAAGGATAGTGTAGAAGACATGTTCTATTATGTTACATTTCGTCTGTTACAAGTTGAAATGGTAACTTCTTTTAAAAAATCCCATACTTGGGATGGATGCATATGCATAAGCATGATACATTTGTTTTCAATATAAAAAACCCTAAATCAATTCATTTGAAAAGTCAAAGCAGGACACTCTCAGTTCTAGTACATTCCTATATTCCAATTTATCAGTAAAAAATGATTTTTCAGAACAGTAGTACCAGTTGTTGTGAACTATATTTATTTCGATGAAAATGCATATTTAAATTATAGCTGTTCCTTTTATCTAAATGACTGTGTAAATTTCCTTTTCTAAATTTAGAGTGTGTAGAAGTTGTGGTAATTTTCAATATGTCATGTTGCAATTTCTGAAAAAAAAAAAAAAAAAAAAAAAAAAAATTATCTTTCAACCGGTATAATTTTAAGGAGAAAAGTACTGACGAGCTAAACCAGACTGCTGTACTGTTTTTAGCCAGTTTGTCCAAATCTACACTTCTGATGGAGAGTAACTTACAGTGCAAAACAGTGTTAAAATAATTCTAAAACTGCATGGATGCTTTAAAAAAATATTCGTTGTGCATAGATGTCTTCATTTTTGCGTGAATTGCTTTCAGAACAGAATGGAAATAATGGTATAAGTTATATGAAATTTTCCATTTCATATGTAGTAATGGCTAAATGGTTTTACTGAAGAAATGCAAGGAAAGAATTTTAAAATACAAGAAAAATAATGCTCTGGGAAATACTTTTTACATAATCTGAAACTGTGAGAACCAAAAACTTGAGAATTGTGCTATGCATAAAAATTCTCCTGAAGGCTCTACTTCTTAAAATTCTTTGCACTGGTATTTATTATATGATTAAAATTAACCCAGAAGCAACATCTGATGATCCTATGGTATATTTACTTACTGGTTATAGCAGGAGCTCACTTTCAGAGTTCAATAGAAGTTAAACTAAAATTTTACCTCTTTAAAAATGTAATTATTAATAAATTGGACATTTTGCATATTTATTTATTTATTTCTATGAAACTCACTCCAGTCTACTAATGTCTTTTATGTACTGATGTGCTCAGAACTGGACCCAGAACTCCAGATTTGATGAGCAGAGGGGATGTCCTCCCTTGACCTGCTGGCAATGCATTTCGTGATGCACCCTGGGAAGATGTTGGCCTTGTTTGCTGCAAGGACACATTGCTGGATCATATTTGAATTGAGGAGCACACCAGATTGTTTTCTGAAAAACTCCTTCCCAGCTAGTCTATCCACAGCATGTACTGGTTCCCTGCCACTGCACTTGACACTTCTCTTTATTGAATTCCATGATTTCTCTGTCAGTCTGTGATCAAAGAAATTAGCCGGGTGTAATTTGCGGCTATTATCATAGGTGAAAAATGTCTCCTAATTTAAGCTGTGCCCACAGAATTGTCTGTCTATAGTTTTATTTTAACCTTTGCTTCTACATGTATAGGTAACTCAATGTGAAAAAAAAAATCAATGATGATGGATAAAAAATAGAATTTTAGGATCATTCATTTTGGTTTTCTCTCTCTAATATAGTCATAACAATAAAATCTCATCTTTTACTTTACTATTACTAATTAAGTCAAACAAACAAAGATCTTTATGACTGACATGTATAAAAAACAAAAATACCTTTTTTTGAGATTTGCCAAATAGGAAAATCTAGCTTTTGGGTAGTTTTAAGAAATACGTGATATATTAATTAAGTAATTACCTTTTGTTAGAAAATACCTTGTGTCTTATTCCTTGGGGTAACAGTTCCAATTCATTAGATTTTCTATTAAGTAACTATTTAAAGAGTTATAAGAGAAAACACTCTTATTTTGGCAATGCAATTTTCGGTCAGTAATGTTAGAAGTTAGATTAATTATTTAATGATATAATGATTGATTTAATAAATATTGTTTCAATTCCTTCATATTGTCCAGCAGATTTATTGTCTAGTGGTATCTGGAGTTCTGTTTTATATATGTATATATATGACACAAACAACTCAAAACAACCTAGCTCCATCTTTCCTTTAAAGAAAGGTTATGCCCAGCCTTTGCTCTTGCTTGAACAAGCTAATCCTGATATTTTGTTTGTTTTTTTGTTTTCTTTCTCTCACAGGAGTCATCAGGACTGCCTTGCACAATATGGACAGGGAAGCCAGAGAGCATTATTCCGTTGTCATTCAAGCCAAAGATATGGCTGGGCAGGTCGGAGGGCTGTCAGGGTCAACAACTGTAAATATCACACTCACAGATGTCAACGACAATCCACCCAGGTTTCCTCAGAGTATGTACAATTTCGACATATTTGGAAATCACTTTGATTTTCAGTGAAGTAAGAAGCTATTAACAAAATGCAGCTAGTAGTTAAATTCATGGGCAAAAGGCAGTTTGGAAAGCATTTGGATTCACCAATATTTTTTTAATTTTCCAGTATTTCCAGATAAAGCACAGAGATGGCACAGCAAAAATACTGAAACCAGTAAAAATTTTTTTCAGTCTAACCACTGGATAGTATTGAGATGGGTTACAAAGGTATACTCTTCCTATACGTGGCTTATTCTCCAGTTCTTGTTAAATGCATATTTCAAGAACTGTGTGATTTTGATCCCATGAGGAAATTATGATGTTCCTATGGTAGATAACAGCAATAAGGCAATTCATTAAAATATTTAACCCAACATGCCTTTGGCTGCTTCCATAAGCGTCTATCAATTTTTTCTTCTGCTTTTTTAATACCAAACTAAACTTTTAAGATTAATTATTACACTCAGCTGATCAAAATCTAAGATGTTTCTCACTATTGTTGACCAGTGGTGGAGCCTGACTTTATCATAGTTAAATGAATTGTTGATGTTGATTTGAAACAATGTTATCACGTGAATAAACACCAGAATAGAATATCTTAATGTGACCACTAATAGGAAGTTAATTTCTATTCAACTCATTGTTTAGACATTGATCTGACACAGTAGCTGGGATCTTGTAGGATTCTGAATTCTGTTGACAATTTATTTAAAAATCTTCTGGAACATAAAGGCATTTTCCTTGCAGATTGGCTCAAGACCAACAAGAATATTGTAATCTGGTCTCAGACCTTATGTGACCTGTTGTAGAACATAATGGATTGATACCTACAGGTACATCCACCAGAAAATGCATTAAGCTGTTTGAATTAAAAGATTTAGAAACCATTGTAGAGATCACAAGGTTCCAAGGAAAAACAAACACACGTTGTAAAAAATCTGGCCAAACAGTAAGTAGGCTTATTTAGGTGTTGTAGAAATTAGTATCTTCTCTGTCCCTCACAAAGACTTGAAAACATAAAG
Source organism: Catharus ustulatus (assembly GCF_009819885.2). Classification (NCBI taxonomy): domain Eukaryota; kingdom Metazoa; phylum Chordata; class Aves; order Passeriformes; family Turdidae; genus Catharus; species Catharus ustulatus. The sequence goes on from NC_046221.1 coordinate 81,339,738, forward strand.
CTTTTGAAACACACCCTTAAATAAAATATATTCAACTCTATGTTCCAGAAATTCTTAATTGCATCCATTATTCTATGTAATACCTCCTAATGATTGGAAAGACAAAAGGTAAGGCTTATCTTTGAACAAGAGCTAAATTAAAAAGAATGTCCTAAGTTTCCTGCAAACTCAATGGATGCAGGAATGAATCCTTACGTACCAGGTTTCAAGAACTGGCCTCCTATTTTGAATGGAAGGGTTTAGACAGAAAACTGATTAGCAGGCAGAAACGTACATTAGAATATATATTTATCTGTATTAATATTTTCTCAGAAATCAAATAAATACAAAATGTTAATGTTATCATTTATATGTTTTAAGGGATTCTAATATCATTGAAAATGATGAAATTTCACATTCAATGAAAACTTATTAAGGCAGAATAAAATTGTATTTTAATATTTATTCTTTTTAACATTAATTATTATTTCTTGTACAAGTCTTGAAGAATACAAACATTTGCTTTCTTTCCTTACAGAAGATTTCTATACACAGTTATGGGTGACATTATTTCTTTACTCTTTTTCAAGAACTGTATTTTAAACCCCTTGCAAAATAGCAGTAGCTACATGTTAGTAATAAAGATTGAAAGGACAGCTGATCTAAAAAAGGCTGTTTTACATCATGAACTATATACACAAGTCTTACAGTAAAAGAAATAACTTCTTTGTTTATTTTTCCTCTCTTTCCTTTGTGTGCCATGATTTTCAGTTAAATTTCTCTTCAATTTCCTTATTAGACGGAATGCTAAATGAGACTTACTGAGGCTTGTCACATTCAGAATTGAATTCAAGGGAAGTGCTAACCAAAACTGCCTATATCGAGTGTATAACCCTTGGGACAGGCTGAGCCTCAGCTAAACCACATTCTTTTGGTTAGTTTTCCTTTTCTCCGTTACCATGCTTGTGAGTTTTGAATCTGATTCTAACTGTATGAGTATCTTGCTTGAGAATGTGCTGGGAAGTACATCTGATTGATGCTGTTATTATTTGATTTATTTATAAATAATCCTTGTTACATATATTGAAAAGAAGGTAGCTTTCTGGCTTTAGTGGATCAGTGTTCATTAGACATGAAAAATGCAGTAAGATGTGTAGGATTTTTCTGCTTAAAGAAATACTTTAAACCCCTACTTAAAACTTAGAAATAAAGTTGTAAATTTATCTGCTTGAAAGGGTTTATTGTGTTTTTCTCTGTATTCATGCAAAATAGAGCTGACTTTCTTCAAAGAAAGTCCTAACAGAGGAGTAACAGTTTTCCAAAATATATTAAAAAAAAATCCAGGAGGAATAATATGAAACAGGACTGCATAATTTTATCAGTCTGAGTTCTGATATAGGAAACATAGCTCAAAAATTCTGATTGCAAAACAGTAGTATGTCTCAAAAGTAGGAAAGGGGTCGTGAATTCAGCAGAAGAATAGCCTGAAACCTCACATATTTTTTGTTTATCAATTAGTTCTTGTGCATCTTGTATAATACTGATTTCTTTTTCTTTATCCTCATAAACTGCCTTTCATTTGAGAGACAAATAATAAATGAACTATCTATTTGATGTAAGTTGACAGACAGTGCTCTGCATGGGAAGATTTTTGCATCTCTTAGTTCTTGTTAGGTTTACTACTGATGGATCCCTGTGGTTGATGACTGAGGGTCCTAATTTCATAGTAATACATTTATTTCATAATTTGATAGAAGATATTCCATCTTCTAATGCTATTTCTATTAGCCCCGAGCAACATCAGAATATTCTGTATACTTTTCTTTCATTAATTCTCTCTGGTGTTGCTTAAGATGAATAAATTCTCTGTTTTGCTTTGTTTAGTATGAAGAGATTCTGATAGTATTAAGATCATCACACTAGGCAGAGGCTTCTTTTTACATGCTTTGCATATCAGGTGATAATTACTACATTCTGACCAGTGTGTAGAAGATCTATAGTTGCTGTGTCTAAATTCTAATATGTAGATTTTTTTTTTATATGTCTATCTCAGTTCCTTAGGATAAAGCAGAATTTAAATACAACTCATTACTTAAAACGTTTTTTTATAAAGCTTGATTTTTGAGGCTTGATAGTTTCATGGCAATAGTAAACATAATGCAAAATTATGTACATGCATAATTAATTCGACCCCTGTTTTTACAATATCATTATATGAAAAGTACACGACCATGTTTAAATAGGAATGCAATATGAAGATTCTCCTCTTAGTTCTGAAACTATAAACTCACATCCCAAAAACAGACATTAACTCTGTTCAGTGCGAGTAAGGTGTCCACCATGTGGCCTGTTAATATAACTCATTAGCTAACTAAGTGTAAAAGTATCGGCTACTCATTTTCTTTTGAAATTCATACTCTGGTGTGTTTTTTTCTGAATCCCCAGCTCCATGTAGTACATCCAGTTCTCATGGTTTCCTGTTATGAACTATCAGCACCCTCTCACTTCCCACTGCCATGTGCTGGCACCTGTCATGCCCTAGCTGGTGACTAGTCCAGGGCTATCTGCATTCACTTTTACTATTTGCCTCCTGTCAAATCTGATGAGGAAGGCAAAATTTTGTCTTATTGTTTTTTAGGTCTTTCTTCTTAGAACCATAAAGTGATTTAGATCTCTGTCCTTCTGTTAGATTTGTCTGATACTGGACAAGGGTTAAAAATTACTGGAGACTATTGAGTTAAAAGGATTGCAAAAGTTTTGTGCCCTCAGGAAACTCAGATTTTAAATAAAACAATATAAGGGCACGATAACTGGTCTCTCTTAAGATTGCTGACATCTGATCAACTGTACCTTTTTTAATTAGATTTTTTGCATATCTATTATAATGTAGATCTTGTTCATTGTGCCATTTATGGGCTTGAGAAGTGGGACCATAAGAACCTAATGTAGTTCAAGAAGCTCAAGTGCAAGGTTTGCACCTGGGGCAATCCCAGGCATGAAAACAAACTAGAAGATTCAGTTTAAAGCATCCCTGAGGAGAAGGACTTGGAGGTTCTGAGGGGTGAAAAGTTGGATACAGACCGCCAATGTGCACTTGCAGCCAAGAAAGCCACCTGCATCCTTGGCTATGTCAAAAGAGTTGCACCCAGCAGGTCAAGGCAGGTAATTGTCCCCGTCCTCTCTGCCATTGTGAGGTCCCACTTGGAGTGCTGTGTCCAGGTCTGGAGTCCTCAGTACAAGAAAGATGTGGACCTGATAGAGTGGGTCCAAAGGCGGGCTGTGAAGGTGATCAGAGGTCTGGAACACCTCACTAATGAAAGAGCTCAGGTTGTCAACCTGGAAAAGAGAAGGTTCTAGAGAGACCTTATTGCAGCCTTTGAGTACGTAAAAAGGACTTATAAAAAAGATGGGGAACAACTTTTTACATGGACAAGTAATGAGATCAGTCATTTTTTAAGCAGAGAGTAAGTTTAGGTATCAGGAGGCACTGGCACAGGTTACCAATAGAAGCTTTGGATTCCCATCCCTGCAAGTGTTCAAGGACAGGTTGGATGGGGCTCTGAGCACCCTCGTGTAGTGAAAGGTGTCCCTGTCTATAGTAGTTAAAACTAGATTGTCTTTAAGGTGCCTTCCAACCCAAGCTGTTCTATGAGTCCATGATTTTACATATTGATGAATCCAGCAATGATCCAGGGAGGATTTGGAAGCATTTCAGTCCAGAAGTTATTCTCCTTTCAAAGGCTGCTTATTTAAGATTTTTTCATTATAATTAGACTAATATTTTGTCCTTATTTCATGCTCATCACTTCCCATCTCTGTGACTATTACATTTTGATGTAATAGTCGTACAACATATTTGTGGGGCTGAAAAATATCTTTCTTCTCACATATTCTGAAAGATAGATTTATGTTGAATTGATTGAGGTTTTAAAGTGTGTTCTCAGATTTGAAACTCAGTGCTCGGATTTCAAAGTGGATGCCTGGTGAGTGATAACTTCCTTTGTGAGTGCAGTTGGCGTTCAGTATACTGATCTTCTGCTTTTACAGAGAATTCTACAAGGCCCATGATTTTTTTTTTTTTTTTTTTTTTTGGTGAGAAGAATGGTATATTCTGACATTTGCACAATATTTGAAGCTAAATCTACCAAATTGTCTCATATATCACTGAAATCTGACATGGGTTATTTAACAACATTTGATCGTGTAGGAAATCTCATTATGTTCTGTTTCCTGAGCAGAATAAGTGTGATTTCAGTAATCAGTTTTTATTGTAAAACTTAATTAAATAAATATAATACTTTTCAGGAGTATTAAATATTTTATTGTAAAACTCTCCTTTAATGAAAATTCATGACAATAAAATTTGGTAACAGAATCATTTATGGAATTCAAATATCACAGGAAGTTTGATGGGGGAAAATATATTTATGCCAAAGTCAGAATAAATACTTCTACACACTGATTTTTAATACTACCTAGGTGCATCAACTTTACTCATAACAGTACCATGGACTCTTATTTAATTTTATTGAGTATTGTCCATAAGGATTTTTGTGTACCAGTTCCGTTATGAATTACATATATCATACATATCAAAATTACTTCAAAACACTCTAGAAAGAAAAAAAAAAAGGTGCAGGTTTTTGTTGCTTTGTTTGTTTTCTTTTCTATGGGTTTCTGAATAAGGCTGTAATGGTTTTGGGAATGAGCGAATGTTGTTTATTTTTCTTTCATAGTGGAGAATTGGGAACAGGACCACTCCATTTTCAGGAGTGTTCTTTGGAAAGCCTTAATTTTCATGTCCTTTATGAAGTTAAACCCCAGTGTGATCACAATCCTAGCTGTGCTAGTGCTGGGGAAAAACAAGCATAAAAACAAAATAAACACAGTCCAAATGGAGTTTAACCCTTTTACGGGTGTTGCTATTGCTCTCTGCTTTATCCAAGCTGCCTGATGCAGCCATGCTCCACCTTTAAATGGTATAAAATATGCTGAACAGAGCAAAGCCTCAACAGACTGCTGCAGATCACACCCAACAATTAAGTTCCTCATTAGTGATTGTTATGGAGTGCATATGTTGCTTTTCCCATGCAATTTGCATAGAAGAGGCATATTTGAGGATTCAATACCTACAGGAAAGTAGTGAATCTGAAAATCCAGGAGAAAAGCTGTTTCCTTTGTGTTTCTTTTTCTTTGTGCTGCTTTTATGTATGAGTAGCATAAACATCTCAATTTTTACAAGAAGTTAGAATACTTCTGTTCTCCAAGATGGAAAGTTCAGTGTTCTGAGGTCAGAAAGTTTTCCAGAACTTTTAGTTATTATCTCTAAAGGCAAAGTGTCTTGGAACATAAACTCATCACTGATTAAAATCTTAATCACAATCATAACTCCTGTTTTGCACTGAGATGTTAAAAGCAGGGACATTGGGATGTACAAAGTCTTGTTTCAGCCAAAGGAGTCTCTTGCATCGAAGAAGGACATTTCACTTGTTTTTTTTTTTTTTTTTTTCCTAAATTGACCCAAGATTTCTATGTTCTTCACACTTTCAAGGTGAGCAAAAGTTTGAAGGGTTTGAGTTTTGAAGTTCTTTGATTGTCATACTTGAAAGTAAGAAGTAACTTCACTTATAATTCAAATACATTTTGAAAGTGCAACAGTATTGGGGTTTTTGCAAAGGAAGAAGAACAACATACCTCTTAAAAATTTCTTAGTTGAGTTTTATGAAAGAGATGTTGACATCTAAAAGAAAATTCAGATTAAAAGTTGTAGATATAAAACTGACTGAACTTCTGCAATCATAAAAGTTTCTGTACTCATAATTATGATGGATTAAAATTTGATTTATTAAAAAAAAGCATAGTAAAGGAACATGTGACATATGTCCAAGATATACTGTGACAAATAGGCTTCTGAAAATACTGCAGTCTCAAAAAAGAAGTCCAGAATAATCTATTACATGTAATGAAAACAAGCAACTCTGTGAATGAAGAATTGCTTTCTCAAAGAAAACCACCCAAGAAGATCAAGCACAGTCCTCAGTTGAAGCTCCACTTTAGTTTTATCAGAGATGGAAGGCAGTACAACATGAGATATACCTTCCTAAACAACAGGATCATAGGTTCACTTGAGACTTGAAAAAGTACAGTAATTTCACGAATACAAGCTGCACCATTTTGACTACGATTTGGCTCCCAAACCAGAAATGCGGCTAATACTCAGGAGCAGCTAATATGTGAATAATTTTCTGACATTTACAACCTCAGAAGTGCCAACCAGAGTGCTGAGCCGAGCAGTTGCAAAGCCGGCATTTCGCGATTGTTACAAATTGCTACTCTGTTGCGCCGCGGGTGGAGCCTGGATCCCTGCAGGCAGCACAGGGGGTGGGGAGAGAGACGGGAGAGCTCTCTCCTTCCCTCCTCTGCCGCAGCCCGGGGAAGAGATGGGGGGGCCCCGCGCTGCCATTGCCGCGGCTCGGGGAGCAGGCAGGGGTGCTCCGTCCCCGCCCGCCACGGCAGGAGCAGGCAGGCTCCATCCTGACCCGCCACCACCGCGGTAGGAGCGGGAAAACTCCGTCCCTGCCTGCCATCGGCGCCACGGGCGCGGGAAAGCTCCGTCCCCGCCCGCCGCCACTGCCGTAGGAGCGGGGGAAGCTCCGTCCCTGCCTACCACCGCGGGGCAGCGCCGAGCCCAGTGGCAGCGGCGGCCGGCCCCGAGCCCAGTGACAGCAGTGGCCAGCCCCAAGCCCAGTGGCAGCGGCGGCCGGCCCCGAGCCCAGTGGCAGTGGCGACCGGCCCCGAGCGGCAGCGCTGGGCTGGGCCACCTGGCCCCGTCGGCACCCTCGAGCGGGCCGAGCCTGCACAGCCTTAGCTCAGCCAGTAAACCCTGCCCTCCCGCGGTTCTGTTACTAATTGGCAACTTTGTTGCATGCGGGTCCTCGCTGCGAATGACAGAGCGGCTTATATTCGGGTGCGGCTTATTTATGGACAAAAACCGAAATGTTTGCCAACACCCAGAGATGCGGCTTATACTCAGTGTGGCTTGTATTCGTGAATTTACTGTAATCTTACCCAAAGCCCAGTTTAAAGCAGGTTCAGTTAGATCAGGTTACTAAGAGTCTTGTCTAGTAAAGCCTTGAAAGATCATTTTCAGGTCCCTTTCTGCAAAACTGCTTTACAACTGGCTGTCCTCAGTATGTACTAATGAGTGACATTATTCCTCCCCTGGTATCATCACTGAATATCATGAGGTTTGTTTTAGCACATTTCTCCAGCATGTCCAGGTCTCTTTGAGCAGCAGCCCTGTAGCCCAGTGTAATAAACTTTTTTTCCCAAGTTGATGTTCAGTATTATGTCTCTTCTCCCTCTCATTGTTAAATATGGTAATGTCTACTTTTCAAGAATACCCTGTAATCTATAAAAGTAAGTAAAAAATACCAACTTAATAGATTAATAAATACAATAGTTTCAATAATACGCTTATTGATTTTCATTAAATACTGTTACACTTCTTTTTTTAGAGGTTCAGACTGAGGAATTACTTTTCTGAGAGTAAGTCAGCACTGGAGATTGCCAGTAGACTAATTGAAATGAAAGTATATTGTAATAAAAATAAATAAATAATTTCTGTACTATAATGACAGATAAATCTTAAAGTTTATTGAAAGATGAATATTATATACCTGAATTTGGAAAATGTTTCAATTAGCATGAAGTCCTGCCAAGTGGTATCTTATAGAGTACCTCACCTGGAAAAGAGTATTGATTTCCTCATGTCATGAGCAAAGGTAATGCATGCGAGTGAATGTGATAAAAGCTGAGAACTGAATCAACCATGATTCTTGATCTGTAAGAAACAGGCCAGGTCCTCTAGATAAAATTAGACTATCCCCAAAGGATTTCTGCTTCACAAGAGCTCCTGAAAGCCTGCAATGCTGGAAGCATGAGAACAATCTGTCAGTAATATAGTTTAACCCTCATGTTGCTGAGTTTTATCTTCTTGTTTTATTTTCTTTCTTTTTGTATTTATCTATTTGGCTCATGTCTGTATGAGATATTGTCAGGCTGTCTCTAAGAGGCAGTGTTTAAATACTTGTTGGGAGACATTTCTGACCTTCTAATCTAAGAATTTTTATTTTTTCATCAGCTTTTTAAAAATTCAATCTACATTTTTAAAACGTTTCAGTTCTACAAAATCTGATAGAACCCATGAGTCATTTCAAATATTGTTTTTGCTTGAAGTTTTAGTATTTCAGAGTCTTTGAAGTGGATATCTGTAAAACAATTTTCTGAAACAGATGGCTAACACGTGGAGTGTGATTATAAAGCAAAGCATAGTGTCATGTAGCTAGATTTATTTGAACAAGCTCAACTATTTGAAAGTCTCCAATTAGTTCACCCTATCATATGAGTTATAGCACGGTCCAGTTCCTGAAGTGGCTTGATTATATATCATATTCTTAATGGCTTTAACCTTTTCCTTTTTGGAAGAGCAAAAGTGTCAAAAAAACGTATTTTGCATTTGTTTCAACAGTAAGTAAATTTCAAAATTAATCTTATCCCATTACTATAACTTTATGTACAAAATAAAGCAGTCAGCAATACAAAAATGTCAGTTGACATCATCTGTAAGCACAAAACATTGCAGGGCATTTATTTGGAAATTTGTGTAGGTGGCTTTTACATGCATATCAAAGATTTGCATCAAAGTATTAACTGTGAGTTTTAATTGAATTAAGTAATTGTCCTGTTACATTGGTATTGTTTTGGGTTTTTTTACATGTTAAGTTATAATTTTTTTCTCTTGCTCTGCTGGACTTTTCATATTTTCCTTAAGATTTCCCAAATTAGTAATATTTTTTTTGTTTGTTTTCCTATGAAACCTCTCTTTTCCTTTAGACTAACAAAGATCAGTGCACTAGTCCATTCTTACCACACTACTAGTTGTTTACTAGTACTATGGGCTAGTATAAAAAAAAAAAATCAAAACAAAAAATAGGCTTAGGAACTGTTGTGCAAGGAATTAGATAAATTTATAATGAAATATTCTGTTTTCTAGCAGATGTCTGTAAAGGAAGCTATATTTTAATGATGGTATCTATTCCCTTTTCTATTGCAACTTCTGTAAGTTGATAATTTCTTCAGTCCATCCAACCAGTAGTGGGTTTCTGCCATACAGGTTTAATCTCTGAATCCAATTTAAATTTTGCCTTTCTTTCTTTACATGTTTACCAAGGGCACCTCTGCAGTCATGCTACCTGGCTTAAACCCAGCAACCATAACAACTTGTTAACTGTTGTATGTCCACTTTCAAATCTGCTGGTCCACCTCCCTGCCACTCAGTTTTGCACTATTGCACTCACTGCCACAGAATGACTTCGAGGAACATGAAAGGAGCATGGTAGAATTTCTGAAGATATATAATGACAGAGGTTATTTAGCTTTTTTACCGTGTTGTTATTGGACTATGATGTAAACTCTGCAGACTGTTAGGGAGGCATTTGACTTGGTGTTTTTTAGATGTTGTTGGCTTGTGCATACCTTCTATTGGATGTGAATTATTCTTTTCAGTTCTGGTATATTTCATCATCCCTGCTGTATTATAAGGGTAGCATTATTGGAGAAATCTTCTTTAGGCTGTTTTTCTGGCCTAGTTGCAGATGAGGATTGATGTTTGTGTAATGACATTATGTCTCTTTGCCACTTTCATTTCCTTGTGGCAGCTTCTCATCCACTAGAAGACTTTGTACCTTTTAGAAAAATTCATACAAAATCATAGACACAATTAAGAAAATTATCTTTCAAAAAGTATTTAATTTACTAATTATTAACCTAACAGGCTACGAAAACACTGAAAGGAGGTCATAGTTGCAAAGGAATATTTTCTGAGGCACAAATGTGCAATACTTCTTTTTATCCATTATGTTATTTTCCATTTACTGTGGATGGCATTTAAATTTTTTGTGTATAGGGTAAAATATTTAGATTTATTACATTTTTCTTTAGTAAAATTTACGTGTTGAAATGTTGTAAAAATGATCAGATTCTGGAAAAAAATGCAACAGATTTTTCAATTCAAAAGTACTCACTTGACCATGAAATTAATTGTAAGTTGGTGAAAAATATATCTTTTGGATTTTGAATCGGGAATGAAGGCATCCCAAGTAAAATACAGTTTGGTTTTTTTATTTCTTTCAGGGATCTAAATAAATTAATAGATTTATTTCTCACTTTAGAAATATGTAAATACTCTTCCATTGACTTAGACATCTATCAAGCAGATAATGGTTCTCTAATTTAGTTTGACTAGGATATGTCCAAACTATTGTGTTGGTTTTTTTTCCCCATCAGAACATTATCAACTGTATGTCCCTGAGTCGGCTCAAGTTGGATCAGCAGTTGGCAAAATCAAAGCAAATGATGCAGACACTGGCTCAAATGCAGACATGAAGTACACAATTATAAATGGGGATGGCTCTGGGGTATTCTCCATATCTACTGACAAAGAAACAAGAGAAGGAATTCTCTCTCTGAGGAAGGTAAGCCATAGAAGATGTAAAATTTGGGTGAAAATTCTGCTTTTGTCCCCAGCCTACTTGAGTATTGGCATAGGAGGTTTATCTGTGGCAATGAACGTGTAATTCAGTTTCCATGGACTTGATGCTACTGGTCAAGCTGTCACAGAGTTATCATTTATATGTAGTTCCTATATTTGTCCCAGTCAGTTGAGAGTTCTCATTTGTTGTTATTGAGTCTTGTAGATATTAATTATATATATCCATTGACCCAAAAAATTAAAACTGGATATATATTCAAAATTGCTAATGTGTATTCTGGTCTTAATTAATGTTTGGGAAAATGAAATCCTGAGAAAATGTGAAAGAAGAGAATAAATTAAAAACTACCATAAAGCATGATTTATTTTTTTTTTCTTTTGCTTCTGGATAGATATATATGTAACTCAGATATTAAAAATTTGTTTAAAAATTAGTTATTAAAAATTAGTTTCTAATTTAAGAAAATATTATTTTTATAATTCCTAAATATTTAAAATATTTCTTCCAGTATCTTAAAAAGCTTTAACTCAGTGTCTTTTGTAAAGGTTATGTAAAAACCACCTTTTTCAACCATATAAAAATAAACCTTCTTTTTTATACCATTGAATCTATTTCCTGTTGACCTTGTTGTAACTAAAACTATAATCTGTTATTTCTTCTTCAAAATGAGTATTGCATTCTTACCATTGCTATTGTTCATTAACTACAACGTTTATTCATATTCAAAACACGAAACAGAAAGTAAGAATTTGCAACAAAATGAAAGGCATATAAAAATGTGTCAAATCACCCTTCTTACTGGTTTTGGCAAAGTACCTTCCAGAAAATTTTCACTATGATTTAGAATATCACAAAAACATATGTTGCCTGTTTTTTACATACACAAGACAATAAATTAAGTCATTTTTACATCAAGACAAGAAGAGGTACATATTGCTTAGGTATGTTATAATCCAATTGAGCAGAAATTTGGCGCTTAAAAGTTACATAAATTTGTGTATAATACCTCCATTATTTCCTTGGATACCTTATCCCTTTGTACAGCATTATAAAACTGATCTTGTTTTTCTTTCTTTTTTTTTTTTTCTCTTTTTATTTACTCAGCTCTTGTATGCAGTTTAATACTATATTATATTCTGTGTGCTGTATTGCTTTTAATTTAAATTGGGTTTCAAGCTGAATTTTTTGATAGCCAGAATACAGTAATTTCACTAATACAAGTCGCACTGAGTATAAGCCACATCTCTGGGTGTTGGCAAATATTTCGTTCTTTGTTCATAAATAAGCCACACCTGAGAATAAGCCGCTCTGTCATTCGCAGCGAGGACCCGTGTGCAACAAAGTTGCCAATTAGTAACAGAACCGCGGCAGGGCGGGGTTTACTGACTCGGCTTGGGCTGTGCAGGCTCGGCCCGCTCGGGGCTGCCAACGGGGCCAGGTGGCCCCGCCAAGCGGCAGCGCTGGGAGCCAACCGCCACTGCCACTGGGCTCGGTCACCACGGCCCGGCACTGCCCCATGGTGGCAGGCAGGGATGGAGCTCCCCCCGCTCCCGCGGCGGCAGAGGCAGGCAGGGACGGAGCACCCCGCCTCCTCCCCGAGCCGCGGCAATGGCGGCGCAGGGCCCCCGCCGCCTCCCCGGGCCATGGCAATGGTGGTGCGGGGCCCCCGCCGCCTCCCCGGGCGGCAGCAATGGCGGCGCGGGGCCCCCCTGTCTCTCCCCCGGGCTGCGGCAGAGGAGGAAAGAGAGCTCTCCCTCCTCTCTCCCCGCCCCCCATGCTGCCTGCAGGGAGCCAGGCTCCACCCGTGGCGCAACAGAGTAGGAATTTGTAACAATCGCGAAGTGCCGGCTTTTACTGGCAGGTGCTCGGCTCGGCACTCTGGCTGGCACTTCTGAGGTTGTAAATGTCAGAAAATTATTCACATATTATCCGCTCCTGAGTATAAACCGCATTTCCGGTTTAGGAGCAAAATCGTAGTCAAAATGGTGCGGCTTGTATTCGTGAAATTACTGTAAATAATCTAAACTAACCATAGAATTGTTTTGGTTTTGTGTATCAGATACCAGAGGTTTCTATAACTGTAGAATAGAATGATTTGTCCCCTAGTACTTCTGAAGAATTTACAGAATTTACATCAGAAAAGCCAGAAATATATAAATATTGTGTTTAATGACCTGAAGTCCTCATCAAAATATTAAAACTTCCCTTATGTGAGATGCTGATGGAAAAAAAAAATTCAGTGCCTCGATTTAGTTTTTTAAACAGATATGCAAAGGCTGTGAGTGTTAGAATCTTTTCTAGTGTCATTTTGGACTGACCCCAAACACTCAGTACTTTCATTATCTTTCCTGTTGACAAACCTGTGTAGCCATTCTTCAAAGATCCTTCAACAAATGGTTGATTACAAACCATCATCAAGTATTTTCACTTTACCTCATGCATTTCCTTGTTTGAGTAAGAAACTGGAGGAAACCCAAAGAAAATAGTCCAGTAAAAGTTATTACTCTCTATATTCTTAAAAAATAGAATGGTTAGTATGCTCCCCCTTCGTCATGGTTTTCAGAAAAATATTCTAGAACTTTCCTGACCTCAAGTCAGCAAGTGTCATTCAGGCTTCCCAGGAAAGTGTCTAACAGCTCATGTCTCTTCCAGTTTGTATAATGAGACAGGAAATGTTGAAGAAACAGATAGTTATTTCTCATAAAATTCTGTAACTCCTTTTGGGAGTTACAGTAATTTCTTTTAGGTGTCTCACATTAGAAACTCAAACTGCAGTATAATGCACAGCAGCACTTTCCAGTTAGCCCTGTAACTGGTCACTTGAGCTACGTTTGGCATTTTCAGTTTGGCATGAAAATCATAACAGCCAGTGAATTCATAGTGAAGTTGTGATGGGAAGACATTATTCACTGGAAAATAAGAATCATGAACGAAAATTCTGTTTAATTCATCTAAAATGTAAATGTTTTGCTTTCTTTCTGAGGAAGACTTAATGATATTCAGTGTTATGATAGTTTTAACTAAATACAGAAATTACTTGCATATCTAGAGACACAAGACAAGTCTGTCTCTCACCTTATATCTACAGCTAATGAGTGAGGTGCTATAGGCAGAAAAAAAAGCAAACAAAAGCAAAAAACTACTCTGGCTATATTTGAAATGTCAGCTTTTTCTGATTACAGTAATTTCACTATTAGAAACTGCACCGATTATAAGCTGCACTTCTGGGGTGTCAGCAACGTTTCATTTTTCCTCCATATATATAAGCCGTACCAGATTGTAAGCCGCACTTTTATTCGCAGTGAGGATCCATGTGTAACTTTCACAAAGTTGCCAATTAGTAACAGAATCGTGGGATCATGGGGTTTACTGGCTTGGCCCTGCTCAGGGTGGCCGCCAGGGAGCGGCTCCGGCCCTGCTTGTTGCTGCCATCGTGGCAGGGGACTGGCATGCCCGGCCTGTGCCACCGGGAAGAGGGAGAGGGGCGTCCCTGACTGCTGCTGCCGGGAGGAGGGAGAGGGGCGTGCCTGTCCAGTGCCACTGCAGCGCTCCCTGGGGCCGGGCGGGCTGCGGCTCAGCTCGGGGCTGCTGCTGGCTCGGACTTCCGGGGTGCGAAATTTCCAAAATTTGTTTACATATAAGCTGCTCCTGAATGTGAGCTGCACTTCTGGTTTGGGAGAAAAATTTTAGTCAAAATGGTGCGGCTTATAATCATGAAATTACTGTATTTAAATAGATTATTCCCTTTAAAAGTACTATTGTCTGATCAAAGAACTAGATAAAATAAAGGGTTTGTGTTACTACATGACTTTATGCCATTCCTCATGTGCTTTTCTGAGAGAAATTACAGTAATTTCACGACTATAAGGTGCACCCTTTTGACTAAAATTTTCCCCCGAAACCGGAAGTGCACCATATAGTCCGGTGCGCCTTATCTGATGGACAAAGTGGCAAAATTTGCCAAACCGGAAGTGCGAGCCACGAGGGGGAGTGGCCCCTCAGCAGGGCTGGGCTGTGAGGAGGGAATGGCCCCGTGGGGCTGTGCCGGGCTGTGAGGGGGAGTGGCCCCGCGGGGCTGTGCCAGGCTGTGAGGAGGGAATGGCCTTGCGGGGCTGTGCCGGGCTGTGAGGAGGGAATGGCCCTGTGGGGCTGTGCCTGGCTGTGAGGGGAGAGGTGTCCCGTAGCAGCGTCAGGATGTGAGGGGAGAGGGCTCCGCGGCGGGGGGGGCTGCCAGCATCAGGGCAGCCACCGCGCGGGGTGGGAAAGCCGCTGGAATCAGGGCAGTGGCGGCGCGGGGCGAGCCCACCGGCATCGAGGCACCCGGAGCACCAGGGAACTCCTGGAGCAGCGGGGCCCCGGGGACGCCGCAGAGAGCGGTGGCAGGTGTTCCCCAGCCCCGGGGACGCCGCGCGGAGCGGCGGCAGGCTTTCTCCGGCCCCGGGGACTCCGCACGAAGTGGCGGCGGGCATTTTCCAGCCCTGGGGATGCCACATGGAGCGGCGGCGGGCCATTTCCGGCCCCGGGGACTCCGCACGAAGTGGCGGCGGGCATTTTCCAGCCCTGGGGATGCCACACGGAGCGGCGGCGGGCCTTTTCCGGCCCTGGGGACACCGCACAGAGTGGCGGTGGGCATTCCTCGGCCCCGGGGATGCCGCACGGAGTGGCGGTGGGCATTTTCTGGCCCCGGGGATGCCGCACGAAGCAGTGGATACAGGCGGGCCCGGGAGCCAATGGCTGCCGGGTTTAGACAGGGCCTCGGCCAGCAACCGCGCGGGGGGAGCTGGGGGCGGAGCCTCACTGCAAAAAAATAAATGCGCGCCTTATAGTCCGGTGCACCTTATCTGATCTGCAAAGTTGCAAAATTTGCCGACTCCCGGGGGGTGCGCCTTATAGTCCGGTGCACCTTATGGTCGTGAAATTACTGTAATCTTCCTGTACAGGTTAATTCAGTCACTGTCAGTGTAAACAAGTTTTCCAAAAGAACATCAAAGATAAAAGTTGCAGTTCTATTTTAAACCTGTTTACTCTTAGAATATACATGCTGCAGAGAAATGAAAACAACAGTTATGGCAAATTGCCATGCCTTTAAAACTTTTTGTTTTTACATTCAGGAAAGAGAAACAGAGAATGTGAGGGTCACAAAGCCTTATACTGTTAGAGTTCAGAGAATAAATTAATTGCCCTTAAGTAAAAATAGCTGAAATCTAAGAAATATATAAAGCGTATATAAATCCTGACCAATTTTTCTTATGTATCATCAGTCAAATTTACTGTAAATTTCATCCACAAAACACATACTGACAGTGGCAAGCCATATATTGGGTTCCTCATATTTCTTGCCTAATGTACTACTTTGCCGCTTCTTGGTGTTACAGGAAATACCAGTTTAAACTTGGATGAATAGTTTTTGTTAGACAGACTGTCATGTCCACACAAAATTATTTGGGTATCAGTGGAATTCTGCCATTCCATAATGGCAATAAAAATTCTGGTTCCAATGAAAAAAAATTATACAAGTATGCAACTTCTTTTAATGATATGACTGTGTTTGGAGACTGCTGGCAGTAGACAGACTACATCTGTAGCCTTTCCCTCATTCCATAGAAGGACTGGTCATAAAAGTTCCTGTCTCTTACAGTGACTGTTTTACTGTAAGAAGTTGCTTTTATTCAGTTGAGGATAAAAGAGATGTGCAAAAGAATTTTAATTATATTTTCATAGACAGCAAGTCCCCGTTGCAATGAAACTTCTTTATTAAAGCTATGGAGTTACTTTCATTCCGGATAAATCCTGAATTTATCTACCTTTTTCAGAAGGAAAATCCATTTAGGATTTACTGATTAAAACCAAAAGGTGACAAAATCCAGACACTACATTTTCAGTGAAAGTAGAATCTGAGGCTCATTCTAAACCCTGGGTTATTTCTGAAACTAGTATCTTCTCCAATATTCTGTTGTAGAGAAAAATTGAAACCATCCTGATTTGTTTATATCCTTCTGCATACAAGGTATGGTAGTGGCTGCCAGAATAGCAAAGAATATCATCCCTTTCCAGCAACATGAAGAAATGTTGAAGTTAAACAGAAAAGATGTTAAATTACTAGCAGGCTAAACTGGAGAACAGAACAGCTCTGAGAATTTTTTCTTTTTCTGCCAACAGCCACTCAACTATGAAAAAAAGAAATCATACACACTTAATATAGAAGGAGCAAATACTCACCTTGATTTTCGCTTTTCGCACTTGGGACCATTCAAAGATGTAACTATGCTGAAGGTCATTGTTGGCGATGTGGACGAACCCCCGCTCTTCACTATGCCATCCTATGTCATGGAAGTTTATGAAAATGCAAAGATTGGGACTCCTGTTGGCACAGTAACAGCGCACGATCCTGATGCTGCAAACAGTTTAGTGAGGTATAGTAAATCCAAATTATATGGATTAATTATTCAATCATGATATTGGATTTCACAAGCTTAAGGGTTAATGAGATCTGGAATATATGAAGACTGTTTATTTTAGTACATAAAGGGAAACATAGGCTGGAACAGTGTCACAATCAGTCTGTATGGATTAGATTTAGTAACATAACCTTCAGACTTTACTTGGTTTGCACTATAAATCCCATCATTTGAGCAAAGGACTGATGTTCCAGTGGTATCCTGCTGTAAATCTGTTAAATATCATGGCAGTGTTTTCCTCCATCTGTCAGAATTGCACTGACCCTCTGCACACTTGCTGCACTGTAGCTGTCCCAGGCACTTATGCAAGACAACGAGTTGCGATACATATTCCTTATAGAGACAAGCAGCATCATTTTTGCAAAACTTTAGTTGAGGGTGAACCCAATATTTTGTAATATATTTCAGCTTCAGTGGAGTATCAAAAGAACCAAATATATGTAATAATGAACTTTGTGTGTCAAAGATGGTAGAAGATTTAAAAAGTTTCCAAAAACTATCCACAAAAACATTTTTTATGCTTTTCCTTTCCATGACGTAATGTTATAACCTTCATAGAAATCATATGATAATATCCTTGGAAAGCAGTTTTTCTTAAACTAATTAGGTATATTTAGTCTCCTGACTGAGTTGAAATCTGCTGGGTATGTGTAATAGTCTTGGTAAGATGAAACAATCTTTTCAGAACAATGAAAATATCAGGCTTTTATGGTTCTTTTGTGATAATAGTGTTAGATTCAAAATTATTCTTGTCAGAGAATCAATATATGCAATTTCATAGTGGCAAGTTATTGCCTTTGAAAAATTTCCATTATGATATTTGTGCCTAAATCATAACATACATGATAAAATTTTGTAAAAATAGCTGTCAAATGCCTGTAGTTCTAATATTATGCTTCTGAAGCTACTAACACAGTCAGACCAATTACTGTTGTGGAAGTTTGTAGTAGGAAGGGCAAGTGCAGATTCGACTAGTTGGTCCATAATAAAACTGTCTGCTGCCCATAACAGTTTTGTCTAGAAAGAGATAACTCTGGCAAAAGGGAAGCAACAGTAGTTTGTACAAAGGCTGGGAAGGCCATTTTTTTAATCCGCAAACCTGAATTTGTAACCAGTGATTGAGGACAGAATGTTAAGTATCCACATTATTCATATAATTGAGGGAAAAAATTGTTCTTACTTTTGTCTATCATGTTCTTCCCTAAATTGACATATATTTTTGAGTTGCTCCTTCCATATCTCTATGTCTCTCTAACATAGCATACCAAACCATGAACATCTGAAGGGAGCTAGTTCTTACTCAGCTACATATTGGTGGGGTTTGGCATGGCAGCAGCAGCTCAGATATCCTGGCATTATATTTTGATTGGGTACACCATCCAACCAGGTTTTATCAATCTTGGTGGAACTGACAGTGAATGTCATTTGTGAGAGTGTGTGCTTTTTATGGAGATGCTTATTCTCTAAGGCCCTAACTAGCATATTGCTGTGTGAGACTCTAAACAGACACCAGGCTGGATTGGTGTGACCTCAAGTTTTCCTTGAGCTTCCTGCTGCAGGAGCAGAAATGCTGGTCTGGGAATGAACAGCTCTAATCCTCCTTTTCTTATGTCAGCTTCACACAGAAACACTGAAGTAGTGCAGAAGGGTTTTGTATTGTTTCAAGATCTGGCTGCAGCTTGGGAAACTATAGGTTGGAAGAGGTGTGACCTGGGAATTGGGACAGACTGCATGGGCTGAGCTGCTGCTCCACTCGGAGGCAGGGTCCTGCCCCTTGCTCCACTCAGGGCTGTGAACAAAGGAGCCACTCAGAGGTGGCTGTATTTCTCAGAAGCCTCCATGTATCACACTTAGAGCCTTTTGTGCTGCTTTGCAGGAAATGTCTCTGCTGTTTGAAACCCTGGTGAGCCTGAAAGATAGTCAAATGTAATTGTAGTCACGTCGTTGTTTCCCCACAATTCCTAGTTAATTGAAAATTAAAACAGTGATTATAAAAATGTAACCAGGAAGATTCAGTGTAACTTTATTAGAAGGCAGAGATCACAATCTCCAGGGAAGACAGGAAGATGGGACTTGCCCTTCTGATCTCTGCGGAGCAGGGGTGCAACAGAATAGCTCTTATCCAAATGGCTCAGATATAACTCCAAATGCTGGGATGCTACAGGACAAGATACAGAGCAGCAATTTCCTGTCAGTCTTTCTTAATCCACTTGTACATCCTTTCCACTTTATGAGGACACTCGCTGCTGTATTATGAGATTGACGAAGCATTTAGGCAGACACAGTTGAAACCATATCACTTTGCTGCTCAGCTGCTAAAAGAGATACAGCGTTGTGATTTGTTCACGGCCCAATTAAATAACAGTTTATTTTGATGGCAGGAACAACTCTTGTATACAGAATAATGGTTGGAAGTATAGTTAAGGTAATTAACAGTGCTGAAATATTTTCAAGTTATTTGAACTGACACAAAAATAAATAGCAGCATTTATTGCTATCAGTAGAGGGAGACAAAGTGGGTTTTGTCCTTATTTCCTAGCTTCAATTTCATCACAGTGGTTTCATCTTGTTCCTGAGCTAAGATGTCTTCAGAGGGCAGTGATTTTTTGCCAGTGCTTGTACTAGTGTTTTAGTCTTTAAACCTCAGCAGAACAACCTCTTTAATAACAAATGTGGCTGATAGTGGTGGGGTCTCTGTATTTGATATTTGTCTTATTGGCAATTTGGACTGTTCTAAAGGATTTTTTAAGTTGATTGATTTTTTTTTTTTCTTTGAAAAGTAGAAATGTATTTTCAGGGAAGCTTTTTTAAATGCTCTGTTTTAAAATAAGATTATTATTCTATTGAAATATGGAAAGCAAGATATAACAGAAAGCATAAGAAATAAATATTTGATTTAAAAAATAATGTTAAAACTTCATTGTATTACTTTTAAATATAAAGGGTTCTTGAGTAGTTTGAAAATCACTTAAAAATTTACCTTAAAAATTATTTTCTAAATCAAAAGAAAATATCCCTATTTGCAATTCATTCATATTACTGCCTCTTTAGAAGATTTATGAGAAATTAATCCCCTTTCATTGCTTTGTGTCAAGTATTCTCTTCCATACTCATATCTTTTGTTGCTTGAAAAGGTCATGGTTAAGTCATGTCTTATAATAATATCTGATGTGCAAGTGGGTCTTGAAAGGTCCCTTCCCACACAATACAGAAGAAAGCATGACTATTAAATGCCCTAATTACAATTTTTTCTTAGTCCATTATTCATTTTAAATCTCTCCATATCCACTTAGAAATTATGGGTTTTTTCTTCCTGAAGTCATACAAAGAGGATATGCATGGAGATTAGGGGTGGAAACAACTTGTAATTGGCAAGGACCTTATGTGTCTTAGCGCTGCCTCAGGGCAGGACAGGGCCTCTTGAAACCCTTATATCTTCTGAATTGTGATCCTTGGGTGGTGAGTCAACCCAGCCACAGCACATACTCCATATGATCCTTGGAGCTTCCCAACTACCTCTGGTCTGTTGCCAGTGGAATGGTTTTCAGAAACATAATGCTGCAGCTGTTCCCCAAGCCACCTCCAAGGCAGTGATTCAAGAAAGAGCTAAGACTTAGTTTTAAGATCATGACACTTCCTGCAGCTCTGATATAATAGTCAAAGTAGTTCCATGACATGCACCAGTTCACCCAGAATATCTTCCCAGTTTGATAATGTACTATGAAGAACTGAAAGCCTTTATTAACCTTATACACTTAAGAGAGGTGTTTGAGAAATAAGACATCCCATTATAGAAATACTGCAACATCAGATCACTCCTTTGAGTAGTCCTTTGTCATGAGTGATACAGAAGGTAAATCACAGTTTTGAGCATTAATGATAGGACCTCTGCCCCTGCTATTTATGTTTTTGCACCCATTTATTATGTTTAATTTATGTTTTTTACATTTCTGGGAAGAATTTTTCTTTTACTGCTATCTTACAGAACACTTCTGGTGAACAAGGTACAGGTTCTGATCAGAACACTGCCTGTTACAGAAGTCTCAAATGATATGAAATATAAGCTTCTTCCCTTTTCAGAAGGTCTACAATTGCTTGGTTAAAAAACAGCTTTGTATTTTTTTGGTCCTTGGAAGATTGGTTTGTTATATTAATATGTTGGAATTCGAGTCAATTTTCTGTTGGACCCTAATCAGGTTGTAATATATCTTACTATAATGTTTTTTATTCACAAGGATTGATCAGCTATAGGACAGAGAAGTGAGAAAAAAAAAGTTGTTTTGTTTTGGTTTTAATTTTGTGCTAAAAACTTAAATATATATTGATTTATTTTGTCCTAAAAATTGACTTTAAATTTTGTGCTATATTGGTGAAGAATAAAAGTACAACCTCAGCCTTGACTCTGGCTTTCCACTTTTCTAATGGTCTTATCTGGTTTCCTTAAAATGGATGATTTATTGTAATGGTTATAATACATGTATATACTAATGCTTTCCAGCATCACATTTGGTATGTAGAGACTCTAATAAATACATAGTTCCCTTGTCCTACTTTGATTTCCATTGACAACCTTCTCTTTCCTTCTTTCAGTAAGAATATTACAAAGTTACAGTAATTTCACGAATACAAGCCGCACCAATTTGACCAAAATTTTGGTGGAAACCCGGAAGCGCGGCCAATATTCCGGGGCGGCTAATACATTAACAAAATTCTAAAAGCTGCCAACACGGAAGTGAGAGCCCGCGGCAGCCCCAAGCCAAGCTGGAGCCCGGCTGGCCCCAGCAGAGGTGGGAAAGCCTGGCAGAGGCGGGGCCAGCAGTGTGGGGGGCGGGCGGCAGAGCCTGAGCCAGCAGGGCGGGGCAGGGGGGCGGCAGAGCCGGGTCAGTAGGGCGGGGGAGCCCGGGAGAACTGGGGCTAGCAGTGCAGGGGAGCATGGTAGAAGCAGGAAGGCCGGCGGGTGGGGCTGCCTGGCAGCGGGGGAAGCCCAGCAGAATCGGGGCCAGCAGCATGGGGGAGCCCGGTGGTGCGGGGGCCTGCAGTGCCGGCCAGGGCGAGGAAACGCGGCGGCGGTGCAGACGGGAGGGGGCGGCCGGCGAGCCCGGCGGCGGCGGCGGTAGCCCGCTGGCAGGGCTAGGGAACGTGGCGCGGCGCGGCCGGCGAGCCGGGCGGCGGCAGCGGCAGCCCGCCGGCAGGGCTAGGGAACGTGGCGCGGCGCGGCCGGCGAGCCGGGCGGCGGCGGGCAGGGCTAGGGAACGCGGCGCGGCGCGGCCGGCGAGCCGGGCGGCGGCGGGCAGGGCTAGGGAACGCGGCGCGGCGCGGCCGGCGAGCCGGGCGGCGGCGGGCAGGGCTAGGGAACGCGGCGCGGCGCGGCCGGCGAGCCGGGCGGCGGCGGGCAGGGCTAGGGAACGCGGCGCGGCGCGGCCGGCGAGCCGGGCGGCGGCGGGCAGGGTTAGGGAACGCGGCGCGGCCGGCGAGCCAGGCGGCGGCGGCGGCAGCCCGCCGGCAGGGCTAGGGAACGTGGCGCGGCGCGGCCGGCGAGCCGGGCGGCGGCGGCGGCAGCCCGCCGGCAGGGCTAGGGAATGCTTCAGCGGGGCGGTGCTGACGGGAGAGGGGGGCCAGCGAGCCCGGCGGCGGCGGCAGCACCACCCGGCCAGCCCCACCGAGTCGTGGCGATGAGGTGGGCCACCCGGCTCCGTCGGCAACCATGAGCGGGCCGAGCCTTCCTGGCCCCGCCCCGAGCCAGTAAAGCCCGCTATGCCGCGATCCTGTTACTAATTGGCCAATTTGTGAAAGCTGCGCACGGATTCTCGCGACGAACGAAAGTGCGGCTAATATTCGGGGTGCGGCTTATCTATTGACAAAGACAGCAACATTGTCGAGGCACCGGAAGTGCGGCTTATAATCCGTGCGGCTTGTATTCGTGGAACTACTGTAATTAATTATTGGTGCATATGATCATAACAATTAATGTGGTGTAGGAATTTTTTTCTTCAATTCCTGCATTAAGTAGAGAAACTTATTTTAACTTTTGTGCATTGATTGTAAAAGATAGTCATCATTTAGATTCATCTGAAATTAATACTTTCTATCATCAGCCTTTAGAAAATAATCTTAGTGTTCAGTAAATTGTATTTTAAGAGGCATGCTCATATGTCAATGAAAGAACATACCCCATAAGTTTTTACATTGCTATTATTATTTCTCAAAGTCTTAATGACATAAAGTATTGTGAAAAATTCAGGTTCTAGACCTTTTCTAATGTAAAGTTTAAATTTGCTAGAGGTAGAATAAAACCTCAACTTGTGATTCAAATTAAAGGGAGGTGCAAGAAAGCTTTCAACTGCATGAAAGGATCAAAGGGAGGGGCTGAAAATTAAAATTATATTTTTAAGTTCCCTCCTCCCCCCTTCACTAAGTTCAATTTCTATGCTACTCATCCATACCCTCAGCAGGGAGAAGGGATAAGACTGTTCCCCTTCTGGAAAATACATGCATCCTTTCTCCTCATTATTTTCATTTGCCTTACTTGCTCTTTAAATGTCATATAAAAGCAGTAAAATCAGTTTGTTTACTGCTGTCCTGTGCACAGCCAGCACAGCTTCCCTCAGGACAAGTCTTGCCTGACCAGTCAAGTGGACTGATGGAGCGACTACATCAGTGGACAAGGGAAGGGTTACAGATGTCATTTATCTGGACTTCTGCAAAGCCTTTGACACAGTCCCCCAGAACATAATTTTCTCTAAACTGGGAAGAGATGGATTGGATGAGGGGACTGTTTGGAGTGACATAATTGCAGCTCCTCTTTTTACCTGAAAGGAACCTACACAAAAGATGGAGAGCAACTATTTACAAGAGTGTATAGTGACAGGACAAGACGGAATGTCTTCCAACTGAAAGAGAGTTGGTTTGGCTTAGATATTAGCAAAAAAATCTCCTCTGTGAGGGTGATAAGACAATGGAAAAGGTTGCCCAGAGAAGTTGTGGGTGCCACATACCTGGAAATGTTTAAGGCCTCGTTGGATGGAGTTCTGAGCAATCTGGTCTTGGGGAAGGTCTCACTGCCCATGTCAGAGAGGTTGGAGCTAAATGATATCTAAGGTCCCTTGCAACACAGGAAGTCTATTACTCTCTGTTGGCTGTACTTAGGGCAGCTTGCTGAGATAAGTGCCATTATGTAGAATTACCATTCCTGCCCCATATGCCCATGGAGTCCTTTCTTGGCAAAAATCTGCTTTCCAAAGCACAACAATATCATAATGCTCAAGTATTGTCTCTAAGATTGTCAGTAAACCAAGACAGAAAAAGGACACCCTATTTTGAATGGCTGAAGAGAGATGGGATTTTTTTCTACAATTTCTTTGCTAATTCTCCATCTGGCTTCTCAGTGAGAAAACATTTTAAAACCTTTCTTTATAGTGCTAAGGTGAGAGGCCTGTTGCTGTTTTGTTTCCTGAGGTCTAAATTAGTTTTGATTCTTGTCAAATTATGTGTCCTAAGTCTCCCAGTAACAAATATGTCCGTGCCCTTTAGCAGGAACTGGTAAGATGTTCTGACATCTCTTCTGGCTAGGAAGAATCCAGCTCAGGATAGGGATCAGAATCCCACATCAACCAGCACCACCTCCATCTCTTCCTGAGAGCTGCGAGTGAAAACACAGACAGATAAACTTTTTGACCATGAAAGACTGATTTTTCATTCCAGAACATCACATTTATGTTTCTGTAATTTCTACTGACTTCAGAATGCGTCAAGTATTAACATTCTGTTGTGGTTTTAGAGTCAGTCTTCATATCTGAACTTCTCTAGAGTGCAGTCATTTGATAGGGTCATGCAACTCTAATAAATAGGCATAAATCTATCTATCAATCTTGGTTTTATTTGGTTTAGTGTAAAATATGTAGAGAAAAGTAAAAGATAGTATGTAAGTAGAATACCACTCTTTAATCAGTAGGTAGAAAAGTTGGTGTAGCTATAGAGAAGTAGCTGTAGCAAGTTTGTAGGGGAAAATAAAAGTGTTTATCAGGTAGCACTGACTGCACCTTATTTCTTATTTCTTCATCCGAATGTTAATCTCTTTGAATAACAAGAAACTGGGATATAATAAGATATAATTGTAACATCAACACATCTACCCAAAATGCTTTTGGACAGACATAATCCTCTGAAGAAATTCATAAAGTCATGAAAAGAAGACAAACCTTTATCTTGCTTTGAATTCTGAGTTATGCCTTGAAGAATGCGGCCTGTTCTTAGCCTACCCTGACTGGTAGAATTAGCTGGAAAAATGATCAGTGATTAACACATACAGACAGAAACTGCCAGCTAGAAATGATGACTATCAAAGGACTTATTTCCTTCAAATGAACAGTGTTCCAAATTTCCTGTGTCCAAGGTGAGCAGTGAGCTGGAGGATGTGAATGAGAACTGGAGCAGGAAGCTGAGTTCTGCATAAAATTTGAACCTCTGCCACCTCTCAGGGGCTTTTCTAGGAGACAGTGGTTCACTGATGTCAACTCCCCCATGTCCCCTGGGATCCCACAACTCACAACTCTAAGACTAGGACATGAAACGCTGCCACTCTGGTTGAGCTGAGATGTCAGTAGGAGAGATGAGGAGTCCTATATAGAAACAACAAGGTACTGCTGATCAGCTGGGGGATGTCAGCTGGCCATCAGCACCAGAAATAACTCAGCAGGAACAGCATATTTAATCAACTTCCTTTAAATGCTGTGAGAGGAACGGTATCTTTCTCGAAGTTATGCTATGGCTGTTTGAAAAGAAAGCAAAGGAACAATGAACAGAGGTATTACCTTCTCCAAGTTATCTTCAAATGTATTTAATTTTCTACACCTGGAAAGCACAGTTGAAGGCTGTAGTTCTCAGTAGCAGTCTTCTGCCAAGGAACTCTGAAACATCGAATGTCTCCTTAATGTACCAGACATGCTGCAGGGAGAAAATTGGTTACCTGCTGATTGGCATGACTTCTGACTCACTTCACAATTGCTTTTCTCTCCTGGCTGAATTTGTTTGAACTGTAGGGAAATAAATTGGCCCTGGAATGGAGGCAGGGCAGTGCAAGACAGTCACAGTAACAGAATGTCTCCCCACCACCTCATTTGGCTTCAAGGGTTTGCTGCTGGTTCCCAGGTTTATGAGTGCTGCTGTCAGGAGGCAGAGAGGCAATAAAAGGCATGCCCAGCATGGGCCATTTCTTGTTGTTCTCCAGCTGGTCAAACACAGAGAATTGCAGCTGGTTGGTTCTCTTACTCTTTGTCATGTTGTACCTTCTCCTGTCGCTCTATGCAGTTACTTACTCTTCCTTTTCTAAGTTATCTTATATAATGAAATTAAAAATTCTGTACTTTAAATCTATCTTTTTCTGAGAAGCTTTCTTGCTTAAATCTTTACCTGAACAGGTTTTCTTATACTGGCATTTGACTTTTAACTGATAAGTTTTTAAAAATATAATTGGTTGGACAATGTTCTGTTCCCTTCTCATGGACTTTTTTTTAGTAATTCTTTGTAACCAGTTTCACTTGTTATTTGAGAACAGCTATTTGCTTATGTCTCAAAACAAAAGTTCAAGGAAGTACTGTGATCTTTGAATTCACATCTGGCTGAAATTTGTCTTTGGAAATATGTAACGGGTCATTTTTGCAGTTGAAAAACAGGGTCATAAATGAAAAATAACATAATGAAAAGGTAAGTTAAAGATTTGATTAGAAACAGAAACAGACAACTTAAAACCTCAAATCTATTGTAAAAGTTCAAAGTCAATGTTTGTCCTTAAAACATAGTAACTAGAGAGAGCCATACCAGAACTGCAACAGCCTATGCCAGTTGTCTATCCAGTGATAAACTGATATTAACATTAAGACAACAATTTTGGTAGAGAGATTCTGAAAATTCTTGTCTTTTCATTTCAGAAGCCTTCCAAGAGCGTTTGGAGATCATTAATATTTCTAAACTAGTTTAGCACCTTTGAAATTTTTTCACCATTTTAAGCAGTCTTTGCATTATTAGAGTCTGGCAGGTTTAATACTGAAAGTAAATGTATATGTTCCATAATGACCTTCTGCCCAAGGGCCATCATTCATATATATTTTTCTTTATTTCCTAATTGATGCAAATGCTTTTAGTTTTCACCAAAAATGGGGGAAATATCTGTAATCACTAACCCACTGCTTCACTAAAAGGCAGGAAGAATGAAGACAGAGTAGCCAGTGTCTTCCCTTGGTCAGAAGGATATGGGTGGAGCTAGGAATGCACTTCCTTTCACTGACACTGCCTAATAAAAATGTGGCACATGTTGAATTTCCTAGTGTTAAAAGGATTCAGTTTTAGTATCTAATTTCCATCAGATTATCTTCAGATAGTATGACTATTGAATTTTCTGTATTCATGATACTTTTAAATGAAGTTTTTTTCAGATTGGCTTCTGTTGCTGGTTTACATGTAAACAGTTTTTGGAGAGCTGTTTATCTAGGCATATCTTGTTATTAGATCTCTTTATTAACATGTGCCATGCAGCTTTGATATGCTAATTTAATGTGCAGTGGTTATAAGCATGCTAAGTCACATGACATTGTCATGAATAAATGTCTACAAATAAATATCTCAAATGGATATTTTGAATTAATTTTTGAATTAATGCATTCTAAGTGAGCAGAAACCATCAACTGAGTAAGGGTGAAAAATCTCTTTTGAAATTGCTCTTTGAAATTCAAGACTTGCGCTATATCTTCTTTGTGGTATAGAAGAAGCAAAGAAAAGCAGGCCACTAGATAGGGGGGAAGGGTAGGAGCAGAAGGAAATTACTGTGTCTGTTGTCACTAATACTCAGATGAAGATAATTTTTTTTTAATCAGATGAAGTAAATTTAGAAGCTTAAGTAAAGCATCATTGGCTCTAGAATGTACTCTATTTATAGATATATCGGATCTCTATTCTCAATGTGTAGATAAATGAGTGACTAGTATTTATAAAGGTCTAAATTGTTCAGCATTTTGTAAAAACAATGAAACTTGTTGTAAATGTCTTTTCACATGACAAAAATTAATTACTCTACGAAGAAAGTTCTTGTAAAAATATTTTTAAAGCAGTTGGAAGCAGAACTAACATTCCTAGGTCTTCTACTGTGTGGGAATATTTTCTGTGGCTTGTTTTACTGACAGATTAATGAAGGTTTGGGAACAGAGAAACTGCTTCAGTTATGATGCCCAAAACAATTTTAAGGAAGAATTTTAATTATGGGAAAACCTAAGAAAGTACCACTCTCTTATTTATTAATTGATGGAAAAAAAGAATTGCCTATCTGTGAATACTTCAAACTGTATGCAAAAGTTAGCACGTGACAGGGACATGCTACAGTAGAAAAAAAATGAGGAAAAAAATATTATTCTATCATCATTGAAAGTAAAAGTGTTAGTACAATAAGTTACCACAGGATTATTTTGTTTTCATTAATGACACAGAAAATGCAATTCAAATTATTAATCCATTCCTAAGTTCTTTAAACAAAGATTTGAGTTTCAATGGAACACACTTTAATTACTGATTTAGAAAATTATGTTCATAATAAAGAATTTTAAAAACCATCTTTTGCAATAGGTTTATGAAAATGAATCATTAGATGATCACAATTCATTGGAAAATCAAATATCAATTTTTGTGTGCAAGCTTTATTTTTGCGACAGATTTTTTTTTTTTCCCCCTGTACTTTCCTCACTGGAAGAGGTATTATTTTTTTATAAGTCATATACACAAAGAAAAAGCAGCTGAGTATTCATATTGCTTCATATCACTGAAATCCAAAATAAAATTAATTTTTTTTTTTTAAGATACTGTCTACAAATAATACATAACCCTATTTTTATGGTTCTGTGGTCAGCACGATGGTGACTAACAGAATAGTCACTGTGCCTGATGTTGATAATAAGCAAACAGTGTCCAGAGTAATTAATGTTTGCAGGGACAAGATTCTTGCATTATAAATTGTTTTGTACTTGCAGTACATATTCCATAAGAACAAGTCATGAAAGAATATTTGATTTCTGTTTTTCAGCAAATAATCCTTGTTGTTCTCAGGAGACTCCCAGAGACAAGAAAAACAAAGCTACACTAGGAGAGAAGTAATTAAATTTTATCACTGCATAACTGATTGTAAGCTCTACCAGTAAAATGTCTCCAAGAAAACTGAAGGACTATTATGCTTCCCATACTTTCTCTCTTAAACTTCTAGTTCATCCTGAAAAAAAATGTTTGTGTATCTGTGTATGTATCCTGCCCAACACAACCAAACATTCATTATTTCTGTGTTAAGAGTAATACGATCAAAATGTTCCAACTATTTTTCCTAACTCGGTTTTCCTACACTGCATAAGCTGTAAGGCATGGGGGCATTTCTTCACCGGAGCATGCATCTTCTGGATAAAGTTCACAGATGTCAAATATGACAGCTTTATGGATTTTTAGAGGTTAATACCAGTCTGTCTCCAAGATTTTGTAAACAGTTAAAGGTAATACTATCTGTGGACATGGGAGATACAACTTCTCCACTGAGACTGGCACAGTCTTAAAATCTTAGGTGATTATAGCTTATAAAAATAGGGCCACATAAAATAATGCCAAAAGGATAATTGTGTAGACCATTTTTTTCTTTTTTGTGATGTGTCCAATATTCCTCAAATTGGAGGATTCCAATATTCCTTGAAGCAAAATAAATGTCTTTGGATGTCGGCACCATCCAGCATTTCGTGATCAGTGACTGATGAATGTTCATCAGGAGTTTTCTTTTAATTTCTTTCCCGAGTTTACCAAGCATGGAGAGCTATATAAACTTTCAGAAGTGTGTCTGCAATGACTACTGTGTATAAATTCATGAACATTTCATCCTTTTTTTGGCAACATTATTGTTTTGTTTTTGTTGGCTTTCTTTTTTCATTCAGTTAGTGAATAATGTCCTCTGAAAAACATTTTCCAGACTTAAATTCTTAAAAATTGTCCCATCATCTATGTAATCAAGACCTTGTTACTACACTTGTTTGAAGCAACCTGAGCTGCCATCTTGCACATCCAAAGCGTCATTATTGGGTACTTCTGGTGTATTTTGGAATTAAGTATTCTCAAATGTTGGTAATAATGAACTGCACAATAGGTTCTGACTTAGCTTATGGGAAACAGCAAGGACAATCCTTTCTCCAGAGAAACATAAAATGGGTAGCAACTTAGGTCTGCTGTCTCTCCAACAACTCCCACAGTCATACAGCAGGGCTTTCACTCTTCATTATGTTGAAAGTAAAGATGGAGAACAGGCAGAAAACTTTGGCAGTTTTGATTTCCAGTGACTGAACTATGGCTTGGTAGCTGCTGAAAATACTTGAGGCATGTTAAGAAAATCTGGAGTTCCACAAGGCAAGATAGCATACTGTAAGGTAAATGTAAATATTTCTTGCATGTAGAAGAGGTGGGTTCAAGTTCTCTCCAGTAAGGAAGATCCACCCAAGTCACCAAATCCTATTAGCTTTTCCACTGAGTGTCCAATCCTTTGGCCAGTTAAGGTAACTCACTCAGATTTCTGCTTTCCCTACTAAGTGCTTTATTTCTTTTACTTTTTCACATCATGTCTGCCTTTAATATATTATGCAATTAAATTTTTGTTTGTTTGCTTGCTTTTGTTTAAACAACTGATATAAATAAGAACTTTGGGGGGGAAATAAAACTTCTTTTTAATTTTTTTGAGCTTTGCAACTTTTATGTGTGTCACTCTTTTTATTAGCTAGGAATTACACTTCGGGTCATGTAAAAATAAGAGCAATTGGATGGGACAAATAAATAATTTTGACCTTTATATGCCTTGTATATATTAAATACGTATGGAATTTCACAGAATGAAGGCAGGGCTGACAAATTATCTGGAAAATTAATTGTGGTATATATATATATGTTTTATTTTTTTCCTGGAGTTAGTTAAAAAGGCTTCAAAGGGTTCTGTAATTGCTTCTTTGGTTAAAAGCCATTGTAAATTATTCAGCATTGAGAAAAAATGTCTTGTCAATCTCTTCTTTTGTGTTCTTTCCCTCTGCTTCCATTACCCACTTCAAGGCTTTTACTTTCCCTGCTAGGCAAAGTGCCTGGAAGCCAAGGGAGGTAAAGTAGGGAAGTTTAGTTTTGCTTCTAGGGTAGTGTCAATGGCTGCTCTGGGAACCAGATGTTTCTGATACTCTGTAAACGTTACGTTCCAAATGGCTTATGTGTCATCTTGTCATCGACTTCATGTCAGAGAGGCATGCTTCAAAGCAGGAATCAAGGCTGATCACGCTGGTTTGCAGTGACAAGCAAATAAGCTGAATTATAAGGTCTTTGTACCTGCTTTCTTTTCTGCTTTTCCATTTCATGATTTTTAGTCAAAACACATGTGTATCTTAAATTTGACAGGGTCGTATACTGCTGTGCAAAGTACTACCTGTTAGCAATTTATATCTTTGTGAGTCACAATGGAAATATTGTTATGTATCAAAAGAAATAAGACATTATGGAAGAAATCAAATATGGTGTTACTTTGAGTTTCTCCAAATTATAGATTTTTTTAGGTTGTGTTTTAAAATGTCTATTATTTTAAAAGCTTGAAAGTAATGTTTTTATAGAGCTTTCTGTTACTTTGGATTATATATACTGCAATGAATGTATATTTATTGTTATATTTCTTCATAGATATTTCATTGATCATAACACAGAAGAAGATAGGTATTTCACCATTGATGCTAGTACTGGGACCATTAAGACTGCCAAGATCTTTGACAGAGAGGAGACACCTTGGTACAACATCACAGTGGCTGCTTCTGAGATAGGTAAACAATTTATTTGGCACATAGTATAAAAAAGAAAAATTAGAAAGATAAATAATCACTCTTAGATTTTAAGAAAAACTACCTTAATATATTATGTTTTTATAACACCAGTGGGTTTTTAGTTAGCCTGGGTAAAGGAGAGTTTTCTGTGTGTGTGTGAATACTGTAACTCCACAGAACAATTAAACAAAATGCCACATGCCTATGTGATTTCACTGGTGTAACTCTCCTACATTTCTCTCCACGGGACATAAGGCTGCCAAGTTAACCAGTAATATTTCTAAGCATTCAATGTTGTAAAACCAACAGCTTGTCCCATTTGTGTTTCACAATTCTTATGTCTAAGAAATTAAGACTATTTAGTACTGTCTGATATATGAATCTTTCCTTCTTGAATCTACTATCAACTAATTTAGTAAATTGGATGCTGATTGTATGCCCATGCTAATTTATACTTCACAGATGCCTGGTAGTTTCTGATCATGTATCTGGCCTTTTAATAGGCAAATAGTCAAAGTTTTAAATTTATAAAACTCTACAAGGCAAATGAAGAGAGAAAAAACCCATTCTGGATTGATAATTTCAGTCCTTCTGAGCAGTATTCTTTATACTATCTTTCAGTGGCAGTGATTTTGATCAAAACTATGAAATGCTTTTGTGTGTATTCATTTTTCCTTTTTTTAAACTTTTTGTTTCTTTTTTATAAAATGCAGATTTTACCTCTAACAGGTTCCACTGACATTATTGAGTCTGGTCTGTTCATCTCTAGGTTAAAATTTAATCTATTCTACCACTACAGCACTAGCACATGCTATGAAATAAACGACATGAAAGTACTTCATAAAGACAACAAATTGTTTCTTATTATTGGACCTACATTCACAACTAAATTGACATTTTGGGCTAAGTGCTTTTCTGTAGCAAATAGTAGGAGCTAGAATTTTATGATTAGCTCTTTGAAAAGGTGAACACTTACACTCCTGTATGCTTGACAGTGCTGTCATATGTAGAATGTGCTATTTCAATTCAGCATGAAATAAAATATAATTAAAGCCTAATCATAAACAGGTGCACACTGTCAATTCAAAAAAATATGTAAGAACTATATTGGGACACTGAAAAAAGGAGTAGTCATGCATCTTTTTTTTAAAACCATTGAAATGTAATTTTTTTTCAGAAAGGAATCTCAATAGTATAAAACTTAAGCATAGGTTTCTCCACATTATTTGTTTTACATAACCAAAAAAAAAACTGGTACATGTATCATGTTGAGAATAGTATGAAGAAGGAGGATTATGTTTATACCTAAACCAGAATTGAACTAGTTATAAGAATTATACTTTTTTTTTTCCATTTTTCAGTTTGTTTATTTGTTTCTTGGTGTTGATTTCTTTTAGATACTCTGCTTAGAATTGTCTGTTTCAGGTGCATTTTGTTACAGGCAAACAGAGATCTGATTTTTTTTATGCCTTGCACTACCTTTGTTACTGTTAAAGCTGAGGTTGGAAAAATAAGTAAATCTATATTGTCCGTTGGAAAAACAATTCATTTATGAGAAAAGGAAGAAACAGTAGTGAAGAAGAGACGGATGACACACAGACTGACAGGCAGCTTAAATGACAGACAACCTTTCCTTGTGTCTACTTCCTCAACCATTTTCTTATCTGCAGTAATTTGGAAATTACAACACTGTTGTTCTCTTCCAAAGCCATTGTGAACTTTATAATTTAATTTATGGTGGAACAAGGAGCACATGCTGTGTATTGGCAAAACTCTTCCTTTAGCTGCTACCTATCCCATATCTAATCTTACAGCTTTTACTTTCAAGTTCAAGCACAAGGTATTGCACAGCTAAGACTAAAGCTGAAATATCAGTCAAAGACTATGACCAAAGTGTTATTCATCTGTGGTGGTGGTATTCCTCAAATTTTTGTGACATAGTAGAAGGCATTTGCAGTTTCCGGCACCATTTGCGTGGCCAAGAACAGAGAAGAACCTGCAAGGACCATAAGGATTGTATTCTTTCAACAACAGGAGGTGCTCTGTGGGTATAAAGTATTGATTGTAGTTAGTTTCTTAAGTGTTTTCCTCTGCTGACTTTGTGCTACATTTCACTGATAGAATTCAGTTTCTACCTATGATCCTTTTGGCCACTGTTTGTAACCAGGCATATTTTACATAAATGAAATTTAGAATCGACATTATATTTCTACCCCCAAATATGTGATATCCTCATGCTTCAGCCTTATTATTTCTGAACCTTTCATAAGACATTTACTTTCACTTTTAATCTCTGCATATGATACATAATTTATGCATTGGTCAAATGTCCTCTCTGAAATCTGAGGAAGTCCTACCCTTTGCTCTGTGGGAGTAATGCTGATGTAATAATCAGCAGGTTTTTTCTGTTTGTCCTATTACTTCTTAAAGCACACCATTATTATAAAAATGGATGGGCAATCCTTTTCTTTCTTTAACATGCATTGTTCTTAAAGAGCAGCAAACAGGGAGGAAAAGTGGAATTTTCATGTCCAAAAATATCTACTTTGATTGTTTCATTACTGGCACTTCCTGAAACCTCTTTGTGGTATTAGGGAATAAGATGTTAAAGTAGTACTGTAGTTTATGTCGAAGGATATGGAGACTAAATCTGGCCCAGGGAGAGCTAGTAGTAGAACTAATAGGAGTAGTAATACTTTAAAATACAGATTCACATAGAATTATTACCATTTAATTGACTTCTTAGAAACTCTTTGAAAAAAAAATTTTAAAGTCTATTTGAAAGAGAGAGAAGATAGAATTTACTTGACTCTACTAAAGGTTTTTGAACAAGTCTTTGAAAAGAGTAATGAGAATAGGAAAGTACAGAGCAAATGCACAATGTTTTATAACAGATGAAAAACTGATTTAGAGGAAAGAAATAGAGTCATAGTAATACCAAGAGTACCGTCTGTCCCTTTGGAAGTGCAAAAACTAAAGGCTGAACTATTTTAAGGACTAATGTATCTGTCAATTAGAATTCATTATAATTATAGCACTCAACGATAGGAAGTGATTCAAACTCCAAAATTACCTCCCTAGCTGGTGAGAATTAAGGAATATTGAGAGAGGTTCATGTAAGAACAAGACACATGGAAGAATGGGCTAGATAAATGAAGGGTGAAGTGAATTGAAAATTGTCTGGAATGGCAGGTTCAAAGGGCTATAACTAGAAGCCCAAATTGCACCTGGAGTCCAGTCACTAGGAAGTACCCACGGTGGTTTATGCAGGATACAATGCTCTTTAATCACTTCATTCATGAGGTGGTACGTGGAGCAGAGTACTGTCTCAACCACTCTCTTTGCAAATGTCACAAAATTGGAGTAAAGGGTTATACATCAGTCTGTCATGTTGACAACCAGAAGAATCTCAACAAGCTAGACAAATGGGTGAACAGGAACTGAAGAGAGATTTAATAACAGGAAATGCAAAGTCCAGCACTTGGAGAGTGCCACCATTTCATATGCAGGCAGGTGAGCAGCTTTTGAAAAAAGGATGTGATGGAGATCCTGGCAGATGAAAGCTGGACGTGAGCCAGTGATGTGCCCTTGTGGCAAAGGAGGCCAATGCCATTCTGCACTGGATGAGAAAACTGTTGTCAGCAGGCTGAGAGAGGTGGTCCTTCCCCTCTATACAGCCTTGGTGAGTCCATGCGAGGAATGCTCCCAGATCTGGGCTCCTCAGTACAAAAGAGACATGGATATACTGGACTAAGTCCAATACAGGGGCGTGAAATCATTAAGACTGTAGTATCTCTCATATGAGCAGAGGCTGAAAAAGCTGGGGTTATTCAGTCTGGAGATGTGAAGGCTCAGAAGGAGCTTACCAGTGTGTTTAAATAAGTGTCGGGGAAGTCTAAGAGGTGGCTAAAATGATCAACATGAGGAAAGACTCGTCTGAGCTGTGTCTGGTAAAATGACAGGAGGCAATGTGTGCAAATTGAAGTAGAGAAAATTCCATTTAAATCAAATAAGAAAAATGGTTTGACTGTGAGATTGATCAAAAATTGGAACAGGTCACATTGAGAGAGTGTGGATTGGAGATATTCAGAACCCAACTGGACATGACCCAGAGAAATGAACACCATAGATTCAGCTTTGAGCAGATGAGTTCGGCTTGCAGATCTATATAGACACCTTCAAAATCAATGATTCTGTGATTTTATGATCTGGGAACTGTGTTTTTAATGTGGAGGAGAAAATAAAAGAAAACAGAGTAAACCAGTTTCTTGATATGTTTTCCAGGTGATGTTAGCATCAAAAGGTTATTGGGGTTCATAAAATACTCAACATTTAGATGGATAATAACTACTTTTAATTAGAAATGTGATTTTTTAAAAGCAAGTACTTATATTTTGAATATTGTAAAGGTACCTTCTGGTACTGGGAAGTGTTCACATATTTGTCTTATGCATCTGGTTATCATATCAGTGTGTAGAATGGGTTTCTGGGTTTGTTAGATCATCAGCAGTTTGGGGATCGAGTTGTGGTGCTCCTGAGCATCTTCAAAACGCTCTACTGTGGCTGAAAATGGAAAATCAGGCCATTTTTCACTATTTGCTTAAAGGACCAACTTGAATATAATGGGTGCAAAAACTTGTGTTTAAAGGATCAATAAAGAGTTCTTAATTTTTAAAGCTGTGGAGAGGCTGTATAGAACAGAAGAACTGAAATAATGGTATTTCATGCCAGGTTCAGTCAGATCCCTCAGACTTAATGAAATCCTATCAAGAGATAGCAAAAAATGACGACATGAAAGGATACAGGGTATAGAGAACTTTGAAATCATAATGGATTAGAAATCAAAATACTGAAAAGACATCATTATACATTTGATTTTACATGAAAAAACCCCCAACAAAACAAACAAAACAAAACAAAACAAAAAATCCCAAAAAAACAACAGTAACAAAAAAATCTCCAAGGTGTTAAAAAATCAGATATTGGGAAAAAAAAACAACAAACAAACAGAAACAACCAAACAAATATATTTGTCTTTGTTTATGCATCTGTATTTACTTTGCCATGCATATTCCTTAAAGAACTTAAGAGCAAAAAATACCAAAGTGTTGAGTATGGGCAGTACTTCATTGAAACACTATGCAATACCCTATGTGTTATGGGAAGGATACCAGGAAAAAGTCGTTGCATGAAACCTTTCAAAGAAATAACTTTTAGACACATTTTAATAGAGTGCCAACAAACCCTGTTCAGAAGTTAAATATGTGAAAAGTCAGGATAACTCACAAGAATAAAATTTGGAACAGTGATTTCAGAAGACTTAGAGTAAAAAATATTAAACCAACTTTTCTAATTATAACATAAGTAGTTTTTTAGTACGTCTTGGTAAAAACAATAGCAAAGATGCTCTTACATAATTCAGAGGAGAACAGGATTCACAGAGACAACTAATAATATGCAGCAGTGAAATATAAAACCCATTGAGATGCTGAGTAATGAAAGTTCTGTAATTGCATCAAATAAACAGATAAAGTGTATTGTTATAACGAGGTGTGGTTATATCTGTTCTCTAGAATCACAGGGATATTGCTACCCATATTACCATCATTAAACAACAAGTTATGAGAAGAATTTTTCAGGTTTTTTTCATATTTTATTTTTGCAGAAAAGAAATTATTAAAGTTTGGGTTAGGGTATTAAAATATATTACTCCTGATGGTATTACATGAGGTTGTCTTATAGAGAAGGATAAATGAAGCTAGAGGGGAGATATAAAGTATACATAGTATTTCTGTTAATGCTATTAAGAGGCAAGCTGATTTATTTTACAAGAAGTGAAATCAAAAGACAAAAATACACTATTAATTTATGTTTATTTTGAATCACATGAAAGAAATATATGCATTGCCTGAAGGAAATTAGGCTTTGGAGGAATAGCTTCCTGACATACAACACTAAAAGAAAAGAACAAGAATTTGTTTCAATCTATTTTCTCATTTTAAATTTTTCAATATAACCAAGAGTAACTCTAATAGCTTGTTTCAAATAATTAGTTTTTAGAAAATGTTCCCTTTACAATATCTTTAAGAAAGTAATCTAAATCAGAAAGAAATACTGTTGCAGTTTTATAAACTCCTGGCCATTTGTATCTGGTGGACAGCAGGATAATTGTTTATACCAGTAAGTATGTTGCTCTATTCAGTTTTTCTTTGAAATGAATTTTTTTCTTACAATAATATAAAATCTCCTCATCACGATTTTCAGTCTCAGTTTTTTCCTCAAAACCACTAATTTTTTGTAGCAATAGAGAATAGACTTAAGCAATGAAATTCATTACTTTAAAAAAATATCATTAAAGGGAAATACTCTTTTGTATTGCTTACTGTATTTATGATTATCGCTATAGGTACATTACAGAAACAGAAATACAATTATTATCATAAACCCTGCCTTCACCAAGGGAAAAAAAAATCACATTCACTTATCCATCTTTGATCTCACTTGCATTCTACCTACTAGCTCAGTTTCAGAAAAGGTAACATTTATTCAAAAATGTTTTTCAAAGCAAGAGAATCTACCACAAAAGTATTTCCCTAAATCTAAAAGGGATGAAAGTAGATTGTGAAAACAAAACTACAGGGTCTGGGATTTGAGACTGTATTGGTCATGGTGTAGTCACAATGACCTGGAAATCTATTATCTTTTTACTGGTGAGAGCTGGACACTGTACTGGTACCCCGTCCAAACTAACCAATGATACACAGTTTGCTTTCAGGCCTGGCAAGCTGCCTACTAATGCACCACAACAATATGAATTTATAGCATCATATAATCATTAAGGTTGAAAAAGACTTCTGGCATCATTGAATCCAACCATTTAGCCAGGAGAAAAGGAGACTCAGGGTAGATGTTATTGCTGTCTATCACTGCTTGATATCACTGCAGCAAGGTGGGAGTTGGCCTCTTCTACCAAGTAACAAGTGAGAGGACAAGAGGAAATGGTTTAAAGTTGTACAAGGGGAGATTTCACCTTGATATTGGGAAAAATTTCTTCATTGACCGGATGGTCAGGCATTGGAACAAGCTGCCCAGAGAAGCAGTGGAATAACAGCTCCTGGAAGTGTTCAAAAATCATGTGGATATAGCAGCATCTACTGTTCTTTTAAATGTGTTTTTCAATGCAATATGGAAAACCTTCAAAAAAACTATTTAAAAAATCCAACAGTTTTGAAAGGCAGTTAGTTCTCCATCCTATTCAAGAAATTATGCTTCTAATTTAAATTTCAATGCTCATTCCCTGTTTATATTGGTTTAGTCATTGGATTCTAGGAATGCTGGATTTTGTTCTCCTATTTCTTTGGGAAAAGCAATGATGAATATATTCTTGCATTATCATCTGAAAATGGGGTAGGGTGCAGCTCTTAGCTGCCAAGGTGGGGCCCCAGAGAATGGATAGAATTTGGAATCATATAGCATTTGTTTCTGTGTTTGAAGCTTTGTGACAGAAATCTCAAAATGGACATTTCCCACCACAAAACCAGTATGTTTTGTGGTGCCCTGTTTTAATCAGGCAGTCACCACCAACATCATCTGAGAGAATTTTGTTTGCATTAAGGCAAAAGAGAGTTTCCAGTTTGAAAGCTCTAAATGTTTTTGGTCTACTGCAGTGCTATGATTATTACTATTGCTTCTCTGTAGTTGCTGCTGCCATTAGTACCACTGTAATGCACGAGAAGTGAGCAGTTCCTTCAACTTTGTATTTATCAGTAAAAAGTTAAATTTTACTACAAGAACAAAATAAAAACATATACTATCCATCTCCAGGTAACATTATTTAGAAGAACCCACTTCCTTAAAAAAAAAGAAGACTGGAACATTACATTCGTTCTTAGATTCTGCATAATTTTCTCCTTGCCAGAAAATTTAGTTTATCACTAATACACCATCTTGAATTAAACCCAGTGTTTTATTAATATTGCCACCATCATTTGCATGCTGGACATTCTTTCATCACTTCAGATTTGAGCAGTGTATTTTATCCTTCCTAGATCTATGTTTATTCTTCTAACGAGTTAAAAACTAGTCTTTATTAGAGAAATGTGATGAGTCCTTTGCACTTCTCTTTAAAAAATAATGATATAGACAGCTAGTTAAATTTCCTTGTATTGGTTTGCATTGTAAGGTCTTGAAAAGATGTCAAAATCGGCTTATATAGTAAGCAGTTATGAACTAGTCTACAGTTGGCTAACTTGAAAAGAAAATTTAAAAAAAAACAACAAGAAAACAAAACAAGCAAAAAACAAATAAATTCATGAAAGATTGTGGTCTCAGGACTTCTATTCTGAAAGTCATTCAGGTAGAATTTTTTTTCATAAGGTCTATGGGAATTTTGTTAGTGTGAAAAGAAAGTCTCAGACATCAGTAACTATTAAAAATCTTTCTTCTTAAATAGGGATTTTAAAGTTTGCCCACAGAAACTAATAAAAGAGAAGATTCAAGGCTTCACATTGGCTGTTAATTGGGTCTTCTGTATACTTAGAGTAGACATGTCAATGGAGGATCTGCTAATGAAATTGATTTACTTTACAGATGTTTAGTATTCTGGAAGAAGAACTATTTATTCTGGGAAATGTCTCAGGCATAAGAAAGTAAGTCCCTAGCATAGGTGAATCAGAGCAATGTTTCTGCTTCAGTTACCCCTTAAAACAGAGAGCATTCACTTCAAAAAATATATTCTTGAGGCATAATGCTAATAGGACACAGAATATTTTGTAATGCAGAGGCCTGAAATGTATGTCAACATGGATTATCTTAAAACTGGAAATCTGCCAAACTGAGGCAAGAAATTTGTCTAATTAAGAAAAACGTACTGTTAAAAGTGCCAGTTATTAGATTGGTTTGGAGATTGAACATAAATTGTATTCTTGAAAAAGATTGGAGTATATGTTGATTCTTAAGATCAAAATTTTTAAAAAGAAGAAGGAAAAAAACCTTCTATTTCCTTCAATTCCTTCTCATTCTCTTCCCCCATTAGAACTATTCTGTCGCCTTGCATGCAAATTTATGTTGTATGCACACTGTTCAAGACTGTTTTGGTAAGTGGTGTTAATACTGTCCCATTAGCATTTTGTAGTGAGTAGCTTGTCAGTATGGAAATTTGCCTGCAAAATTCAGTGATCCCATGAGGTACCAGCTTCCAGAGAGTTACTAATATTGTTACCTCGTGCATAAAGAGCTCTTTCGAACTGATGAAGTATTTATAAATTCTTTCTACTGCAAAACAGCTGCAAAAGAAATAAAGGTAAACTTTCTGAATCTTCATAAAATCTCTCTGCAAAACTACTGCAAATCTGACTAAGATTGCTCTGCATAGTAGTGGCAGGCGTACAAGAGGACACATTCAAGCTGGGGCAAAGAGGTCTGTGGCACTGTGCTGAAACAAAAGTATTTAACTCTTTTTACCACACACTGGACTAAGAAGTTTGATTTTTTTCTTCCCCAGTAACTATTCCAAACATGCCAGGCCTACGTAGCAATCCTTTATGTGTTGTACCCACTGCCCTGTGCTCTCTCTGCTTTTTTACTCCCTTCCTCTTAGATGCATTATGCCCCCTTATACCTTTGAAGATGGCCCACTTTGAACTGGAAACTGGACCACTAATCTCCAGAAGTCCATTTCCACTAAGATTTTTCAGTGATCCGACGGTTATCTGATAATTAAAACTTCTGTTGCCCTCTTGATAAAACTCCACCAGATTTTCTGTAGTATTAAGGTGTTCAAATTCTTTGTTACAGTTTCTGAATCTTCTCAAAATTAATTTATTAATCTTTAACCCTTTACAGTAATCCCTGCTTTCTATCTCCTTAGTGTGCTTTGTGTACTCTCACTTTATGTGCATTGTGGTCCCTCCTTTCATTTATACCACTTTCTGGATCACATACCTCTCAAAATATGTTCAAGAACCTCCACAACAAAGCCTCAAAATCAAGTTTCTTTGAGCCATAGATATAATATTCTGTAATTGTAATAAAATTTCTTTGTCTGATTACACAGACAGAGAACGTTACCTAAATGAGTTGTAAGCCACATTTAAGTGAGCTATAAGAAATGTTAAATCTATACTGCCTGTGATGTTCTCTACAATCTTTTGACCTACCTGTAGGAAAGGAATAAACATATTTTTGTATTAATACTCCTACTCCAAATGTCCTGGAGAGAAGATTGCTTCCTTCAGAAAATACAGCAAAGATAGATAAATGACTCCCTTCTCCCAAATACTTAGTTGACAGCCAAGTATCATTCTTCCCTCAGTTATATATCCTAGTATTTTAACTTTCCTCCAAGTTTTCTACTAAAAGGTTTTTTTAGATATCAATAGAAAGCCTCATTTTTGCATGAACATGGTTGAGATGGTCCAGTTTATCCTCTTAGCTTACCTCTTACAAAGACATTAATAGATTCTGGGTAAAGCTGCAAAGCTGTAAAGAAAAAAACAGGTAAGAAAAATC
This sequence comes from Catharus ustulatus, assembly GCF_009819885.2. Lineage (NCBI taxonomy): Eukaryota > Metazoa > Chordata > Aves > Passeriformes > Turdidae > Catharus > Catharus ustulatus. Next base: position 81,382,086 of record NC_046221.1, read on the forward strand.
TCAGCAAGATAATGGAATTTGCAAGCCTATAAATGTCTTCTGTGCATGTTCTTCTAGCTTCTAATGCTAATGGTAATTGGAAATAGCATTGCTCTGTTAGTTAAGCCTTCTGTTGACCTTTTTATCTCCTTTCTATTAAAATTTTATGGAGATGATTGACTAAGTTTCAAAAGTGAATTAAAATCATTGTGTGAACATACATGTTAGTTAAAAAGAAAATGTGAAAAATCTGAGGGAACTTCTAGATTCTTTGGCTAGTATCCCATATGAAAACAGAAAAAGAGAAATCTCTCCATTTGTCAAATAAACATCAACATTTTCAAATATTCTTTCATTGTGAGCCTACATGACTAGTGGCTTTAAAGCCAAGTATGTGTCTAGTCAAAGCTTTCCAGAATTCTGAGCAGAGATCGTTAATGGTGGGACAAATACAAGGCATTTTGCAAGAGACCCTTTTTAACAGAAACATGGTAGGGACTAATTATGATCAAAATAGCCATGGTGAATGAAGTTTCACCATGAATGAATCTTGGACTACTAATGTTTCTCTCTCTCTTTTTTTTTTTTTTTTTTTTTAATTTCTTATGAACATACACAGGGACATGAACTTTTGAAATGTTAATCTATGATACCCCATTCTTCCATTTTATTCTATTTGAAAGATTGATTTACTGTCTTCAACTGATAATCTCATTTAGTTGGTGAGTGTAGGATGAAGTCCATCATCTAATGGATTGATACTTCCGGAACTACAGAAGGCATGTATTAGATAACTATAAAAAGTTTAAATACATAACTCTTTCAACAAAATAAAATTAACTTAGAAGTAAGAACAAGGGTGTTATGGACTGAAAGGAATTGTGTTTGTTTGTTGGGTTTTTTCTCCATTTTATCATGGAAAGTGTATTCTTATTGAAAGAATAGTATTTATTGTGCTTTTTTGAGGGTGTAATCTTTCTGAGGGTGAGTTCTCATGAAAATACTGATCACGGCCTAAAGTACTGGTACTAAAACTGTTTTCTTTGTGCAAAAACCAGACTCACTTCTACTAAACTTTCTTTCTTTTCTTCTGCTAAAGCATAACTCACTATTGTGTGAAATACTGTAGTATAGTAATTTCATGACTATAAGGTGCACCCTTTTGACTAAAATTTTCGCCCGAACCCCGAAGTGCGCCTTATAGCCCGGTGCGCCTTATATATGGGCAAAAGTTCGGGAATTTGACAATCCGGAAGTGTGAGCTGCAAGCCGAGGGGGAAACTGGCAGGGCCGCAGCTGCCAGGTGGAGGCGGTGATGTGGGGTCACAGCTTCTGGGTGGAGGCGGGGCAGTGGGGCCGAGGCTTCTGGGTGCAGGGGGGCCCGCAAGCTCGCGCCACTCCTGCTGGGCACAGGCGGGCCTGGCGGTCCACAGCACCCCAGCAGGCATGCCCCGGCCCTGGGGAGGCTGCACAGAGCAGCAGGGGGCATAGCGCAGCCCCGGGGGTCCGGCATGGAGCAGCAGTGGGCATGCCCGGCCCTGAGGAGGCGGCCCCGGGGAGCGGGGCATAGTCCAGCCCTTAGGAAGCGGCATGGAGCGGCAGCAGGCATAACCTGGGCCTGGGGAGGCTGCATGGAGCGGCAGCAGGCATAACCCAGCCCCGGGGAGGCTGCACGGTGCGGTGGCAGGCATAGCCCAGCCCTGGGGAGGCGGGGCCGAACAGAGGCCGGCATAGCCCAACCCCGCGGTGTACAAGCGGGCCCAGGGGCCCATGGCTGCCGGGTTGATGCAGGGCCTCAGCCAGCAACCACGCGGGGAGAGCTGGGGGTGGATCCTTGCTGCAAAAAAAACCTGTACCTTATAGTCCGGTGTGCCTTATGGTCGTGAAATTACTGTAACTTGTGAGAAACCAGAACTCAAGCCTGGGAAAAGTTTATACATACCTATGCTTTTTATTATTATATTTGCATTTTATTTTCTAAACTTTTTAAGGAACTGTGAACTAGAAAAATGCTTTAATATTTTTTTATTAGATTTAATTCAGTATCGTGATGACAGTTTACCATTCTTTACCAAGAAATTGATCATTTCTTAGCATTCATTGTGACCGTATGAGTCCAGCAGCTTCCTCCCACTTCATTTTCAGACTAACTTGTATTTGATTTAAGTGACTTAAGACTCATGCCATACTTGCCACTCTTTTTAATTGCTATTTTTTCAAAACAGCTAATGAAGCATAACGAACATCTTTAGTAGGTTATTACCCAAATTTCTGTAGCTGCATCCAGTTTTCATCCAGTTATTGTGTTAATAAACCACTTTTAAATTGAGGATGACATGCAATATTGAGTATTTCAAAAGGCTTAATATCATCCTGTGTGTTTTGCAGACAATCCTGGGCTAGTCAGCCACGTTCCAGTTGGTGTTAGAATCCTGGATGTTAATGACAATCCTCCCGAACTTGCCAGAGATTATGATGTAATCGTCTGTGAAAATGCAAAGCCTGGTCAGGTAACTCTCACAGCTATATTTCTTCCAGTGATAAAGAACAATTGCCTTGTTAATATCCCACATGTCAGAAGTTTGGAATATATAATAATTCTTTCTGATTTCATTTTACCATTTTGCATTTGATTGAATTTTTAATTGTGCTGTGCAAAAGGGACAAAATTTTGGCAATTGTTCAATATCTCTTTCTTGTTGTTGCAAAAAATATTTTCAAGCTATTTTCTGTAAAGACAGGAAACTTTAACCTTGTCAGATAAGTGATAGGATTTGACAAGCCACAAGTGAATGAAGCAGATTTAATACCTCTCATCCAAGTGCCACAAACCAGCAATGTTTCAAAGGCAGCTCTCTGCAATGGCTGGTGACCATGGCTCACATCCTCACTCTTTGCTTTTTGCTTGCCCTTGTCTATAAAGTGTCATTAAACAAAAGATCTTGAATGGGTTTTTCACAATTGTGAGCATGGGGAGGGCCAGAATTGAGAAGGAATAGCTGAATCATGCTCCAACCTCTGCTTCTCTGATCGATGGACATCATTTGCGCCCAGGGTTTGACAATTTTGCCAAGTGCTTTTGCTTTTCTGCATAGATTGAGTTTTATCCACAGTACGACGCTTATTTTGCATTATTGCACAGGTTGTATGTTTCAGTCATGAGCTCATATCTTTCCTGAAGAAGATATTACTAGTAATAACAATATTTTCATCAAATCCTTTAAAAGAGTGTTTACAAATGCATAGTGATATATTTCTGCTTTTAAAGCTGAGACTATAAAAATCCCATGTGTCATCTGACTGTAGCCTGATCAAAGTTATTTTCACTCCACCAGTAGCCAAAAACTGGCATGTAAAGCACAGTATAAGAAACTGGCAAGTGTGTTTGATACTACAAATACTTCCCTGGTATCAGATCATTTGAAGGTAATTTCCTGATCTACATGTGGTTTGTGTATTTTTTAATAATCCTTTAATAACCATCTCATATGAATCTGTGTTACTTTTCCTACGGCAGACATAATTTTTTTATATCTGCTACCTCATGCACCAAGAAATTTTGTAGTTTAATTGCATGCTTCAATAAGACCTAACCTTTTTTTTTTTTTTTAATCTTTCTATACTGTCTTCAAACAATATTTGCCAGTTCTCTTGGGAGAGAAAGAGGTAGTGCAGTTGATGTGTATTTATTATCACTGTGACATGCATTAATCTCTAGTACATTGCCCCTTAGCTGTCTTATGTCCAGACTGAGTCAGTCCTACTTAACTGGGATAATTGGTGATAAAGCCCTTCCAGACTTTTGCTCATTCATCTTTTCCTCCTTTAAACTTTCTCCAATTCCTCTCTATTCACCTTGAGATAGACTCAAGATTCAACATGCAGTTATGCAGTGGTTTATAATTCTTACAAAATGCTTCGTAGTATGCGATGCTCTCTGCTTTGCTCTCTAGTACTTTCATAGCAATTTCCAAGAATGACTTTGATTTTTAACCACTAGTAAGCATGGAATACAAAAAATTATCCCCGCCATAAAACCAACATGTTATGTTATTATGTGCTATGTATTACCTATTAAAAGTAATAGTCAGATCAGAGATCACCACTGTGTGTGAAGTTAAGAGTTTATATCTATGTATAATGAATTTCATTTGTGTTTGTATTGCCTGGCTACTGAGTATTGGATGGTCTTTAATGTCAGCCCTTTGTCTTCTTTGAATAATTCAATATCTTAAGTAGATTTGGTGGGTTGATAATGATACTCTTTATAAGACATTTATTATTACACTGATCAACAAGTGGCCCAGCATAAGCAGGAAATCACTGTGGCTCTCCCTTCTTGTGTAATATACAATTTACAGAAGAGATACTATTTCCTGTCTTTAGAGCAATGATGTATGCAAGGACCTTCCCTCTTACCTAATGACTGTATAGTGTTCTTCAGTGCCCTTATTGAGACACTGGAAAATCCAAGTAGATCTGTCTGTCAACTGAATATCTCTTATGAAATGCTTATTAAAGTGAAAGAAGTTATTCTGAAAACCTCAAATAAAGGGAAATATAGAAGAATTAGAACTTGCAAAAAACAGATATAAGAAGAAAGCAATCTCTTTTAAGCATTAGTTGCAAATTATTTCAAGTTTTTCTTTTATTTCCAAAATGATATAATTGAACAGCAAATGTTAATTTTTAATGTTCTTTGCTGGGGCTGTTGTTGCTGGTATATAGCTAATATATTATAGCAAAGTTTTAATTCTCCAATAGTTTTACAAATGATAATTTATGGTCAAGGTCTTTAAGGGATACAATAAAATTTGCTCATTATTTGGGTTAGCCTTGTACTTTTCCTTAAGCTACGGTTGCATACGTTTTATTCTTTAACAGGGCACTTTGACATATATGTTATGAACTATTTTTTATTTACATTTCACAAAGTTTCAGAAAAATTGTAGCACTAAGCAAAAACCAAAACAAAACCTAAAAGTACACATTTTGCTCTGATGTTACCATCTAGTCTAAGGAAAGAAAAAAGTAATATGGTGTTCAGCAAATATTGAGGGGGCAAACAAACTGATTACAAAAGAAGACAAGCGTTCCATATGCTAAAAAGGGTTTCTGGCTGGTGGTTCTGAATCACTGAAAAGACAGTATACCTCTGAGTTATCCACCATCCTGTGATTATGTTTCATAAGATTTATACCTTAATAACAAATTCTGTATTGTTAGGGACATCTGCATGACTTAGGCTTCCATGTTGAACTGTCCTGTAATATGCATAATTTCTTTCCTCAGCACATATATTTTTAAATTTTTATGTGTGAGATAAACTAACCAGTAGATAGTCATTGAGGCACTTGTTATGTTTGCTTGTTTAGAAGAACCTTCTATGGAGCGAAATCACAATATAATCTAATTGCAGAGCCCATCTCCTGCTTTTTTTTCCCCTCCACTGCTCTCTTTTTTGAAAAAAAAAAAAAAGAAAAAAAATTAATGCTTAAATCTTAAGTGACCAAACCTAAGGCATGTCAAAGCAAATGCTTATGAAGAGATGATAATTTCCATGCTGAAATGACTGCTTTAGTCACTTAGTAATCATGTAGCTGAGAAAATAGACTAAGTATCTGCAACAGAGTCCAAGTGAATCCTGGTTGATATCATATATTAAAGAAGATGAAGTAGCTCTGATTTGATCTTAGATGACATTCAGACCAGGAGATTACTGACTTCTTGACATATACTGATTTTGTGAATGACTGTGAAATTTAGCAATGTAGGAAAATGACATTTTGCCATCTTCCAAAAAGGAAATCAATGTTAGCTGGCAAGGAATGCCTCTGCTATGTGTTTGTCATGTATGTATTTGCTCATTTATTGATTCAATTCTAAAATTATTCTGAGTAAAATTGAGCACCTGCTCTCTGTCTTCTCCAATTAGTACTCCTCAATTCTTGGAATTCTCTTTTCTTGTCATTTCTTGCCTTTAAAAATACCATGAACCTTCCGTTTCATCCTATCAGTGTTGTCAGCTGGGCTTTACTGAAGCTCAGATTATGTGTCAATATTTTTATTTCATTCATGATTGGCAAGATACATGTTGATGTCTGCTAATAGGCTATTAAGTACTTGGCCAATTAATTAGAAAAGGGTCAATATTACATTTGGGTGTCAAGATGATACATTTGTTTCTCACTGCTGAATGAATGTCTTAGAAATCTTTTCTGAAAATGTGTGAACTTTCTGTTTAAAAACAAAACAGGTCTCTAAAAATGCTTTGACCTATCCAATTAAAAATACAATACTTATTTTCTATGAGAAAAAGCATAACTTTTGTACCATGAGGTGCTGTACTTTTTACATACATTCATGGATTCAGGGAATACTTGAATTTACATGTGTGAAATCAGGGAATATTGACAGCATATTTTGAGTTATAAAGTGTCCTGGTTTAGGGGACGGTATTGCCAGGAAAAAGGCAGGAGCTTTTCCCAAAATGGAGAGTGAAAATCCCCTCCCTCCCAGTTTACTATAATTTGGAAATTAAGGGGCTCTCAGGCAAAGGTATGGGTTTAGGAATAGCAGTTCTTTACTGATGTATCTACAAGACAAACAAGAACAACATCAGCTATGAAAGAATCAGTGTCAAAAAAGAACGAAACTCAGTCTCAGTCCCTTTTCCAGTCACAGGCACTCTTCTCCTCCTCACAGTCCTGGTAGAGAGCGGGACGAGGCGGCCCCCTCAGGCGCAGCAGCCGCAGGAGCAGGCAGGCGAGGCGGCAGCGGCAGGGCAGGGAGAAGGGTGAAGGAAACTCTGCTCACCGTTTGCGTCCCGGTTCTCAGCGTTGTTCTCAGAAGCAGGAGGCTGTAGCAGGGCCAGGCTGCAGGGCAGGTCCCACTGCGGAGAAAAAACCTCTCTCCTCCACGTTCGGCCGCCTAGAGCATGTCACCCCAGAAGGACGAAGCAACCCACGACCATCCACCCCGACCACTCAACCTTGCCCCCCCACCCAGCAATTGAAACATCGAGACTGCCCCCCATGTCTTTTGTCTTGAACAATTAAGAGCTAAGGGCTCTGCTCGGCTAGCTTTCTTAGCATGATAATGGGAAAAATTTCTCCACTGAGGGAAAGAATAAAAACTCCCCCAACCCCCAACATAAAGTTAGTCTTAAAACCAAATAATATTTGCACTACTCATGTGCCACTGAGGCCTTGATCAAAGGTATTTTTGTTGCAGAATGGCATGCTCTTGAAGCAGCATTCTGTAAAATGTCACTGTTTTATGTAGCATAGTGCAATAGGATGAAAATTTATCCACCATACTGTCAAATAAAAGCTGAAGCTGCATGGCGAATTGGTTTATATTTCACTGAGAAAAAACACTGAGGATTTAAAAAAATATTTAATAAAATAATATCTTTTTCTTATAGTCTTACCTCAAGTTTTTATAAATGTGTATGGTATTTAATGGCATTTTTAGTATCTGAATAATAACAGAAATTGATTCTTTGGAATATATTCTCCTATCACCCCTTTTTTTGCCTTGCTGTGCCAAATACCATTTCAACATTATGAACTAAATATATATAGAGAGCTAAGAAAATCCTATATTTCTGGTTTTACATGGTAGTTTCACTAACATCTATGTTACCTTTGCAAAATTCAGTAGTGAAAAATTAGCTTTTGCCAAAATTTTCAACCAGTATTGCCGTCACTTTGGTAAAAGTTGTGTGCATAATTATAGCTATTTCAGATTTTTTCAGACGATCTTACTCTGCTTCACTTCAGCAAGAAGTATTCTCACAAACCAGTAAAATATTATTGGCAACCATCATAAGTACTGTTAATTGTCTCAGATGTGTACAGTCAATGCAATGTACTTTACTGTATATAGTAAGTAGAATAAGCATTATACCCTATTGGGTTGTCATGATTTAATCCAGATGGAAATTCATCCCCACTCGTTCACTCCCCCAACAGTGGGATGGGGAAGAAAATCAGGAAAGTGAAAGTGAGAGAGCTTGTGGGTAGAGATGAAGACAGTGTAATAGGTATAGTCGAAGCTGCACATGCAAGCAAAGAAAATCAAGGAAATCACTACTTCCCATGGGCAGGCAGGTGTTCAGCCATCTCCTGGAGAACAAAGCAACATCACATGTAGCAATGCTGATGTTGGAAGACAAACACCATCACTCCAAACATCTCCTCCTTCCTTCTTTATAAGTGAGCATGACATCATACGGTATGGAAAATCCTCTTGGTCACTTGGGGTCAGTTGTCCTGGCTGTGTCCCTTCACAATTTTTTGTGCACCCCCACCCCTTGCTAGTGGTATGGTACAAGAAACAGAAAATACTTTGACACTGTGCAAGCTCTGCTCAGCAATGACAGGAACATCTCTGTGTTTACCAAAACTTTTTCCAGCACAAATGAAAACCACAGCCTACTACCAGCTAGTGTGAAGAAAATTGATTCCACCACAGCTCAAACCAGAACATGGCTTAAAAATATATTTGTTTTGCTTCTCTTATGTGAATGGAGGTACTCTGTGGTGTCTTTCAGTTTTAAAACAGACCATGCCACTGGAGTCTGTACAGTTTATGTTTCAGGTTCAGTCCAGACAGACTGCAGCTGAACACTGAACAGAAAAATTCTTATGAAGAGAGCAGTTTCCCTCCCCCTTTTATGTTTCCCTCAGGATATCTATCAGCTCTGTGCAGCAGTCTGTGTGGGTTTCACTGCCTATATCACAGGAACAACTTTTATTGGATTCCACTTTAGCACTTGAGTTTCAAGACCCAGCATGAAAATGAAAGCAGAGGTAGAAATACTGTTTGGTCCCACATTCCAAGAGCTTAGATCAATTTTAGTTGAAAGTAAATTTAAAAACCACAAGGGCTTTTGAAGGCAAAGGTCCTACCTTTCAAAAATTCCTCTCTCAGGCATGGTTCTGGCTACATCCAGTTCTGTTGCTTTTGGAGCAAACTAAACTAAAGCCAGGAGTGGCTGCTCTTCTTCCTGTTCTGTCCTCTGGCAATTTAAAACTGATTCTTAACAGGAATTTTTTAGCAGAAATATGGTTAGCAGAAATATTTTAGTTAATTGTTTTTTCTTACCAACATTGAATTATATTTAATTATTAGGACAGCAGGCAGAAGACATTCACATGGACAATCCCAGTTCAACCTGTCTTTTGGCTCCATAAAAACAGATATTTAGTTAAAACTGTAATTCAGGAAGTCATCAGGATACAATGCAGGTGGTGATAATCTCTATGCCAGGTCCTGACCATATCAAAATATCAGAAAGTATAGATCCTTTAGATGCTTTTACCTGACTCTGAAGTGTGGTTCCTAAAATATTTCCTGCTGGAGAAATTGAGTTAATGACCCAGCCATTTCATCTGTTGAATTTAGCAGCAGTCAAGTAGAAAATTAAAATAAGGTAAACTTGGACATCCTGCTGAGGTCAGGTCCTATATGGGTCAAGTTCAAATTTCAACACATTCACTGTTAATTTTTTGTTTCAGGTAATTCAGACTATCACTGCTACTGACAAAGATAACTCTGCAAATGGCGCAAGATTCCATTTTTCTCTTGATGAAGGGCTTTCTTTGAATCCCAACTTCACTCTAAGGAACAATGAAGGTAAATCAAATACATAAATCTCAAAGAAATGGACTTCTGTTTTGTCTGTGGTGAACAGAAAATTTTCCATGCATCTCCTGACAGGAACAGAACACTGTAATATGTCATGACTGAACTGTTGGATATCAAGGACATGTGTACACAACATATTGCAAACTATGAATAATCACATATTGCATTTTGGATTTTTGTTCCACTTTATTTTAGCATTTATACTTCATACTTTCAGGAATGTTTTTGAAAAGCGGATTAATGAAAAATATGTAAATTTGGCCTACTTTTAGGTGAAATAACACTGATTTGGTACTGTCAAGGTTATTGCCATTTATTGCTTAAAGGTGAAAAAAAAATTAGGGGCATAAAAATTGGAATTCATGCTTATTTTTACAGATATGACATCAAGAGCAGGTCCTTCTATGGTTCCTGGATGCGATTCCTAAGAAAGTATGTCTAAATATTGCAATCAGAAATTCCTAACAGATAGAGTCAGAAAGAAAACAACTCTTGGAGTCTCCCAAACAAGTGTTTCTGAACATTTCTTGAGTGAAAAAACTGTCTGATCTTTCAACAACCCGCTTCAAAATAAGCCTTGCTCTTGAGCAAGTATACTCTTGTGGTCTCTGCTTTGTAGCCTGATGAAAATAAGAGTACATTTAAAATTTTGTCTAAATTTTCCTCTTGAGATATTGTGTATGTGTGTATTGTGAGGCTTACTTTGTATACTTCTGTGAAAGTGTGTGGGCTTTACTTTATTTCACAGTTACATATTTGTAGTACTGCTGTGGAATACATTCTGAGATCTAACAGATCACTAGTCCTCTGTAATGCATTAACTCCATCATTGGTATATTTGGTACATGCAGTGATATTGAAACAATTCTGTATAGACATTTTATCTCTTTGTCAAATTGATCAGGAAATGAGATCGTATAATCTTCCTAATGAATCTGTTCCAGTGTTTAACTATACTTACAGCAGGAAAAAAAATCATGCTAGTTACAGTAATTTCACGCATATAAGGCGCACCCTTTTGACTAAAATTTTGGTCCAAACCCGGAAGTGTGCCTTATACCCCAGAGCGCCTTTTATATGGACAAAGTTCCAAAATTTGCCTTCCTGGAAGTGCAAGCTGGCAGCCCGCAAGAACTGGCAGCCCACAGCAGCCACGAGAGCCCACCAGAGCCCATGAGAGCCTGCAGCCCACAGGAGCCAGCGCAGGGTGGGAGTGCTGGGGCCCACAGCATGGGGAGGGCACCTGGGGCTATGTTTAAAAGCTACGCCGATCCATGAAAAATGTTTGCAAACTGAGCACCTACCAGTAAACCCCATCATCGCGTGATTCCATTAGTGATTCCATTACTAATTCTTTACTTTGTTGCATGCGGATCCTCACTGCAAAAAAAAAGTTCTCCTTATACTCCGGTGCACCTTATAGTCGTGAAATTACTGTACTTGGAATACATAAATGAATTTCATATTCAAGTTCCAAAAGAGATCAATAAATATGTATCAATATTAATAATCATAAATAATGAAGGGCTAATTAATACATAAAATATATTCCCTAAGTGAAACTCCAGCACTTTCCCAGATTAATATATCAATCCCACTCAGATTGTGATGGAACATTATGGAAAAAGCCAGACTGCTGTTTCTGAATGAAGAAGGGCTACCGTTACATATTTCTCTATTTTAGTCTGTGTTTCCAATTAACTCATTGAGCATTAGACTGTGATTTCACGTGAAACACTACATGCATGTCCATTTCAATACAAGATATTTATATCAAGAAGTTTCTTTTCAATAGCACTCCTAAAATTGTGGATAATGACAAAGTAGATATTTTATGGTTTTGAACATATTTAAAGTTGGATCTGTAATACTTGTGTTCATTGCTACAAAAATTATTTAACTACACAGATTTATAAGAGGACATAAACTTCTAACAAATATTTGATGCAGCGATGTCATGTTTATGTTTGGGGTAGAAATATTCTCTCAACTTTGGAGAGAAGCACTTGCTGCTTTTTTTGACTTCTCCAAGATCAGTGTGCAATGATTCAGCAATCAACAGCTGAAAGCAGTGATTGGACTACTCTAAATTGGACTTTATGGGGGGAAGTAGAGGAAGGAACTGAAAAAGGTGTCTTTTAAGGAAAAAGTCTATTGTGCATTATGTTTTTATTTCTCCTAAGGAAGAACAAAATTATGCACTTCCTACAGATCTTGCATAAAACTTATCACACATAGAGGGACTCCAAAAATGCAACTTCCAAACTGGCCATGTAATTAAACAATGAATGCCTAACTCAAACATAACGACAAATTTATCTTAAAAGCAAATGCATAGTTATGATTTTGCTTGGTACAAAACACTTTGTATCTATTGTTTAAACATTGTCCTTTATTGGGACCTTTTCTGTGTGACACAATCTGTACATAAAATATTAGTGAAACCCCTATGAAGTTCATGCACAATATGCAGCTATTTAACGTTTGTGACTTTTGTATTTCTCATTGACTTCTATTCAGAAACAGATTTTCTGGTGCTTTCTATTCTAAGCAATAGCAGAAAGAAGGTGGGCAGAAAAGTCTTTTCTTATGTCTATGACAAGTTTGCACTTTTGAAAACCCATGTTTTTGAGCATCAGACATTAAAAATAATCAGAACGCTCTGAACAGAAGACAACTGTTATTTTTGCCTCTGGATTTCCAAATTCTATAAAGGCTGGCACTCTGAGAGGGTTTTATTTGTTTGTTTGTTATGTTTTTAAAGAAAAAAACTACAAAAATTGTCCTAAGAGAATTTTTTGTAATGTTTCGCATAATGATAAAACCCAAATACTTGATTTCACATAGAAAATGGTAGTCAGTGGTAGCAGTATCTGTTTCTACAAAATTATATTTCTCTTGCAGTCACTTTCTAATTCAGTCGTCCTCTCCTTTTATTTCTTCAGGAAAAAGGTTCAGTTTCATAAAAATATCTGTAGACATTTTTCCCCCTTGTTTTCATAATCCAAAGCAACAGAGATTTTGTTCTTGGACCCCAAATAGACTTTTGCATGAAGGCACCCCTAATCATTTATTATCAGTATATTCCACAGCAGTGTGCTGTATCTTAAAATATTTATGTTTGTATCTATGCACTTTGACTGAAATCTAGGGCTTGTACAAGCATAAGATTCTGTAGTTTTTTCCTGTCTACCTGTACAGATTGCAATATACAACCCCATCATGCATATGATCCAGCTCAATAATATTCTATGGCTTCAACAAACTAAATAAGTATTAAAACCTCAGTCCATATACCTGATCATTTCATCAGTTAAACTTTCATCTATTGGGCCTGAACTTGTGAATTTTCTAAGTGAAAATCTCCAAAGTTTTAAATCTCCATTTGTGGAATATTCACCCTCATAATGCAGGATTTAAAACCCTGAGGTAAATGTAGCTCAGGATAGTCACATGGCTTTACCAAATAGAACATCCAGCAGAATTAAGAGTTCCTTGGACCCCCTTATGTAGTCTGTTTGTGCAGCAATTTTCATTTGAAAGGAAAAAAAAATACAGAATATGATAGTTTTTCTCTACTGTATTCTTAAGGTACAAAATATTCTTTGTTGCTATTTAAGTTTTATTACATACTTTAAAAATACTGTTCAGAGAGAGTAAAGACTTACAAGTATGAGCTAGAGGACAGACAACAAAATTATGCAGTATCTGTGCTCATGTAGGCTGGTCAAAACAAGACCTGGAAGAGAAATTCTTTGTTATACAAAGAAAATGCATTAAGTTTTAATAATTTTCTGCAGCTTTAGAGAAGCTAAAGAAGACAAGAAACCTTTCTTTTTTGTTTGAGAAATGTACTTATGAAGGTCTTATCATCAAAATAGGGTTGTTTACAATCTATTCTGCCTAGAAAATTGTTACCATTTCTATAAAAACCTGAGAAGCCAAGTACTTTTTCCTCTATGTTTTATATTGTAGATTAGCTTCTACATGACTCATTTTATTGACGTCAGTGCTCGCCTCACTTTCTTTTTAGGATATTTTCATAGATAATTTTGTAATCCTTTTTCTAATATCACAAACTTATACTTTTTGCCTAATCAGAAATATCTACTTTTGCATATCCCAGGACAATATTGGGATAAAACCATCTTTTGTCGGGAAGTCAGAATAAGGACGACAGAAATTTTTCCCAGTAGATCCGTTTCTGTGTACTGAATTCTAGACTTGTACTTTTTTTTCTTACCCTAAAAATAATATTTTTCCAGATGTTTAAAAAACTGCGGATATATTTGTCAAAGTTTCTTTGTTTGATGAAAAATGCATCTGAACGTGTCATTATCATATTTCCAAGCATTAATATGTAGGCACACTTCTCTTTCAGAACTTGCATAGTATTTTTCAAGAGATGAAAAAGGATTGAACCCTCAGAGAACAGTTAACTTAGAGCATTTAAGAATTTTCTTCACTGTAAAGCACTGTTTTGCTGGTGCTATTTTTTAACACACGGTATGCAGTTTACCATAGATGCTTAGTGGTATTGTAAATTTCCTGGACAAGAAGGGTTTATGCAGATAATGGATGCATTGACCCAACACTACCAGTAAGATCAAGCATTCTTTTACTTCAATAAATGGAGATTACTGACTTCTGATAGCAGACTAAGTTTAGCTTACTTTCAGTGAAGAACAAATCCCTAGAGGATGCTTAGCATTTGTTCTCCTTTTATTTCTTCAGGACAAAAGTCTCATATCACAAAAGTATTTGCAATTTATTTTTCCCCTCTGCCCACTTATCTCAAAGATCTGGCCCTTTGATTATTACCCAGTGATGGAGAATATTCTGGTATTGGGATAAAGGTATGCCATTATTCTGATACTATAATTCTGGAGATACCATTTTCTTAATTTTGTGTCAGAAGATCCATTAACACCCACAGAAGTGGAAATGTGTTTTTCTGTAAAATCTAGGGCACAGTGAATTCAATGACATCTGTATAAAATGAATTTTTTTATGTATTCATCCACCCATGCCTGTGATATATATTAACCCTTTTCTCTGTGTCACAGATCAAAAAATAGTAAAAAAAAAAAAATTATTTATCATTGCTGTTATTTAGAAAGGTAACAGAGAGTAACTGATCCCATCCCAGGGAGAATTTCTTTCAGAACCTTCTCTTTATCACTCTGCCCTTCTTATTTCCTACCATATTGGAAAATGTATCTGTGAATTAACTTCAGAGATTTCAAGCTGCAAATGAGTATGCCAGATACCAGACCACATCTTAGTTGTTCTAGAACCTCGAAAGTGGTGTTTAAAATGGTGGGATTGAAGCCCCCACTTTGAAACCCATCACAAGGAAAAAACACCCACATAGTTCCCACTTGCATTTACGTCACAGAGTCGTGCTTGTTCTGGTTATGTCGTACTGTGAGTTACTGCTGACCTTCTGTAAAATATCATCCTGCAAAGAAGACAAGTTGTTACTGGAGAGAAATGATATCTGAGAAAGTGCAAAGTTAACATCACACATGATGACTGTAAGTAAGGTCTACAGAAGTACTCTTACTGTAAATGGTTTGAATGTCCGAGTAGGTATTATCACAGAGTCAACATATGGAAGCTAAAAAAAATTCTACCATAAGTATAACAGAAAACCAGGACCAGCTACTTAGAGGGAAGACATTTTCCTTCTTCAGGCCTTTGAAAGCCTCTCAATGTCTTTGAAAATTTTTTAATTTAAAAAAGTTGGCTCTAACATTGATCATAAAATGAGTTCAGTGCATAGTGTAGAGGATCTTGCATTTCTTTTCTGGACTGCAACTTGTTGGTGATTCAAAAACAAACCATAAGCAAATAACTATATTTCAGGACAAAAATGTGTTCTATGTTGCTTTCTGTTTTTGCTACCCACTGAACTAGAAATTTATAATAGCTTTATGCCCATTGGCAATAACTTTGAAGCCAGCAAAAAATGAAAAAAAAATTTACAAGAGTTATCAATAAAGAAATGAAACAGAAATGCCTATCATGTAGTTCACATAAACAAATTAACAGCTCCAACTTTAGAAATGTAAGAAATGCAAATCATTCCAATATATCTTCTTTGGTTTTAATTAGTTTATGACTTCTCAGAAAATTTATAGTAGTTGAACTGCTGATACAAGCAGAACTGAAAATTGAAACATGCCTTAAGATATAAACAGGATTTTACTTTTTTTTTTTTTTTATTCCATTTCTCTTGTCTCTGCTTCTAATGCATAATGTGTCAAAGGAATTCTCAAATTGTGAATAATAAATGAACATCCTCTAATGTGTTCCAGCAACCACCTTCCATGATGTTGCCATTGTATTTCTGCTTCCTTGATTTTGCTGTGCCCTCCTTTCTTTATGTAGCTCAGAAGCTCAATGTAAAAAGGCAGAGATGATGGGAAAAACACTGTGATAACAGCCTTGCATACAGTGTACAGCCTGGCTTAGTAAACTATGACATCTTCAGAGTGTGAAGTGTTGTTGTGTTAACAACCATTCAGCATTTCCCATGAGTAACCTCAAACTCACTTAAGATGAATCTTAATTTCTAATTGACATATTTGCAAAAAACAGCCCAAACAGGAGTGAGTTTAGTTCATTAGAAAGTTTAGATCATTAAATGGAGAAATGTACAACACGAGGTATCAGATAAATATTTCTTTCTCTGGATGGGAGTTGTTAATTTTCCTTAGCAGTCATTCCTGTAATCTCCAGTTAGTCCTGGTTCTTATCATACTCCTCAGGGCTGAAGTTCACCATTTAAATCTTTTCAGATAAAAAAGCCTTTCCTTCCAGGCCTAGAAGAACAAGACCTGTAGCTCTCATCATCTTATTGCTGTTGCTGCTGTCCTATACGCTTTCCTTCCCTGACTATTTGCTGTATTTTTTTTTCAGATATCAAATAAATTTCTCACTACATAACCCCCTGGCTCCCTTTCAAACTGGTACTGTTGATATAACTTTTTTCCCCTTTTCAATAAATTCTTTTCTAGATCGTCAGTGTCAGACTTTATTCTTGGCTTCCTATAACTTTTTCAGATTGTGAGATTTTTTTGTTCTGTGCAAAGCTCTTAAAACTTTCTGTCTTTCTAGCTCTTCTGCCAACATATTCCTATATTGATTTTTGATAAAGAACAAAAACAATTAAAATTTGAAAGCTCAGAACACCAGAATAGTTGTCAAGATGCAGTCAATATTGTAGTTTGGCTAAACTTTTTTCTATCCATTCTTTTTTTTTGCAACCATTGCATATGATTTTCCTCAAGAACAGTGCTCTGACTAGGGCAGCAGAGATATAATTTCTGTGTTATGGCAATATGATTGACTTTGATAATTTTCTGCTTTGCTTGATAATCAGTGACCTTTGGAAAAACAGAGTATCCTTTTTTGAAAAAATGTTAGACATCTTATTTGCAAAATATTTTAAGAAATTTAGTGAGAAAAAAATAGTATGTGAGAGTTCCGATACTTTCAGTATTTTACTTACAGTAATTTCATGATTATAAGCCGCACTTCCGGGTGTCAGCAACTTTTTGTTCTTTGTCCACATATAAGCCATGCCTGATTATAAGCTGCACGTTACAATACAGAGTGTGATAAAAGGTATCTATTCTATCACCATCTGTTGAGGGCAGGGGCAGTGATTCTTATCTCTGTGGGAGATATTTTGCTAATGGGCCATCCATTGAAACCAGGTGGGGCATTCTTCTTTATCTTTTTCACAACCCATCCTTCCTCCAGCAAGTCATTTTCTGCTAATGGCCCACTGAGTCCCACTGGATGACTGATAAAATTGCTGCATCCCATTGGAAGTTGCTCCAACCAGGGGGAAGAGCCCAACATTTTCTTACCAAGATAAAACAGAGGTTTTGGGACACTAAGGGAACCCCTTTCTCCACTGGACTCCAGAGGAAAACCGGATTTCTCCACATCACCACTGGACCTTCAGAGGGAAACTGCACCTTCTACAGGAGCACTGCTTCAACTGAACCAGATCTGTCACTGCAGGAGGATGTAGTCACCATTTAATGGGACTGCTGCCAACATCCTGCCCGACGGGGTATCAGGTTGTACTCTGACTTTGTCAGGGTTTGGAGTTTGTTTCTTTTTAGTACTGTATTTCTATTTTAATTTCCCTAGAAAAGAACTTTTATTCCTAATTCCCATATTTTTGCCTGAATGCCCCTTGATTTCAAAATTATAATAATTTGGAGGGAGGGGGTTTACATTCTCCATTTCAAACAGAAGTTCCTGCCTTTCTCAGCAGACACCTGTCCTCCAAACTAAAACAGCAACTTTTTGTTCTTTGTCTGTATATAAGCCGCACCTGATTATAAGCCGCACTTTGGGTTCAGACCAAAATTTTATTCAAAATGGTGCGGCTTGTAAACGTGAAATTACTGTATATGTAAACACAATGTACTAAGTTACCATATCTAAATCTGTGATAGAGTAATAATGAGAGCTAACACCTCTGATGATATTGGGAACAGAAAATTTCCAAGCCAGTGTCTGAAAGGTCATACTTTTTATTTGTGTGAAAAATTGTGAAAGTTCATTGAACGAAAAACTTTACACTTTCATTGAGAATGGTTATCACTGGTATGGTATTACAGAAACTTCTGGGTATGTCATGTAACATCTATTTCTACAGAAATTTACTTACTACTCAAGACAATGAAAACAGCAAAAATTAATCATGGCAAATCTTTGAAATTAAAAATCTTGTATTGATTTCCTTATTTCCTTAAAGTGTATTTTTTACCAATATTTTATTTTATCTTGTATTTTGTTGTATAATGTTAACAGTACAAGAAAACAATTTAATATTTAATGAACAAATGCAACATTGAAAGAAAAAAGAATGTATTTTTAAAATTTGTATTTATTCTGCTCAGTATAAAAGTATCAGTTCTTTGACTAGGCCTTCCTCCCAGGGAAACATATATATATAACATATATATTATAGCTTTCTTCACGTTTTTTCTCTGTAACATTTAATTGTATAATTTCCTTATTTCTTCTTTTTTTTCCCCTTCTTTTCTTTTTTCTCTTTTCTCTCTTTTTTCTTAATATTTTTTTCCTTACAATTTTCCTCCCATCTGTCCACATTTATGCTCATAGCATGGATTCTCACATCTCCATGTAATTTCCTTAACATCTTTTCCAACAGTTTCTGTGCTAACACTCTATCATTACTGCAAGATCCCTGATCAGAGGTCCTCAGTTTTTCTTCACTATATTTAGACTCTGATGCTTTTGTTGTCAGCCAGCATTTTCATCATTGCTCCCCGAGCTGTGCACTGGATCATTCACTCTTTTTAAAATTTATGTCACAGGCAACAAGTACAGCACTGGCCCTTGTATCTCCTCTTGACTCTGTGTAGAATCCAATGGAACCCAGATTTCATTATCAAGGGGTTTTTCTCTTTTGAATTTACGAAAGAATGTTAAATCTCCATTGCAGCTCAACAGCATACTGTTATATTGCAAAAGGAATTGACATGCCACAGTGAGTCATGGTGTGTGCATGAGGCTACTTAGGTTTAAGGATCTGCAGACTGATGAAATAATGTTGAGGTGGGAAACAAACCTGGTGCACTCTTGTCCATAGTGCCTGAGAAGGGTCTCTGGTGTATGTTAATAACAGTGACTGTACTTGGGTATTATGTGAGAGTCCTAGTTGGCCCAGAGAAAAATAATGCAAAATATTTTAGGAACAGAGTGTGTGTGTGTGTGTGTGTAACAAATAATTTTGCAAAGTATGTTATATCATGAACATTTTATATTCTTTATGGTATATGATTTCCACAACATGGTGTTCTTATGTTCTGTCACAATTTTTACAGATTAAAGAATTATCTGTTCTCCTCATTCTGGTTCCAGTAAGGTTCTGTAACTTGAATGAAGATAAACAGCATAATAAGTGACTAATGTCATCAGTCATCAAAACATAACCTCGTGGAAGTAAACTTGTATAAGCAGGACTCCAAGGCCTAAAGCAAATATAAATAAATAAATAAATAAATAAATAAATAAATTCCATGTATTATGCCCACTCCAAGTGACAAGAACAGCACTTAATGAACTTATAAAAAACTCACAGTTCTGGATATTTAATATTTCAAAAATGAAGGGGAGTGTGGAGACGTGTGGAGGGGTGTTGTGGGTGTTGCTTATGTGAGGAGGTAAAGCTAAAGGACTTCATTCCATGGCAGCAACTGTATCACTTCCCAACTCATATATATATTTCTTGTGTGAAACCTGCTATCAAATATATTATCTTGTGATATGATACTGATGTGGGATGATATTACAAATTTTTCTAATAATCACTGGTATTTAAAATAAAATATTGACCAAAATGGGTTAAAATGAATATTTTAAAAATTTGCACAGAGCTTGATAGAAAGTATAGGATGAAGAGTAATCATCTGAAAGAGATCTTCTACCCAGCTTTACAGTAGATATTCACAGAGGAACATGGATTTCATTTTTCCATAGGTTATGATAAAGCCTTTTAATGCTGTAGTGGGAAGGAAAAATAAGAAAATTTCTTGTTTGCTTGTTTGTTTGTAATAGGGAGAGAAACCTGGCAGATTTATTTAGTACTTATAACACTCCTGTTGTCTGCTGAAAAATTCAAATTTCATAACCCTACAGTTTGGAAACCATGTGACAAGCAATACAAGAAGAAAGCTCATTTCTTCTTATGTCTCTTTCCATTTATCTGTCCCCATCTCTGTCTCTCCATAACTGCTTGTGTTTCAAATTCTCACTGTCTCAAATTGCTTTTTTTTGTTTGTTTGTTTTTTGTTTTATCTTGGACTTTTGTTCAGAGGCTAGTATTTTCATAAGCGGTGGCAACAAACTGAAAATAAATTATACACATATGAATATTAGATATAACTATATATTGTTGTAGCATTTCTTCTCCTGCATTCTCTTCATGCCTCCTAATTTCTTGGATTTAAAAGCATATGTGTGGCAACTTCCTAACCTCTTTAGTGCTTACAAATGTTCTTGCAATGTGTGTGTAATAAGCAGTAGATTTTCCTTGTCGGTCTATGCCAATTAGGACCTGTAGGTAATGGAAGGGTGACAAAGTCTTATGTAACTATTTCCCTCTTTCTTATTTATCTTTAAACTCTACTAGTCTAGAACGTGTAATACCCACTCTTTTCCCCTTCCTTTGCCCTTCCCTCTTCCTCCAGAGCACTCTAAAGCATGTATCTTTGGTCACTGTCCTTTCAGAGGTTTTCTGAAAGCTCGTTTAAACTTTAAAACCATTTGCCAACAATAAAACATGAAAGTCTTATTTTAGCTTTTACTAAAGAAATTTTAATATTCTTCTGAGAATCAAAAGGATTTTGTTTTGTGCAAAAATTTCACAATAGATATCGTCATAATTCCAAGTATTCAAATTGTCAAAGACCTACATGTTGCCAACAGCATAACATGAGATTAAAACACTTGCAAATTGTGACAAAGTGTTTGTCAAAATTCACTTATATTCCAATAAAAATACAAGAGTTTTAAATACTCTTACTTATATGATATGAGTTACTTTCCACGTCCTCCCCTTTTTTCTCTATTTGCTAGAAAGACTTCCTGACAAATTTTAATTCTAGATTGACCATTTTCACAGATTGGAACTAGCTAGTTTTAGGATGCCCCATTCTTCCATTTGATGGGAAACCAACAGTAAATAACTTTTTTTTTTCCCCCCCTTTTTTACCTCACTGAAATGTCATTCTGGTTTCACTATTGTAGATAATACAGCCAGCATCCTGACAAGAAGAAGGAGATACAGCCGAAGCACTCAAGACATCTATTACCTCCCAGTTCTGATTTCAGATGGCGGCGTGCCCCCTCTCAGCAGCAGCAGCACACTCACCATCCGTGTGTGCGCCTGCGAGAGAGACGGACGAGTGAGAACTTGCCACGCTGAGGCTTTCCTCTCCTCGGCTGGCTTGAGCACAGGAGCTTTAATCGCAATCCTGCTCTGCATTGTCATTCTTCTTGGTAAGCCATTTGCAGTACTAAGGAATACTGTCCCTCCAATGCCTCTCGGAATCTGACGGGACAAGGTTTAAAAGTGGTATTCTTTAGAACTGGTGCTTGCCTGGTAGTAGGAGGCAATTAGCACACATAGCTGTGATTGGAGGGGAAAAGTTTAGCTAAAGTTAATAGAGAAAAATGCCTTTAAAGTACATTTGTGAATTTCTGGAGTCCAGTAGAATTTTTTTTTCAGAGGTTATCAAGTAATTAGTACTGTAGATTTTCTTTTCTGTAATTTGGAAAGATTTCAAAAAGAGACTGACTCTAATTCCATGTCTTGAACAGTGTGAAAAAATATAGAAAATAAGAGGGGCGAAGCTTTTTGAAATGCAAGTATCATTAAGCAGTATCATTAGCACTATAGAAAAGCCATTTCTTAATTAACTTTGTGGAAGAAACTGATAGCAATGCACAACATAATCCACAGGGGACAAGGCACATAGGAGACTATAAGCAGACTCATAAGATTAGTGCCATTGCAAGTGGATTTCCTCTTCACTCTTTTTAGATTTCTTATTTTTCCAGGCCAATTCTAATGTTTCCCCTTTGTTAATACTGTGGTTGGTTTTGATTTGGGGTTTTTTCCTGTCAGCGACACAACTTGCTGCATACATGACTCTGTGGTACTCATGTGACTTTCTGCATCTTTATAGAGATGGCAAGAAATAGTAATTGCAGTATAACCAAGAGGATATTTTGAGGATTTTTTTCCCCAAAGACTACATTTTCTGAGACCTACTTTCCTCATAGCTTTCTTCAGTATTTTCTTGTCAGAAGGCTGTTTTAAAATATATAGTTATACATTTGTCTTGTAATTTTGGGTTTTATTAGACAAAAATTGATTATAAGAAAAATACTAAACCTTTTACATATTACTTCTATTTATATTCTAAACATTGGTTTTAATGAAGCACTTAAATCCCTGGATTATTCTTCTGAAAAATGCCAACTTTAGTTACTCATTATTAATTTACCTGAAAGAATGTTATCTTCATTTATGTCCTTCATGAGATCCCCAATAAACTAAGTAGCAGATGATCCCAAATACCAGTACTGAAAATACCAGCCTAAAAATATTACCTTCTTAGTGACTTAGTGTCTGCTGTTTCTGAAACATATTCAGATGTAAACTTTAAACCTACTCTAATATCTGCAGTTTTCTCTTTAGCAATTGTGGTCCTTTTCATAACCCTAAGACGTAGCAAGAAGGAGCCTTTGATCATTTCAGAAGAAGATGTCCGGGAAAATGTTGTGACATATGATGATGAGGGCGGTGGAGAGGAAGACACAGAAGCATTTGACATCACAGCACTGCGGAATCCATCTGCTGCTGAAGAGCTCAAATACCGGAGGGATGTTCGTCCTGAAGTGAAGCCTCTGTCCAGGCATCATCCCTCCTCAAGCCTTGACAGTATAGATGTCCAGGAGTTCATTAAACAAAGACTGGCAGAGGCTGACCTGGACCCCAGTGTGCCCCCATATGACTCCCTGCAGACATATGCCTATGAGGGTCATAGATCAGAAGCTGGGTCTATCAGCTCTCTGGATTCAGCAACGACACACTCTGACCAGGATTATAATTACCTTGGAGACTGGGGACCTGAGTTTAAGAAGCTAGCTGAACTCTATGGGGAAATAGAACCAGAAAGAACAACTTAGTTGTAATTCTCAGAACAGAGAAGTTCCTAAACAACTGGACAGATAATGGCAACAATGGTAACACAAAAAAAAAAAAAAAAAAAAAAAAAACAAAAAAAACCTGAACACTGTACTTGGAACTAAGTTGTATGCAGTTACTGTAGAACAAGTGCCCTTTTCATATTTGAAACTGGGTTCTCCAATTGGAAGAAAGTCAAATTTTGGAAAATACAGAAAAAAGAATCTATTGTCCCTTGTGTATTTTTTTTAAATTGCTTATTAAAGTCTCTGGTACCTTATCTGCAACAATACCTAAAGTAAAGCCAAGAAATGACGTTTTTATTGCAATATGGGTAACAGCTCCAAGCTGCAGTAAGTTTATGGTCATGTCTGTTTAAGAAGAGAGCTAGGAGAGGATCAAATCTCTTGCAGGTGGTTGTGATGTTGTGTTACTAGCTGTGCTGTAGGCCTTGTGATCCCAAGGTGAGGTAGACAACGAGGTTTACTATCAGTGAGAGAAGTGCTACCAGTCTGTTTCCTTTACAAAGGTGATAAGCCACACCTGTCCTCTTAAATAAATGTTCCTTTGATGATTTAATCTTATTGACTTAGAAGGTTGCATTGAGAAGCTGTCATTTCATTATGTCCTTCATAATCTTGTCATCCATAACCAGCCAACTGATGGAGGGCATCATTATCTGTAACTCAAACATAGCTCTAGCCCATATCCCCAGACTTGCACTGTTACTGCGTGCTACAGGAACTGATGTTTCCAATGTTGTGATTTTTCCTCTAAATGGAATAGGCCCAAAGTACACTTTATGCAAGGAAGCAGATGAAGCATAGACTTTTTCAATAAAAACTACAATGGCAGCACCATTAAACTATGCAGTTTTTTGGTTCACTGTGCTTTACTTATGTCAAGAGCTGAAGCTTTTAAAATCTTTTGCTGGTCTGACTCCAGAAACTACAATACTCTGTTTAAAACCCAGACTTCTTAATCATTATGTTTTTCTATTTCTGTATGTGACTGAAAGCAAAATAGAGCTGCTGGCAAGACATTGGGATAGCAAAAATTTAAGCAAGGAGAATAAGATGATGATGCTTTTTTTCTTCTGAGTTCTATATACTGATATGTATTTTCCTTCGAGTAATTGCCACCACAGCAGAACAGGATAATTTTTCTCTATTTCAAGCATCATGGAAACAGGAGCATTTTAAGTCACTGAAGGGAATATACCATTACTGTTGTTCCTATGGATTAAATAAATTGATTTCTTACATTAGCAACTGTAGCATTGCAGAAGTGGTAGTTCTCCTTAACATAGCAGGCTGCTTAACACCTAACCCAGCAATTCTTTTTCTTTTTTTAGCATTGCAGCAGCAGAACTGCTAAGCAGCTCTGCTTAACACCTCATCTACCAGATTCCGATTTTTTTCCTTTCCTTTGTTTGGAATTTTAATCTATTCTTTGTCTTTCTGATGATAATAATGTGACCAGGAACTCATAATATCCCATGAGACATTATGACTTATAATGCTCACAATCACTGTTAATAGTCCTCTGCTCCTAACTGTAGCTCCACTTTAGGGAAATGGACGTCTTCCAGTATGCATTTTATTGGAAAACTCTCCAGAGTAGAAGCTGTGCACTTTTTCAAACTCTCTGGTCTGGTGTGCAGAGTGATACAGATTTGTATGCTGCTCTAGATTCCTCCCTCTGCCTTTTAGGTACCACTTACATTCAGCTTAGTAAAAAAGAGTCTATATTTATTGCTGTGAGCCATACAGGTGAATTAGATAATTAAACCTTCTTTTCTTTACTCTATGGTTGGATAGGTCCTAGACATGACTGAAATGTCTTATCAGTTTACTTTCAATGTAATGTTTTTATGGTTTGGGTTTTGGGGTTTGCGTGGGGTTTTTTGTTTGGTTTTTTTTTATTTGGTTTTTTTTGGGTTTTTTTTTTTTTCTGAGATATAGTTGACTGCTTTTGGTTTAAACATCCTTCTGGAAAAAATAGCAAGTAGCTTTGCAAGCAACTTTTACACTCTAAAAATTATTAGTTGCACTGTTGGTCCAGAACTGGGTTTTTTGCATACTATTTTGTTTAAAATTTGTAATGTTTATTTTTTCTTTCAGAATCTGAACCCACAGGAAAGTTTAGTAGGGAAAAACACCTGAAGCCTAAGATATTCTGCTTATGGCTTGAAAGTAGTTGAATAATTTGTGTTATTTTTTAAAATACTTTTTATGAAATACAGAATCTTTTAGAAAAGCTTTTAGGAAGCATTCTTACTGTAGAGTGAAGTTAGATGCAGTAAGAGTTGCACACAAGTTGGCAATGGTTGTATTTATTGTCTTTTTTGGGGGTAGAACCATGATATGTTTCAGTTGTGTCCCAAATAAAGCAACAAGTAGTGTGCAATTTTATTAGGAGAAATTTTCTTTTTGTTTAGGTCACACTTGATTTATGCCAACATCTAAATTTTTGTAGTGTATGAGTAGCGTGTTTAAAACAAAATGTTTCAGCATTACTACTACCGTAATAATTTGTATCACATCTGCATGAAAATTGCATTCATTGTTGTATTATAGTTTTGAGAACTAAGTATTAGTTATCTTTACGTCTATTCCCTCTGGCCCTACAGCAAAGCAGGGAAAATCAATTGTATTTTGTGTTTAAGGCAGTGTTTGTGCCATTGTTTTTTTTTATTTACATCACAGAACGTCCATGCTTAAAGGCAACAGAAGAGCAGTGACACAAGCAAATAGTCACTCTTTCTGCTAATGATCTGTTTAAGTTAATAATATCTCAGAGAAACAGCAATCCCCTTTTTTTGCCATTCCTGGTGCTCTCTTTGCTGCTATACAGCACATGCATCGTACCCCAGGAAACCTTGAATCCTTTAAAACTCTGCAGGGTTATTGAGACGCTGCTTCTGTGATGCTGCGGTGTGTCCTGTTTGGTACGTCCTATCCACAGTGATCGCCAAATGTGCTTTTCTATCATGATATGTCTGCATGCTTGCTATGCTTACTGTGTTTTATTCAAATACACATCACAGTGTCGTGTTGTTTGCATGACAAATAACAGAATATGAAATCTTAAGGGCCACAGAAGAAGGCCTCACAGGGCAGAAATAACAGGTTTACCTTTTTATTATCCCATTCTCATTTTTTTTCCCTTGGTCCTTTGTGTCCTAAAAACAAATTAAAAGGTATTTGAGAAATTCTATGTTGACCTGGATTGAAGTTGAAGAAAATTAACACTGGATGGCACAATCATTTTGTAGCATTGCTGATTTAAACAAAGTATATATTCAGTGAAACTATTGTGGGAAACTTTTTCTCGGTTTATGGTTAAGTCTGATTATATAGACTGTATTTAAAGCTTTCATGGATCTTTTGTGTACCCATATTCTCAAATACTTTCCTATTAGCCTAAATAGTAATCCTGTTGCTGCTCAACAACTAAATGCTGAAAACTGCCAGTTTGACTTAAACTGGAAATACTGAGTAAAGTTAAATGACACATGCAAAGTGATACTTAAAGGCTTTTCTATTTACAATTTGACTTCTACAACAACCATTCAACTAATAGTACATTTCTACCAAAATAATTAGTTGCATTCCTTCAAATACACCCTCTTTCTTGTAATGGTTAGGGCACTCGGTATGCTGTATTCTTGACAAGTCAAAATAATCTGAAGAAATAGTCAGTATAAGAATTGTAAAATGTGAAACTAAATTGTCAAAGTAAAACCTGTCAAAAATGTAATTTAATGCACTTTAAAGACAAGGAAGAGCTTGAATTCAGCTGGTGTTAGATTGAGTCGTACATTGAAAAAAATTAATTTTTTTATAACTGCTACCTTTTGTTACATACACATAGAATACTGCAAAAGTTGAAAGTAATTTTACTCTGTTATGCACTTTATTTTTTTTTGCATTCTTCTTAGAAAACTAAAATAACTGCAAACATTTTTGAGTTTTAATTCTAAGTGATGCAGTTGTTTAGATTGTGAGTACTGAAAGGAAATGTCTATTGGAAAGTGTTATTTCTGGTATTTAAAAGGAATTGCAAAATTGTTGTGGTCTAAGAATTTTTTCAATCGTCCTTTAGAAAATATAAGTATTGGACCAGTCTGGAATTTACCAAACTCATAAACTCACACAAGGGTAACAAAGTGAATATTCTGAATGCAAAGAAGGATATAAAATTATGCCGCCTAGCATTTCTTTGTGGATTATAAAGTGATAAGACCTTGTACCTGCAGTACATATAAATGGCACAGTGCATTCTAAGGAACATTGGAAGTTTGTTGCAAGTTTTGGGCCATTCTTATTTTTCCAAAGTCTCCAAAAATATATATATTTTTTTTAACAAAAGAATATTGTAAAGTATACCTCCTTATGCAAGTGTTACTGATAGAAATTGTTACATTTTCTTTTAATAAACAAAAGGGACAAAATCTTTTATTCGTATTTTTCAAATAAAATGTGCTCTTTGCTATGGTGATGGGTAACTGTATTCCTCATCACAACCAGACCATGTTATTTGTCTTCACTCCTGGATTCTATACTCACCAAGGAACCAGAACATTTAAAGACGCCCTGTCTTTACAAATCAGGTGTGACACAGTTGTATTAATGAAGCCAATGTCAGAAATGGTATGAAACTTGAACTGGATCTGTAATGTTTGGTATTGTACCTTGGTTGTGCCACTATTTCAAAGACTGTCTCACATGATTATTGCTACAGATGGATAGGGATAGAGAGAGACACCATAAGAAACTTTACAACAGACTGCAGTATAGCTGCTAAATGGTTCATTACTTTTACTTGTGGCAACTGTTCCTCTCCAACCGTCACTGTCCTGAAACTGAAATGCAGTGTTATAGGATGAATACATTATCCACATGAGTGAATTGGGGAATTGCACATCTATTAACCCAGATTGGTGATAAAATCCATGGTTATTATCCTAAGTTGACACAGAAGACAAAGACAGACAAGGACATTTACAATGCTCTAGCTCAGGCACATGTAATGAAAGTGCACATGAATCGGTCTTTCTTTCTCAAAGGAAACAGCAGACTTTATCAACAAATGACATCTCAGAAAATAATGATACCATAGCTCACAACAAGCTTATTGCAAGCAAGGCTGTCTTTCCCAGACTGTCATAAAATTCAAACATAAAGATAGGGTGGACAGGAAACAAAAGTAGAATTTTCTTCTTGAACCCTACTTACTCTACTTTATTGTCCATGAGTCAATTTAGATTGTGTACCATACTATGCAATTTTCACATGTGCCTCACCACAGACCCAGAAAAAAAAAAACAAAAACCCAAAAATGTATGGTAAGATAATATTTGTGAGATAAATATTGTCAGCCTGAATCAGCATGCACATTCAGAGAAGTTTTGTGGTATTTGCTCAGTTGAAGTGTTAAAACTTGAAAAAGAATTTTTAGATATATATTAGATAATATTTTGGAGAATTTTTTTTTTTGTCTTAAAATAGCTTTTTATTATCTTATATTTTCCTGAAATTGATGTTTAATTTATTTGGAGTCCATACTATTTCTATATTGCAAATATATAATTTACACTTAAGTGCAGAGAGAGAGTCTTCAAAAGCCAGAACATTTTGTTTGTGAGTTTAGCAGACTTTTTCTGTGGACTTCATGATTCCATGTAAAATTTTTGTGTTCTTGCAACTCCTCACAAGTCCATCAAGGAAATCCCAAAGATCCAACAGAATTTCAACAGAATTTCAACAGAATTTCCACACTAGCTGTCTCTTAATCTGGTTTGTCCTGGAAGTACATGCAACAAAGCTGACAGCCAGTACATGCAGAAACATACTCATCCAGCAGAGATACCCCCATGCAAAAATGGACATTGGGATTAACACTCTTAAAGGATCATAGGACACAAAGACCTTGAAAGGTAATAGATTCCTAGCCAATGCTGAATAAAATCAGGGTCCACAGGAACTCACACCATAATGGACCTTGTCATCATGCATGTTTCAATGCCCAAATAGCTCATGAACTCAATGGAAAGCTCAGTTGAGGTACAATTGTTCAAATATCAGAACTGCCACATCTTCTGCTAGAGTTCTGGGCAGGAATGGGTCTGTATTCATACATTTGTCAGACAAACAGTGTCAACACAATTCTGAGACATTCTGCAGTTCTAACACACAACTTTACCTACCACATTAACTGTCTTGAAACAAATTGGATTGTTCTTGACCTTATTCTTAAGATTGTGCATTTTTTCTTTAAATCTGAATTAATATCCTTGGTTTAAGAGCAATTCTTCCCTTTATCTTCTGGAACTGATCTGGGTACAAAGCACCTACAATTAAAATTCAGCCCTGTTTTGAAGTCTCAAGCACACACATCTAACAGCCACTTTCATTACTGGATTTGGGCTGGGTAAAAAGCAAATTGTGTTTGTGTATGAAAAATAAAACTCACTCTTACTAAACCCTTTGTTTTTTCCTGCTAGTGTAGGTCTGTTGACTAAAAACTTTGTGCTGAATAAATCTTCATCTGAGAAATGGTAACATGGAGAAAAATAATTGAGAGATAAAAATATTTTTAATCTCAATCTGCTTTGACTATTAAAAAGAAGAAAACTTGAAAATATATTTCTTTAAGATACAAATTGAATTATCAGCTCTGAAAAAAAAGTCTCTTGCATATGATGTCGGTTAAAAAAAAAAAAAATTTTGCTGTTGTTTCTTGCATATTTTTAATACAGGATGCCAAAGTACGCCTTAAGTTTTGGTTAAAAGAGTCCATCCCATGTAGTTCTAAAAAAAAAAAAAAAGAAGACCTCAAGACCTTTAATACTCACTTGATATTGTCCTTTCCAAATAACAATTACATGTATCATTTTATGCATATTTATCCATAGTGGGGTTTGTGGGGTTTTTTTTATTTTTTCAGTAAGACTCATTGCAAAATTATTTCCTTTGATTTCCTCAGAACATTATGAAATCGCTTCTGTTGAATTTGATGAAAACACTATCAGGACAGTTCTTTGACCAAGTCCAGGATAGAACTTTTCACCAAAACTACAAGAACTAATCAATAACTTACTGGTCAAAGCTCTTTAACACAGACGTGTAAGATAGACTTCAGAGCAGGATGTTACATGGGGATCTCTCACTTCATATATTTAGAAGTTTTAGTGAATTTTTACTAATTGTTTAATTATTGTTTTTCAGTAAAACAGCATTCTTGTCTTCTTTCAAAGTCTGTGGGGATGAGGGACCCTGAAAACATGACTCATGTATTTTTTGATTTTGTATCCTGCCTTATTGTTCCTTTTTTTTTTTTTGTTTTTTCACCCCTTACCCTCACAACCCCCCTTTTTGCACTGGATGCTTGAAGCACTGTCGTATAATAACTCAGGTTAAGAATATCAGGAGAATCTAGGAATATAACTTCATCTCCCTGAAAAAAAAGGAAATACTTTTCAGTGGTACCTGATGCCAGATGTACTAATCTTCATTTTTTTACCTTGGGGCAAATATTTAAATTGGACTTTACCAGAGCTGAATTTCTTACCGTTTTTTCCCTGCATGATGCTCCAAAATTCAAATAACTTTCTCATATAACGTAAAAACGTCTTGCTGGTTTTTAGCATTTATATTGTCCAAGGCTCTAGTGTCTGAGATCACAGACAAAATTATATTATTTGCCTGTGTAATTGCATACTCTAAAGGCAAGATTTCTGATTTTAGTGTTATGAAGTAAAGATTTATAAGGGAGAAAAGTGAATTATAGGAAGCAAGAGGAGCAAAGGAAGAATAGACAACAAATGCCACAAGACAGATATGATTACCCAGAAATGATCAGAAATGCATCACAAAATAAAGTACATAGTGATACAGGACAGATTTTTCAGTGAGGTATTAAAATCGTTATTGTAGGTTTTATGAATTAAAATTGCAATATTTTATGACTAGTCTCCTTCAAGTTAATAAAAATGTAAGTGGTATGTGATATGTAATGGGGATAGATTAGGAAATCCAGAAAAAAAATCCAATGGAAAATGACATCATTAAAAGTTGTTTATCTGTTTCTTTATATTATTCATTTTATGCTAATTTCTATTGCTGATACTGGGAATAAACCACACTTCTGGATCAGTCATATACACACAGATTCCCACTGGTATGCCCAGGCTTTTGTCTTGCTAATTTGGCATGGATTTTGAAAGTATTTAGTTTGTTTTGCAGGAAGTTTTGGAGTGTACTTTTCTAATGAAAAACTGCAACAACTTCCTCACATCTGGAGCAGAATTTTATTTTTTCTGATAAAGATTACAAATTGCAGAAACAGTGAAAAAAGCTACCCAAATGGCTGCACATGAGAACAGTTCTTTGCCTACTTACAGGAATCTATTACTTTTTACCTGACTTATATCCAACAAAATATTGTCAGATCTCTGAAGGCATTGGAGAAAGCTGTGGTTATGATGTACATAGAAAACCTGTGCTGAGGCTGTTCTATTTCTTTTGCAGGTTTCAAAAATTACAGGTTAGGTGAGTCAAATATGACTTCATTGCTCACTCTTTGTTTAGCTTGTGTGAAAAAAAACCCCTCCACATTCAACCTCCACACTGGATTCTCAACTGTCAGGTCAACAAAATAATAGTTTTAATGTCTACATGCAAAGATGCAGTGTGTCAGTTGAAAAGTGCTAAGTGACTTTGGACAGCAGCTTACACTTGAACTCAGACTGTCTCTTCACAAGTTACATTTTAGAAAGGAAGAACTCCTTTTGATAAAATGGGTCAGATGATAAAAACATCCTAATTCAAGTGAGTAGAAAGAGTACTTGTTGTCTTGTAGAGTTCTACATGATTCTGACAGCCAGGAAGATGTGTTACTGTGGAAAAGAAAACTTTTGGCCTTGGAAAGTGAAAAGACTCTCCTTGGTTTTGAGGCATTTTATGACAGACATTATCACAGCTTGAAAGGATTTATCATGAATGTGAGAGCTTGTCATGGTCAGAATGTCTTTTTGCACCTTGGGCAGTTCCCGTTGAGGGTACAGTCTGCATGGTCCCTGGTACTGCTCAGGAGCATCTCATGCTAGACAGATGTTTTAATAAGAGTATGGTGGTAATTGTACTTGGCTCAAAAACTTAACAAGAAACTCTGAGCATATTGGTTCAAGGTCACAAGTTCATATTTGACGTGGAAATGTGAAATGCCAACACAAGTAGCAGTAAATGAGTACTTCTTCACAGGAAATTTGTTTCTGATCTCACTTCAGTGTTGGTACAGAAAGCCCCCACGATGGTAGTGCCAAAGAAACAGTCACTCAGCATGATCACCATATGCCTGTCTGTTGCTAATTATATTCTGAATCTCATTTGACTATGGGGAATTGACAAATAATCCTGTAATAGACATATCCAAATTTTAGGTAAAAGCATTTGTCTGTATTCAGCTCAACATTCCATCTCCAGCTTCCACCCTTGCTATATCACTGCTGTTGTTCCCAGATTGCAGTGGAATTAAAGAATTTGTGGATGATAAGGATCTGAACTTCCTGCTGCTGAATAAACACCAGCTGAGATTTGCTACCTCAGGAACCTTAACATCTACAAGAAGCTGATAAATGCTCTCGTCCAAATGTTGACAGAAACAACATCAATGAAAATAAAATAGATGATATTTTGTAATTGAAGTCCAAGAGACAGATGAAATAAAGAAAAGATAAGATTGAAACATTTTTGAGAGAAGTTAAATAAATAACTTGATGCTTCTGAGTGACTTGATAAATCTGGCTATTTACAATGAAAAATGTATGGATGAGCCAAAATCCTTCTTACACTTTTTTGAAATCGATAAAGGATAACTACACAACACACACAGGAAAGAGGAATAGCCATACAGAATCCAGTAATAATGGACATGAAACTTCAGTTCATTTAGTGATAAGAAAGCTCTTTGTGTATGCAGTGATACAGAATCTAGGCCAAATATTTTGTATATAAGAACAGTAAAGTAGAAGAAAACTTGTTTCTTAAAAGCAAAATTATGTTCCATGAAAAAGAAATTATGATGCATCCATAAAAAAAAAATCTTTTTTTATTTTCTCTGTCATTGATTCCCTATCTGTCCTTAAGAAAATGCCATAATATATGACTTTTAGCAAGGCACTGATATTTTTTTTTTCCAGTCTGGAATTAATTAGACCTCACTGTTCATTGATGCTTTCTTGAAATCGATCCTCTCCATATGTAAATATACTCTAAGCAGTAGATGCTAGAACAAAAGGTGCAGAAGCTTCCAAGTAATAATTTCTACTAATAAGATGGAGCCTTAAATCTAAAGTGATTTAGAATCTCAACTTTAATTTTCATATTTGAAAATCCCTTTTTGTTAGGTACTTTAAGAACCTGGGATAAAAGTGTTGGAAAAGTCCAAAACCTACACATTCTGTTCTGAAAATATCCTTAGAAATTGTCTAGAAACAACCACAAACAGCCAAATCAAGTGGACACAGCAATAGCTAGGATAAGCAAGTTAAAGAGTAAACCTAGTTTATATAGAAGGCTAATCTTCTAGGTTTTCTTGAAGGACTCAATAAACCTTTGAATAAATGTAATATGATTTATTCACTTAGATTTACAATCAGATTTTGATAAAGTCTTTCATCAAACTTATAATGGAATTGCATGATCTTAAAGAGAGATTTAAGAACTGGGAAAAAGTACAGGGCTACTTTGCAAGTCTTCTCAGTGTAGGGATTACTGTTAGGCATTATTTTAGGATTGGAATTGTTTGATACAGCCAAGGATAATCTAGAAAACCAAACTGTGACTACTTGCAAGGCAATCAATGGATCATTGCTGCATGAACTGAAGCTGTGGTTGAAACTGAAAAAAATTACCATGGTAATGGGCAAAAGCAAAACCTACCCAAAAGGCACCTGCTCCATGAACTCAGAATAAATTTATTACTCAGGGAGAATATTTTGAGATGCTGTTTTTAACTAAATATCTGCAAGGTAGTGGCCAAAACCGACATAAACAAATCTGGTATTAAATTGTATTAGATAATAAGAGAAAAAAAAAAAAACAAACAATTAAAAATGTGATTATGCTATTTGAAAAAATCAGAGTGATTCCTTGTTTCTACTGCTCAGTAAAACAGTCTGTTTCCACTTGAAAAATAGGAGAAAGCACACAGAAATCAAGAAAATGTTTAATAGCTGTGAAACGTATGCATATCAGGAGTTTTTAAAAGTTAGGACTCTTCAATATTGAAAAGAAATGAGTGATGGGAATATATCTAATAAGTCAAAAATTTCAAAATTACAACTGATGTGGGAAACAGAGAACTACTATTACTATTTTTCACAATAGAAAACTGAAAACAAAAACTAGGAACTATAAAATAAGCTTTTAGTTAACAGATTTGAAATAAACAAAATGAGATAGTTTTTCATATGGCATACAACCAAGTGGCAAAAGTCAAGAGATAATACAGTTTTTTTTCCATGATAGATATGGCTTTGGAAGTCACACAGATGAAATCTTTTCTTTAGCTATCGTGCTGTTGACCTGTGCTATTGTCCTGGTTTTTACCTGGTGACAATGGAAGCAAAAAATAAATAAATCTTGCTCCTGCTGAAGAGAAGAGCTGCTAAAAATGAAACCAAATATCAGTAGAGTTAAAACTGGTTCCAGTATTTTATGGCTAGGAGTTTGGAGTACAAAGAAACCACCAACTAATTTCCAGCCCTGTAATACTTACCTCCATCCTCTTCTGCATCTTTTAAAGTTGCTGTTCATCCAGTTACAGAAGCAGTTCATGAACCTTCTTCAGCTAGCTTGGCTCATCCGTAGATATTACCAGTCAGGAAAATGAACCCACAAGTTCATTTAAAGTCCAATGAATTATGAAATGGAAGTCAATTAACTGCTGGCCTCTACTCATCCTGTACAGTCCACAGGCTTCTATTATTCCATTCAAAATGCTCTGAAGTGAGTCATTACTTAATTAAATTACTGAGAGCTGAGATTACAGACAAACCACATAAAATATTCAGAGAATCAGTTTTAAAGAGAAATAGAAATGTGAACCACTATGTTTCTCAACTATTAATTACATCACCTGTGACTCTCAAGGGCTTCTTTCCTTTCATGCATGAGACCATAGCTGAAAAAATATCTGTTGAGAAAATAACTCAGCTATGTGTTTTATTCAGTATTAGGATATCTCAAAACCAACTTTGAAATTAATAATTCCAATTATTCCAAACTTGAGAATTTCAGAGTAAACCAGACTAACAGTTTAAATCCATCCATTGCTGAAAGTGGTAATTTAGAAGAATACTTTGAACTATCACATCTTTTTCTTCAATTATGACAAATTGAAAGGAAGAAAATTAGTATTTGAAGCATACAAACTTAAAAATTTTACATTTTCCATGTAATAAGCAAATAAATTATTCATATTATGCAGAAGGAAAAGACACGTGTGGCCAAAACACATTTACTTCTTACCTGCAAATTAGTGAGTGATTTTATTATAAATACTCCTTTCCAGTGCCTAAACTTTTTAAAGAAATCACTTTGTTGTATTCACTGATAAAATTTTATACTGCCTACTTAAAAATAAACAGTTTTGTAGGAAAATAACCCCTGTTGCTTACTGAGAACAAAAAAAAGTCATTCATTTAATTTAACAAAAGGCAGTATAATCATATTGATTATGGTAAAATAGATGTATGGGACTGGGACTATAAATGACTCTGTGGAGACCTTTCTGTGTGTAAACATATCAAGTATATACATTAAAACTTATAATTTTGACTTCCTCTTGCAGAATGAAGATTGCATTCTTTGCTTACTAAGAGTTTACTGCTAAAACACAAAAATTCTGTGGGATATTGATTGTTTTGCAGTGAGTTATTTCTTTCTTCCTTCTTGATCAGTCAAATATTTATTCATTTCTTATCTTTAAAATTCATCATTCTATCCAGACTCGTATCTAGCTTACAACATTTTATTAGCTCTGTCAATGTCATTTGCAAATGTGACAGCTATTACCCACATTTAACAACTTATTTATTTTTACAGAAATTGCACAATTTACTGGCCAAAATAGTCATAAAACCCAGTTAAGCATAAGGCATTTGCTATGCTTCGCACAAAATGCAAGAGAAAATATTGATCATATGAATAAATAACTGCACCTTTTTAATTTAGAATATTTAATTTAGAATATTCAAATGTAATAGCCTTATATTAGAAAGTTCTGCTTACAGATCCAATTTTACTCAATAAATCAGATACCCCTCTCCCACAGAGTCACACCACACATACATTCCCCTGATATACTGTTTCATTTTAAACATGCTAAATATATGATAAAATTACAAACTTGGTTGAATAAAGAGTAAGAAACAGTGGCCTAAAGAGAGAAGCACAGTCATAGCAGAACAACAAATTTCACTCGTGTCAAAATAGAGAGATTTCATTGTTGTACTAAAAAGTTTCAATATATCATCTTTACTATTGTGTTTATTTGATAGAAGCAAGTTTTTTTGGTTTTTTTCTATCAAATGGAAAAAAAAACCCTCTGATTGGTGATATATACTAACTGACTGGGATATTCTTTCTTATGCATTTGGAATAATGTTGGAACTAGATTATTTCTGTATGATGCATTTATGCTTACGTCTCTGATTTTTAGGATGAATCACAAGACTGAAGGGACCACTTAGCTCTGGGATGACTCCCTTGACTCTATTTCAAGACTACTAGAAATAGACATTTTGTTGTTGCTGTTCAGAGATACTGATAGCCTTCCTGGGGGAAAATTGTTTTGCATTGCAAGATGTTGGAGGCTTGTTAGGGTAGAAATGGCAGTTGGTGATGTGTGCTTAGAGGCATTTACTTTTCTGCTTGAAAATAACTGAAGTGGCCACAGTTCTGAGCTGTAATTTAGTCATGACTGTTGCCTCTACATCACCTTTGTTTGCCTTATAGAGCATACAAAATATTATGTGTGGAAAAAATATGACTGATGTGTGAGATTCAAACATTTTTCATTCAAAATTTTTCTATTTTAACTACTCTATATGAGACAAAATATAAATAACTTCCTATAAAGGAAGACTATTGTGTTAAAAGCGATAATGAGGGGTTTTGCCCTTCTGTCCTGCAGAAACATAGTGGTAGGCTGACCTACATGAGAATAGTTCTTCTCCTGAAGTCTAAATTTTGTGCAACTGACCATGATGAGCTATCTTTTGCATATTGTTGGATGGAGTGAAACTGCTTTCCATTAGGGCAGGCTTTTTATACAAATTTTTGCTGTAAGTCACACACCAAACTGCAGTGTATTCACAGTGTTGTCAGAGACACAGCACGGAGAAAGAAGTTTCTGTATGAAGAAGTCACACAGTTCAGCACTTTGGAGTCACAGCTGTTGATGTCTTATCATGGAATATAAGCATGGGAATAATAAGTTCTGCTTTCCCCTGCTCCTGGGAGCTGAAGTATTTGTTT
The DNA here is from genome assembly GCF_009819885.2 of Catharus ustulatus. Taxonomy (NCBI): domain Eukaryota; kingdom Metazoa; phylum Chordata; class Aves; order Passeriformes; family Turdidae; genus Catharus; species Catharus ustulatus. The sequence goes on from NC_046221.1 coordinate 81,420,012, forward strand.
ATGTTGCTTGGCACTTAGATCTCTGTCTAATAGAAGACTTGATTTCATTTGTTAGCTTCAAGACTGGGTGGACAAGGTCCAGATTCTTCTAATACTATTCCACTGACTAGTTTTTCTTTTTATTTTAAGTAAACTTGATTTTTACACATTGTATGATTTTGACTCTCAGGCATGGCGGAAATACAAGCAAATAGGAAATCTAGAGCAGAAAAACACTTACTGACCTTCTCTGTTTTTCCTACATTCTTCAGTTAGTGGAAAAGAAATCATTAGTAACTCAAAGATTTTCAAAAATTTGATTAATTTTTGCTATCAAGTTTGGGCAGACAATTGCATAATGATTTATGTTAATGTGTTATTGTGCATTTATCATGACAATCATGTGCTGGGGTCACCCCTATCCCAGCAATGCTGCAGCAGGGCTGGTCTCCATTCCCCCACAACCCTGCACTTCCTAGCCATAGGCACCACTAAGCACCCACTCTCAGGCCCAAATCCTGGCCACTCCACACAGGGGTCACCGCTGCAGCCCACCCTTGCTGTCAAAGTCCAGATATCTGGACACAACACAGCCATGATTCATCCATGATTTTAATATGCCCGGCATTTCTTTTCCGGATTCCTATGTGATTTCCAACAGACTGTCTCATCTCATGTCTGTCTTGTCCAGGCTAACTTCTATAAAAGCCAATAAGAATGTTGCTGCCCTTTGGACTGCCCTTTGAATTAACTGTGTCTACAACCTGCATTCCATAAACTTAAGAGCACCTCCTCCGTTTACTGGTCAGACAAGAAATGGCCTCAGATGCTGCAATATTTGTCCAGTATTGTGGCTTTGCAAGGGCAAGTTTTGCTAGCGGGGGGCTACAGTGGTGTTTTCTGTGGGAAGCTTCTAGAAGTTTCCTCCATGTCCAACAGAGCAAATGCCAGAGGTTCCAGGACAGACCCACTTCCAACCAAGGCTGGGCTATTTAGAAATGGTGGTAGACCTTCTGTGGTAACATAACAAGGAAGTATAAAAAATATTGTGCAATTGTAATTGCAGCTGGAGCAGAGTAGAGTGAGAACATGCAAGACAAACAATTCTGCAGACACCAAAGTCAGTGCAGAAGGAGGGGAGGAGGTGCTGCAGGCACAAGAGCTGTGATTCCCCTTCATTCTGTGGTGCAGACCATGGTGAAACAGCTGTCCCCCTACAGCCCAGGGAGGAGCACATGGATGTAGAGACCCATCTGCAGTCCATGGAGATAATCCAGGCCAGAGCAGGGGAAGGTCTGAGAGGAGTCCATGAAAATGTGTGAGTCTCGTGCTGGAGAAGGGACCTGCAGACCTGTGGAGAGTGGAGCCTGTGCTGAAGTAGGTTTGCAGGTAGAACTTATGACCCGATGGTCTGGATGGACTTGAAGGACTGTGTCTTAAGAACTGCATCCCATGGAAATTGGACCCATATTTCAGCAGTTTGTGGAGAACTGTTGCCCATGACATGGACTCATTGGAGAAGTTTGTGGAGAACTTCCAGAGCAGGGGAAGGACTCCTCTCCATCAGCAGCAGAAAGAAACAACAATCGATTGACTGCAACCCCTATTCCATCTCCCTGTGTGGCTGAGAAGGGGATGGAGGGGAGTAAGTGTTTTAAGGTCTCATTATCCTGATTACTGCTAGTAGTAAATTCAATTAATATCTTTAATTCAAGTCTTATTTTCTGTGACAGTACATGATGGGTAATCATTCTCTGTCCCTATTTCAATATATTAATCCTTCATCATATTTTCTCTCCCCTGTCCAGATGTAGAGGGGTATGGTAGAGATGCTTTAGTGGGTGTCTGGCATCCAAGACCTAACTATTCTTGTTTTGTTACTTTTCATAGCTTGAGGGCAGCTGAGATGATTTAATACATCTAGCTCAGAGAATATATTTGGTGGTTTTCTACTTGGCAGCAAAGCCTAGTTATCAAACAGAACTGCAGAGAGGAAAAGTCATTCTCTCCTTGCCATTAGATTTTACCATTCCTGAAATCAAACTGAATCTGAAGTAGCACAAACAGAAGCGTGATTAATTTCTCAGCGTGAATGAAAATAGAGGAGCCTCTAAAACATAACTTAACATAATAAAAACTATGACCCACAAGAAAAACCCCTCTTTGTACAGTACTGCCACGATATGTGCAGAAAAAAACCCATGAATATTGCATAATACCTACTTGGAACATAGTACATGGTGTAATTCCTGAGTAAGTTGTTACTGTACATCACCATTTGTAATGGTGTTTGCCATAAGACAATATAAAATTTATTTTTTTTATTTCAAAAAGATACTATTTTCTTGTGCCCTTAAATCTAATTGCTTAGAATATTGTATAAAATTCCATGTAGTTTTGTGCAGAGAACAAGACAACAAGAAATTCTTTCTTTAGTCTATTTTAAACATTGCTTCCTTTACCTGTTATTTTCCACAGGAGTGATCAAGGCTCAAAGAAGCTCTTGCAACTTTTCAGATAGCTTCAGTCATTTTTGCTTCACTTGATGGAGATTACTATTCCCATGTGTTGTGTTAGCAAAGTAGTCATGCAACACATTTGAAGCTTGAATTAAAAGTCCATGTTTTCCCCCTGAACAAGATTCATAAATAAAAAATATCTTGACTGAATAGAATTCAGGTATTGCGTTGAAGGGAAAAGGCTTTATATATTAACACTTTCAAGAGTCAATGATGCATAGCAAAATTCCTCCATGTGTGATGAAAGTCAGATTTTGAGCTAAATTCTTTAACTTTCATTTTAATAAAATGCTCCTTTTTCAATTTTTTTAGGACTTCTGTCAGGATCTGTTAGATTTTATTAAGCACATGTGCTAAAATTCCCAGATATATAGGCTACCTTTCTATACTTTAAATCATCTTTCACAGGATTGACCCACTGCCCTAGAGGAAATTACTTTCAGAACATTATACCTGAGAGACAGTGTTAGGTGATGTCTAGATGCATCCATTTATCTCTCACACACTTTTATTCCCCCTAACTCTTAAGTTCATTCAGCAGGTTGTATCCTACTTCATCCTTGTACACATAGCTGACTCTCAGTGATAAATAAGTGAAGACTTTTACCAATCTTTGCGTTCTCATTAAAATGATCTGTTGAATGTTGTCAAATCACATATATTCCTGCAGCTGTCAAAGGAATGCTGTTGTTCAGAATATGGTCTTTCCTTGGACTGATAGTTCTGTTAGCTCCCTTGAAAAACCACTGACAATTGTACACATTCAGTTCACATCAGTTAGGAATTTTAAGGAAGGTGTCCATACTCAGTGTTCATTCCTTGTGCATGAACAGTGTCTTTGGGTAATAGGTATCTAAGGCTGTCTATAGGCTTTATCAGGATAACTATGTGTATCTGTTGGGACAACTGAAATTCTTTAGTGATCAAGTGTTCAAGTGCCATACCAACATAATAGTCAGTATTTAAATGTGTTAAATATGTACCTATGGTTTGAATGACAGCAAGTTTATTTTTAAGTTGTGCATTTAGAGTCTAATCAGTTTTGTGTTAATTTAACTGTGGCTTTTTGTTATTTTTTTTGCTACATCACTGTTGAAAAGGTCATTAGGATAAAACTAAACTTGAAGATAAAAATAGACTTTAAAGGAAAAGTAGATTAGAAAGAATTGTCTTGGTTATACATATAGACCTGTTTAAAAAAAATTAAAATAACCTGAAATAGAAGTTCAAAACTTGCTTTTTATTTCTTAGACAATTTTCCTAAGAGGTCGTACTTCATATTCTGGAAAATATGGCCATTTTCAGAAATTAACTGATTTAAAGAGTACAAATATGTCAAATGAAGTTTATTAAATAATTATTTGTACAAATTTGCAAAGATCAAATTGAAAAAACCCTCTGTCCTTCTATATCCATCTTTGGTACTGTGAACTAATTACACTTAGAACACTCATTAAAAGTTACAGCTCCTTAAGTATTTTTCTGCACTGAAACAACAGTTGATTTCCTTGCTATTTTACTAATGTGTTTACCAAAGACAGACACAGTGGTTTTGCTCATTATGTCAATAGAGTTGAAACTCTGTTTCTGTGCATTTGGTGGCCTCTCATGTTTTTGAAAGTAGATAAAAGCTTTAAAATCCTTTAGTTGGCTTGATTAGACAGTGACCCTTTGCCTGTCATTGATTTTAGGATCTAGAGTTTATTAGCAGGTCACCAGGGTACTTTTTTCCCTCTGTATTGTTGGCCATTACCCAGTTTGAACAACTAAACACTAAAACAAATGAGAACCAATGTCGTTCTCTTTTAAAAGGTTTCAGTGTTTCTTTTGCCTTTGTACAGTTACAGAATTTTCATGTATATACTAATACTGTAATATATTTTACTTATATTTTGCTTATGTGCTAATTCTATAATTTTTAATTGATTTTTTTAAAATATAGAAGTGCAAGTGAAAAATAAATGATGACTCCGTATGGATTTCAGTTAAAGTTTAATCCATATTAAAGATTTTTGATGGAGAAAAAAACCCCAAACCACAAAACAAGCTAAAAACAAACCGAATGGAAAAAGCCAAACAAGATAATACTAAAGTAAAAGCTCATAAAGTGATTTGCAGCATACCATATCACTCCTTTCTGAAAACAGAGGCAGAATGACAGGTTTTCTGTATAGTACTTGTATGGAAAAAAACATTCAGTGAATAAAGTGCAAAGGAAAAAGAAGGGTTACAGTCTGCAGATTACAGTAGCTGTAGCATGGCTGTGCATAAAGCATTGATTGAAGACATTGGAAGCTGAATATCTAATGATGTGTAAACAACAGAATAAAATGGATACTGTCCAACACAGCTTTCAGTACCTCCTATTTTGGTGCAGTTTGCATACTTGGTATGTATACCTGCTATTCCATCATTATGGAGCTTGAAAATAGTGAATACTAAAGGATTATGCTCCAATTTCCATAAAAAAGCATTCAACCCATTATTTGTACTCCTGACTGTGATGTTCAACTGGCTATTCTCTGAATAGTTTCTTGATAACTTCTGCATGCATAGAGGTTGTAATCAAGTTATGTTTCCCTAACCTGCCCACGAATATTACATGAAAAACCATTCCAGTCTTTACTTGTGTCTACATGTGAAACATTATCTTTATTCATAAGTCAATGCATTGTAGGAAGTGTAATATTGGATAGACAGAGAAATATCTTCACCAACTGAGTTTTGGCTGATACAAATAAGTTGTAGCACTATTTTCTTCAAACTCCTGCTGTGATTTGGACCTCAGATGATTGATACATAGTATTTTGAGTCTTTTTTTTTATTATTGTTTCAGACAGGCAAAACCATAGAATCATAGAATGGTTTGAGTTGGAAGGGACTTTTAAAAGTCACCTAGTTCCACCGCTCTTCCAATGGGCAGGGACATCTTCCACTAGGTCGGGCTGCTTAGAGTCAAGCCCACCCTGCCCAAGAACACATCCAGGGATAGGGCATCTACTACATTTATAGACAACGTATGCCATTGTCTCACCACCCTCAATATCTAATTTAAATTGATCCTATTTCAGTTGAAAGCCACTACCTCTTATCCTATCACAACAAGCCCTTCTAAAATTTTGTCTCTGTGCTTCTTAAAAGCCCACTCTCAGATCTGAAAGGCCACAATAAAGTCTCCCAGGTGCCTTCCCTTCTCCAGGATGAGAAACTTCAACTGTTCCAGTCTGTCCTCATAGGAAAAGTTTTTCCATTCCCTTGACCATTTTTGTCACTCTCCTCTAGACCTGCCCCAACAGGTCCTCATCTTTCCTTGTGCTGCTCCCAGAGCTGGATGCAGTGTTCCAGGTGAGGTCATATGAGTATGGAACAGAGGGGCAGAATCTCTTCTCTCACCCTGCTGGTCATGCTACTTTGGATGCAGACCAGGACACCAATGGCTTTCCTGGCTGCAAGAAGACCTAACCGACTCATGTCCATCCTTTCATCCACCAGCACTTCCATGTCTCTCTCATCAGGACTGCTGTGAATTTGTTCATCCCACAGCTGAACTACTTCTAGTTTTATGAGATATTACTTCTATTCATTTCAAAATAGAAGTTTATTTTTAGAACCATGTGCTGTGGAAGAGCTGTATATCATAAAAGTAACCCGTGAATTTTCTAGTGAATTTTGTGGCAAATGAAAGGAACTAAGAGGTTATAGTAATTTCACGAATACAAGCCGCACCATTTTGACTAAGATTTTGCTCCCAAACCAGAAATGCGGCTTATACTCAGGAGTGGCTAATATGTGAATAATTTTCTGACATTTACAACCTCAGAAGTGCCAGCCAGAGTGCCGAGCTGAGCAGCTGCAAAGCCGGCATTTCGCGATTGTTACAAATTGCTATTCTGTAGCACCGCGGGTGGAGCCTGGCTGCCTGCAGGCAGCACGGGGGGCGGGGAGAGAGGAGGGAGAGCTCTCTCCTTCCCTCCTCTGCCGTAGCCCGGGGGAGAGACGGGGGAGCCCCATGCCACCATTGTCGTGGCCCGGGGAGGCGGCGGGGGCCCCGTGCCGCCATTGCTGCGGCTCGGGGGCAAGGCAGGGGCCCCATGCCACCATCGTCGCCGCTCAGGGAGGAGGCAGGGGGCTCTGTCCCTGCCTGCCTCCGCCGCCATGGGAGCGGGGGGGCTTCCGTCCCCGCCTGCCACCACAGGGCAGCACCGGGCCAGGGCGAGTGAGCCCAGAGGCGGCGGCTGGCCCCGAGCAGCCCCGCTGAACGGCAGCACCAGGCTCGGCTGTCTGGCCCCATCGGCAGCCCCGAGCAGGCCGAACCTGCACAACTCGAGACAAGCCAGTAAATCCCACCATGCCGCGGTTCTGTTACTATTTGGCAACTTTGTTGCACGCGGGTCCTCACTGCAAACGACAGAGTGGCTTATACTCAGCTGCGGTTTATTTATGGACAAAGAACGAAATATTTGCCAACACCCAGAGATGCGGCTTATACTCAGTGCGGCTTGTATTCGTGAAATTACTGTACTTTGATTTTTGTTCCTAATGTGCATGCTATCCTACAGATTTTTTTCCTAGTAGGTATGATTATCCACTTTGTATGTTGTCTACAATCCTCTGGAGTTCATGAAAAAATCTCTCATTAGGGTTCCCATATTTCTTTCAAACAGGATATTTGTTGTGCTTTTAATACAGTTTCTTTAAGAAATTCTTGTTTGTTTCTGATAAATTTTCACTCTAGATCAGTTGTATTTATTCTGAGGAACCTTTAAAAAATCTTTTTATTCTGAACTTTCTTGCAAAAAGGTGTATACTTGAGCAACTCTAACCACCTGCCCTGCAGCCTATCTTCAACTACAAAAATCTTACAACATAAGATAAATTCACTGAATCTTGTCTGTTGCTTTTTATTGATAAACTGACAACAATATTCTCTGGTTTAAAGTTTCTATCTCTAAATGGGAGAAAGCAATAATGTCATTTGATTTTTACTACAATTCATGTAATATTTGCATTATATTATGAATATGATTTTAATTTTGCATCAATAGAGAAAAAAGTTTTAACAGTTACAGTTTTTCTATATTGTAATTCTGTTTTTCTCTCCTATCATAGAGAAATTTAGATTGTATTTTACTCCACTTGTTTGTCTAACTCATTCCAAAACATAAATTATTTTTCATGTATTGAGAGAAATGTAACAAAGTCAGTAATTGTTTTGACACATACTTTAAATTATGAGGTAAGAAGTGTAATTTTGAAAAATTCATTTTTTTTTTCTCATTTGTTAAATGACCTGAGACAAGAAGGAAAATTAAATACTTTATTAAAAAAGACAACATTTGTTTATAATTCCTCTGGTAAAAGGGCATTCATCATACCTCCCCGTTCTCTCCCATTTTTTCATCCTGGGCTATAATCCCATCATTTGCTTGACTTACTTTCTTGAACTTTGACCTTTTTTCTAGTCATGCAGTGTGAAAAGTATTAATCTGGCACGTGCACTCAGGTGTGATCTGCTTGCCTATGCAGTCATAGCTTATCTGCCTCTCATTTGTCTTAATAAAGCTAGAAGAATTGAGAAACGCAGTCAGGTCACATCAGTTAATGGACTGTTCTTGTCACAGACTAAATTTTCTCATTAGAGGCAGAATGGAATAATTTCAATGTTCAATCTCTTCTGGACACTATCTATCTGTATACTTTCCCCCTCCCCTGCAGTTCTCCTGTCTAAACCATCTCTGGTTTTAATTAATATCTCCTCTTTCTTTCTTCGAGTCAGTGAGCCATGATATGTCATTTTCTGTTATGTTATAGTATTTGTATGCTAGTATCTTAAGCATGGCATTAGATCCCCTTCTGCAGCTGAGGAACTACTGTTTATTGTTATAGACCATTGAAAAGAAAATATCAATTTTTTTTCTTAAATTTGGCCTATTTTTTGAAGAAAACATCAATTAAATTGCTACGTAATTTATTCTTTATATTAGCACTGAATTCACAATATGAAATGATAATATGTTTGTATCATACTAACAACAGGATGTGATTCCTAATTTCACTGCAAAAAACTGAATTTCAGCTGAACTCTTGTCATTAACTTAGTGGAATGGGGATATATTCTTTAATTTTATTAAGATTCAGATTGAAATATAAGGGGTCTTGGAAAGAAATACAATTGGAAGTGGATGAGACTTATGTTCCAGCACTGCTCACTATCTTTATAATTTATTTGGAGTATTTTTTTCCCCCCTGTTTTTTTTCAAAGCTCATAGCCTGCTTACCTTGCTTTCAGAAGATAAAGCCTTGTATTCTGTCCTGGTTTTGGCCAAGATCAACAGGAGCGGGGTGGTCAAGACTTTAATGTTATTCAATAGCGAGGATTTTCGGAATGATATAATGTCCATGCTTCCTCAGAGACTTATTATGTGACACTAAATCTAAAAAAATATAAAAATCAGTACTGAAAACCTTAACCATGGTTGATTTCAAGACAAATTATAAAACTTCTTTAGAATCCAAGAATTGATTAAAATTAAAAGGTGATATTTACATGATAAACTCCAGAGAGTTAGATTAGTTGTCATATTTTAAGTCAAATATTTAAGTTTTGAATTATTCATTCTGCAACTCTCTGAGTTGTAAAGCAAAGAATTATTTTCAAAGCCTTTGCTGATTGCCAGGTATATCTGTCACATATGACTGGATTTGTTTAGCTGTTTCTATCATTTGCTGTTTAAAAAAGCATGAATGTGTCTATTCTACTATAGAGTGCCTTCTCATACCAGATTAAACATCTATGTTAAAGCAATATACAATTATAAATCTATCCAAAATATTAGTGCTATTTTATTTCTCCAGATGAGGAAAGTAATATAAGTTCAGAAAACTATGAACTTCATTGAACATAGGCAAACTTCTGATTGATCCAATCTCACCATCACTGCATAAGTGGCACTTTTGTTTGCATCCAAAAGAACAAAACACAGCTGTGTAGTAACACACTACCAAATTGTGTCTAGCAGATTCCTCCGTAAAAGCAGTCTGACTTCTGTAGATTAGATTTTTTTCTGAAGACAGAACTTTTCATGCAGGTAGGCAGAAAATTCTAATTTCACCTTTAATGCTGAAAAACATATTGATCACTTTTTTGGTAAATGCAAAAATTGTGGGCTTGTGCAGTTAAGCATGCATGAATAAATAGTATAATTTTAAAAAGTGATTTATATGTTACACAGAAACATAGGTCTGCATTTAATAAGATATAATGCAAGACTAACCAAACTAGGACAGGACTAATATGTTTTGAATGTACTTCTTGAAGTTCTTTATGTTGCACAGCCCAAATAATTTGCTTGTGATTGACAGCATTATAATAACTCATGAATTCTATAATTTTGTTTTTGTTTTTGTTTTTGAAATGAATTGTCAAAGTATTTTTTCTCTTTTTTTTTTTTTTTTTCTGCAGGTAATAATAGACAACTTCTGTGATTTCATGTATTTTCATATTTGTAATTCATATCAGAGCAAACCCAGCTAAAACAGCAGGACTCAATATCAGTGCTCTATAAATCCTGTTTATCATATTAATTTCTATTTTAACCATAAACTGAGAAACAAAATACTGTGTAAGTGATATTTTGCATAATATTATGCAAAATAGTCATAAATAAATTAGACAGAAGCTTCAGTGGATGAACAACCTCCCAACCAAACCCCTGTTCTTTAAAGGAGACCCTTCAGTGGAGTGGGAGGTTGTGGATTTCTCTCACAGCTAGACAATAATTCTCATAACCTCCTGAATGACCAGCTGATCTTGACAGGTTTGTTGCATAAAGAATATTTATTTGATTTGTAGAAAATAACTCTCATGTTTTGTGTATTTTCCATCAACAGCTTGCAGCTTCTGTATTTTTCCACCACACACCCCAGATCTGTGATGAGAAACTAGAGCTCCAGGTCACAAGAAAGAAACTGCCTACATTGTAGGATGAATTCTTCCAGAGTAATTTAAGAATGTTATTAAAAACGAGTTGTTTATAACATTGGTTGAAGCATTTGATATCTACCTGATGCAAATTCTTCAGTGGGTGAGAGCTGGTATAACAAAGGCAGTGACATTTAAAGAACAGTAAATAGCCTTGAACATGAAGGAGTAAAATATTTGTTTAGAAACTTGGTGGGAAAAATTATTTCAAATAAAGGAAAGAAAATAACTAATATATAGAATTTTCTATGGTAACAAATTTGAATTTCTAAATATAATTAGAAACATTTGCTGCTCTATTGCTTCAATAAACTGCACTATTCATGAATCTGATAGTGTAAGCTCTCATGAAACTTGGCCAGACCTATGTATTGGATTGGTAAACTGCACGATTCATGAGTCAGGGATTGTGCAAGTTTTATTAAACTCAACCAGACTGGTACTGCTAAATTGGCTATAAACAGAAATTAGGTCCAGCCACACACAATCCTTCTGATCCTTGTGTCGCCTTCTCAAGGCGTGGCGACCTGGTTTTGGCCCGGCATGGTGACCCAACCGCAGGGCCACTCGGTCCAAATGCTCCTGAGACCAATGTGGTGGACAGTAAAATGGCGTTTATTGAGGGGTCACAAGGGTTTTTATAGCTTGAGTAGTTAGTGTCACTTTCTCCTGCTTACATCAGCAAGGTACATCCAGGTACAGGGCAGGGGTCTGACTGCAGGGGGGGTGTGTCCTAACTGGCCGTACAGCCCGATATCTTCCACACGCATGTCCCTAACTCTCTAGATTTCCCCCCCCTCTCATGGTTAGTAAAAATGTGTAAAAAGTAAATGTTATAAAAAATTTTGTGGGTTAATAAGATTAGTACATAAAATTATAAGTGTGTTAGTAACAGGAACACTTCAAAGTAATTGTCGGCGTTCGACAAACATAATGTTAACCGCTTCTAAACATTTTTTAACGAATAGCACTAATTTGTTTAATATACAAGGTCCGAAGGTTAGTGTTGGTAAGATTATGGTGAATGGGCCTATTAGGGAAGAAATTAGGGTGGTGAGCCATGGGGACCAGTTGAACCCTGTCTCGAACCATCCTGGTTGAGCTTTTTTCCCTTTGGGTTCACTGGCACCTTGGGTGGTGCCAGGCTGCTTGATGGTTTCTTTCTCTCTTCAGGTAGTGGGGTGCATGGGTTGCAGGGGCATCTGATGATCTGGTCCTGCAAATAGAATCTCACAACTTTCGTTAGTTTTACTCTGAAGGTCTGGTTTGATAGATTTGAGTGGCCACTGCATACCCTCGCCCCGTGAGCACTAGCCTCTGACCTTGTTCCCATTTCCCTAGTTCCTTTTTGCTTTGAATTACCTTAGCTTGGTGAAAATCATGATTGTTGATATTTTACAATTCAATTTTAATGTTTAGTATTGTTCAAGAATTTTCCTTTTACACGATAACTTAGGAGAATCTTCTCCGGATAAGATTCTTCATGTTTATCTCAACGGAAAAGTTTTTAGCTTTTGCAAGGCTAAATCAACCAGTCCAAATTACAGTAAATTCACGAATACAAGCCGCACGGATTATAAGCCGCATATCCGGTGTGTTGGCAACATTGATGTCTTTGTCAATAGATAAGCCGCACCCGGAATATTAGCCGCACTTTAGTTCGCCGCGAACTTTCACAAAATCGTCATTTAGTAACACAATCGCGGGATCGCCGGGGCTTACTGGCTTACTGCCGACCTCGGAAACATTGTTTCCAAGTGAAAAAAGACACACCCTTTATTTACAAGCCGAAAAAGACAGGAACAATAGTGTGGTCATTTTGCGAGCATTCCCAATGGATCCGCGTTGCCTTTAAACAGCCGATCAGCCGCACGGGCAGGCAGTTGAGCTCCGAGCGGAGCCACATCTCCGTGCTGGCACAGGAGCGGCCGTTGTAGCCCTCGCAGCCCCGCGGGGGGAGCGGCCGTTGTAGCCCTCGCGGCCCCGTGGGGGGAGCGGCCATTGTAGCCCTTGCGGCCCGCGGGGGGAGCGGCTGTTGTAGCCCTCGCAGCCCCGCGGGGCGAGCGGCTGTTGTAGCCCTCTCCCTGCGGGCTGAGCGGCTCCCCCAGCCCTCTCCCTGAGAGCCCAGCCAGCCCCGTAGCCGCACAAGACTGAAAACACTTTAAAAAGTACAGAGAAATATCACACACTTTTATCGAACTACCGAGGTAACTCACCCCGATAACAACCCCCGCCCCTCAGTAACGCCGCCATCCACAGGCAGGCAATAAGCTGTTCTCTGATTGGTTCATCGTCGGAACAACGGGAAACCATGGATTTCAGACTGTTTTGGCTCGGGACTGGACCAGCATGATACTAGGTAAGGGCAGATATCACATTTTTGTCCATAGATTAGCCGCACCGGAATATTGGCCGCATTTCCGGGTTTCCACCAAAATTTTAGTCTTCTTGCTGCGGCTTATATTCGTGAAATTACTGTACTTGTTTTCAATTTTAACTCAGAAATATTTGAATGTTACAATTTTTTCTCTTTGTCAACCAGTTTCAACCTGGCCACAATTGAAACAGACTGAGAGGGTTTTGATAGTAAACATTTTTTTGCTTAGCTAATATTTCAGCCTGGCCGGGGCTGAAACATTAGACTAGGCAAAATATTTTTTTTTTATTATATTTTTAGATTAAACTTTTACTCAATTTTAATAAGTGGTAGAAAACTATGCAAGTTTAATTTGACCGTGAAATCTTTTTCACTAAACTAATTCACATAATTTCGATTCACTAAACTTATAATGTTAAAGAAAGTAATATTTTAAAGTTTTTTTTGGATGGCTAATAACATATAATGCTAGTGCAATGTATACAAACAACAGTAACAAACATTGTGATGCTAACTTCAACGTACACTTGAAAGACATTAACATGTATTTGCTGCATTGCTAAAACATTTTTTTTGCAACTGCAAGAGAACGAGTTAACAGGACAAATACTAACTTAGTAAGGTTTGCAAAATATATAGGCTTTGACAAATTTAGTTCTGAGATGGGTAAAACAACTGTCGAACTCTTTTGAGGGCAAACGTCGCTTGGATTAATGTCTTTAATTTTTCTGGTTTTTATTTTAACTGGGTGGATGTTTATTAAGGGTTTTTTCTGCATTCTAATTTGTGTAGGTGTTTGAGTTTCACATCTTGCTTGAGATGGTGGCTTTTCGTGTGACTGGGTTTATTTCTCGGGGAGAAATTTTCCTGTCTCCATGGACACTGAGTTAGATAGAGCTTGAGTTACTTTTGGCTACGTTGTATCAGCAGGATACTTTGTGTTTTTGGATGTTTTGAACGTCCTTCTGTGCTGTTGCCTTCTGAAATTGGACTTTTGGTTTTTGATACAAAGAAACAATTGCCATAGAGTCGTAGCTAGGAGTTCTCGGAGCTCTCGGACTTTCACTTCCTGGTTCCGGTGGCTTCTCAAGGTGCTTCTGGGCTCTTCACAGCAGCGTCTTTGTGGCTGTCCCTCTCCGGGCGGCTCTGGGCAGCTGTGTGCAGCCGTGGGCAGAGGCTTCCATGGTGGTCTGGAGCACAAAGACACCTTCTTTCTCTGTCGACAGTACGCCCGGCAGAGGCTGTGCTGGGGTCGGGAGCACCACCCGGCTGGAGCTCGACTCGGAGCCGGAAGCCGACTGACTGGGTGTTTCCGGGCTTCAGAGGTTTTTCTTCGGGCTCCACCCCCGCCCCGCTTCCTCTTAGGATTGGGCCACTCCTTCCCCCTGGGCACGCCCTGCCTGCTGCCGAGGGAAGTTCTTGTCTTATAAGGACATGATTTAAACTGAGCACTTTGAATGGTTTTAAGTCTCTCTCTGGGAGTTTCCCCACCTCTCTGCTTGCTTACACCTGAGCTGTTTGGCGAACCTCCTGCATTTCCGCCCCCTACGTCACTGCCATGCGGTCCAGCGCCATTTTCGAACATGTGCGGCCGCCGCAGTTTTGCAGCCGCTGTGGGCTCTGATATTATAGCAGCATTCCGTGCCTCTTTTGCGAGTCCCTGCCATAACGTCCGCGTGTGTTCCCCCCGCTCCGATGGTGATGAGTTCCACCCCGGGGGTGGCGAAGGGGGTCCTGGAGCCCCGGAGTCCCCGCGCCCGATCGGGTCAGAGTCTTCCGCAGTTTGCGTCGCGGCCCCGACCCCCAGCTGCGGCGTGGCTAATAAACAAGTCCGTGCGGATTTCCAGGTCTCCTGCTCCTGTCTATCTTCTTGCAGAGCCTGGATAACTCTGTCCCACGACTTCAGGGCTTTCCCTGAGCCTGAGGACATGGTTTCCTCAGCCAGGGCTCTGGTGCATTTATCCCATATCTCCGGATGGAGAACTTCCACCTGGCTTTCTATAGCCCCCAGCTTAATCAATCTCGGCACTGCGAGAATAAAATCTTTAAGCTGACACCGTATACCGTACTGCGTACGAATTTGACTTACGACCTTCGTGATAGCGTCCATGCTCTTCGCTGGTCCGGGGGCATCACCCCCGCCTCTCTAGTCCAGCTGAGCGGCCGCCGGCGCCTCATCCAGGCGAACCCCG
Source organism: Catharus ustulatus (assembly GCF_009819885.2). Lineage (NCBI taxonomy): Eukaryota > Metazoa > Chordata > Aves > Passeriformes > Turdidae > Catharus > Catharus ustulatus. The sequence continues at coordinate 81,435,060 of NC_046221.1, forward strand.
AATTCCGGGTGTAAATTCTTCCCGGGTTTCGGCACCAGATGTCGCCTTCTCAAGGCATGGCGACCTGGTTCTGGCCCGGCACGGTGACCCAACCACAGGGCCACTCGGTCCAAATGCTCCTGACACCAATGTGGTGGACAGTAAAATGGCGTTTATTGAGGGGTCACAAGGGTTTTTATAGCTTGAGTAGTTAGTGTCACTTCCTCCTGCTTACATCAGCAAGGTACATCCAGGTACAGGGCAGGGGTCTGACTGCAGGGGGGGTGTGTCCTATCTGACCGTACAGCCCGATATCTTCCACACGCATGTCCCTAACTCTCTACATCCTTGAGAATCAGCTATAAGGGTTTTGTTTCTGGCACATCTCTATACACTTATTGCAAGAGAACATAAAACAAAATGAAACAGAAATGGTTTATGAGAAACAATTTGAATAGAAAGGATATACAGTAATTTGACGACCATTAGGCACACCAGACTATAAGGCGCACCCCCGGGAGTCGCCAAACTTCGCAGCTTTGTAGATCATATAAGGCGCACAGGACTATAAGGCGCACTTTTTTTTTGCTGCGAAGATCCATGCCGCGCACAACAAAGTAAAGAATTAGTAACGCAAACCCATGATCTTGGAGTTTGCTGGCAAGGGCTCAATTTGGAAACATTTTTCACAGGTCAGCATAGGCCTTCAAAGGCAGCCCCAGGCGCCCTCGCCGTGCAGGGGGCCCTGGCACTCCCGCCCACCCCCAGTTCCGGCTGGTGCAGCTCGGCGCAGCCTCGGAGCCACCTTCCCCTTGTAGCTCCTTGCTGCCATGATGCTGCTCCCCTTCACGGCTCCACGGAGCCGCTGTGCCGTTCCCTCACTCGGCTCAGTGATCCTGCCGTGCCACCTGTCCCTCACTGGGCTCGGCACGGCCGCCATGCCGCCCGTCCCTTGCTCGGCTCGGTGCTCCTACCGTGCCGTTCCCTCTCGTGGCTCCATTGTACAACCATGCTGTTCCCCCTTGCGGCTCCATGGAGCAGCCCTGCCGCCCGCCCCTCGCTTGGCTTGGAAGCCCGGCCGCCTGCTGCCCATCCCTCTCTCGATTCAGTGCACCACGGCCCCGCCTGCCCCTATCAGCTGTGGCCCCGCTGCCCCCAGCACTGCGACCCTGCCGGCCCCTATTGGCTGCAACCCCGCTGGCCCCTATCGGCTGTGGCCTCTCAACTCAGGACGCCGCACACAACAAAGTAATGAAGTAGTAACGCCTTCCTGCCCGCGCTGCCCCCGGTGCCTGGGGCTGTCCCCTGCCTTCCTGCCCGCGCTGCTCCCGGTGCCTCGGGTTGCCCGCGGCTGTCCCCCCATCGCTACTCGGTGCTCCCACGGCGCCACCCCCTCTCGCGGCTCTCACTTCCGGGGTGGCAAATGTCGCAACTTCGTACATCATATAAGGCACACTGGACTATAAGGCGCACTTCTGGGTTCGGGGAAAAATTTTAGTCAAAAGGGTGTGCCTTACAGTCATGAAATTACTGTAAGTTTAACACTGGGTTAAGTTAAAAAAGTTTATACAAATATTGATGATAATCATCTCTTTTCAGAAGATATTTTTTACTAATTCATAAAAATAACAAACAGTTTATCAGATGAAAATCTTATCAAAATCTGTGATCCCATAATTAAATATATAAGATGCAAAGGTATTATATAAATCACCTATTTTTCTGTATTTAATTTATATTTCTTTTCAAAAAAGTGAGATTTGAAAAAAAAGACAGAGACATTAAGTAGCGCATCAATTATGCCTTTGGCCTTATCTGTAAAGGAATAAATAAACATTGCATAAAATGCTGTCCATAATTGTGACTGAACAACTTGGAAAGACAAAAAAACCCCAAAACCGAAAAACAACCCACCGAGCTCTTCTACATCCCACTTTGCTGTCCTCTCAGGAACAAACATATATGGAATTTTTAGCTTGGTTTCAGAGGTTACCTGAAACAAAGTGGTACAGAGAAGTCAACAGAGGATGATCATTAGTCTTTAAATTTTTAGATAGTACAATGAAATCAGTAGCATATTCCTTTAAAGAAGATCCCTATATCTTACAACTTAATCACATCACAAAGCTCAATATATTATGTGAATAACAGGATGTATATACTCTTGTCCTTCTGACATGCCCGCCTTTTGGTAAACTTCAGTTTCCATACTGACACTGATTGAGTTTTGCCCGAGTTATCCAACAGGCAAAATTTAAGACAAACAAACCTATCTACCTATCTACTTTAGGACTATACACCATTACTATGTGTAGTATTTTTGTGACAGTGATTTCCCATTCAAAACCAGGTGACAAGATAGTTTTTAAAAATTGATCAGTTGAACCACTCTTTTGTTCATTTTCCAGCATAGTGAGTTAAACAAAAAGAAGAAAAAAAAAATTAAATGCATCTTTTGTAATGTAACAGTTATTAAATCTCTGACACAGTCAATAGAGACATTAATGTAAATTAATTTACTTAAATGGAAAGTGGGTGGTAGTGATGGAAAGGATAAAACAATATGAAGAGATAAAATCGACAACAATGCCTCTATCACACAAAGATGACAAAGACTCCTCTAGTGGGAAGAAAGGGGAGCTGATGATCTGAACAGGAAAGATAAAGCAAGTCTCTTCTTCCTTAGACAAAACATTCACCTGTATTGCTTCTCACCCTGCTTTGTGGTCTACCATCTAGCTTCCTTCTTTTCTTTTTGGACTACCACAAGCACTTTGGCACGTCTTTTGAACACATCTGTTGCTTCAGTTGTCATTGGCCATGGTTGGTCTACTGTCCTCTATTTCCTCAAAATTAATGTTAATTAGTAAGCATGGTTCTATAGTAAGACCAACTGTACCTGCTGGAGCTGCCATATTTTCTGTTTCTTATTTAACATTGCAAACTGAATTTTTTCCAAAGGAGACAGATAGGAGCGCTAATTTACCTCTGCAGGATATGCATCTGATCAAACCTAGAGTCTCTGTCAGGGATGAGAGCTGAGCAGTTTTACTCAGTTAAAATTTAGTATTACACTTGCGTTTTTTTCTAAACTCCAAAAGTTTACACTGATTTCTGGTGAATAAGTTATTCTGCAATGTGAAAACCATGTCATGTTTTCTATATTATGCTATGTGCATTTATTTAAATATCATCAGCGCAAGTGAAACTGTGTGTGTGATCAAAGATGCTTCCCAGTAATAAGGTCAAATTAATGATGGAAGAGTAAAAAATACCTCATAAGATTGGTTTACAGATGATGTAGACATTATATCTATGCAATAAATTACATACAGGATTATCAGAAAATGTACAGTACTTGTAAAAGTCTGTGAGCACTATAGAAATTAGTTTTTTGCAGGAAATTCATAAAATATTCACTTGGCTATCCAAATCAAGTCTGAAATTAATTATTTTCTCAAAAGTGAAGAACACATAAGACAACTGAATAGATGGATATTTCAATGCAAATATGTAACCCCAGGAACTCCCTTTAAAGTTGGTATTTGTGAATGTTTTGCTGTTTGTTCTTCTTCATGATAGTGAAGCACTTTTCGTACTGTTATATGAAGTTAAAAATGTCATATAATACAATAATATGATACATGCACATAATTATGCATACAGGCTATACTGGCACGTCATTCTCTTCACTTGAAGAGCTAGAACTGAATAAAATCATAGTAATTTTATACATAGAAACATACAGTTGAAGGGTTAAAGTTCTTAATTTCCCAATCATCTGTTCTTTCTGAGGAATACAGTTCTGGGAAAAATACATTCGCTTAAATACTTTGCTGCAGCCCAGAAATAATAATAAAATAGAAATAAATCCACCAATTTACCCATATTCACTAGGGATTAGTGTTACAATCTATGAGACCATGCGAGCATTGTTGTTATTGAGTAATGACCTCAACCTGTGGGCAAAGAGAGTTTATAGAACTTCAGACATTGCTGGCACCATTCCTCCTTAGTAACTCATTTAAATGTAAAAATACAGTAGTTTCACGAATACAAGCCGCACGGATTATAAGCCGCACCCCCGGTGCCTCGACAATGTTGCTGTCTTTGTCAATAGATAAGCCGCACCCCGAATATTAGCCGCACTTTCGTTCGTCGCGAGAATCCGTGCGCAGCTTTCACAAATTGGCCAATTAGTAACAGGATCGCGGCATAGCGGGCTTTACTGGCTCAGGGCGGGGCCAGGAAGGCTCGGCCCGCTCATGGTTGCCGACGGGGCCGGGTGGCCCAGCTCAGCGCCACGGCTCGGCGGGGCTGGCCGGGTGGTGCTGCCGCCGCCGCCGGGCTCGCTGGCCCCCCTCTCCCGTCAGCACTGCCCCGCTGCCGCGTTCGCTCACCCGGCTGGCAGGGCTGCCGCCACCGGGCTCGCCGCCCGCCCCGCTGCCGCTTTCGCTCGCCCCGCTGCCGCTTTCGCTCGCCCCGCGCCGCGCCTCGCGAGCGCCGCGCCTCGTGAGCGCCGCGCCCGCCCCGCGCCGCTTTCGCGAGCGCCGCTTTCGCTCGCCGAGCGCCGCTTTCGCGAGCACCGCTTTCGCTTGCCCCGCCGGCAGGGCTGCCGCCGCCAGGCTCGCCGGCCGCCCCCTCCCGTCTGCACCGCCGCCGCGTTTCCTCGCCCTGGCCGGCACTGCAGGCCCCCGCACCGCCGGGCTCCCCCACGCTGCTGGCCCCGATTCTGCTGGGCTTCCCCCGCTGCCAGGCAGCCCCACCCGCCGGCCTTCCTGCTTCTGCCATGCTCCCCTGCACTGCTAGCCCCAGTTCTCCCGGGCTCCCCCGCCATGCTGGCCCAGGTTCTGCCGCCCTCCCTGCCCCGCCCTGCTGGCTCAGGCTCTGCCGCCCGCCCCCCACACTGCTGGCCCCGCCTCTGCCAGCCTTTCCCACCTCAGCCGGGGCCGGCCGGGCTCCAGCTTGGCTTGGGGCTGCCGCGGGCTCTCACTTCCGTGTTGGCAGCTTTTAGAATTTTGTTAATAGATTAGCCGCCCCGGAATATTAGCCACACTTCCGGGTTTCCACCAAAATTTTGGTCAAATTGGTGCGGCTTGTATTCGTGAAATTACTGTATGTGAAAAGAATCTGGTCACAGAAAAAGGACTCTACCCTTCCATAGTTCTCACTCTCACTACTGATTCTTCATTACTCATGCCTTTACAAAGTCTCTGCCTCCAGTGCACTTCTTGCTCACTGATCTGTCTTGGATACTTGGTGCTTCGTGTCTTTTTAGTTGTCTGCTCTCTTGTATTTCACAAAACTGTTTTCCAAAAACCCAGACAGATCTTGTCCCATGAACTGTTTTTGCCAAACTTGTTCAGATTGAGACCTCCATTAAAACCACAAAGCAATTAGGCAACATCTTAAGATTTTTTGTAAATGTTTCATGTTCTTATTTTGTCTTCCACCTTTTCACTGCTTTTCAACTAAAGATGCAACTGTCAATATTTCAAAACAAACCAAAAAAAAACTCCAAATCAAAATAGATAAACAACAATTAAATCAGAAAAAAAAAAAAAAAACCACCTGTGGAAATTCCATATATTTTCAGATTTAATAAATTTAACAAATTAAGAAATGCATATCTCAACAATGGCTGCTTTCCAGGAGCCAGAAAGACAAAGAAAGAACATTTTTAGAGAGTTCATATTTGAATTATTCCAGAGCTGCAATGCATATAGATAAACCCAAGGCATAGGCAAACTTTCCATTTAGTCCTTCCAATCTTTTCTTCTCTTGGAGAGAGATTTGTTTTTATGAGATTCTCAAATACCATGTTATGTCTACATTAGTCTCTAAGAAAGGTTTCTGGATGTGTACAGGCAAAAGAGATGAGCAAATGGTCTTGACGCTTTGGTTGTCACTATTAATTTTCCTGAACTTGTTTGCTTAATATTAATTATGCATGCACTAGCAAGGATGTTAGGAATGTCAGACCAGCTGTGCTAAAATGGTAAGTAAAGTTGCAACAAACTCAATGGAATGAAAAAATACTGAATAAGTAAAAGGTTGTTATTTATAATAGATGGGCTTTCTTAAGTGATATTGATTTAGAAAAAGTTCACTTGACAAGAAATATTACTGTGCTTTTAACAGGCATTAATCACCAGATGGCAGTGGCCTTTTAGAAAAAAAAAATTGATTATATTATTACTAAAGTCCAGATCATGATACAATATATCACACTCAAATGAAATATTTCCAGAAACTTTCCAGAACATTAATACTCCCCCTATAATCATAATTCCCATCAAAGACTATGGGTAAATCTTGATTTCTTTAGACAGTTTCATCCACTTGTTTTTAATTTTTAGGACAGAATAGCACATACTACTAGCAGAACACAAGTCTGAATGAATTCAAATGAAATCTGTTCCCTGAAACTCTGTACTCTCCTGGGAAGGTGCAAAATATATTCATGTAAAATTGAAGTCTGGAATTGTCTTGATTTGTTTTAATAGTTTATTGCACTATCTATGAAATGCTTGTGTGGCTAAAGTCAACTCAAAAAATAAAATGGTGGTTGTTGTTAAATGAAAGACAATTTTTATTCAAAATTGTTATATTAAATGGCTTTATCTAATGCTTAATTGTTTGAGCTAATGCTTACCAATAGCATATATGATAATACTTTTCTTTACCATTTCTATCCAAGATCCAGCAAACAATGATAAGAAAAGCATTTCTGCAGTATAGAAACGCAGAGAAGATGAAAAAAAATGCATATTGACATACACCAACATAAAAAAGAAGAAAAAACTCAAAATTTTTGAAGATGACCTGAAGAAGGTCCTACTGTATAAATGGAGTTAACGGACATTACGAATTACACCTGCACTTCCTTAATGAGCCACAAAACCATTTGCAACCAAACAGTGAGAAAGAAGTTCAGGTAATAGTGACATCTGTAAAATATGCTAAATATATATTATTTATCCGTGAAATATACTTATAACTGTGTGTTTAATTTTAATTTTCCCTTTTGTTTTGGTTGAGCAATTTTGCTTACTGGTGTGTTGTGTGGGTATAACTTTGCCTGGAAGAGAAGTGACTTCTGCCATTTGTATGGCTTATTTTGTCTAAGGTACTGGCAGAATTGACCTTAACACCTTAACACCTTAACTGCCTGAACCTTCAGAAGTCAGACATTAATACGTGATTACATATTTTTACCTATCTGTGCTAATGTGTAACAATGTCATTCTGATCTTACTGCTCTTGTCTTGCTGAGGGAAAGAACCAAAGTTTGACACTCCCCACAACACATTATATTTGCAAAAGTGATTTTTTCCACATGAAGAAACATACAGTATCTGTGAATGTTTTACTCTTCAAGATTTTAATAACAAAAATATTATTAGGATTATAGTCTCCTTGAGGCTGAAGTTTCATTGTCTAGCTTTTGTCCTAAAAGTCATCTCATCCAAGGTTTATGCACTGGTTCTAAGTCCATGTAAATAGAGCTGGAGGATGATTGCTCATTCTCTTCTTTCTCTTTTCTCTGTTTTGTTTTTTATTATTTTTATCAATTCTTTACTGTACTGGGACTCATATGAACAATCTCTAGTCTCCCCTTCTTTCTCTAATTATTAAAAATGCTTCCATGGGCTGCTTCTTTGCTTCTTACATTATTCTTCCCAGCTTTTACAAACAGACTTTTCCTTTTTCAGATAATTGTACTACACCCATTCATACACACAAGAGATATATAATATAGATGTATGCACACATCTCACAGGTTTGCTAATGATAAACACCAATGAAGCTCAGAATTTATTTTCACTCAGTTGTCACTGCTTTTGCATAGTTACTTGAGCAGAGGAACTTCAGCTGAGATGTGACTGCATCACCTAAGACAGTAATATTGTTCTAGCCTAATGTTTCTGCTATAATTTCTGCGATAATGGTGTTTCAAACCACAATTTAAAAGGTTTGACTCACCTTTTTGCTGGCTGGAGCTGGGGATTTTATCTTGCTTTTTCTTCTAGACTGACTTTCTACTAGACCACAACCTTTGGCTTGCGGGCATATTGGAAGTGAAAGCAGTGAAATTCCCAACCCATGTGCACCTACTGTGTGCTTCTAATAGACTCACAATGCCTAAGTTTTAAGATAGAAGGATAAAACAAAACTCCTTCCCCTGATTTCAGTCATAGGTTCATTGGTTCAAAGATAGAAAGCAACACAAAATTTTTAACAGCTACCTCTGCATCACGTAACCTATTGCAAATTAATACACTAATAGGAGAAAATCAAAAGGATAAAAGAAAAAAATATACTTATGGGATAGTCTAACCCCAAAACACTTCTGTGTTTAGATTTTGTCATGATTACCAAGTACAGAAATTGAACATTTATTTTCCTTTTAAAGGCATATGGCTTCTTATGAAAGCACAGTAATTTCACGATTATAAGCCGCACTTTCCGGGTGCCAGCAACTTTTCATTCTTTGTCCATATATAAGCCGCACCTGATTATAAGCCGCACGTTACAATACAGAGTGTGATAAAAGGTATCTATTCTATCACCATCTGTTGAGGGTGGGGGCAGTGATCTTTATATTCTGCTAATGGACCATCCATTAAAACCAGACAGGGCATTGTTCTTAATCTTTTCACAACCCATCCTTCCTCCAGCGAGTCATTTTCTGCTAATGGCCCATTGAGTCCCACTGTGTGACAGATAAAATTGCTTCATCCCATTGGAAGTTGCTCCAGCCAAGGGGAAGAGCCCAACATTTCTTACCAAGATAAAACAGAGGTTTTGGGGCACTAAGGGAACCCCTTTCTCCACTGGACTCCAGAGGAAAACCAGATTTCTCCACATCACCGCTGGACCTTTAGAGAGAAACTACACTTTCTACAGGAGCACTGCTCCAACTGAATCACATCTGTCACTGCAGGAGAATGCAACCACCATTGAATGGGATTGCTACCAACACCCTGACTGACGGGGTGTCAGGTTGTAGCCTGACTTTGTCAGGGTTTAGAGTTTGTTTCTTTGTAGTACTGTATTTCTATTTTAATTTCCCTAGAAAAGAACTGTTATTCCTAATTCCCATATCTTTTCTTGAAAGCCCCTTGATTTCAAAATTTTAATAATTTGGAGGGAGAGGGTTTACATTCTCCATTTCAAACAGAAGCTCCTGCCTTTCTCAACAGACACCTGTCCTCCAAACTAAAACAGCAACTTTTTGTTCTTTGTCCATATATAAACCATATCTGATTATAAGCCGCACTTCGGGTTTGGACCACAATTTTAGTCAAAATGGTGCGGCTTATAATCGTGAAATTACTGTACTAGATTTGGGAGACTAAATTTTTATGGTGTCATACTACATCTAAATTCATACAGAGTGTTGTGTTCCAATACTATGATGTGGTAAGAAACTCCTGAAAGATATTGGCCTGTGACACGTTTACAAATTAATCACTTGGACTATTCACCATTAGATATGCAGAGGATACGGGATTCAACTGAGCTGCATGTCATGTTCCTGGAGAGATATCATCCCAATTCAAAATTAGGAGAAGTCAATATATCATATATTTTCTGTGAGCTTTCTGCTTTAGAGCAGCATGAGCTAAGTCCCGAACTCTTATAGACAAAACACAGATGCACACGTGACAATTTATTTTTTAGAAATCAGTGAAAAACCACAAAATGTTCATTTCCTTTTTTAAAAGATTACCAATTCAATATTAACAATATCATAACGTATTTCTGGAAAACTTCTTTTATGTGACAACTATATCTAGATTGTTTTTAGCCTGACCTGATGTTATCTAGAAAAACTAGGTGGAACGTATGCCCAATGGTTTTGCTTAACTAAACACATGGACTTTTGCAAGGAGAAAGACAACATATAGTAATGAAATTCAGATCCAGTCAGTCTAAAACATTGTAGATCTTAAATTTAAAGAGTCTTTAATTTTTCTTAAAAATGCAAACTAGATAAAAAAAGCCAAATCCTCAATATCTATCACTCACATAACAAAACCAAACCTATTCCTTTCACCCTTAAGCAACATTTCCATGGACAGACTCTTGAAGCTGAGAGGGCAAACATGATGAAATTTATGCATTGATAATGCACTACTGAAGGCAAAGAGGTATTAAAATGATTCTCATGTGATAAGACTACATGTACAAACAATTGATCTGACCCACAAGTACACTGTACTATCTTGGTTTTCCTTACCTATTCTTGACAATAGCAAAACACTTGCATTTAAAGTAAACCATATCCACAGTCAGTGGCAGAGATGGAATAATATTTTCTTGCAATCAAACAAAACATGTTTAAGAAGCAAGTAGGCTGACAAGGACCTTAATTTTTGAAAGTGTCATACTGGTTTGGAAAGCTAGACACTAGGAATGTTTGACAGAAGCTTCAAAGAGGAGAGGCTTGTAGAGATTCTGGGAATAAAACAAATTTGCCTGTGGAGCATTAAATGTGAGAAGAAGTGAAACTTTCCAGGACCCAGAAAATTGAAATGCATTTATCTTTTTTCTTTTGCTGTTCTTCCTGTCATTCTCAGCATCCCTGAGCAGTAGAGCAGTACTTGTTGGGACTATTTGGTCCATACTAAAGGCAGTGGGAAAAATAAATAAATAAATTTTAAAAATCAAACAAGCAAAAGAGTGTTTAGTATTTTGAAAGAAAACAATAAAAATAAAAGAGCATCTAAAAAGCAGGAAATTAGGATACATTGGAATTATGTGATACATAAAATCAATTATTCAGAAGAAACAAGCTATTGAGACAAAAGCATAGATAGGAAACAATGACAGCAACATCAAGAAAAAAAGAGGGGTAAAGAAATAAAAGATCAGTACTTTGTCTGCATAATTATATTTTCATGACTTATGTAAAAACTTTTACGCACCTTTTAATTTTCTATGTAAGACCACAGTATGACTGCAGTACATCAAGAAAAAATGGCAGCATTTCTCTGTCAATGCACAAAACACTTGTTCAGTAATTAAATATCCATGACCTGAAGCTCATCAGCCATTTAGAGTCTCAGAAATAACTGCAGCAATGATATGTTAAATATCTGTGCATGAGTGAAGACCTAACAAAAACAGATTAAAGTGCAATTCTCCTTCAAAATTGGTTCTTTAGATATTGACAGCAGGGTTTGCTTCTAGTCGTTTTTTGCAACATATCATGTTAGCGTAATATACTGATACCGTTTGGTTACCCTTGGCCTAGCAGCATTAGGCAACCACCAGGTCATACTTCAGCAGCCATTGGACAAAATTCCCTAAAATAACTTCACTGTCCCATTCTTAAAACTAGGAAGTCACTAATCAAAAACCAGAAAACACAGTTTTGAAACTGTAATGTTAAGATTGCAGAAGTTTTTTGCTTCCTGCATTACTTTAAAACATGGGGGAATTTCATACCAGCTCACTTTAATCACTGTGAGATTGGAGCCTGACATGCACAGATACTGCTGAAAGGCAGAGAGGCTCCCCTATGGAGTAATTTTAGATAGGAGCTGAAGTTATGTGTCCCAAATCATTCACTAGATGATGCTCTTTCTCTTATTTATACATAGGTCCTAGACATACTAGCCACTAGGCATATTAATTGGTTGGGTTGTTATGCTTCCCTGATGCCTTTATTTATGAGGTAGGATGAGCTACTGTTACAAAGAAAGTAGAAAATATATTAATACAAAGAAAAAGGGAACAGATTCACTGCACCAGTGAATGAACAGAGAAAAATCTGTAACAAAACCCAAGCAGAAATTCGTAACATTGCTAGTGTTTTTAATTGAAGTAAATGAATTTTTATGGTCTTGTTATTTTTTTTTTTTTTTAATCAATTGATTTTAGTGAGCTAGAGACAAAGGAGTTCAGGTATTTTTAGGCAAGATATCTTGAAGATAGCTGGCCCACAAGCCAACTGTCATGACCCAGGCATACATAATTTTTTACTCAAGAACTTGTTCCTTTTTGTATTAGATTCCACATATTGAATTCTTCTTTCCTCAAAGACAACTGTACTCGGTGCTGTGTAGCAGTATAGGCTCTTTTGTTTTCAACTACATACCCACAGGAGGCTGAGTAATTGCGATGCAGGTTCTGGTTACCACAGTGCAGGAATCATGATCAAGCATAAGCAACACGACAAGTCTGTGCATGGCAGACAAATAGAATTGTAGATTCTAGATTTTTAGAACTGTACATATAACTGCCTTGGGACATATAGCATCTCAAACAATCAAGCTGCCAAAACTTACTTTTTAATACAACTCGATGGAGAGAAAGATTCAGGGCTCTGCCACCCCACTTGGAGTCACATAAAACAAGAAATCTTACCTCTGTGATCTAAAAAGATTTAGAATTATTTTATTTAGTATAGTTTTCTCAATGTGAAACCTCCAGAAGCAGATGCATTGTGTTTGGGAAGATAGGTTGAAACAAATAAAATTAATTTAAGAAACTTGATTGCTACCATTTTACTTTTTCCAACAATTAACATTTGTTCTCTTTTCTCAATCATTCCAGGCTGACTTGTATAGTCAGAAGTAAAGTCTGACAAGCGCATAAGGAAGGAACCAAGTATTTTCAAAGTAATCAAACAAAAAAATCAACTAGATGAAATTTTATCTTTTTTGTTTGTGTGTGGGAAGTATTAGGTTCTACCTTTTTTTTTTTTTTCCATCATGGTACATTATTTTATTCAACCCCTAGATTCTGAAATTCTACCCTTCATACAGCAGATTCTAAGATCGTCTGCTTAGAAAATGCTATATAGTTCTGTTGCAAAAGGAGCTTTCTTTCTAGAAGAAAGTTGAATTATTATCTATCCAGAAGGTATTTAAATATGGCAAAAGTTTAGCCTACAAAGAAAAATCTTCAGTTTAATACGAATGTAGCTCTTTGCTCTGCTTGTATTTCACTTCATTGATCTTTTACAATGTTCCTGTCAAATGGTATTTTGCACAGTCTATAAGGAGCAGAGGTAGTCTATCAAGAGATGTATTGCAGATCCGTTCTGAGTGGCTCACAGTGGATTCAGTTTGGTGACAAAGACTCCAAACTGAAGCCTCTTAAGTGACTAGGGGTCTGCTACCTGGGAGTATGGAATAGCAAACAGCAATGATGTATGAGTCAGTTAATGGAAAGTAAAAGAATTAGGAAGCTATTAAGAATCTATCTTTTTCATATTATTTTTGTAACTGATAAAATATACAGCAGGTTTTCTTCAGTGATTGCATTTCATTCTTGTCAGCTGCCACAAATACTCTCTACTACAAAAAACAGTTTGTTTTGCAGTCAATGACTATATAGATCACTCACTTGCTCAGATTTCTCTGGTGAGCCTAAATCTTAATTTTCCAACTTGTCTAGAAAAGACAGCTTACTGTTTTCCAATTCCCAGTGGAATTTGGAAGCCAATGTCTCTACTGTAAAAACGTTGCTTTGAGGAGGTGATGAATTTTGTATCTGCCATATCTCATTAGATAAATAAGAGCATAGCTCAGGGAACTAAAAATATGTTAAAAAACTCTTCATTAAATGAACGTATTTTCTTATGTTAGTTTCTTGTTCTTATACATAACTAAATTAACCTCCTGGGTCCATGAAAAATCTATTCTTCATCTGCAATTCCTGTTTTAACTGTGTTGTGCTACATGATCTTACTTGTAAAACATTTCCCCAAAAAAGCCACTAGGGGAAATGTCAGGCAATTCAATAAATCTTTTAAAATGAAACTATAAAATCAAGGGCTTTTTTTCTGCTACAAATAATTCTGACAAGTAATTAGTCAGAACTCCCAATTTTGTGTCTCTATTTTATCTCAGCATCAGTCTTCTGAGTTCAAGAGAGATAGACTAAGAGTAAAATTTTAAAATATGTAAGAAGAAGGCAAAGAATCCATTAGTAATACTTCTGTAAGTTCTGAGAAGATGTCTTCACTAAACATGTGTCATGAAGTCTTGGCAGCTGATTTTTGCATGAGAAGAAAAAGAGTAAGGATGTCTACTTTAACTGAGGTGGATCACAGAGTAGTCAGAACTTGATGCTTGGGTGGGAACACATTAAAGCTGCCTTCTGTCTCAACTAGTCATTGCTTAAGATATAATTTTTAAGACCTGAAATCAGTGACAAAACAACCACTGAAAATAATAATTTTCCTTTTCTATTTATTGTCTTCAAAACTGAATTTTATATCTGAGAATGACATGTCTGGAACTGAAAGAAATAATGTATTTATATCAAATCTGTTGCTGTTTTAAAATGTAATCTAAAATTACATGCAGAAATTCTGTGCATTTTTTTTATATACCAGCTGTTCAGAATTTCTCTTTGTTCTTTGATATTGTTATGCTAGTAAAAAAGATGTCTTTTATTAATGAATATGCTTATACAACTAGTACTCTACATATAAATTGATGCTATTCTCTTGGGCTTTGGCTTTTTGGTTTTGCTTGTTTACGTCTTTTTTTTAAAGTTGTAAATAATGTGATCATTGCAAAATCAAGGGAGGATGATTTTTTTTTCAAAATAAGAGGTTATTTGTATGCTTCCACTGCTAAGGCTGGAAATCTGAGGATATCATGAGAAAGAAGTGGCAGAGGAAAGCAGGAAAACCAAGAATTTTTTTTTTCATGGAACAGACTGCACATGTATATAATCATATTTCTCAGTTAATTTACCAAGAAGGTCAATGATTAATTTGATGTACAATGATATTCGCACAAGAAATATATTATGATATTAGCACCAAAAGAAATCCTCAAAAACTGCAAAAAACCTTAATATTGTATCTTATGAATGAAAAATATTTGGTGCATAGGAAAAATGTGGATTTGGGTAATTTTTATTGGGAAAATATTAAGCAGTGTATGAAACATATTAACCAAAATAAGTAGGGTTCCTTTATAAATAAAAATATAAACAAGCCTATATTTTACAGAATTTAAACATTTATTCTTCATATTAATCTGGAATGAGCACAGTCAGTAGCTGAAAGGAAGCCTTCTCTGAAAGACAGGATACTTTTCTTGCCTTGCAACACTGACGTTTTTCCTCCTAGGATTTCAAAGAGGGATGTTCTCAGATGTACTTAATGACAGCAGCAAGGATGCTTCTCTCCTGTGATGAATATGTTTCTTTGTAAGGGTGAATATCAGCAAAGAAAAATCATAAAGAAAATGTCATCAGCTAGAAATAGACAAATTTGGAATATTTGATCACAATGTTAAGACTGGGGAAAAGTAAGACAAAATATTATTATAATTACTATAATTAAGTAATTGATATCATGAATTTCCTTGTCTTGCAGTGCAAGAGGCACAGGGATAACACTAGAAGAAGCAGAAAAGAGATGTGTAAAAGAATGAAAAATTTTGCATCAAGCAGTTCAAACTAAGTAGTTAAACTACAATGTCCTTTTGAAGCACCATTTTTTTAAAGTCTTTTGTAAATTTTTGCAGTACTCTTAAATCTACACAATATATGAAACAGTAGATGGAGGCTCATTTTTGTGGGGAAAAAATAAAAAAGGAAATATCATTCAAAACCCTAATTTTGTTCTAAAGATTTGGCAACAAAAGAGTAAATATGGGTTCATTGATTCTCTCTCTTTATTGGTTAGAGTGTACCCTACAGCATGGATTAAGTATTCTTAAGCTAATGTGTGGCAGGCAACATAGTACTGACACTACAAATTCTTCTATCAGGAAATCTTAGTTCCTTTGTCTGAAGGCAATGTCTTCCAAATATCCCTGCACTCCCTCATAAGCTGTGAACTTAAAATTATTTTCTTCACTTGATCTGGGGAACCAAGAGTTCAGAGGTGTCCTGAGAGATCTACTTGCTCTTTCTCTCTTGTTTCATCAATATTTTTCCTCATAATGTTTATAAAACTCCACATAGTTCAATTTCCAACTGCATCATATTATATTTTGGCTGGTGTAATGAAGTTATTTCTAACTCTGTAGGAAGAGCTAAGATGCAATTAGGCTCCTTCTGTGTTATTTTTCTGCATAAATCTATACATTTTCTTATAATCCAAATTTTTAGAAGAGACTTAGATGTAATAACTTAATAAAAATAATAAGATTAAATAGGACGATGACTTCATGGTATATATTATACAGCATAGAATAGGTAGGAAGGTAAGAGTAAGAAAACATTCTCAAGTTTATTAAACTGAGAAAAGCAGGAAAAATTTTAAAAATTCACATTTTCTAAAACCTTTTGCTTTTTTTGAAAGAATAGCCTAAAAAAACAATAAGCTTGGAATGTCTTCTAAATCTTAGAGCCTTTATATTGCACCATAGTAGCAAAGCACCAATTTCAGATTAAGTTCCACTCATCACATTGCATCCTGAAGGATTGGTTGATCTCTTTTACTGAAAACTCCTAAAAGTCTCTGCTTTGGTGTTCTCTGGAACATAGTACCTTTTACAGATTTCCAAAAGGAAGCAAATTGTGATGTTCTGATGTGCTTTTGATACCCTTTAATTGCAAGTAGGGTAGGTAGACTTGAATGGCTTTTCCTCCTATTACTAACGTTTGGCCGCCATTCCAATCACATCACATTCTCCAACATTTTGCCAATATTTGGGTATTTTTTTTCCACCTGGTTTCAGCACTCATTCCTTCATCTCAAGAAACATGGAGTCCCGAAGTACCACCAGCAGGTCTGTTCCCAGATCATGTCTGAATACTGTGTGCACTGTGCAACTGATCTATTGAGGGGAGGAGGAAGAACTTTATGTAGGGCAAGAACGCAAATGAGATGTGCTCTGCTCATCTCTTAACATAGGGCTGTGCAACAACCTGGGGATAAGAACAAGGTTTTACATTCCAAGGGAAGATCCTCGCTGTTTCTTCCTGCCTGACAGAAATTGCTTTCAGAAATTTATGATTTCACCATATATAATGTTTTTTTTAAGGCATTTCCAAATGTTGGTGAAAATATCCACACAGACCTTGTAAACTGACACTACCATCAGCAAATGGGCAAGTATTCCTCCTCTTACTCCTCAGTGTCTACTGTCTACTTTCCTCTGTGCCATTCTTTCTGGAAACTGAATGTCAGTGTAATCCTATTAGAGTCTTCTCTGTATTATGTCTGGTATTTTGTTGCTGCTAACCAGGAATGTTGCCTTCCTGACTTATTTATTCCCTTTGATTGTTTTACCAAATCTTCTCGCTTGGACTGCTCTTTTTCTTTGAAGACTATTCATGAAAAAGGCATTAAGGACATGTCCAAATATTGTATTACAAAAATGCCTGAACAAAGTGAGTTTCAAAAGCCATATAGAGAGGCATTAAATCTAAGGCAATCTTGCTGAGAGGCAAGGTATGTTAGCATGAATGTCTTATCATATTCAGTAGCTGAATGTTTTGTGTCCCATCATTTTCAATGTGAACTGAAAGAGTTCAAGTTGCCTGCAGTATATTGAACTGATATATTTTTACTGTAGCCCCTGAAAGATATAGTTATTGTTGGTAACATTGCATTTATCAACACTTCCATTCTCAATTGGCACTGGCAGTTTTTCTTGGTTTTTAAAATATTCTTTCCTTTTTTTTTTCTCTAATCAAAACCTTTAGCAACTTTTGTCCTGAGATACTTGGCTATTCTCAGTATGCCATGCTATCTGTCTGCATACAGTATTTGACAGTCTTAGTTTTTTGTGGCTTTTACACATAATGTTAATCTGATGATATCCTGTATGCCCCTTAAAGGTTTTGTCACAGGTTGAAGCCGCAGTAACTAGAATGTACTGGACAGCTTCAAGGATGTCTGTTATTTTAGCCTTTATTTGAAAGCTGAATATAAATGTAATACTCCAAAATCATAGTTGCAAACTGAAATGAAAGAAAGTCATCCTTTAAACTCTTTATACCTTTATAAGACTCTTATACCTCTTTATAAGACTGGATGTAAAAGATCTTTCCCAAATTTATTTGACTTGTGTAGATTGCTTTGTGTCCCAATCCACTGGTGAAGGGACTCTGTACCCTATATGTTCTCGGTTATTTCTCCATGAAGACAACCTAGTTAAAAGAGAAAACTTTTAGTGGACAGAGAATATACCACAGTCCTCTTTATCTCACATACAGCTATGCATGTGCAGTCTCCTATATATGCACTCTAATTGAGTTGATGAGCTATGGGAAATGTTTAACTAAACTAACAACTTCCAGTCTTATTTGGGAATTGCTAGAAAATTAATTTTATAAGTGGAAGTTTGGCAGAACAGTTGTCTTCTCCTGCAGTCTCACAAAACAATTTACCTTGATCTCTGCTCCAAATCCCTTTCAAAGCAAGGTCAACTTTAAAGTTGAGCAACCGTTTAACAGCCGCTTAGAAAATTCCTAGTGAGAAAATGAGACATCCCTTAACGCATGGTCTTATGAAGTATTTATATTTATTGAATCAATATCATAGGCTGTTTTTCAATAAGGTCATTAATAGATTAGATTAGAACAGATTAGAACAGACATAATATATAAAAAATAAATAATTCTTAAGCTTTATGTCAGATGTTTTTGGGAAATGAAGTACAACTTTCAGAATATTTATAAACAAATGCTTAAAAAATTGTCTAAAACAATTTTTTTAAAAAAAATTTGCATTGGTATTTGTAGTAATAATAATGTGTCCAATTAGAACAATAAGTCTGATACACTTAACCTACTTTATTAGGGCATCATGTGGAAGAGGAAATGAAAGTTGTAGGAAAATCCACCAGACGTTGTTTCTTCACTCACTCTTTTTTCCTGTGTAACCTTCTTCCCACATAAAAAATCTACACCCTTCATCTTCAAGACATGGTAATTTACAGATTTTTCCTCATGAGTGTAGTTAATCCATTCCAGGATGCATTTATATTCCTGAATTTAACAACCTTTGTTATGAGGCAAAAGTGGTTAAGGGACATGGAGATACAGTGACTGCATTTTAAATTTAAATGAGCTATATATTCCTGCTCTTGACTACTTATTGGATGGAACGGGAAGCAGGCCTTTTATGCACGTGCAAAAGAGTATTGCCAAAAATATTAGTGGACCAAATGGCTTAGCGTTTCAAAAATCAGTTTTCTTATACTGTGTCTGTAGAAGAAATGTGGTGGTGGGAGCCTCTTATTCCCCAATCCAATGTTTTTATTATAACGTGTCACAATAAAACTTAAGATTGTGTTTTGCAACGTTTCTTTCAGACTGTAATATTTTTCATATAATGTTAAGTTCAATTGTTTCAAAAAATCTGTCTGCACGTTCCCCTCTAATGAAAGCCTGAGAAACTTTTGAAAAATAAGTAAGCTGAGGATGTGACATTGTGTATACTGTAATAAAATGTATTATTTAAAGAAATAAGGATAATTGATAACATTCATGCAGACAACTGCTTACAAGGAAAGAAAAGTGCAGAACCCAAGAACAGAATATAAGGAAAAAATAAAAGAAATAAGGACTTAAATGGATTGCTTCTTTTGCAGAGAATTCTTGAATAATAACAACATTCCAAGCAAGTTAGTCAATTGGAAATACTCCTGTATTGGAAACGGAATTTCTATTTCTAAGTTTAAATCTTTTACTTCAAAATCAGTTGCGATTATGTTGTGGTTTTTTTGTTTGGTTAGTTTGGTTTGGTTGTAATTTAAGGAGAAACTGTCAGACTTCATGCTGTCTAGTCAGACATACATTTCTTAAAATGGGTGATGAAACATTTTTACTTGCAACTTTTATTTCTTTGACAGGATGAGAAGCTGGGGATAAAGGATTGGAGTTCATTCATTTATATCAAATAGTAGCTA
Source organism: Catharus ustulatus (assembly GCF_009819885.2). Taxonomy (NCBI): domain Eukaryota; kingdom Metazoa; phylum Chordata; class Aves; order Passeriformes; family Turdidae; genus Catharus; species Catharus ustulatus. Next base: position 81,454,883 of record NC_046221.1, read on the forward strand.
GACTATAAAGACTTATGGTGAAATGGATGGGAATTATGGGAATTAAAGCAATAGTCTCCATAAGGGTACTAGATTCTGTGTTTTGAATAGTAAGATATCTGGATGGCTTGGACAAAAACTGGCATATTGAGATCTGGCATACTGACAGTGAAGAACAGCCTAAATAGCTAAGAACAACTAGCTCTGGATAGTTGGTTAAAGAATTGGCATTTCCTTAATTTTTCTGTCTCCGAGGCTGTCTTGCAGATGAAATCTTAAGGATGTATACATTGAAAAATTTCTAGTTAAATTTGTAATTATGTTAGAGAAACCTGAGAAGAGTGTCTATCTGTTTTTGTATTTTTATTGAACTGAAAATCAGTATTTTGCAACATCATAGAAATGAGGTACAGGAGACTCAATATATTTGGTTCTTTCTCTGCAGGCCACAGTAAGGAAATTAGATCTCAGGTTGTTAGATATGAGGTTTAATATTAATTTTAGCTTAATGATTTACTTGCTTGATTCATTTAACAGTGCAAAAAACTTTGACTCAGTGATCTGTTATTCCTTTGTTCAGCTCCAGGAAAGCTTTGAATAAGACCTCAAAAGAAAATTTAAAAAATGAAGCATTATATTTTTTTAAAAATTTAAATTAATGGTAGAAAAATGTTTGTATAAAGTTATTTTTTTTCTGTATCCCATTAGGTGCTTTGTCACTGCTAGGTGGTTAAAACTGGAGTCTCTAAGAAAGCAAGTCTAGTGGGACAGTATCCCTTGCTGAGATACATGTTTATGAATATTTCCCTGCCTCACAACAACTTTCATGCCAGGTATCAGAGATCTAAGATGATAATTTTTTCCCAAATTGTTCCCAGTGAACAAGTGGAGTTATCAAACTGCATGCCTGGATACCAGAGGGAAGCCTAAAGAGAGCTAAGCTCTCCCTTTTCTGGAAATAATCTGTCCCAACTCACCAAAGAGAAATGCTGGTGCATAAGGACATTTTGTGACACACAGTACAGACTCTATAGAAGAGAGCTGTAATACGTGTAAGAAAATCCTATGAACCATAAATTTAAATCAAGCCAGGCTTCATTAATCCAACTATTCATAGAAATGCTTGTTTCTATAAGCACTGGCACATGCGCCAGCAAAAAACATCTCAGTAGACTGACCAAGGGATTCTTATCAATCAAGCTTGATAACAGTCTGGCACATAATATTTCTTCCCTGGAGAAAAATTAAAAAGTCAGGAAGTTGAACTTTGATATGACAGTTTCTTCAAATTTTGCAACTTTGTCTGAAGCAAATATATTAATGATGAAGAGACAGTTCATAGAGTCTATCTCATTAATGGGCATCAGGCACTGAACTCTGAATGAATTTCTAAGCCTAATTAAAAAAATAAAAGGACAGACTTACTATGGGGTTATTTCTTTGTTCACACATTTGTGCTTTACAAGGTTCCTTAACACTTTCTCTTCCAGTAACTGCCCATTGACATTAGACCAGATCCCATTTAAGGAGAGTAATTTTGCCAAATATTTTCATTACCAAACCACTCAATAAGTATGCTTGCAGAACAGAATCCAAAGATGTAACCCTTTCTGCTAAAACAGCATATCTGCATTCCTTCCACCCATTTTATGGTAATAAAAGCAAATTTCCTGATTTACATTGAGGAAATACACAGTGAAAGGGAAGGCATAGTACCTAATCAGGCCTCCACATTACGATGTGTGATGTCATTTGCAGCATATATTATTTTAATTGACTGTATCTTGAACTTTTGTAACAATTCTGTCTCTCTTGGCTTTTTACTGGAAAAAAATTGGTTGTTTTGTGCTCCAAGTAGTGCTAGTTGTACATAGCACGGCTGGAATTTCCTGAAGAGATTTGGAAGGAGACCTGTAGAATGGAAGCTTTTCTTACAGTTGATCTTGTGCATGAAGACAAGTGGGGTCTTGCTTTTATTCTCCTATCTTTATGCTTTCATTTTTTCATCAGTCTTAGAAATCAGCAACTCCCAATGTTACATACCTGACTTCACACACATGTCTAAAGAGAATGTAAATTATGTAAAACTAGATCTGATATGAAACAACCAGCATCAAGGTGAATTAAGATTTGATAGTTTCAAGACTGAAAAACCTGTGGTTCCTGTTGACCTCCAAATATAACTCAAAGCACCAATAGTTACTTTCAATTTCCTATATTGTAAGAATGGGAACAGAAGTCTTCAAGAAAAGTGCCAGAAACATCACCAGCTTTTTTAACTGAAACGTAACATGATATTTTTTTTAACATGGATAGGGAAATTAGACTTTTTTTTTTTTTCATCTTGGGTTCTTTTGTAACCCAAAATAATAAACTACCAAGAGCTCTTCAACTTGTGAATCTGATGATAAAAATGAAAATTACTGTAAATTCACGAATACAAGTCGCACTGAGTATAAGCCGTATCTCTGGGTGTTGGCAAATATTTCGTTCTTTGTCCATAAATAAGCCGCACCTGAATATAAGCCGCTCTGTGGTTCGCAGCGAGGAGCCGCGTGCAACAAAGTTGCCAAATACTAACAGAACCGCGGCATGGCGGGGGGTTTACTGGCTCAACTAAGGCTGTGCAGGCTTGGCCCGCTAGGGGTTGCTGACGGGGCCAGGTGGCCCAGCTCGGTGGTGCCGCTTGGGGCTGGCCGCCGCCTCTGGATTTGCTCTCCCCGGCCCCACTCCCGCCGCGGCACCGGCCGGGCACAGAGCACCCCCTGCTCCCACCACGGCGGCAGAGGGCGGGGGCAGAGCCCCCCCCCCCCCCCTCCCCGTGCAGTGGCAATGGCTACGCGGGGCCCCCGTCGGCTCCCCGAGCCGCGGCAATGGCGGCGTGGGGCCCCCCCGTCTCTCCCCCGGGCTGTGGCAGAGGAGGGAAGGACAGAGCTCTCCTGCCTCTCTCCCCGCCCCCCGTGCTGCCTGCAGGGAGCCAGGGCAACAGAGTAACACTTTGTAACAATCGCGAAATGCCGGCTTTTACTGGCAGGTGCTTGGCTCGGCGCCCTGGCTGGCACATCTGGGGTTGTAAATGTCAAAAAATTATTCACATATTAGCCGCCCCCGAGTATTAGCCGCACTTCCGGGTTTCCACCAAAATTTTTGTCAAATTGCTGCGGTTTGTATTCATGAAATTACTGTATATCAGCTTGGGTCACAGAAAGATTCACAGGCTGATCTTTTGGTCAATGCCATTCTAAGAGCTTTGTTTAAGCTTTGGGAGTCTGCAGTGGTTGAATTGTTCTGATTTTGCTAATATTTTGAAGTCTATCATTAATTCAATAAGGAGAGTAAAGTAAAAGCATCGTGAAGAGGAGCAGTGAGGTATGGGGATTATACTTCTGATTTTAGATATTTAACATGTATATTTAACTTAAAGATCTTTTTTTGCTGTAAACTCTTAACATAAGTAATGAAGTTAAACAGAAAATTACTCCTGTCTCTTTTCTGAGGAAATCTGCAGTATTTATGACCCTAATTTAAATATCTGATTTCCATAAATTAAGCAGGTAAATCTCAGCTTTGGTACTGTTCTCTCCCAGCTCTTACTACCACCTCCTATGGCCAGGCATAATGAAAATTCACCCTTTTGCCGGTGGCTGAACTTCTGAGTTACCTGCACTGAGGCACACAGTAGGATTTTGAGCATGAGGTGAAGTGCATCTTACTGTGAAAAGCTGTCAAAGACCTCTGTAGCACAGGAATCCAGACAGATCTGATCTGAGGCTCCCAGCAGTAACTGTCAGTATGCTTGATGATGAAAAGACTCCTGGCTTGTATCCCTCTGGAAAAGACTTGGATGGAAAGAGTCAAGAAATCTGGAAAAAACAACAATAATAATAACAAAAAATCCCACCAAATAAATAAATGTAAAAAAATTCAAGCTATACAAGAATACATTTATTCAAATGCGCCAAATTAATTGAGAGGGAGACAGAGACTGTCTTTAAGGCATATGGTTGTGTTAGTCATTGTGGTTATTGAGGACCTAAGTTCTGCCTCAGATCTTCTCAGATGACAGAGGTTGCTTTCGTTATTTCAGTGGGTTTCTTTGGGGTTTTTTTCTTTTTTTTTTTCTTTTTTTCTTTTTTTTCTACCATAAGAGGTTGAGAGTGACCTAATTCTGACTGATCAATAGATAAAAGATAAAATGTGAAACAACTTCAAAATATGATCTTCCCTCAGGGTCTTCCATATTGCCAACTAGGACTCCTTTTTGTACAGATATTGTCTTTCTACTTCCAGAAGGGAAAAAAGGGAAAAAGAACAGCTTAGTGTTGTCTATCAATTTTTTTATCAGCTCTGTGGAAAAAGCTTCTTAGAGCACAAGAGGGTGATCCAAAGTGAAAAAACAGGCCAATACTGCTGAAAACTGAGCAGACAGATGATAGGAGGTGTTTTAGGCTGCAGAGGTGATAGTTGGAGGGTGTTGTGAGAGGCCACTGAGTCTGGGATGTGCTGCCCCAGTGCTGTTGCTGCTGTCAGATATCACTGACCTCATGACTGCAGCTTTGTTAGCTCTGGGTTTTACTCTAGAAAAGGCACAGGAATGGCTAATCTATCAGCACCTCTTTGAAGTGCTGTGAAATAAGTGAGAACACTGCAACATAAACTAAAAGTTAACTGTGTGATGTCAGAAGAAAATCAGTCTCCTGGCATGAGCTGAATGTTCCTTGAATTGTCTACTGAAATAATTTTGCATTATAAGGAGTCTTTATCAGTAATAAAGTATTCTTGCAAATCAAAATCTCACACAGGTCTTGAAAAAAAAAGCTTTGGAAATGTGTACACCAAAATACTTAAGTGTTTAATTATTTAGATGCAGTCAGAAGTATATTCTCATAATACACCTTCATTCTAATCTCTGTGTACTGACACTTGAAGAGTCTAAGCCATGGGAAATCTTACCGAAGAGCCTGTTGTTTTTGCCAGTGTTCAGAATGAAAAGAACAAAACCAAGGACATAGTTTGCATTCCACATTTAAACCACAGCTGATTAGGTGATAACAGCATTAATTACTCATTGGCAGGCAAACAGCCTAGGTAATCAAAAATGTATTTTCTGCAGTGAGATTTGTATTGTCATGAGAAAATAGGTGCCAGCCACAGCATTTTGGAAGAGGGACCTGAACAAACTTGGGCTCCTCTCTCTCTAGGTGTAGCAGCAGGACTGCCAGCTTGTAGATTGATTGCAGGACAACAATGTCACTGAGCATTGGGCTTGGGCTGTACCCTCCTACTAGAGGAAATGGCATTATTATATAAGTACTAATAAAACATTTGCACAGAAAAATGATTAAATAATAGATACTACTTCCGAAAAAGATTAGAAAAAAATATTGTATTAAAGCTACTATTAAACTATAATTCCTAGATTTTATTTTTTGGGGAGATATTATGGTCTCTTGTTTCCTTCTAAGTGTGTAAGGTGCAGCTTTGGCACTGATACACCTTGAAAATGAAGTACAGTTTTACAATCAAGCAAAAGCAAGCACTGAAGTAAAATTATAGTTGAATATCACAAATATTTACTAGGAAATCCATGACCAATAATAATTAACATTATGAATTAGGTGCATCCTAGATATCATCTCTGGAGGGACACTGCAGCTCATTCATTTTCACTGGTACTTTTTTTTTGGCATTTCATTGAATCTCTTTTTATTTGTTTTTTATTGAATTCCTCTTTCCTTTATGTTAAAAAAAATAAGTTCCAATTATGATCGAGTCAAAAAATGTGTTTGTTTAGAAACATAATTTAAAAATCAGACAATAGATCTTTATAAACAATATGTTTAGTTAATTTTTCCTATATTACAGTTACTACTTCCAGAATTTTGATTCAAAATAAACCTAACAAAGCTGTCAAAAAAACTGATAATGAAGAGTGTTCTGAAAGTTACCTAAAATGTATGTTTATAGCAAGGAGCTATTGATTGCTTCTCCATTAAGATGGGTGAGGTTAGGTGAACCCACATAACTAGTATTTGGCTTGTCCTCTTCTGAGAACAGTTCCAGAACACAGAGGAGTTCTACTTACAATTTTCAGATTTTGAAAGAAATACAACGTTATTCAAAACGATGGGAGGGTGCTCTAAATCTCAGGAGACTGAAGAAAATGCTAATTTTTATGATGCTTTTCAAACAAAATTTGGGGTTTTTTTGCTAGTGCTGTGCATGTGATATTTCTCTCTTGTTATTTAATTGCAGTTTTTTTTCAGTTTGTCCTGCCAAAGGGAACTCCTCGTTTATGTTTCATTGGTGTGTCCAGTTATTAGAATCATTGCATTAATGCCAGGGCCACAAATTCAATTACAACAGCTGTTGCATACAAGCAATTAGACATCTGCACAGCAGCTCCCTCCTTGCCGTTGCCTTTTATCATTCTATTGCTGCAACTAGACTCATAATTTATATCTGCACTGTGCCTTCCGTGCATGGGATCTTGAACAATTAACTGCTCATAACCTCTTCCAAGGCAGGTAAAATGCCAATATTTTCACCTTCCCCTGTGGAACAGCTGGCAGAGCACTTGGAACCTGATTTGCCTGTAGGAGGACAAAGGACAGAAGGCAAATAGCCAAAACCAGTTGCACCAAACCTTGTTTTAAATTGAAAAGATCAGAGGGTCAAAAGTAGCCACTCTGAAGCACATCTTTGCTAACCAAGAGGGCATAAAAAATAGTTGAGAGAAAGATGAAAGAACGGTTGGGTTTGTTGTTGGAAAGCTGAAAAGATTTGTGTTACAAGTGATATATTCTTCCTTTCCCTGTAGGAAAAAAAACCCTTTGTACTGGTATTTTCATTCTGAACAGAAAAAAAGAGGAAAAAAAAATACTGTTCATCATCGTTATACAACCTTACTGTATTCATATGGGGTTTTATTAGTGCAGATGTTGTCTGAAAAGAAATCAAGGATCCAACTGTAGTAGCTCTTCTTAAAACTATTAAACTATTTAGCTGAGGATTGTTTAAGATGGAATGAAGGAAATGAAGCTTTCTTTTTTCTCATAAAATTCAAATTTGTCTAAATGTTTTTGGTGTGTAATCTGTCTCCAGATTTTGCCATCAGTCACTGCAGGATGTGATGAACATGAACATATTGTGAATGATACTGAATTCCATCAGTTACCCTGGGTCAAGGCTTCACAAAGTACAAAATTAGTATCCCATGACTCACCTCAAAGTGCAATTCCATGAGCCAAGGGACTCAAGAGCATCACCAAATAAAGAAATTCTTAACACTTCTCAGTGCTGACTCTGCACTGGAGTTTGCACCCTCTTTACTCTTTCTTGGCAGAAGGCAAATGGATACCTAGAGAATGGTAATATTTTAGTGAGAATACCACAGTAATATTAATCCTCCTCAATACCTGGTTCTTCAGAATTTTGTTTTTTAATCAAGATAAATTCAGGTGTTTGGATTTTATTTCTTTTAACAAAATGAGGGACACTTTAAAGGTAAGAATATGCAAGCAGAGGAAGCAAGGGAAACTCTTAAGGTGAATATGCTGCCAAACCACAGTACTACTTGCATGTTATAAATTGCTGTCAGACACCTTTTTTGTTTTGATAATTAATTTTGAGCAATGGCTTGGATATTTGTCTTCTCTGACAGAGAGAGAGACTGGTGCAGCATGACATAATTAATTATTCCTGGTGCGTTTATGGGAGAGAAACAAGATTAGCATTTACACTAACTCTTTCCTTTGAAGAGCAAGTGAATTTTATATTCTCGTCATTTAATCTTCTAAACGTATCAGGGATAGGTCCTAATTGAAGTTCATGGTTTTAGAACTATGCCAGAACGCTGCAGAAAATTTTCATTTACATTACCAGAAATTGAATGTACTACAACTCTGCATCTCCAGAGATGAAGATTTATTGCAACAAAGGATTTCACTTTTCTAAACACAAACTCAGACCAATTGGTGGGAAGATTAACACAGTAAAATGAGTTGAGATTAACTATCCAGTCTCCTCATTGTATTCTTTATAGGAAGGTCCTTTTAACTATTTCTATACTCAGATAATAAATTTTTCTGAGTTTCAGCAAAAATCATACTCTTGACTCAAACAGTTTTTTCATCCTGTCACTTCTGATGTTTGCCCATTTATTTGTTCTGTTGTTCTCCAATGATCTTCTTTTGGTCTTAGAGTTTGTTCTCATTTTCTGTTGCTGTCTGTACCCTGTTTGTATAGAAGAGTCACCCACTTGAGCAGTGTCAGGCATGCTCTGCAGAGGTATTACTCACCTTTGCTCTCTAGAGGGTTTTGCGGGACGCAGAGGTTAAGCAAAGCAAGAAAAACTGGAATTCCGCCCAGTCATGCTCATTAACAGAAAAGATTAACTTCAAGCAGATCAGATACCACCCATCATAGACAGCAGCATTTGCAAGTAGTTTTTGAAGGGAAATTAAGTTTATTATATACAAAACTCTACTTGTGTGCACTTAGAATTGTGGACATTCACTGAGATAGCTCTTTCTGTAGTGAATTCTGTTTTCAGGAGTGGGAGGAAAATGCATCTATCTTCTGTTGGATTTAAAACTGCAGTACAGTCTGATTGCAGCAATTTCAAATCTAAATATATGATTTCTATGGCAGCCGTCTGTGAAAAGTTCATTTTATGAATAGTGTAATCATGTTTAACATAGGAGATGCTTGTGCTGCTCAGTAGGCAATGTTTCAAAGTAAAGAAAGTTTAGACAAGAAGAAAAAACATTGGGAAACAAGACCTGTTATAGAACTTCTTCAATTTGTGTAGAGTTGATGGGAAGAAGGAGCTTCATCACCTCATATGATGGTTCATTACTTGATAAATGAGCCCTAAGTGTGCTCACTTGTACATCCAGCTCACACTGCTCTCAAAATCACAGCCAGGTTTTCTCTTGATGAGCCTCATGGGCAGTTATTTTATCTTCCTTGCCCTATCTCTAGTTCCATGCACTGCGGGATATTTCTTGCCATACATTTTGTGATAAAAAAGAGAGCCAGCTGGAAACAATAGTAATTCTGGCACCAGAGGTCAAGCACCAAGGTTCTATTTTCCAAATATCCTATTGTTTCTCTTGTTTTGGTTGAATGACTCCATTTATAACAATTACCAACCAGAATGGATGAAACATTATTCTTTGCTATAAAGTAGGTAACTTCAAATGTACAGTGTTTTGCATGGGAACATGAAACAACATGAAACTCGGTGCCAGGCCTGCTGGATCTCTGCATGCCTAAGCATCATTTGCAGCAGGTTTTTTATCCCTATTGGCAGATACTAATAGTTGTCATAGCAGGATAATGCACACGAGCTTCTTTGGAAAGACCTCTTCTGATATGGAACAGCCTGTCTATATATGCTGCTACCTACAATGGGGTGTTGATAAACTAATATCTGGAGGTGTTTTTTGCTTTTCTTTTGTTTTCTCTGATAGTTTGGTTTTTGTTTGTTTGCTTTGAGGGTTTTTTGGGGTTTTTTTTGGTTTTTTTGGTAACTGCAGATAAGGGAAATAACTAATCTGTGCTTTCAAATGTTTCCAGAATGTTATGAGCAGGACAAAGACATTCTCCTTAAAATGGCAATCCCCACAGTGATGAACATTGAATGCCATGGGTTCCTGCAGCAAAAATAACAGTCCTTGCACCTTTTCTTAATTCACACATTCTAAAATATATATAGTCATATTTCATGTCATTTTATCAGAACTTCAAGGAATACATCAGGACTATTTAGGTATAATTTCAAAATAGGCAAGTATGTACTAGATCCCTTCTGTTGGTATGTTTAAACATATATAGCTTAATTCCAAACTTACCTACTTTAAAAAGGTCTGCAATTAATTTTATTTGTACTTTTTTTGGAATTTTTAAAATAGATTTGATTTTATATTTTATAAATTCTTTGCTATAGCTGAAAAAGCCCATTTCTTAACTTTCTCCCCCAAATCCAAGTGCAAGTGGATATAATTATTTTTAATGGAAAATGTTTAAATATTTAAATAAAATTCAAAACTAGAGCAAACAAATATGAAACAACTGAAACACGCAATTTCAGATACTATTCTGTTGGAAAATCTTGCTTGAATTGTATCACCTACATAGCAGAAAGCAAAAATAGACCCAAACTGCACTTTTTCAGAAAGATGGCATAGTTTCTTAGAAACAAAAACGAAACTACTTGATATGAAATGACCTGTGAGACAATTTTCTACCTGTAACTTCAAAAAAAGGATTATCACATTAAGTACCCTAAAATCCATTTATACTTGTTTTAATGTACCTATCAAAATAAGCTGATAGATGTTTTCAATTATTTACGACTGAGCCTTGAGTCCTCATTATAGTTCATACCAGTGACTTTTACTGTCTCACTTTTTTCATATTTTGCTCTCTTTAGCAAATGTTTCAAACACCTTTGTTGTAAAAAAATTACCTGTGTTAAAAAATGGGATTTTTCTGTTTATTTATTTGTTTGTCTTTTTTTTTTTTTTTTCCTTTTGTCACAGTGATCTCCTAGGTTGACAAGGACATTCACAATCATTCAATGGTTTCAAGAGAATGTATTGGGTCTGGAATTGCATCCCAGTGTCATATAGGTATGGACTTTGGATGTGTAAAACAATCAACCAACCAAATCTGAGTGAGACCAAGTCAAGTGAACATGATTTCACACCATGAAGGAACACTTAAACAAAAGTCCTGATAAAACGCTTCTCTAAATCTGTGTCGTGCAAACAAGCACGGGATGGCAGGTAGGCAGCTGTCCAAAAACCATTCTTCCATCTGTATCCAAACCCACACTAGGTACACTCACTGAGGAGGAGTCCAGAATGTGCACTGTCTTGTCAGTGAAAGTCATTCCTATGTGTAGAAACTGGACTTTGGGTAAGCTGACTCCTGTAAGTTAAGTTCAAGACCATCCAGAGCAAAGGAAAGAAGAATGTGAAAATTAAGAGAGGCCTTTTAGAATGGCCTAAGAAACACTATTCTTTCTTGAGTAGGAAAACCCAGCCTAACAGTAGAATTTCTGCTTCCAAGTTTTCAACCTGCAGTGGGATTTCCTAGGGAATAATTGCTTACTACTAAATTAAAAGAAAACTGAACTGCTATTAAAAAGTAGAAGAATGTTTCCTTAGTCTGTTTGCTTTAGGTCTTTGAAAGCCATCATGAAAAGCCATCAGTACTGATTGCACTTTTCTTCCATTTCTGTCATTGCAAGACTGAACAGAGGAAATTCTGTTCCGTGAGACTCAGTCTCTCATACTCTACTTAGAAACCTTGAAAAATCATGCAAACATGTTAATGCATCATAATGTATTTTAACACAATTGTAATTTGCAACTTAACTGCTGGACAGAAATTCAGGGACATCATTTAGAAACATATATTTCTCATTTGTCAGTACTAATGTAGATACTAATTAACTCTTTTTATCATTCACTCTTGGCATATGTGGTGAAGATGTTACAGTTTTGTTCGACTACTTCTGTTATCTTTGCAACAAATCTGGAAGGTAATATTTAGAACTCAAGATTGACACTAAAGTTGCCCAGAGATCATATATCTCTGGGTAAGGGCTTGCTTGTCTGACACTCTCTAATGGGTCTCATCTATAAGATTTCAAGCAAGTGTGGAATTGAACTGCTTCACCATAGCTTCCCTTTCTGATACATTTTTGTCTAGGGAGTTCATGTTCTAGTCTTTAGTCCTTCAGAATCGCGACTTTAATAAAACCCCCAGTATGTGATATCAATTGAAAAAGCCAATTGTTTATTTACATTGCATAATTACATTTACATAATTACTTTGATGTACAACAATAATTACTTTGATGTGCAACACCAGCAGAAACTTATCTGACTTTATCTCCCTAGAGTCAGTGTCTTCTTCAACGTTTTCATGTTATCAGATATTTTCTTCATCTAGACAAAGCCGGGAAAAAAATCCCTGTTATGTATCTTCAAGAATATTTCATGAAAAACAATATTGAATTAGCTATCTCATCCCCAGAAGACATCTAACAATGCATGAAAGAAATAAATTGTGTTAGGAAAAGACACTCATCTGAGTCCTTGAGTAGCCCACACACTAATTTGTAGAAGTTTGTGTCCAGTCAGTTATTTTTTCCCCCTCTTCTAGAGTTGTATTCCCAGAACCTTGTGTAGTACCTGCCTCATGTTCATGACTATAGAACAGACGATGGGAGCTGTCCACATTCATCCTTGACTCTTCTCCATATGCACTCTGTAAAGAGAACACTGAGGACATCTAAAATTACAGTATTTACTGTACAGTGATAACACATCCCTCTACAGGATACCGGGGTTACCGTGGCGTGTTGGAAACAGAGACAGAATTATGAGCGTGCTTTATTATCTTGTTCAGTGAACATCTGGTTTAGTTTGGGGCTTTGTCAAGGTTTTTTTTTTCCTAGCTAGTATTTTATTCTGCTTAGGCTGGCAGAATATTTATTTTTTACTATCTCTAAATAAATCTGCTCTGATATTGTTCTGCGGGAGTTAAACAATATTGAAAGTCTTAGGTAAACATGCTTAAAATACATCAGTGTAGGTTCACTGGGGAGCAACAACAAGCAAATTGCACCAGTGTGAACTTACGGATGCAGATAATGTTTGAATTCAACACAGAAATATTTCTGATAGCTAAGGAATGCTTGAGAATGTGACAAATATGTGTCTAAGGTTGACTCTTATTAGGGAACTTCCCCTGAAATTTTACTCATTGATAATCCAAGCCAGTCCAATGAAGAGGAGATTTAAATTAAATCCTGTGGTCCATTACATCATCTGAATATGTCTTCTACCCTTTCATGTAGACTGCCTCAAACTAGTTTTGAGAACTAATTCAAACCAGAAAAAGTTAAATTTTGAGATTGAAGTATGCAAAAAATGAAAGTCAATCATTCTTTTAATGAAAGACAATCAAGAATTCTGGTGTGTCCAATCATATATTCATCTGTTCTTCATTATAAACGTTTTATTATCACAAACTGTGGTGACCTCATCAGCTAAGATGGTATTAAATATCTTGGGAGAAGGGTAGCGGCTTAAACTCTGTAGTGGTCTTGATACTTCTTTTTTGAAACAAAGTCTTAAGGAATTGAGGATCTTCATTCTGGGTTCCTCCTTCAAAATCTCTAATTCCATCTTGCTCATTTTACTGGTCCCCAGGCCTTTCTGAAAACATCTGCTTCTCCCATCTTGATAGCTGCAGTGTTTCTAACATGGAATAATAAGCGTGCTTCATTATGGGCACACAAAAAGGAATTTGCCAGAAAGAAGATGCAGATGCAGCTTTAACCCTGCAAATGCCCACTGAATCAAGAATGCTAAAACAAACAAACAAACAAACAAACAAATAAATAAATAAAATATGAACCTCCTCATGAACAATAATTTAATTACCAGGGACTAAGGACAAGAATTGGCAGAACTAGAAAACTTCTGTGATTTTCTTGAATCAAATTGTACTTTCTTTTCATGGGAAAAGGTATCTGATACTTGCAGTACATTTTCATAACTGCTATGTCATATCCAGTAGACCACAAAGAGGAAAGCTTGTTCTTATCAGAGTAAAGAACTGAAACACGCAAAGGAAAATGATGTATATAAAGGATGAAAAGTCTATGCTGCTCTGTGCTGGAAAAATAACAAGGGACTTCAGATTTCAGGATTCTGAAAAAAATTAATTTTTAATTTTTTTTTTAATATTTAATTTTGAGGGTAGTATCTTGCAAAAGGTAGAATCTCAAACATCATCTACTCCTTTCACAGATTATCATTTCACTCTTTAAAGAGGAGAAATATTATATTTAAATCAAATGCTCTTCAGTTCTGAAGATTTCCATTATAAGAGGTTGGCAGAGGTGATATTGGCTGATTCAAAGGTCAGTAATGACTTCTCAAAGCTACTGACATTTTAATTGTATAAGTGTTGCCACTTTCATTTCACACAATTTTATCATACTGACCCCCTATAATAACATCAATTATCTCTTCTTCCAATAAGTTTTCCAGTGTTGGGATTCTTCAGTCATAACACATTGCAAGTTTGCTCAGAGGGTGGCTGGGCACTAGAACAGGCTCCCCAGCGAAGTGGTCACAGCACCAAGACTGACAGAGCTCAAGTATTTGGACAATGCTCTCAGTGTGTTCTGTGCAGACCCAGAAGTTGGACTGATGACCTTTAGGGTCCCTTCCAACTCATCAATCACCCTTCTGTGATTCTGTGAAATATCAGGATGCATACCCCAATTTATGACAAAGGTTTTGTTTTTTTTTCTTTGTGGACAGGTGAGAACTCACTGTTTCTGCTTTGTCACTTACATTTTCTGTAAGCTTAGTCTGTGTGTGTTGTTATCTGCACTTTGTGCTACAAGTTTTCAAACTTCCAACTCCAAGATATTTCATGAGGAGTAGACTGATAAAGTTCAATTTCATGTGGATATATTCTGCAGGCTTTTTAGGTGTTTCTTAAACTGTTACTACCTAGTCTCCAAACTTGTCTTCTATAGCCTTAGCTTTTGTCCTTACCACCTCTTCTCCTCCATGAAGGCTTTTATGTTCTGTGTGCCTGGAAACACTGTTGAGTTGAAACGAAACTTTTTGTTTTGTAGTGGCAATAATCTTTATATTCCTTTCATGAGACTTACTGGAACTTAACAGCTGTGAGCTCTCTGCTTCTCTGTTAAATGTGGTAGAAATTGGACAAATGCTTCAAAATTATTAGGGAAAGTATTAGCAGATCACAGAATCTATATATCACAGAAATGAGTTCTTTATGAGGATAATTATGATTACAACATGAAGAACAATAATTTTCAGAATTTTATTTTGCTAAAGAAAATTCAAAGCGATAATTAATGAAACTAAAAATATATTTGTGAGTGACATATTGTCTTGTCCCCTGGAAGGTTTGTTTGATTGTGTTCATTTAACCCTCAGCTTCTAAGGGCTTTCTGTACAGCAACTCTATTTTTCAGCATATCATTCACTATCCTCAACTTGGATTTACCTTTGTATTTCCTGAGGTTCCTTTCTTTTCCATCAGACCATTAATAAAGATTGCACACAGTAACAGTCCAAGCACCAACACCTGATGGATACCAGCCATAATTATCTTAAAATATTTTGAGATTGATCACTAGTTGAGCCAATTTTCCTCACAGCTCCACTATCCACTTGGTATTTTACAAATCTAGACATGGTGATCAATTTACAGTTCTGGCAACTAAGTTTATTTAGCCTGGATACAAGTATTAATATAGAAATCTATGATTTTTCTGAGCTTTGAGACACAACTGCTGCTGCAATTGTGTGCTATATCCCAGCATATTTTTCCCTGTAGTGAGCTGAACCACTTCATATGGTATCTTTTCCAATCCAAGTGTGAGAATTTTCTTTTAGGCTCACAGATCATGGCGATGAATTTTTGCAGGTCTATGAGACCTACAGTGACTGGCTTGTGTTCCCACTGCAAAAATTAGCAAGGCAACAAGTATAAGTGAGTTTAGTCCTGCTGGAAAAGACCACGTGGGATTCATGACACCTTTAGAGGAATCTTCCCCCCCCACCGAGGGTATGAAGTAGTAAGCACAATTCCCTGTGACAAAGCTGGCAGAATCTTTTTTTGAAGTAAAATTATTTCCTCTGTGGTTTTTTGTGACTAGAGTTGGAATAATGACATGAGGCTGCTAGTGGGGAGCCACAGAATATAAGCAAATACCTCATCTCTCATGAATTATAGGCGCTACTGTTTACCTTGAACACTGCCAAAATGTTCTCCTGGAAAGATGGACAAAACTGCATATTTTTAAAGTATCCAATCTCAGAACAAGACCTAACAGTTCCCACCAAAATACCTGTTCATAGTGATAAAACAAGTTCTGCACAAAGCACTTTTATGAAAATGAAATTATAGAAATTGAACCAAGATTTCTGCTTTCTATTGTTTTTCTATACATCATCTTTTCTGCCTAACTGCAGTTGTATTGCAACTGATGCATTTTCCTAGATCCTACCCCTGTAGGAGAGGACTGAGCATTTGGAGCATCTGCCATTTAATTTAAATAGGATAATTATTTTTCTGGTATTCTTAGTTGAGAAAATACATAATAATTTAGGAAAAAAAAAAGGCGAGGAAAATGTGGGAGACAGGTGGATGTTCAGCAAGGGAAACTTATCCCTTCAATAAATGCCAGAAGTGTGTACATATATAATTTTGTAAATGGGCATGAAATTCAATTTCCTTTGGGTGAATAGTTTGGGCTCCTCTAACAAAATTAGCTCATTATCTCTATGGGTGATTATGTGAGTGACAAAGAAAAAAGACTGATATTCTGTCTTTGAAAAAAAAATAATCTAATGAATAATCTTTTTTTAAATCCTTACTTTATATACTTTACATACTTTATCCATGATTTATACTTTTCGAAGGAAAAAGTTAACACCAGATAACAGAAGCAATAATGCACTTTTGTTGTATAAACAAGGAAAACAGACAGTAAACCCAAACCATTTGAATAAAAATATTTTGGGGAAAATGAAAATTTTAAAGGTTTTCTCTTTCTTTCTTCATGGGAATAACTAATCTGTATAGATCCCTGTTTGAGTATGTTGTGAAACAAAAAGAATTTTAAAAAGTCAGAAAAAAAAATTAGTTTCTATTGGACTGCCTAGGATTTTGAAATACAAAAGCCTTGTGTAAGAACTGTATTTGCTGATGACATATAGGAACATTGATGTCAGTGCTTATTCATTATTTTGACTGAAATGCCTAGCATGATGTAAATTATTTCTTTATAATCTTTCAGAATATGTTGACATTTAAGGTTTTATTGGAGCTCAGCAAACATATGTTGATAGAATTGCTTCTCACAGCCTTGAATACATCATACCTGATCACAGAAATTTAGTCAGATCTATGGTTCAGTTTTCAGGACACATCAGCTAGTCTACACAAACCCTCTCATTTATCCTCATCCCTAAGGAGGCCTCAGGATATGGACACGTACCTGGTGTCTTTGACACCTTTCTTCATTCTTCTTTAAAGATGCTACAATGGTATTTACTGTACAGGATTCTGACAGCATGACCCCAAGTAAAGCTGCCTTTCAGCAAATTGCTTTCTTTATTTGTTTTCTAAAAAAAAAAATTATTTCCAAGAGAAAACAAGGTAGGTTTTGTTCTCAATGCCTTAGTATTCTTTGTATCCATTTTCCAAAATTTTGTGTTATGAAGAAATAGTGCTTAATGAACTTCTCTGGAACAGTGGTTTTCCCTTCCTCAGTGCCCTGCCTCCACCTCTAGATTCCTATCTGATACTTCAAGAGAAGGTGAAAAGCCACTCTCTTTATCTGCCCAGTTAAGGCTCTGTGGATGGAATTTTTTTCCCCCCAACCTTCCAGAAAAGTACCCAGACCTCTAAATTTTATTCTTAATCCTTGGAGTCACAACATCAGGAACAACTTTAGTCTTTACTTCTCTGTAAGGGAGGAATACAAAAGTGTTGCTTATTCTGTCTCACTCTATATTTCTAGGTACTTTTCATTTTTTGCAGACACTGACTGCAAATAGTTTATAGATTGTAGGGACCTATGGAAATTTACTATGCTTTTTAAGACAAAGGGATGGAGGCAAAGAGTAGGAAAATACCATCTTCACTGTCAGTCCCAGTGATTCTATGTGAAATACATCTGAATGGTAGGATAGATGCTTTAGGAAGTTCCTTAGAACCATCCTCCATTAATTCCACATTTCAGGTCTATTTGTAGTTTCAAAAGATCAAATGCATTTTATTTCAATCCTAACAAAAATACAACTTTTTCTGGATGATCTGAATAACATACTGAAGCCTTTTTACTGTCCTATGGAAAGAGAGGCAATTTTACCTGCATTTAGGAAATGATTGGGAAATGCCTTCTACTCCTTTCTGACAATCTTCAGAAAAGTAACTTGATTTACCACTCAGTACCTGAATGAAGGACCTCTGGTTTATGATATCGTACAGTTTATTACAGGTTTTTAGAACCAAATTAAAGATCTTGAAGAGAAGGAAGGGAACCCCCAGCAAGTTTCAAAATCTTTTTCTCATATCCATTTAAGATGAAAACTGGTGGCCACTTGAAGCAACAGTCAGAGTTGAAAGAGCATCTACTTCTGACAGTTTTGGATGTTGAAAGACTGAGACACATCCTGACAAAACAAAGTGTGCAGAAGAGGAGATGAAACTGCCATACAATTAATCAAGTTCAGCATTAGTATGAACCAAAGCCTCCCTTCCTGCCAAGGTAAGGATCATGCTGGTTTTTCACACCAATTTTAAATTATGTCCTTAGGTAACAAAGTGCTTTATCTAGATTCACAGTTTTGCTATTCACTCTGATGCTTCTCTTCTGTGAGGTTCAAGTTATATTTCACAGTCTGGTTCACTATTCAAAAAGATATTTGAAAAAAGACAGAACTAAAGCATATCTGAAAAGTGTTGGATGTGGTTTTCTAGTAAAGCTGAGTGTCACTTCATCAGGAAGTACTGTCCTATGCTTCTGCTAGTAAGGATTTATATTGTAGATTTAGCTTCTATCTTCCTTTCTGTGCTAAACACTAATCAATCTATGTGCTAATTTATCTATTGGGTGGATATTTTAAGCACAAGTAATTTCTCATTTAATTTAACCAGTCAACATTGGAAAAATATTTCAGAGAATCATAGAATCATAAAATACCGCTGACATTGAAGGGACCCATCAAGATCACTGAGCCCAGCTCTTGACCTTGTGCCAAAAATCACACCATGTCCCTGAAAGCATTGTCCAAACACTTCCTGAAGCTAGGCCTAGTGCTTTACCCACTTCCCTGAGGAACCTGTTCCCTTCCTTCTACAGGGAATGTTATGGAAATATGGAATCCTCATTATCCCACTCTGACAACAGTTTCAAACATTTAAGAACTGATGATATTAAGATGAGAATCCTGGAATCTGAATCAATCGAGGCTTTCCTAAGGGACTTTGAGGAGTACAGTGCATCAAAAAGAATTGCAGCATACAGTATAATCTACTCAGTTTTTACAGAATGGTAAGAAATCTAGGAACTGCTTGATAGAGATGTAGATTTTTGATTATGAAAAAACATGCTTATAATGTAGCCACTATGTCATCCATACTTTTCTGTGTTCTCCATTATTTTCTATGTCCTCCATACCCAAAAAGTGATTCCTTGTTTTCAGTCCTCCAGGAATGAAGAATCCTGAAGATAAAACAGGTTTGTCTGATAACTTAAGTCACCAGAACATCTTAAAACAAAATGCTCTCAGTGATTGAGGAATAAGATTTACTTGAAGAAAAGTTTGCTTTAAGTCTTTTACTGAGTTTTTTACTTTTGTCTTGTTATCATTCTTTTAATGTAGTCATACACATTTAGTAGTAGGTCATTAAAGACCTAAAATTTAAGAACTAAATTTCAGCTCTAGCAGGAGTAAGAGTTTTCAAAGTAACTACATTTATAATTTTTCCATTTTTTCCCCTCAAAAATATTTTTTTTTGCTTATGTAAAAGTAAAATAATAAATATTCTTTGTGGTACTTTTGGTAACATGTGCTACATATAATTTACTGTACCAATGTTTATATTGTAAGCAGTCTATTATCTTTACTGAGTTGAAAATATAAATCGGAACTTTATATATTTTGAGTCTAGTAGTCTTCCTCAGATCTAGTTGGACAGGAAAAAAGAGCACAATTTAATGTATATTTTTTCATATTTAAAAGAGATCTTATTGCTCTCTACAACTACCAGAAACAAAATTGTAGTGAGGTGGGTGTCAGTTTCTTCCAAAAAACAAGCAATAGGACAAGAGGAAACAGTCTCTAATTGTACCAGTAAAGATTTAGGTAGGATACTATGAAAAAAATCAACCAAAAAAATCTTAATCTTCAAAATGCGCTGTCCAGGGAAGTGGTTGAGTCATCAACCATGAAGGTATTTAAAAGGCAAGACTGTAGATGTGTTGGTTAGGGATATGGCACTGGTAGGGAGACTTGGTGCTCGTAGAAGTTTTTACCAACATAAATGATTCTATGAGTCTGTGATTGAAAGATTTGAAACATGAAACATGAAAGATTCCTTTGATACTAAAAGATACCAATTCATTAGCAAAATAATTGTCATGCAGGTAATGCTCACACCAATCCTTAGAGAGACCACCTTTCTAAAAAGTCTGGTTTTCCTGTCAATTTTCATTTTGAAACAATTTCCTTTCTTTGTGTCTCTGACAGATACTTGATTAGTGGCCTCGAGATGACAAAGCTACACATATGTTCTGAATTGGAAGAAATAAGTGTTTTTTCCTGTTATCTCTTTAGAGACATTCATTAGCGTAAGCAGCTTTTTGCTTCCTTTGTAAAGTTAATGGTTTGCTGCAAAGGAAATCCTTTACTTTGTTTAAAATCCGTTTCTCAGCACTATTTGTGAGGGAAAGATGGAACAAAGTACAGACTTTAAATGAAGGTCAACATTAGATGTTAGGTATAAAGCAGAGAACAAAAAGATGAAGAAGAAAAGATAAACTATACAAAAGGGTGAGATTGTTAGGAAGTTAAACCACGGAAGGGAAGGAAAAAATAAGTCGTCTTTTTAACTTTTAAGAAAGGAAAATGAAGAATGTTTTCAGTGAGTTCTAAGGAAAGTGTTTATATCATTAGTGTTGTGTAAATAATTGTATGCTCTTCATCTAGTTAATAGGATATATCCCCTGAAATAAGAAACAGTACTGGGCAAAAGTAGAATGGTGTGAATTTCCACACCCACATGAAGGGCACACTAGAGGTACAGGGAATTATTTACTTTTTATGCCTGAAATCAGTGTGAAAGAACTATCTGAAACAGGAACATGAGAATCCTATATTTCATGTTCTTCTGTACTTCTAATTTCACTGGATAGAAATCTTCTATATTGGGGCCTGTTAGTGCTGTCATTCCTGACCTGTTGTACTTGACCAGTATTTTCTTGGAGTTCTTTCTTTGCCTCAATAATTTCTTCAATTTCCTTCATTTTAAAGGTGCCAGATCTGAAAGATATCTGTATGGATACTGTAGGTATGTGCATGGAAAACAACATCTGCTTCTTAGAAGGAGCCTCATGTGTGATTTATTCAATGTCACAAATTGTACAGAAGGAACAAGGGCAACCACAGATTACTTACAGGTTTATGTATTTTTTAAAGGCTTTTACAATTAAATTTTATTCAATATATAATATTCAATGTATAATAAAAGCACAGGATGGTACAGTGGCTGATACTTAATAAATGAGAAAGGGGAACAGAAGAAAAAGCTACAGAGAGAAACAGTCATAGCAACATAATGTATGTAATGTACATCGAGATGCCTGCATAATTACAAGGATTTCAATATTAGCAGTGTCCAAACCAATAGTCAGCCAGACACACCATCAGAGCTGCAACTACTACTCTGTTATCTAGTATTTGCACATTTTGAGATGAAAATGAGAAAATATACACTCTGTCACTAGTATTAGTCAGACAGGATATAAAATATCAAAACTGGAGGCTCGAAAGAAAGTTTCAAGAAAGGATAATGGGCTGTACAATATACTGGTTAACAATCAGAATGAACCACTCGGCTAAAATTGAAAAAGATTAAACTATTCCTATTTTCTAGCAAAGATAATGGATTTTCTTGCTTCCTTTAGGAATAGGAAGTCAATTTTTCCTATTGGAAATTGAAATACAAACCCAAGAGACCCCTAGAACTTAAAGAGAAAAGTTATTTTCCTTCTTTTTATTATTTTTTCCCACTTCTTCTGTACAGTTCTCATTATTTAAATAAACCATATAGAGAAGATAGAATAGTAGCTATGTTTTATTAAAAAAATAAATCATGACAGAAAAGTACTGGTCACACAGAAAAATCAACTGACTTTATGGAAGTTTTATACTGTTAACTTGCAGAATAAAGGCAGATTTGTTGAAGTTTGTGTCTATTTTCACCTCTTCAGCACACGAACCACACTGAATGCTAATATTTAAAAAACTGTAAGATAACAATGCAGGGTCTAAAATAAAGGTCATTTATCCACTTGGGCTTTCTTCTACTACTTGGATTTTCATTTAATTAAGTTTTAGAAAACTCTGCATGATTTTAGTCTCAAGGTACATTTATCTTATAATCATGCATCTTTGGGAAAATGCTTTCATTTGCACTGTTTTTTGTACTGGATTTTAAATCACACTTTTTCATTCTCAGCGGCAGTAATGAATCTTGTATACTAATCACAGCCTATAAATTTCTGAGTCCTAGTTCAGCTGAAATAGACTACAGTAACACTTTCTGATTCCACATAATGACAGAATGGTTGGGATTTAAAAGGATGCCTGCACATCATCTAGTGTAATGTCCGTGCTAAAGGATGTTCACCCAGACCAGGTTCCATCCTGGAAGGTTTTGGGTATCTCCAGAGAAGACTCCACAACCTCTTTGAGAAGTCTGTTCCAATGCTCTGTCACCTCACAGTAAAGAAGTTTTTAATCATATTCAGACGGAACTTTCTGTATTTCACTTTGTGTCCATTGCGCCTTGTTGTCACTGGGCACCACAGAAATGAGTCTCATCACATCTTCTTGATAGTTGCCTTAAGATATGTCTATATGTTGTTAAAAACCTCTCTCAATCTTTTCTTTCTGAGACTAGAATGTATTTGCAATCAGGGATTGAATCACGCATCAGACCTTGGTGAACTTTTAAGTATTTGGTATTCCACAGATAAACAACTAGTGCATTATTCTACTCTTCCAGACTCAGAGGTCTGAAAACTAGACTGAACAGCTCACAGTGAGTTGCTAAAGGTGCAACATCCAAGAGCAGTGCATGTTTTATCTAATCACTCTTACAATACATTTCTTTCTGATTCCAAATTTGCGTAACTGGTAACAGAATCTGCATGTAATAAAGTGGTTCTCGCCTGAGGAAAGTACTTTAAAAGCCAAATATCGACTTGGTCTTCCCACTAAATACTTTTGAGTCTTTGGTATCCTCCAGAGTTTTTCAGGTGCCCAGGAAGATCATGACGTTTTTTCTAAAATAGACCTTTATACAACACATATTTTCCTCTTTGCAGTAACACCTGCCCACCACTGAGCCCAGCCCTCTTGATGCCACATACAGGACATATACAGGACACGGTATGACTCATGCTGTTATCTCCCAGAATGCTACAGCAGTAGGCAGTCAAAAAAAGGCAGGTTTGACTGGGAAGTAACTTTAAAAAAATGCCTTCAATATTGAACTTTGAGACCTCTTTGCTTTAGGGATTATCAGTCTCCATTATCAGCTGGTTTCACTGGGATACAAAGATTTGATCCAACTAAATAGAAAGCAGAACAGGCTACCTCTCCCTTATACTGTAAAAGTTCAAGTATATGCATGCCATAGGCTCCATCTATTGTCTCTTTGGAATTTAAAGATGTTTGTTTGGATACTAGTATCAAAAATAAGCTCATGCAGAAATGCTTTTTATGCGGAGAATACAAGTTCTGCCTGTGTTTTCTGCTTATTTGTGTATATGTTATTTATACAGTTTCCTGTCCAAAACCAACACAGTTAGTTGAGATGGTCTCTCTGATTGAAGAGGTCATAGGGATCATGGGGATAGGGAGGAGGAAGTCATGATGAGCTGTGAGCAGTGAGTGTTGAAGCATAAAATTACATCAGGCTTATGCATGTGTGCAAACTGGCCATCTAGGAATCATGTATGGTGCTCATTCATGTGCTCATGGTGGCAAGGCAGTAGTGGTTCAGGTTGAACAAATTGTAGGTTTCTGTAATAATAGAAGCTGAAGAGAGGTTTCCCACTAACAAACAAAGAACTCAGTTCTGTCAAGTGTAAGCTGACAACAGGAGATGCAGAGTTTTGTTTATGCACTCACTGCATGGCCAAAATGTGTTTCTGCCATCCTGTGGGCTCAAGAGCAGGGAAATACAAGACTGTAGCATAAAGAGGTCCTGTGAAGATGTCAGACTGGAGACTGTCTCCCCAGATGGGTATCCACAAGGTTTTTTCTCTACTTTTCAACTGCACGATTTTTGGATTGCTGCTCAGGGTCTTGAAAATAAAGAGTTTGTACCTGGGTAGAAGACAAGGCAAGTGTACCCCAGGGAAGGCTGTCAAAAGGTAATACAGATGCAAGACTATTTCATTTTATTTCCCATGGCTCTTTCTTCTACTTTCAGGGCAGAGTTATGATATTGATGTTCAAACAGGAGAAGAAAAGCAAAGTCGCAAAGTAATGCTTCACACTACCTGCAAAATTAGTTTTGTTTCTCTAGATCTGCACATCCTGACCCTGACTTTCTGACTCATGCTCCTGACTTGACCTCAAAGCTGCTCCATTGGGATGGACATGCCTGGTGATGTAGACTCTTGGAAAAACCTGGCTACTATGAGCAGACTGGTTCTGCTCACGCTGTTCATGTACTATGAGACTGCTGCAGATCACTTAGTGAGGAATTGGTCCTATACTAGTTCTATTCCTATACAAATTGTGCTTCTGCTCCCTATCGTAATGGGTCTAGAGTGTACAGTCCTTGTGTGAAGTGTGACATTTTCCCAGATTCACACTAATGCAATATGTAATATGTCCGTCAGTAGAACACA
This sequence comes from Catharus ustulatus, assembly GCF_009819885.2. NCBI lineage: Eukaryota > Metazoa > Chordata > Aves > Passeriformes > Turdidae > Catharus > Catharus ustulatus. The sequence goes on from NC_046221.1 coordinate 81,479,592, forward strand.
TAGGTAAAGAACCAGTTAGAAGAATAATGATTGAAATGCAGGCAGAAGTGAAGACTTTTATGCCAGACAAACATCATTGCAAGACTATTCATTGTCTTGGGACCTCAGAAAATCTCTGCCTACTGCCTACTGCTGTAACTACTTTCTCTCTCAATCCACTTGCCTATGCTTGGATCAATACTACTCCCTGAGGACAAAGTAGTGAATTGACTAACTTTGCTAATACCAGTCTTACTTTGTCAGCAAATATCTCACTGACTTAGAGAATGCAGGTAGCAATAGTCCATATGTGTGCTATTTCAATTATATGGGATTACATTGGATACACTCTGTTGTTTTTCCCAAAATAAAAGCCTTAAGAGAGACTATTTTGTCAAAAGTGTCATGGAAGATAGATACATGGTGTCAAGCAAATGTCATGCAGGCTTTTTCATAAATATTAATGTAGCATTAATACTCTGGAAACATCAGGAATGCTGATACTAATAAAGTATGCCATATATCTCTAAGAAGTGTGAACAAATAATCTTCCACTGAATGCTAAAAATGGGGAAATCATAGAAATTATGTCAGGTTCTCTCCAAAATAAATTAATTTTAACAAAAAAAAAAGAGAACTTCAAACAACATCAAAATCACATGACCTTCATGTGAATAATAACCATTAGTATTGTTATTGTAATTAATCAATTCCAAAGTGTCTCTATAAATTAATACCAAAATACATTTACTAAGAAATTAAACAGAGTCCATGTAAAGAGAACACTGACTTACCTCCTTTGCCAGTCATTTAATGGACTGAATATAATACTAAAAAAAAGATAAACTTAATTTTATATCTAGACAAGGGTTTAACATTTTTCCTTTTTTTTAATTTACGAGTTTATTGGACAAATAGATTGAGAAAGAATATTTTTCTGGACTAAAATGGCACATCCTAATGGCTCATTGATTCAAGGGTAGGATTTTTTTTTTATTTTATTAAAGAGTTGTCTATATAGAAATCTTCCTAACTTTTGAAGATACTATGATTTCTAAAAAGTTTATTTTTTAGAGGTAGGCCAGATGACTTGCTCAATGCAATTCAGGAAGTGTGCAGGAAAGTTTTGCAACCTGTCATGTTTTAATAATTGCATAATTTATTTTTAATGGTGTTAAAGTATTTTATTTAATATATTGATGGAGACCCTCTTAAATCAGTACGATCATGTGTTGCATCTGCATTAGGGTTTTGTAATCTCTCTAATCATTGAGGTATCTAGCTGATAATAGTTCTTCTAAGTAATGTAGAAATAAAATTTTTAAGGATTCTTCTTCCTACTGTTACATGTGCTCCATTGCAGATATTATTTGACCTCATCTCTCTCAAATGTTATGGTAGCAACAAAATACATAGAAACATTATGGAACTTTATGCATGTTCTTTTTTTTTTAATGGTTAAACAATATCAAGTATTTTATTGCAAATATTTGAGTATAGTATATAGAACATATGAACATATACATTGGACAGTGGGCAGTTTTCCTGGGATCTATCTACTACTGCTTTAAATTTTATGGCAAGTCGTCTGTGAAGCACCAAATTATGCACACAAACAAATGTACAAATATAGTTAAACCTTTGAGTGAAACAAGTCAGTTTTATTTCCAAAAGAGAGGGAAATAAGAGAGTGTAAGATGTTATGTCCTACCTTAATCCTGAGCTGTAGTTAAACTGTTACAAGGATAAGATCATAAAAAAGACAGAAATTCAACCTCTGTCTCTGCAGGGAGAGACACCATTTAATCAGGATGCATATTAGTATGAAAGACATTTAACTGAGATCTCTTTCAGGGGGACAGATTTAAACCTAATAATACTGACAGTAATGGTGATTTAATGTCATATGTTACTGCTTGGCAGGTTTTCTATGGGTATGATAGTGAACATTACACCTTTTGTAAGTCTCATGTTTGTTCTCACCTTCTTGCCAATTTATTAGCTCTGAAACCTTCTTTTGAAAGTACACACTATGGGTACATTTTATGTTTCAGATGCTGAGCTTGAAATCAGAAAACCAGCTGTTATAAGTATGTGTAATCAGGCCAAATTCAGCTGTATGAATGTGTTAAAAAAGACAAATCAAACAATACATTAAAGCAACACTTACTTGGTATTTGTTATACATTATTATTATTGAAACTTCAAAAACTTTATTTATTTTTTCTGAAAATATTAAGTATGTTTTCCATTTGTCAACACTGGAAGTAGAATTTTTCAGGGCCTTGGTAAATGCACACATCACTGACATGCATTATTAATAGCAGAAATATTCTTGGCACTGATCAGGCTTTAATTTCATGCCAACTGCTGAGCATGTTTCATCACACTTTTATTTCACAGCTACCTTCCTTACTCTGCAGAGGCAAAGCTATGGCTCTGTTCAAGTGCATACCCTTGCTTACTCTGCTAAAATGTTTATGTCCTGAGACTGTCCAGATGATCAGCTATCCAAGCCTTGAGACTGAGCACAGCTTCAGGTGCAGCCTGTAAATACCTCCCAGGTCATGCAGGACACTGTGTGCAGAAACACATCCAATGGTTTTGCTAACTCAAAAAAAATGTCCTGCTGTACTGTGACCACTTGTGACACCCTGTTTAGGTGTAGCTCTGGAGATGGATCACAGTTATCAGGCAGGAGAACCCAGAACCCATTTTATTAATGTATATAAACTCCTCACTATTGGAACCTCCCCAGCTTCTCAGCAAGTCATAGTACAACCTTCTTGCTGCTGACAAAAGGGAATTGAAGAGTGTAAAAAGTGGTTGCAGACCTCTCAAATTCAAAAATTTCTAGTGAAGGAAAATGTTTCAAAATGGATGCAATAATTAACATCAATGTGGAATGATTCTAAGGTATTCATTAAAATTGGCTAATTCTGGTTCACTTCCTCACATACACAGGCCATGAAAAGGGGCATGAATGAGGCTTTTGTTGCATAGTTTTCTTGGTTGATTGAATTCTTAGATGTTAGATTATTTAAATCTGACACCATTATAATTCAAAGTATTATTATTTTTCTTTAATTAATATTATATATGTATTTAATATTTTATTGTTATAATCTCTGCCTTTTATCAGTTGAGAAGTATCAAGTCACAGTAGTGCCTGCCATTCCCAAAAAGGCTGCAGGTGACTGCAAAAAAGGAAAATAATTGAATGGCTGAACAATGAATATATGTATGCAATATAAAACATTCCATCCTATTTCAGGAAATACTGCTCTTTACCTTTTTGTTGGGCTGATTTTTGTGATCCTGCTATATTTATTTTCTCAATAAAAAGAATATGTTAGAGAAAGATGAGGTAATAAAAATTAAAGAACTTTAAAAATGCCAGAAACTGAAAGATAATTCAGTTTTCATAGAAATAGGTAATTAAGATGCCAACTAGAGTATTTGTGATGTGAAATCTAAAGTATTCTTAGAAGTTACAAGTATATATTTGTCTTTAGTACTTACTATTATGATTATTTGATGCTGCCATTAATATAGGTGCTCTTAAGCAAAATACACTGGAAGCCAGATATCTGCTTTTGAGGCAATTTGCATAGGGAATATGTTTTATACAAATATTACTAGTTGAACAATTTCTTTCACAGGTATGTTTAAAGGTTGGGATATGGGTTTAAAACAAAGAAAATAAGTTATTCTGTCACTATTCATCTGTAATCTGTGAATAAAGATGTTTATCTCTTTAGTAATATGTGTAAAGATCTACTGAAAAGAAGGTCACTATTTATCTGAGTACAAGTAGTTCTCATGAAGAGATGCAAGAAAATTATTTATTGAGATGTCAGATAACTGTACTCACAGGGAAAAATATTTCAAGAATGTTGAATAAAATGTCCTCTTCTGATTTTATTATTTTTATTTTCTTTTTAAACCAGTCTATTTCCTCATTACAGTGAGGTTTTTATGTTCTCCCAGTTGCACACATTATTGTGTTCTCTGAAATTTTTAACGTCTTTAAGGTGACTGGGTTCAAAAGCAGTTATCCTTATTTTAACTAGGACTAGTAAAATATTCTGAAAATTCTAAGACATTTTTGAAAGTTAATGTATTTTCCAAAATTTGACTATGAATATTGTCTGAAAATGCAGTGCCTGCTATGAATCAAGTGTTGTTATGATTCTTTGATTTGCCACGGTCAGGACTCTGCTGATGCTCCATTGTTGCCATGTGTATTTGGTAGGCACAGAGTTCCACTGAAGTGTCTGCTGTTGATATGTGGAAAACAGAGTTATACCACTACAGGGCATACCAAGAGAAAGGATATGGAATCACACTGTCACATCAAACACACTAGGACTATTTCTTCATGGGATACACATTCTGTAGTCACATACACTTGTGAAAAGGGTGAATAAAACTCCATCATTGTCTTTTGACAGGATTTTGCAATGAGCACATGAGTGTCACACACAGTAGTAAACCTATGGAGAAGAGAACATAAAAATTTAAAACTTTTTCTGGTCTGTAAAGAACTACTAGAAAAAACCATGCCTGCAATGCAACAGAACAGTTTTATACATTCTATAAGTCCCATGAAACATTCTGACATCTTACACTATATCTAAAAATTCATCTTGCACAATATTTATGATAGGAAAAGTTGTTTAGATTTTGACTTCAGACAACGGGTTTATTTATGACAATGATTCTTCCAAAAATGGACAAGATCTAAACATACTTTTTCACATGTTCAATTTGAATGATCAGTAATATTCTACTAATGTCATTATTACAGTTAGCATGTTAGTCTAACATTCACTGACTTCAAGGGTTTAACTCAGGTGTTGACCATATTGCCAGCTTTTGAAAACACTAAATACCTAGCTATAAATCTTTATCCATCTGAAGTTTGCCAAATCTTTTGTAGCAAAGTAAAATACGTATTTTAAAATAGTTTGCATAACCTCAAAACCCTGTTGCTATTGTTGTTTTCTTTCAAACAAATCAATGTCATGAATTGATTTAGGGCTGTTTGCCTTAATTGATCAATTAAGTATTTTTACTGTAAAAAGGCAATGAGGACGCAACACAGTGCGACAGATAATTGAATTTGCATTGTATTTGGATGAGTATGGAAATACATGGCTTAAGAAGAAACTGAGAAGGAAGGGAACTAGAAAGCTTGAGCAGGAAAAAACAAATTAGCAAAAGACAGCAGAGTAGATACATATTTACACTGTTGATACATTGGGTAGAGAAAGAAAAGCATCTAATATACATAATGAGAGGTTTTTATGGACAAAATTAATTGCACTTCCTCATAGATGTAAGCATGAGAAATATCAGATAATTTTAGAATTCCCTAACTCAAGAATATTAATAGAGAATTTAAGGAGAAGGGCAACAAAAATGACACAAAGGTGGGAGGGGAAGATGCATTACTACCTAGATTTGTATATATTAATATAATAAAAAGCCACAGCAAACAAAAACCTGGGAGCTAGGGATGGTAAGCAACTAGAGGTATATCTCCCAAATAAGTGATCTACTGAAGGGATCAGCAAGGTGTTTGACATATGGACAGGTCAGTGGGGTTATGCTTTGAATGTATAAAGTGCAGTAAAAAGGATGAGTACAGTAAATTCATGAATACAAACCGCACTGAGTATAAGCCGCATCTCTGGGTGTTGGCAAATATTTTGTTTTTTGTCCATAAATAAGCCGCACCCGAGTATAAGCCGCTCTGTTTTTCGCAGCGAGGAGCCGCGTGCAACAAAGTTGCCAAATAGTAACAGAACGGCAGCAGGGCGGGGTTTACTGGCTCGGCTCGGGCTGTGCAGGTTCGGCCCGCTAGGGGCTGCTGACGGAGCCAGGTAGCCCAGCCCGGCGCTGCCACTCGGCGGCGCCACTGGGGGCCAGCCGCCGCTGCCACTGGGCTCGGTCACCATGGCCCACCGCTGCCCCATGGTGGCAGGCAGGGACGGAGCCCCTCGCCGCCTCCCAGAGCTGCGGCAGTGGTGGTCCGGGTCCCCCACCACCTCTCCGGGCCGCAGCAGTGGTGGCCCAGGTCCCCCGCCGCCTCTCTGAGCCGCGGCAGGGGCGGCCTGGGTCCCCTCCCTCCTCCCAGAGCCGCGGCAGGGGCAGCCCAGGTCTCCCCCCTCCTCCCAGAGCCGCGGCGATGGCAGCCCGGGTCCCTCCTCTCCTCCCCGGGCCGCGGCAATGGCGGTACGGGGCCCCCCCGTCTCTTCCCCGGGCTGTGGCAGAGGAGGGAAGGAAAGACCTCTCCCTCCTCTCTCCCCGCCCCCCGTGCTGCCTGCAGGCAGCCATGCTCCACTCGCGGTGCAACAGAGTAGCGATTTGTAACAATCGCAAAATGCCGACTTTGCAGCTGTTTGGGTCGGCACTCTGGCTGGTACTTCTGAGGTTGTAAATGTCAGAAAATTATCCACATATTAACCGCTCCTGATTATTAACCGCATTTCCGGTTTAGGAGCAAAATCTTAGTCAAATTGGTGCGGCTTGTATTCGTGAAATTACTGTACTTTGGAAGACCATTTGCAAAGTGTCTCAGACAGGTCTCCAGAAACAAGCAGATAAATAAAATTTTTATTTTAAATTGTCTCTCCCTATCAATGTCATAATAAATACCAACCCTTCATCTCACAGGGATATTGTGAAAATATTTCATAGCAATGAAGCACTTAAATATAGTGTAATGATTAGATTTATACAAACCCCAGGTTTAAATAAATACTTTTGGGTTTATAAAGAGGTTGAAAACTGCACACTAAATACAATATAGATCAACAGAATGCACAATACCAAAATAAAATATTGAACAGCTGTTTGCTAACTAACCATTATCCTGCCCATGCACAGAACTAAACACAGGGGAAAAGACCATTGCAATGGTATAATTAAGAGAGAATCAAGATGCAAATTTAATAAGCCTTTGAATTAAGAATATGTAGGAGCTTAAATCTTGCATTTCTTTCCCCCTGCGTGGTGAATTCTCCAGCATGAAGAATTTGTGTGCCATTTCCTAAGCCTTTTTCTAAAAACCTCACTTAGGTTTTCTCAGTTTTCTTTTTGTAATATTACATTGATACTTAACAGGATAATAGCAATGCTATAGTCTTTGGCTCCATGCAGATGTTGCTACTTGGCCTAATAAGGAACCCTATAAAAAGTTTAGCTTTTGTGGAGACCAGAACAAGAGCAGTATAAAATGCAGTGCCTTGCTGGCAGGTTTCACAGAATTTGATCAGAAGATGAGCAGGCTTTGGGCATTTTCTGGACAGAACTATACTCTACTAGACACAAATACTTCTTCCCTATCTCTTCAAGTATGATCACATTTTGTCCTAGGAACTGGGAAGGGCTGCTAGAAAACCATGTGTGAGGAGTACATGTCCTTTCCTTGGCTTCTCCAACAAACCAAGCAGGACTGAGGCCAAACCCAGGGCCCAGTGTCTGAGCCACAGGGATGGTCGCTGGCCAGATGATTAAGACCCTAATGAAGCCCTACCCAACAAATCCTTAACTCATTCTTGTAGCTGCTGAAGAATAGCCAGTGCTGGATGCTTAGAATGAGTACAATAAATGAGCTTGTTAAGGTGATCCTTCTGTGTTTCTGTCAGTCAGTTCCTCAGGAATTCCCTGAGCTAGGGAAAACATGTTTTAGAGAGAGATAATGTCGCCATGAAACACTCGTGTCCTTCCTTGCCCTTCAAACCAATACCCATATCCAAACCTAATTTGTATTTCTCTGGTCCTTTCCTTTCTAATACTGCATTTGTTCTGCTTTAGCCTCCAAACTTACCCTCAGCAACACAGGAAAGATGGATGCTTGCTCTTCGATACGCATCCTGGAACCACTGTAAACTGTAGCATCAGCTCAAAATGACATTAAATATAAATAAACCCAATCTCTGAGTTTAAGTAGGCCCAAGACTGAGAAGAAGATTTAAGTTTATAATTTCAATTTTTTTTTTTAATGTTTACTGAGGTTATGATTTTTAATGCAAAGAGATCAAAATAGAGTTTTCCTCCTCAAAATATTAAAAAAAACTTACTTGGAAAAAAAAAAAAGAAGGAATTCTGATTTCCTTTAGTATTCTCCGAAATAACGGAACAGTTCACATTAATATTAAATAAAAAAACAAAAATCAGCCTGTCAGATGTGCTCCCAAACAATTAAGATTTGCTAGGCCTTTTACAAAATGTGTTTCAACTTTTCTGACATGGTGATGAGGAGCAACAAATCTTGAGGTTAGAGATGCACTCTGAGGAAGAAGAGTCTTTGGGAGAAGTCACTGATGAAGGTTGCAGCATGCTTTGGACGTTTTCACCACATAAACCCTAGCGTTTATGCATGTCTTTTGTAGGCAAATCCAGCTTAAATGGCCTAAAATGAGAGTCAAATGAAGTTTTTCTAAATTTTCAGGTCTATTTAAAATTCAAGGTAAGTTAAATGCAAGATAGGTTATTCTTGGATGACCAGTAAAACTTAAAAAAAAAGGCTGTCAGGTCTAAATAAAAGAATAAACTTTTAATTAATGATAGACAGCTGATGAGTAATTATCCTGCATTTTATTGAATGCATATTTTTCTATGGAAGATACTTGAATTTCTAAGAAAGCAACAAGAAGACAGTGCTTATGCAAGATTTATTTTACTACCCAACAAAAATCAGATGTCACCCTATTGCCTCTTAGGAACACCACAATTAGCAGACAGACATACGAGCAATCAGTGAAAGACCATCCTACAAAGGTGAAAGAAAAAGATATAACCTGCATATCTTCTCTGGAGACTTTGTATCTATTCAATAGCTAAACAGTCAAGAATGATACAGAGCAGAAGTGACTAAATCAAAGTTCTCCTGACTTTGAAAAGTTTAGAGTTTGAATTGTACAATTTGGTATTGTTGGAACCTTTCAAGCAAAGCTTTTATCTTCTTATTGAAAACTCCAGGGAAAATGCAAAATTGAAAGATACCAATGATTACTATGACCTAATTAAAAATCATAAATATTAAAGAAATTGAACTGACAAGTTTTCATAAAAGAACTGAACATATAGCAAAAATAATGTAACAGTATAAAGAATTTCTGTTGGGCTAATCTCACATTAAAAAACTGTCAGGAACATGATAACTGACCCAGATTTGCATAAACTATTTTAACATGCAAATACATTGTGTATGTGTTATTTTAAATGGAAGTCTCAATATTTTTCTGGTTTTTTAAAATTTCTTTATTTTTACAGAAAGCACTTCTGTCTCCCACTGCTTTGCTGGTTTTCCAGGAATTTTCTTTGGTGCTGTACTTCAAATTAAAAGAAAACCAACCAACCAACCAACTAACCAACTGGCCAAAAGTGTTATTTTCATATTCCCCACAACTCAAACAAATATTTCCACTATACAATGTTTTAGGTTACACAAGAGCTCATCTGTGTGTGTGTGTGTGTGTATGTGTGTTTGTGTGTGTGTGTGTGTGAGCACCTGTGTGTCTCTAAGGCTGAGAGCAGAGGGGCCCAGGTGTGGTACCAGGGGAGTCCCTGGCAGGTCTAGGTGAGTGCTTATGTCTGCATGTGTGTGTACAAGAATCCATACCAACAAGCAGAGTGGGACTTTTTATGTCCAGGGCCAGCACAGCTCGGGAGACTGGGGTCCAGGACCCAGGAACTGGACAGACTCAGGAAGCCCAGCAGCTGGAGAGATCCTCATTGTACACATGCATATAAATATATTTTAACTTGTGAACTATTTTCATGTTTAGACAGAGAGAACAGCAGCATGAAACCATTGCTTATATCTGTATTCATGCAATGGCTAGTGGTTGAACCTGTGGGCATAAAGAAACAACAACCTTACTTGTCTTATGCCTTGGATTGAGACATGATTTATTTTCCTTGAAGGTGATGGTTCTTCTCTCTCCCTCTTTGGTCAAATACAGTTTAAAAGCAAACCACTTGTGATGATGTGTGATATTCACATAAGTAGAAATCTCCCATTTTTCATTCTCTACCCACAGTCATATTGTATTAAAAATGCAAAGAAAATACAGGAACTAGATGTTAAAAATGCACAGCAGTTCTGTCTTTCTCTTTGCGTGAATACATTTTTTTTTCCAGATTCCTGGTTGAGGCAGTGTTCTCATCTGTGTTTGTTTAAATAAGTGTTTTTCATTGTGTCTTAATTTTTACTCCAGTGAGCTTACCACAGAAAAAGTGATGAAAATATTTGCTGTCATATCTGCCCAACGTATGGTTAACTCTTTATCTCAAATGAAATTATGACTCTTCTGATACACTGTTCTTCACAGAAACAGTGGTGACTTTTTTACATGAGTAGTGACTAGAGACTGCTTATCTACTCTTCTACAACTTGCATGATGCCTGATCAGTAACAAAATTGCCATCACTCCTCGTTTTGAAGTTAAAAATTTCTGTTCATAAAATGTTCCATTTGAAAAGTAAATGCTTCAGAACCAATGCTACAATTGATTAGTTTGCTATCCACAACTTTCATATGATGAAGACACACTTCTGTATTTAGGTTTTCAAATCATGTGTGTGCTACAAGGTAAGTAGCCTTTGTGAGAATATTGGTCCTCATATCGACATACATGAGGATGTGATTTGTGCAGTGGCCCTTGTCAGTAGGGTTCTGCTGCTGCTGTTTTTAGTGCTTCTCACACTAAAAAGAGAAAGAGGAAAAAAATAAGAAAAAGTATTAATTGAAATGAAGTATTCAGTGAGGTAAAGGCCATATTTTTGATTGAGATAAGTTGTGATCACAGAATCAAGGAATTAACTAGGCGTTTGAGATCATCAAGCCCAACCCATAAACTAACACCACCTTACTAACTAAACTATGGCACTGAGTGCCACATCCAGTCTTTTTTTAAACACCTGCACGAGTGGGGACTCCACCACCTCCCTGGGCAGCCCATTCTAGTATCTAATCACTCTTACTGTGAAGATTTTTTTTTCCTAATATGCAGCCTGATCCTTCCCTGGTGCATCTTAAGTCTGTGAGCTCTTATTCTGTCACTGGTTACCTGGGAGAGGACACTAACCACCACCCAGGCTTATAGGTAGTTTTTGATACAACACGCTGGCCTCACCCCGCTCCTCAAATACTCTGTAGAGCTGGCCTGGGGCGCTATCATGTAGAACAGATGCGATATTAGAGGTTCTTTATCTCAGGGATGGTTTAATTCTTTGGCTTCCATGAGGGCAGAGTGGGAGAGAAGGAGAGAAAGAGAAAAGAGAGGAAGAGATAAGAAGTTCAGGGGGTTTTCAAGGGTCAGGAAAGAGGGAGGGGATATTGGTTTCTTGTCACTCCCATTGCAGGGGTCAGTCCATCGGTCTTGCAGGGGTTACAGGGTTAAAGGGACATACCATTCCTAAAGCATCAGGGTATAGCGTTACAACAAGTTTTAGAGAGTGATAAGGTCTCCCCTGAGCCTCTTCTTCTCCAGGCTGAGTAACACCAGCTCCCTCAGCTGTTTTTTCACAGGGCTTGCATTCCAGGCTCTTCACCACCCTTGTTGCCCTTCCCTGGATGTGTTTGAGCATCTCAACATCTTTCTCAAACTGGAAAGTCCAGAACTAGACTCCAAGTGATATTGATCTACTTGGTGTTTGTTTAATCTGCCTGTAAACAAAGAACTATAGTATTGCAATATTTGTGCAAGTAATCCATCAGTTTGGTTGTGTGAACATCTTTACAGATCTTTCCAATCCTTTCTAAATCACACTAGTTAGTGTTGAAGAATAAGTAACAGATTGTTCCACCTGACCCAGAGTGAAGTGATTAGGACTGAAAATTCATCCAATTTTGTTTCTTTTGGGACAATAAAAAAATTCAAAACAGTTATCATGGAAAGAGGAAAATGTACATTCTGAAAAGGCTTCCAAGATCTGAGCTTTCAAAAAAAAATAGATGATTATATGTATTCTGAATGGTTTATAAAATCTACGGATTTCAGAAAATTATAATCTTTTGCAGATGAGTAGGATACAAGAGAGTTCATTGGTCTCCCCAATTAAGCATATGTATTGGCTTCTAAAAAAATAAAGAATCCCTTACCTTTGATACCTGGAAAGACTTGTAAATAATGTAGTTTGTTATTTCCAGTACAATGTCATAAAAGAGGAAACAAATGATCTCGATACAACTATCTTAAAAATACCCAAAAACGATAAGCTTTTCTATATTATCATTTCAAATACCTATAATTAGGAGTTCGGTAAACTACTCAGGTACAAATTAATAGGATATACTTTATAAAATATTAAAAAGATGGTGACAGTAGCTCTTAGCAATAATAGTGGGGCTCACAAAAAAGGGAAACAAAAAAAACACATCAAAACCAAACAAAACCTAACCAAACAAACAAAAAAAACCAAACCGTCCAACAGCTAGGCTACTATCACTTTCTAGAAATGGATATAAATCTTTGGATCACTTGGTGGAAGGAAGCAGACAGGCCAGTCCCTGTGAATTGGTACTTGTCTTATTGTCCTTTTTAAATCAAGATTGTAGGTAAGAAAGACTTGCAAGTAATTTTTATTTGGATCAAGAAAAGTAAACAGTGATACTGTCTCATCAAAGACTGTAATTAACAAAAATAACTGTGTGCAGAAACGGCTGCAGGCCCTTCTGGTCAGCAGAGGGTTAACTGTGTAGGCAAGTATGGCTCCCTTCTGTTGGTTGAATAAGAGGATTTAAGGCCTGCTTTTTCCAAGCGCTCACTATTTTAAAAAATATCCTTCAATACAAAAAGCTTAAAAACACAGATGAAAAATAGCATCAATGCACAGTATAGTGTTGCATTCCAATGTTGGGAGCTGTGAGGAGTTATTTCAATAATGGCTGGTGGGGAAGGAAATTAAGCCCAATGAGGCAAACGCTGTATCTGAGAACACAGAGGGAGCTGGCAGGGCATTGGTCAGGGACACAGGGATGCACAGGGACACAGATGCGAGGGCGACCAGAAGCCAGCGAGGGCAGGAGAGCCAAACACAGGACTCCAAGTTGGAAAATCCCCAGAGAGTCAAAAGGCAAAGGACAGAACAGCCCCCGAGCTTGGGTGAAGTTACTTTTCATGCCCCTGACTCCTCCCCAAATCTGCCTGCTGACAGGAGACCACCGACCCAGTCCAATGTCCCACTGCAGTCCTTTGTCAGAGCCTTTTGCCATCTGACTGCAGAGTGTCTCTGGGGTGCAGTGTCTGGGGGGTTCCCCTGCTGACTGCCGATCCCATGTGAGACATGAACTAGTGGCCAGGCAAACTGTCCCCAGAGACAAGGTGTTCCTCCATCTTCTCCTGGCTGTCTCCTGGACATGGGACTCAAGCAACCCTTCCCCACGTGCCTCTGGCAACCATTGTTGAGGCTTAACAGAACTGAATTGGCTCCTCACAAGCTTCCTTTAGACTACATATTTGTAGTCATGTGACTTTCTTTAATTTACAAGAAGATGCCTGAGAAACAAACTTTCCCACATTTTTATCTTCTAGTAAATAAATAAAACAATTACTAAACTGTTTTTGAGAAGACCTATTCTGGTCCCTTAAAATAATTTCTTTTCTTAAAGCACTAAAAGTTCTAAATAATTTTCCAACTATTCTCAGTCATGTTCTGAATCCAGCAGAGTTGGTTTAACGTTCAGGTTTGATATTTTGTCTGAATTGAGACATCCATCAAACCTCTTATAATGAAAGAATATAAACTTGCCAGAGGCTCAATCATTATTGTCCAGACAGATTTTGGGTGGTTTGTATTACTACTGGTTGGCAAACTTTGGATATTGTTGTGAGAAAAGTAAGCAGAGAGCACAGTAATTTCATAATTATAAGCCGCACCGAGTATAAACCGCACTTCCGGGTGTCAGCAACTTTTCATTCTTTGTCCATACATAAGCCACGCCTGATTATAAGCCACACGTTACAATACAGAATGTGATAAAAGGTATCTATTCTATCACCATCTGTTGAGGGTAGGGGCAGTGATCCTTATCTCAATGGCAGATATTCTGCTAATGGGCCATTTATTGAAACCAGGCGGGGCATTGTTCTTTTATATTTTCACAACCCATCCTTCCTCCAGCGAACCATTTTCTGCTAATGGCCCATTGACTCCCACTGTGGGACTGATAAAATTACTTCATCCCATTGGAAGTTGCTCCAGCCAGGGTGAAGAACCCAACATTTCTTACCAAAATAAAAAACAGAGGTTTTAGAACACTAAGGGAGCCCCTTTCTCCACTGGACTCCAGAGGAAAACCAGATTTCTGCACATCACCACTGGACCTCCGGAAGAAAACTGCACCTTCTGCAGGAGCACTGCTTCAACTGAATCACATCTGTCGTTGCAGGAGGATGCAGCCACCATTTAATGAGACTGCTACCAACACCCCGCCTGATGGGGTGTCAGGTTGTACTCTGACTTTGTCAGGGTTTGGAGTTTGTTTCTTTGTAGTACTGTATTTCTATTTAATTTCCCTAGCAAAGAACTGTTATTCCTAATTCCCATATCTTTGCCTGAAAGTCCCTTGATTTCAAAATTATAATAATTTGGAGGAAGGGGTTTACATTCTCCAATTCAAAGCTCCTGCCTTTCTCAGCAGACACCTGTCCTCCAAACTAAAACAGCAACTTTTTTTCTTTGTCCATATACAAGCCACACCTGATTATAAGCCGCGCTTTGGGTTCGGACCAAAATTTTATTCAAAATGGTGCGGCTTATAATCGTGAAATTACTGTATATCCAGAGAAACATTTCATGTCAGTACCGATACTTTGTAATTAATGCTGGGTCACTTTTCAGGAGTCTGGTAAGCAACATGGAAAATCAATATACTTTTATATGAATACATGAGTAAATACAACTGCAGAAATCAAAATATTATGTGTTTCTATGATTCTTCATATATGTTTATGAAGGAGATGAGATGCAAATATTCCCCACATATTAAAAAATTTTGTTCTAGATCAGATGAGTTCAGATAAACAATCTAATTTTGATTTCTCATATAAACTATTTTAATTACTGTATTTTTAGTCATAATCTTAAATTCTGCTCTTCCATATGAGATACTAAATTAAATCTCAGTTGTATTAGTAGTAAAGGGGATAGTTACAATATAGTCATTGGATTGCTTCAAACTGCTCAGTTCCTAGACTGTACAAAATTAGGCAATAGTTTGTCAGTAGTAGTGATTTCAAAAAAGGTGTTAAGCCTTCAAACATGTTTCAAAAAAATGTCTCTTCATGAAATCAAGAAAAACTTAGAATAGAAGGAAACATATTACATGAAGAAAATGTATTCATGTTTTTGAGAACACATTTGAAGCCATGTTAAACTGAAGAGATTTAAGTAGAATTAGATCTGGTGACTGTCATTTGGGTTAAATATATCCTAAATTCCACTGCATCCTGTGAAGGAAGAGCTTCTACACAATAAGTATTGTCTTACTTTACTCTTTTTGTAACAAGAGGAAGCCAGACAGATCACTCCTCTACTGCTTTCAAGGGCAAACAACCATGTTTTCTTCCCTGCTGAGTATAATTTGGGATTTACAAAATGTAAAGACTGTTGCACTAAACTAGATCATCTCCCCATTGTTCTACTCCCTACAGTGGATATTACGAAGAGAAGCACCAGCCTTATTCATCCTCAGAAAATCCCAGAACAAAGTGTTGCAGTGAAAGAGGTAGTGAAGAATAATCACAGATCCATACACAAGCTGGATATTGTCTATGCAAAATGAATTGTGGAATATAGTATTTGTTCAACTCTGCTCTTATACCACTGCAACTATCATGAGGAATATTCCAAGAAGAAAAAGTTAAATACTGATGACATTAACTTGAACAGTAGTCCTTAAACTGTGTTAAAATCTTGCTAACAATTAGAAGGATACATTTATACATTGCTAGTTTCAACCATTTCAGAAGAAAGGAATTTTTTTCAGAAAAAAAAAAATCAAACAATTTTCTTTCAAGATGAAGTTGATTTACACTATATCTTTATTCTAAGGCATTTCAGGCAGCATATTAGGGCAGTAACTACCATTGGATGATATTCAAAATTGTCAACATCCATTTTCAGGGCTCTGCATTGGGCATTTCAGGAAGAATTATATGAAGACAGAATCACATTCTCAGTGAATAATATACTTTCAAACAAATTACAAGCAAGCCACTTGACAGGTTCATTATAAACCTTTTTGTACTTTAGATTTATTAAACTCTTTTAACTCATACTGTGAAAATTGTATGAGAAAAAGGAAGAAAAAAATAAGTCTCAGAGAATTCTATTACTGATCTGACAAAAAAGTGACTCAGTTTTTAGAAATAGATCTTGATCTGGGAGTCTTGGCCTCCAGTAAAGGAGCTTCTATCTATTTCTTCATGGGAGTTAGAGATGATTTTTTTTCTTCTGCTAAAGAGATAAAAGACAGAAATGTGTCATGATTTCTGTGTAATGAAAAGTGTTTTCAAAAAAAAATGGAATTGAAGTAACAGGGCATTGAGAATTTTGGACATGTTACTTGTCAGGTCTTCAACACTGCAAAGACTTATGAAAAGTGATGGTTTTTTCTTTTTCTTTTATCTGTTACTTCTGGGTGGCTTATAACATTCTTATTGTATTCTGGGTTCCTTTTGTAAAAGTCCTGGTTCATGATTCAGAACAGTCCAAGTGTAATCCAGGGAAATACAAGTCAGTATCTTCAACTAAGGCCAAACTGAATTCAGAATCTGTATAAAACAGATCATCAGGACTATCACATATGGAACTATTGATATTGTGCTGTAATTTATAAGGGAGGATGTCTGCAGTTCTAGTATATCCTTTCTTCTTCTACTTCTTTGTCCAATAGATGACCAGTGATTATGAATGAGATTGTAGAAACTACACTTGTCTCCCGCTGCCGCAGGCAGCATTTATTTTACAAAGTTCATTTTGATCTAAAACCCCAAATAACAGCTACTGTTACAGAAAAGAGCAAAGCATATATGTCAATTCCTCATGTAACATAGTGGAATATTTATTTTCAGTAAGAGTACGTAATTCTGTTAGATGTCTGAATGTTTAAAACTGTCATGGCCTAACTGGAGAAAATAATATCCCAGTTATTTGAATTACTTCTTTTTATCGATTATATTATGGGTTGTTTGGGGGTGGGGTTGTATGTACAAACACATGCATATATATATATATGTATATATATAGATATATAGATATGTATACATATGAAGTGAGCAATGGAAGGTTTCTTATTGCTACTCCATAATTTTTGCAGGCAGATATTATATGCTTAATCTAAACTATTGGAAGGGAACATTTATAGTATAGCTCGAGGAAGGATTTACAATGACATCTTCATAAATGAATCTCCCAGGAAGAAAATATGATTAAAAATGCACAAATTGATATCTGGGGTGATATTTATTTGTACACAGAGTTTTTGATATTAATTAAGAGGATAAAACATAAATCTACTAATAAAAATTGTTAATAACAGAGACATAGATCACAGATATGTGTACTGTAATGGAAGTTAAAGCAAAGAAAAAAAATTAAAATCCTGAATTTCTTAGTGCCTGAGCAAATGGGATTTATTACCCATTTTCTACATGATTAGCACAGTGTACTAATATGTTTGGATTTTTTCTCCTTTTTTTTTAAATACAAGTAGGGAACTAAATCCTTTTGTGGATAAGGGTAATATTTGAAATTTAAACTCTGGAGAATACAGTAGCTTTATACCGCTGTATTCCTTGTTTAAATCATTCATTTTAGTAAATTGATTTCTGATAATTATGTGATCAGTGGTATTCCTAAAATATACTTACCAGGACTCTAAGAATGAAGATACCAGAGTACTAGATAACATTTAAAGGAAAAAAATTCTGACATGGACAACAAATTCCAGTAATTTCACGATTATAAGCTGCACATTACAATACGGAGTGTGATAAAAAGTATCTATTCTATCACCATCTGTTGAGGGTTGGGGCAGTGATCCTTATCTCAACGGCAGATATTCTGCTAAAGGGCCATCCATTGAAACCAGGTGGGGCATTGTTCTTTATCTTTTCACAACTCATCCTTCCTCCAAGAGTCATTTTCTGCTAATGGCCCATTGAGTCCCACTGTGTGACTGATAAAATTACAGTAATCTCACGACCATAAGGCTTACCCCCCGGGAGTCAGCAAAATTTGCAACTTTGTAGAACATATAAGGTGCACCGGACTATAGGGCGCACTTTTTTTTTGCAGCGAGGCTCCGCCCCCAGCTCCCCCCGCTCGGTTGCTGGTCGAGGCCCCGCCTCAACCTGGCAACCATGGGCCCCCGGGCCCGCCTCCACCCGGCAGGGGCGATACCGCGGGCCCCTGGGCCCGCCCAGACCCAGGAGGGGCGGTGCCGTGGGCCCCCGGGCCTGCCTCCACCTACCTGCCGCGGCACTGCCGGCTCCCGTCACGGCTCACAGCTTACACTTCCGGGGTGGCAAATGTTGCAACTTTGTCCATCAGATAAGACGCACCGGACTATAAGGCGCATTTCCGGGTTCAGGGGAAAATTTTAGTCAAAAGAGTGCGCCTTATAGTCGTGAAATTACTGTACTTCATCCCATTGGAAGTTACTCCAGCCAGGGGAAGAGCCCAACATTTCTTACAAAAATAAAAACAGAGGTTTTGGGACACTAAGGTAGCCCCTTTCTCCACTGGACTGCAGAGGAAAACCGGATTTCTCCACATCACCACTGGACCTCCGGAGGAAAACTGCACCTTCTACAGGAACACTGCTTCAACTGAATCACATTTGTCACTACAAAAGGACTACAGCCACTATTTAATGGGACTGCTACCAACACCCTGCCTGGGACTGCTACCAACACCTGCCTGATGGGGTGTCAGGTTGTACTCTGACTTTGTCAGGGTTTGGGGTTTGTTTCTTTGTAGTACTGTATTTCTATTTTAATTTCCCTAGTAAAGAACTGTTATTACTAATTCCCATATCTTTTTCTGAAAGCCCCTTGATTTCAAAATTATAATAATTTGGAGGGAGAGGGTTTACATTCTCCACTTCAAAGAGAAGCTACTGCCTTTCTTAGCAGACACCTGTCCTCCAAATTAAAAGAGTAACTTTTTGTTCTTTGTCCATATATAAGCCACACCTGATTATAAGCCGCACTTTGCGTTCGGACCAAAATTTTATTCATAATGGTGCGGCTTATAATCGTGAGATTACTGTACATAAAAGCAATATTCATTGTTAAATGAATACCACAGAATAGCATAGAGAGTTTAACGCAGTAAACACATAAGTGGCTGGGTAATTAGACAAATACTTGTAAATCAATGGAGCATTTGCTACTGTATTTCCCAGTGTGACATGAGATAAATTTTAAGGCAGAACTGAAAGAAGGCAATTGTGTTGCTTTCTAATGTTTATTTTACTCATGAAGATCAGTAGTACCAGTGAGAATCACTTGAAGATACTTGATACGTTAGTAACAAGGGAAAGCACAATTTCACATATGCTTTTTTTACCAAAAACAAAAAAAAAGTCTTGCATATGCTTTTCAAAAAAATGCCACAAAGTTTGTATGGAAATACAAGACTGAAATAATTGAAGGATATTTAGGTTTTAATCCAGGTGTTAGTACAAGTCCACAAAAAGACAATAATATGTGTTGCCATTCAGATGTGACTTAAGTGCTAACTGTATTTGCACAATGCATAGAAAAAATATTAATTTTAACAGATAGGGTTCTTTCTGCTCTTACCCAAAGTCTGGTATATTAACCTAGTAGTCTTCAAGGTAAATATTCTACTTTTCATTACCAAAAAGATGTATGTGTACTAGCTTAATATATCATTTCTTGTTGATAAGGTCCTTGATTTTGGGAAGGTTGCTGGGTGCTTTTGTGAACTTTTGACTCTGCTGACATGATCCAGAAAGACCAAGACAATACTGCGCTCTGAATCTTCTCTTGCTGATCACAAATGACAGAAAATGTGGTAAATTGCTACAATAGTACTTTGTCATGAGACTGAAATGTTATCGCCTTCAGAAAGAAGTGTGGATAGAAAGAAAATAGCAGCACACTTTTTTCTTAAGCTTTAATTCACATGTCATGTCTCCAGAAACAAACACTGCAAGACTTCAAAGAATTTGACTCTCACAGGTATGTGGTGCTGCCTAACTTATGTGCATCATTTCTTTACATTAAAGCATAGGAACTAAAGAGAGGAGAAATCACATGCATGATTCTTAATGGTTTTGTTGGTAAACCTAAGCTTTTCAGACTATTCTCAGCTTTTAGGATAGATAAAGATTAAAGAAATAATTGGATACACTGTAGAGAAAGTTTTGCTTTCTTCTTAACCGTTTATGTATTTTTATCAAATATCAGAGTATTTGCAATATTCATGGGTTTGAGTTGTTGTCAGGATAATTTACATTTACTGTTTGAATAGCACAGAAAAGAATTTATAAAGAATATGTTTCTAGTTGCTTCAGGGAAAATTTTCTAAAACAATTCTGATAAATGATTAGCTGAACTACACCTACTAAAATTCCTACTAGGTGATTTATATTTAAAAATAAAATGCATGTTTTCTGGCATACATCTTATTTCTGACAGGGTTCTCTTTTCTTTCTAAAGCAATGATAATCAAATTTTATCAACTGTATTAGCAACAAAACTCTAAATCTTATTTTACTTGTGTGTTGGATTTCTTCATATGACTATTAATTTAACTTTAAGCAGTTCTGAATTATTTATTCAGTGTCTATATGTTTTCAAAAAAAAAAAAAAAAAAAAAAAAGATTAATTATGCTCTTCAATGACCTGAAAATACAACATCTAGATCTATGTCTCAGGCAGGAATAAGCTTAGAAAAAGAGAAAAAAACCTATAGAAAAATCAGATAAATTTATTTTGACACAACTCTATTCAAGTTCATAAACCTAGGTGACTATGATCTGTAAGCAGTCAATTTCTCTTGACACTGAGAACCACAAGAAGAAAAGTATAAATAAGCAAGCAAAAAAACCCCAGAAAACCAACATAACTGACTGTCTTATTTTCAGGGTTATAGGAATATCAAGATTTAAATCCCTACTGTGAACCTGTGGGTCAAAAATCATAAGGGAGGGCTCACAGTTGGAGACTGAGGCTCTCCTTATCCCTGCAGCTGCCTGTGAAGAAAATACAAAGCTGCTGCTTTGATTGCACACCTCAAAGAGGACAGGGAAAAGCATGCAAGACAAAGCATGCGTGACAAAGCAGTGAAAAAGGTGGTGAGAAGGAACTGAAGACTCTAGAAAGTACTCTTTTGTTAGTGATCATATTAAAACATAAATGCTGACATATTTCACTAGCAGTAGAGGGGAAGGTGGGTCAGGCAACTGAAAATATAATTGCTGTCCCTGAGAGGACTCCCAAGTGTTGTGCTGCCCAGGGATGCTTCCTTGACCCGACATCATCTCAGCATAACATCACAGCTGCCCTTCAGCCACACTTAGGCTGTTCTCTGAAGTGCAGCTGTTGGCACAGGTCAGTGCTCCCCCCGCCCCAGCCATACTGGGGGATGACTGGGAGCTAAAGCAGAGTATGGGCTCTACATAGGTTTGATTCATGCACACAGCTTATGTTTTCATGCATGAATTGTTTCTTTAACACACCAACTGTTTCAGTCCATTTCAACCAACAGGAAAGGAAAGCAACTAAGAGAGCAAGAGAACCATAAAATCTGAGTGAGGCCCTAGGAAAGCAAAGAAATCCACATCTGTAATTGTCAGCTGTTCTCTCTTTCTGGAAGGGATATTATTATTTTCTTAATCTACTTTGAAAGATCAGCTTTTGCAAGTCTAGAAACAGAAGAATTGTTATCACAAAGCATCGTATTAAGTTGACTATCTTCCATTAACTAAGTGATTTACCACAGCTGTAATAAGTTAATAATGTTTTTTATTAATCCGACTTGTTTCCACCTACATCTGGACAACATTCATGTGTAAAACTTTGCAAATGGTTTATCCCATTGTTTATGATTTTGTTTGCTTTTATATTGCTATTTTTAAAAGAAAATGCTATGAGAATGCAGATAAAATAAATTTCGGAAGTCAGACATCACAGTATAGTCAATTCCTTTTCCAGTCATGTCTCATTAGTGATGAGGTAGAGAGCCCAAAATCATTATTAAATAGAAGCATATATCTACATAATTGATGTATCATAACATAAACAGTAAAAAATTTATTGCATAACATAGAAAGTTCATGTTTAAACTTCAGACTTAAATTTATGTAAACATATTTAGACTTGCCCATGGGCAAGATTTTCATGTTATGACTTGAAAAAAAATTAGGATCCAAGTACCACGTCTTCTAAAAACCCATTTATTCAGAAACAGAAAGTTATTCAGAACAGTCATGCTGCTTACTTCCTATTAAATATACGTATTAAGAAAGGTGTTTTAATACTCTTATCTGTGAACTTCAGAAAATTGTTCTGAGTTAGCTGGCAATATTCTTCTTTTTCAAATTCTATGAAGAACAAGGTTTGACATAAAACACCATGCAGTATGTGTTGTCAAACTGAGCTTTCTCAGGCAATTATTTTCTGAAACTAACAGGTTGAATTTTGAGTATTGTTCTAATGATGCTCACTGCTATCAAGAAGTACAATAATACATTTCCAAATGTAGCATTTCAATTAGAAACTGCAGCCAAAAATCCCCATGATCTAGTCCAACATGCCTTTCTGCAGGATTTTGGTTCATTCTTATTTTTGGGTTTCTCCAATGAGGAGTTCTGCTATTCAAAACTGGCTTGAAGCAGTAGGTGAAATTCAAAACACACTTTCAAATTAATAAAATATTGTTGTATATCTTAGTATTGCAAAAACTCAAAATAAACAGAACTGAAAAGTGGTGTAGTATTTGATAGTCAAAATTTGTCCAAATATTTCCTTCTTTTTTTCCCCAGACAGGGTACCTCTGCTACCTCCCAGATACTTTATGGTCTTTAGTTTTTCAAATTAGATCTAAGAACATTTTAGAATAAGGGTGATTCTCTCATTCAAAATGTTTTGCAAATAAACTATTTCTAGTACTAGCCATTTCAGGTGATAGAATTGATTTTTAGAGAAATCTTTCTTTTGAAAAAGGGTAATAACCTGGCAGATATCATGGTGTGCTCTAACAAAGGCTAATATTTAGATAAAAGAGAGACCTTTCCTGCTCCTTTTTTGTATCTGCTTTAAAAGTTCTGGTAGGATAATAATTATGATTAGCAATAATATTTTTTTCTTTTTATATCAGGAATCTCCTTTGTAGTTGTGCAATAGCTCAAAAGATCCACTTTCATGTTATGTCAGTTCCTGAAAGAAAATTATTAAACCTTTGCTTAGTACTGAATTAGTGCTAATACCACAGATCTGAATGCCAAATGTTACCTATTGAGTATTTAGAAGGGAGGTAGTGTTGCTGTCATGATGAATATGAAACTAGGAATTTAAAGAGAGAAAAGGTCTGCATCTTGTGCCAAGGTATAAAAAAGAAAAACTTTGAATAATATAGACATACCTGCATTTTAAAAACAGAATAGACAAACACATAAAGTGTTTATGTAACATTTATCTGCAGATTTTTTTAATAGCTTTAATAATTTTCTCTATTTTAAAGATGGTTTGAGCTGGAAAACCTAGAAGCAAGCTGTTAGGAAAGCTGTCTAGAAGTATTGCACAGAGAAAAATGGTCTGAAATGCACTGTGTTATTTTTTTCCTTCATTCGTGACTTAGGTTTTGCTATTTTCACAGTTACCAATGTGTTAACAATGAGTGCAGAAGGTCATTAGTGTTACATAATTACAAACATGCAGTTTCTATATGATATTGTATCTGATTAAAAAATAGATTTCTGAAATACGTAGGAAGCTGACACAAGACTGAAAGCTCTAGTTGCTTAGAGAAGCGAGATACTCTTTCACTTTCAAATTATTCACCAAAATATCAGCTTTTATTTCATATGTAAGACACTTGTGTTCTTCCTTAAGGAAGGGGGGAAAATATTAGAGAACCAACCAAGAAATGTGTGAAAGGAGTTGTCAAAATATTGCTTTGATATAAGAGAAAATGAAAATCCTAATGTTCACTCAACACAGGTGAAAAAAAGTATAGAAAACAATAAGGTACCTTTTTGTATACTTCTTTTCAATGGTTGGTTTGATAAATTTTCTTCATATGTATTCAGGTTTTTTAATGAAAAATTTTGTCTGACAAGTTTATAGTAGCAATAACTAATGTTGACTGTATATATATGGCAGAGTGGTGCAATAATATAACCTTTTAAAGAGTACAACTACTCCCCTAATGTGTGATCCTTGATGCCTCTTTTCCAGGAAGAGTTATATCTAGATTAGAAAAAACATTAATTCTAAACATTTGCAAAAGATGTATTTGCCTTTATTAAAAACGTCTTCAGCATTGTTATGAAGTTATATCTACAATGACAGCTACTGTGTAATTTTAGAGAAGATATCAGATTAAAATAGAGACTATACTTTTAAGATAAGAATCTCTCTTTTAATAATGAAACATATTTTTGATGTAGCTGTGTGCCTTCAGATCTTTTAAGATAAAAATAATGTTAAACAGAGATAGCTCTTGCAATTATAGAATTTGGTGCCCAAAGGTATTAAGTGCAGATTTTGTATTTCTTTTGTAACTCAGATTACTGATATTATAAGGAATGGGTGTTGTAGATTTAAAAGTTATAGAAGAGTAAATACTGGTTAAAGAGTTACAGGAAATATCTTGAAATGGATCAGAGTATAAAATAAAAAAGTTCTGCTTAAAGCCTTCATTTCCTTCAAATAGATTTCATCTGAGCAGAAAAGTGAATGCTTATATTAAAAAAAAATGCAAGTTTGTTTTATATTGCTTTTTTACAAATCATACATTAATGAATGTATCCAATGGGGTTTATTTGATGGTTTTAATGGACCTGAGGTCCCTTAAAAATATACAAATTCTTTAAGATACTGTATGGTTGCTGTGTACTCTTTGTACACAGTATGTAAATAAGAAAATTTCTTTTCTGTAGGGTGTACCGCCAGGAAAGCAAATTTTAAATCACTAATAAAAATGATGAAAATTGCCTTAGAATTTGGAAAAGCAATTTTTCAGGTCAATTGCCTGTATCAGTATCATGTAATATCGATTTTGGTGTGTCAGAATATGTTTTAACTAACAAGAAGTAAGCAATCTAAGTTACTCAAATCAATATATTTGAATTCTATAATCCTTATTCACTAGCATGCTTCAGCTGTTAAATATTATAGGCAAAGAAAGGATGCAGCAAACCTAGAAAAAAATCCTATTAAATGCAAATGCACAAATTTCTAGATAATGAAATATGCATTAAGCTTGGAACACTAATGACCATAATATGTATATGCAATGTTTTATGTACCTCTACTTTGTGTTCAACTTAGATGACTGTATTGACAAAATTATAGCGATTTTATATTTTCTTTGCCACAAAACTAATTGAGAGTTTTAGACTTCCATTTTCTTATCTGAATATTTATTAATTTTTCTGCCTATACAAGCAAAATATTTCTGACCGACAAAAAAATTCTCAGATATCAGCAGCCACTTTTGGAGATTTTTGGGAATCCTAAAAATTTTTTTCTTACAGAGTTAAATGCAAATAACTCCATTTGCACTAGATGCATAATTTGACTCCATATCTGACTCACATTTCAAGTGATCCCTGCTGTTACTTTTTTTTTAAAGAAGAAGGCAGCCATTAAGATGCTAGAAAAGCATCATTTCCTCTCTGTCGGCTTTTCTGAATTTGGTTTTGATACCTAGTTAATTTGAACTCTCCTACCTCTAACCATTTCCTCAATAATGACCTTGTTCTTCACAAAAAAGACTTTCTTTCATTTCAGTCCATTGAAGTGTCAGCCAAGGCAAAATTTCTCTTTGTTAAGCTGGTAATTTTTTATTTTAATGGAGGTATAAAGCTACTCTGAGGAATGTGTATTAAGAAACCTGAAAAATTCTCTTCATACAGTGTTTATGATGAATGTCACACGAATCACACCCAAAAGTGAATCAAATCATCATAAATTTAATAGATTTAACTGCCAAGTATTTCCTAATAACAAAGCTAAAACCTTGTGTAGCAATCGCCTGTCAGAGCACCTTGTGAAATGCAAACTTGAGAGCAGCATGAGAACTTAGTCAAATTCCTGTAGAACAAATGCCTTTTTAACAAGTAGCTTGGGAGCTAGCATTTGAGCTGCCAATTCTTTTAAATTTTGTTGGATTACTGTTGGCAGAATCCTATGTATGTTTAAGCCATCATATTCAAACAAACAAACAAACAAACAAACAAAAATAACAACAAAAACAAAACCAACAAAAAACCCCAAATTTTGAAACTTTTAGATTTGCTTTGTCACACTGATTTTCATAAATCATTATATCTAGTTTGAATTTTTTTTTTACTATTTTCTTCTTTTATTGAGCATAATTTATTATTAAAACAATTAGAGGAGTAAAAATATATTTAACTATACCCTGCTTGGGATCATTCATAGAGACAACAGGTTGCTATCATCAATATTACAAATTCCATTGCTACATCAATATTATAAATCATAGAATGATTTGTGTTAGAAGGGACCTTAAAGATCACCTATTCCCATTTTCCTGTTATGGGTAGGGATACCTTCTATCAGATCAAGTAGCTCAAAGACCCATCCAACCTGGCCTTCAACACTTCCAGGGACAGGACATCCACAGTATTTCTGGGCAACCTGTTCCAGAGCTTCAGCACCCTCATAGTAGAGAATTTCTTCCTAATATCTAGTCTAAATAGAAAACTAGAACTGTTTAGCAGATAGGAATGGTAGTTTTCTAATAAATTAAAGAAGTGCTTGGCCAAAACTGCCCTTTGACAATAATATCATGTCATTCATTTAACTTGATGCTCAGAACACTAAGAGAGTAATTATGAGGTAAAAATTCCAAATGAATTAAGAATTATGATTAAAGAATTTTGAGTATATTTTATGTGGCCAGTAAGCTCAACCTTAAGAATAATATTAAGGCAATAAATAAATGTGGATGTAAACACTTGCTAGCCAGTGATATCTTCACAGACAACTGAATCCGTATATCAAACAATATCAATTTTTCTAGCAACCTGTTTCTTTATCTAAGTTATCATTTGCTGTAACTTAGAGTACAGTGATGAAGAATTGGTCTCCTGGTAAATTAATTGGTATTTTTTTTTAAATTTTAAATTAAATTTTTTTAATTTTAAAACTGAATTAGTGTTTTTTTCCTGTCAAATACTCTATCTCTTGCTAACCAAAAATTGCTTGTCTTATAATTAAATGCTTGACCTATTCGGTTTTTAAGTTCACAAGTTCTGTATGAAAGATATTAAGACCCAACAGCAGATCTAAATGATTGTATTTAAACTTCTATTGTTTTATGTAAAATATCATTAAAGAGAAATTATTAAATAATTCTTGACAAGTAGCAACTAACTCCTTTTTTTACATTATTAACTCTGTTTCGTATCAAATAAACAAAAAGAACATCCAATCAATAATTCAAACTTATTTAGCAATGTTAAGCAGCAATCTTTGATTACATCTCCTTTGTTTCCCTATATATTCCAGCACAGTTGTTTAACAAAAAAAGAAAAATCCTAACATAAAACCATAAAAGGGTGGGAGTACAGGATTTTGTGTTATTCCAGCATCCTCCCTGAAACTACATCCATCAATGCAGCTATGTATATGTTACTTTACATTATAAAAATAAGATTCTTCAGATGAATCATGGAAATGACAAGAATAAAACCTGTAAGAAAGCTCGTTAATGGCTGTGAAAACAGAAAGTCAACTTGAGTATTACTATATTCTATTGCAAAAGTCCAGGGAAGTCTGTATCGAGGTTAGGTCTTTGGAACAAGATAATGATCCAGTACCTACTGTGAGCATCTGGCCTTTTCTAGATAGGGGGTATGACTGGAGTTCCTCAGAAATTTGTCTCAGCTACTTAAAAATAGAAAAAGTTTCCATCTCCTAATAGGTTACATTATTATGTGCTGTGAGTATGTTCTGAGTTACAGGGGAGACTGAAGGAGATTTGGAAGTTATATGGCAAAAACCTGAAAGATGAATTGAGTTTAGGACAAAAATAGGGTTGAGAAATTCAAAGAAAATCTCTGAACTTGGTGTTCCTGAGAAAACTGGGGCAGGGACTCTCAGTGAGTCACTTGCTCCATCTGTCAGATTGCTCCTATCTCCAACTCATATGTCTAATTTAATAGCAACCTCTCATATTTAATTGTGTTGATTTGTTTCTGGAAATAGGAGAATCAGAAACCATTTAGCCAAGGAGTGGCAAGGGCAGATGTTTGTGATGTCAACAACAATAGCAAAATATTAATTAGAAAATACTGATCAAGACTAAATACAGTAAGAGGTATTTAATCCTCAGACTACTATTTTCACAGTTTTCTCTATTAATCTTTACACTAGATGTGCTAAAAACTTAAATGTGAAAGGTGAAATACAGAACTGCAAGGAGAACCATGTGAAAAAGACAAGTATTCACTTCATAACCTTTCAGGTCAGAAGCCCCCTGAAACAGATAGCACAAAGGTGAACGATCTGAATGTCTTCAAAATATTCTCAAAGTTTGGAGTGTTGAGATTAAAGCTGGTAAAGTGTTTTTTATGTTTCTTCTTTTTTTCTTTTTTCCTTTTTTTCTTTTTCTTTTTTTTTTTTTCTACTTCTTTTTAATGGATTTCTGTTATTTTTTATTTACAGAGCTGATGACCTAGTTAAATACTCTGTGAATCTTTTAATCAAATGATCTCTATGTATTGCAAAATTCAAAGAGCTTTCAAATCTGTTTTTCTGGTCTTTATTATTACAGTAATTTCATGATTACAAGCCGCACAGACTATAAACCGCATCTCCAGGTGTTGGTAAACATTTTGTTCTTCGTCCATATGCAAGCCGCACCCAATTATATGCCGTTCTGTCGTTCGCAGCGAGGACCCGCGTGCAACAAAGTTGCCAATTTGTAACAGAACTGCGGCAGGGCGGGGTTTACTGGCTCGGCTCAGGCGGTGAGAGTTCGGGGCTGCCGACAGGGCCAGGTGGCCCAGCTTGGTGCTGCTGCTGGGTGGGGCCGCTCGGGGCCAGCTGCCGCTGCCGCTGGGCTTGCTCGCCCCAGCCCGGCGCTGCGCCATGCTACGGTGGCAGGGGGGCACGGAGCCTGCCGGCACCCGTGGTGGTGGTGGGAGGCAGGGATGGAGCCCTCTTGCAGCCACGGCGGCGGCAGGCTGGGACAGGAGTCCCCAGCTTCCCCCTGAGCCACGGGGTCAGCAGGAGGGAGCCCCCCATCTCTCCCCCTGGCTGCGCTGCCTGAAGGAGGGAGCTCGCCTGCCTTCCCCCCCGTGCTACCGGCAATGAACTGGCTCCACCCGCAGCACAACAGAGTAACCAATGTGTAGCAATCACGCAGTCCCGGGTTTTACTGGCAGGTTGCTCAACTCAGTGCCTCGGTTTGAACTTCCGGGGCTGGAAATGTCAGAAAATTATTCACACATTAGCCGTTCCTGAGTGTAAGCTGCATTTCTGGTGTGGGAACAAAATTTTAGTCAAAATGGTGCGGCTTGTAATCGTGAAATTACTGTAATTTAATTTTCAGAGACATATTTGAATTGTATAATCATTTATGTAATTTCCACAGTAGCCATGAAAATATGAAATATTTCTTTGAATCTTAACCATCTCTGTCCTACTATTCTTACTATCACATTCAGATATTGAAAATATAAGGGAACAGGAGGCAATCGGGAACTCCCTCAGAAGAAGAGCAGGTTGACAGTTTTTGGTGGTAGCAAGTTGTCACTTGAGTCTGCCTGGAATGAATAGAGAGAAGTGGTTGAGCTTGTGAAAGCTGATGATTTTTTTTACTTATGTTTAATCTTGTCCTCTGAACTTTTCTTGTGGGTATCAAGCACTTCCTCTTAGTGTTCAATGGAAAAAAGTCCATTCCAGGACAAATACTATAAAGGAACAGGGGGGGAAGGTGAGATGGGTTTTCTTCACCATTGGAAAACAAATGTGATTTTCACTTTTAAATTAATATAATGTGTGTGTATATGAATACCATACATACACACACACACACATACACATATATGGTTGCTTATAAAATTTTTGTGTCCAAATGTGGACTTGTAATCCTGTCTACTTCTGCTTTTCTCCTCTCAGAGTCACTGAAATCACAATGTCCTTCTTAATCAATGGAGATATAATAACAAGCAATTCTATCTTTTCAATTCCTCTTACAGGGCTATGAAATCTTTGGATTCAAATGTTTCAGACTCTTTTATTTGAAAAGAAGTTATAGATTTATAATTGGAACTTTACAGCAATTACAGAGTTAACATGAACTTCATACTCCTATTGATCTGATTTCTTTATATGCACATAATTTGATGCATAAATAAATTACATTATTTGTCTATGCATAAATAGACAGAAAATATAGTTTCTACTGCAAGATATGTATATAAATTTTTCTTTTACTGCTTTTGATGTATTTTTGTCATTTAGAAGTCCCAATGTATTAAATCACTTCTGTTTTATGTGATATAACACCACTATAATTTGAATTTTTAAGATTCATAACAGAGAGAATGTTCACAGATGTTTGTACCTCACAAGAAGTATGAAGAAATGCAAAAGCTCCTGTCTAACCCGATGATTATCATTGTGTTTACTGAAAGGGATTAATGATATTTTTCATGACATTAAGACTTTGCTAAATGTAATCTTATGTGAGGTCAGGACTAGAAAATAATTTTGTTCTAAATTTCTTCCTGTTTACCTGAACAAGTTGAGGAAAAATGCCCTTTTGAAAGATCTCTGGAGTCTTGATTGAATTATTTTGGTGGGATGAGTGAGTCAAAAAAATCTTGAGATTGCTGATAGAATTCTCAATTGACAATTGATGATCTCCATTGTCATTGAGGTGGTTTTTGTTGGGTGTTTTTCTCTTTCTGTTACATGAATTACCAATATTTCCACTTGTTTGTAAACAACAAGGAAAAGTACACTTTGATGTAAAGGTGAGGAGTGCATATTAATGTGAAATGTGATATTTAAAACATCTCATTTTTTAATATCAAATTCATTTATTCTGTTGTAAGTAGAGATGAACTGAAGCACTGACATTTCAATCTGTGTGACGTTTGGACTTCTGATTTTAGCTCTGACACATAGCTAAAAGCACAAAAAAGAGTTGGATTGTGAAATTTTAATTTGTCCTCCATCTAAAGTTCTGAGTATCTAGATTTACTGCCCTGAATTTGTGCTTTTTCTAGTTCCTAATGAGGTAATAAGTTAATAACTATCATGTCAGCAAATCAGGTGAGCAGATGAGACATTTTAGTCACCCTGTAATGAAAAAGTTAAAAAAATTATTCACTTATAATCCTAATCTAATTACACTTTGTGCAATTTACCCAGTTGTAGCTCTTGTCACAGTTTTCTTTCTTGTACATTCTTTTATTTCTGGCAAAAAGTCGTTATAGTAAACAGACTCATCTATGGTCCTAGCTATGCTAATATTGGAAATGAAGCTGTAACTTTTATTAGATGGACTTGCATGGCATTTTCTACTTGAAAACAGAAATCACAGTAATTTCATGACCACAAGGCGCACGGGACTATAAGGCGCACTTATTTTTGCAGTGAGGCTCCTCCCCCAGCTCCCCCCGCGTGGTTACTGGTCGAGGCCCCACCTCAACCCAGCAGCCATTGGCCCCTGGGCCCGCCTGTACCCGGCAGGAGGGGCGCCATGAGCCACCGGGCCCGCCTTCACCCGGTAGCCATGGGGCCCTGGGACTGCCTGGACCCGGGAGGGGGGCACCACGGACCCCCAGACCCGCCTTCACCCAGCAGCCATGGGCCCCCTGGCCCACCTGGACCCAGCAGGGGTGGTGCAGCGGGCCCCTGGGCCCTCCACCAGCCAGCTGCCGCAGCACTGCCAGCTCCCCCCACGGCTCACAGCTCACACTTCTGGTTTGGCAAATTTCGCAACTTTGTACATCATATAAGGCGCACCGGACTATAAGGCGCACTTCCGGGTTCGATAGAAAATTTTAGTCAAAAGGGTGCACCTTATAGTGGTGAAATTACTGTACAGTAATTTCACGATTACAAGCCGCACCAATTTGACCAAAAGTTTGGTGGAAACCCGCAAGTGCGGCCAATATTCCGGGGCGGCTAATACATTAACAAAATTCTAAAAGCTGCCAACACGGAAGTGAGAGCCTGCGGCAGCCCCAAGCCAAGCTGGAGCCCGGTCGGCCCCGGTAGAGGTAGGAAAGCCTGGCAGAGGCGGGGCCAGCAGTGTGGGGGGCGGGCGGCTGAGCCTGAGCCAGCAGGGCGGGGCAGGGGGGCGGCAGAGCCCGGGCCAGCAGGGCGGGGGAGCCTGGGAGAACTGGGGCTAGCAGTGCAGGGGAGCATGGCAGAAGCAGGAAGGCCGGCGGGTGGGGCTGCCTGGCAGCGGGGGAAGCCCAGCAGAATCAGGGCCAGCAGCGTGGGGGACCCCGGCGGTGCGGGGGCCTGCAGTGCCGGTCAGGGTGAGGAAACGCGGCGGCGGTGCAGACGGGAGGGGGCGGCCGGCGAGCCTGGCGGCGGCGGCAGCCCTGCCGGCGGGGCGAGCGAACGCGGCGCGGGGCGAACGCGGCGCGGGGCGAGCGAGGCGCGGCGCGGGTCGAGCGACGATCCCAGCGGCGGCGGCGGCGGCAGCCCGCCGGCCGGGTGAGCGAATGCGGCGCGGGGCGGCTGGCGAGCCCGGCGGCGGCGGCGGCAGCCCTGCCAGCCGGGCGAGCGAACGCAGCAGCGGGGCGGTGCTGATGGGAGAGGGGGGCCAGCGAGCCTGGCGGCGGCGGCAGCACCACCTGGCCAGCCCCGCCGAGCCGTGGCGCTGAGCTGGGCCACCCGGCCCCGTCGGCAACCATGAGCGGGCCGAGCCTGCCTGGCCCCGCCCCGAGCCAGTAAAACCCGCTATGCCGCGATCCTGTTACTAATTGGCCAATTTGTGAAAGCTGCGCACGGATTCTCGCGACGAACGAAAGTGCGGCTAATATTCGGGGTGCGGTTTATCTATTGACAAAGACAGCAACATTGTCGAGGCACCGGGGGTGCGGCTTATAATCCGTGCGGCTTGTATTCGTGAAACTACTGTAATTGTAATACTGTGTCTAATTTGCACCCATACCTATTCCTATGTG
The DNA here is from genome assembly GCF_009819885.2 of Catharus ustulatus. Lineage (NCBI taxonomy): Eukaryota > Metazoa > Chordata > Aves > Passeriformes > Turdidae > Catharus > Catharus ustulatus. The sequence goes on from NC_046221.1 coordinate 81,512,974, forward strand.
CATATCCCAGATATACAAGAATTTCTACCAAACAGCACTCTCTTTCTGCCTATTTGAAAGCACAAAGGACTATGAAACTAGAAGCTATCAAAAGGATCTTCTTGTAAGCATTAATCTTTAAATCAGAACTGAAACTAGAATGTGAAGTGTTTTAACTCAAAGAGAAAGAATTATTTAATCTCAGCATAATAAAACCGTACACTTTTTAATGTGTGAAACTCAGACTGGGAAGTTCATACAGTGGGCAATGTACAGTAGTTTCAGGAATACAAGCCGCACGGACTATAAGCCGCACCCCCGGTGCCTCGACAATGTTGCTGTCTTTGTCAATAGATAAGCCGCACCCCGAATATTAGCCGCACTTTCGTTCGTCGCGAGAATCCGTGCGCAGCTTTCACAAATTGGCCAATTAGTAATAGGATCGCGGCATAGCGGGTTTTACTGGCTCGGGGCGGGGCCAGGAAGGCTCGGCCCGCTCATGGTTGCCGACGGGGCCGGCCAGGTGGTGCTGCAGCCGCCGCCGGGCTCACTGGCCCCTCTCTCCCATCAGCACCGCCTCGCTGCCGCGTTTGCTCGTCCTGCTGGCGGGCCAGCCGCCGCCGCCGCTGCGAGGCACGCCGGCCGCCCTGCTGCTGCGGTTACTCGCCCTGCCGGCGGGCCGGCCCCCGCCGCCGCTGCGAGGCACGCCGGCCGCCCTGCTGCTGCATTTACTCGCCCTGCCGGCGGGTCGGCCGCCGCCGCCGCCACCAGGCTCGCCGGCCGCCCCCTCCCGTCTGCACCACCGCCGCGTTTGCTCGCCCTGGCCGGCACTGTAGGCCCCCGCACCGCCGGGCACCCCCACGCTGCTGGCCCCGATTCTACTGGGCTTCCCCCGCTGCCAGGCAGCCCCACCCGCCCGGCTTCCTGCTTCTGCCATGCTCCCCTGCATTGCTAGCCCCAGTTCTCCCGGGCTCCCCCGCCCTGCTGGCCCGGGCTCTGCCGCCCCCCCTGCCCCGCCCTGCTGGCTCAGGCTCAGCCGCCCGCCCTCCACACTGCTGGCCCCGCCTCTGCCAGGCTTTCCCACCTCAGCCGGGGCCGGCCGGGCTCCAGCTTGGCTTGGGGCTGCCGCGGGCTCTCACTTCCGTATTGGCAGCTTTTAGAATATTGTCCATGTATTAGCCGCCCTCGAATATTAGCCGCACTTCCGGGTTTCCACCAAACTTTTGGTCAAATTGGTGCGGCTTGTATTCGTGAAATTACTGTACATACAGCTCAGCATGACGTGCCTTAGAAAATATTTGTAAAGATGGGCTGAAATCACAGAGTATACTTTGAGACAGCTGTGAGTTCAAAATGATGCATAAAGTGACCAAAATGCTTCTGCTGATGTTGAAAGGACATAAATGTGTCCCAATTTTGTTTTGTGCATATATGACCATCAATGAAAATATATATTGGAGAACTGATATGATTTCAGATGGTGCCTTTTTTCCCTGACTATAAGATTTTTGACAGTTCTTCTAGTTCCTGTTCATTCCAAACCAAAGTTTTGAATATAAGATAGTGTTTGGAGGGTTCAATTTGCTGGTTTACTTGTTTTTGGGATAGTATAGTAAATACTGTTTCAGGCTTTTTGTGGTGTTTCATGTTTTTCTTTTCACTGTGGAGTAAGTATCCCCTATAATTACTAAATTTTAGATTATTAAAAAGGAAGACTGTAGTCAACAGGTTATAGCATTCTCTTCTTTTTATCTAGTAGAATTTTACTCCAAAAAGTTTTTCTTAGCAAGTAGCTTGCTTGATTTTCCTGCTGCCTTTCTCCTTGTTTACCACCATTGCCATTGCACATTATGTAGCTGTTCTGTAAATATGCTGTCTACCAACTGACTCATAGAGCTATTCATGCAGTCATTGGTGTACATTAATGCATGGGATATTTTTAGGAAAAAAATTAACAATTAGGAGGTGCTGGCTTATATTCACTGTTTTCAGGTATGTAGCCATTGCTGTATCAGGTCCTGGCGCAATGATGAAAATCTCTGTTGGGAACTGCAGGTGCATTTTGTCTCCACAGTGTTTAACTCCATAGGTATTGGTACCTTGGACTTGACACCTAGTAAGAGAATGAGTACATTCACTCTGAACATTCACACTGAACAATGTGAACACCATGGATTAACTGATCCATCTCCAGTAGATGAGAAGTAGGATTTGTGATAAATTTGCCAATGCTGAACAAATTCACAAGAAAGAAACAAATCATTCCATATTGCAAGGCTATTCAAAAGCTCTTTTTTGCAATAACAGATCTGCCAGTGATGTTGGTACCTTTGAAGGTTTGCAGTTATTTATTTTCTCAAGGCTAGAACCACACATCAGATTTCTCATTTTAAGTGTTTTTTAAGAGAAAAAAAATCTGTACAAAGATTTTTATGTAATGACTCCCATAGCTGTCTCTAAAGACATAGAAGAAAACAGAAAATTTTCCATAATTTGAACCTATTTCACTTGTTCATATGTCACTTATGTACTCATACAAGGAACACAAATGATGTGTGTAATGTCCATCAGTTAAGAAACAAATAGCCAGTTCCATAGATTTTAATAAATGTGTGGAAGTAGACAGGAATGGGAAGAGGTGGTCTTTTTAAGGAAGACACTATGATATCAGTTCTGTTCTGCTTTTGCCATGAATGTTCTACATTATATCTGAGGTATGACTTTCAACCCATTGTCTACCTGTCTCTGGGGTTTTGTGAGGATAAGTGCATTGGTGTCTGAGTCATCAAGATGCTCTGATGGTAAGGCACAAAATAACTGTGAAGATAAAATTAATAGGCTTTTTCTTCATTATTGAACACAAAACTTGTCTTTGTTTCCTACTGAATTAATCTGCTATTAATCAGTCCTATCTTTGCTTCTGTACATTGATCTGTGGCTTTTCTTTTCCTCTGCACAATCTCCTTGTAAAACTCCACAACATCAGCATGTCAGATAAAATATTCCTGCCTGTATTGTTATTGAATAATTTATACAATGTTGGTAATTCTAATGTTCTGTCAGAATCTTCATCATGTAAATAATTACACATTCACAGTGTGTCTGCAATCAGCCAAAAGAAGAAGTGAGATTTTTAATGACGTGTAGGTGCATTATGAGGAAAAATCACTGTGAAAGTCAGTATTATGTATGTGAAAGTCAGCTTATAAACTTTAAGCTTTCTTCAATGATAATACTTCTCAAAAATTAGGTCTGAGAAAATACCACCAACACCATTGTCTTTTCTTTATTGCAAGTCTTGATTTAAGACTAGTGCTTACAGATAAGTAAGATTACTCTTCTTTATTTATGACAACTGAAACAAGCTAACAGAGCCTGATGACCCTGTTCTAAAGAGAAGTTCAGATCATAGCCTAAGAAGTAAAAAAAAAAAAAAAAAAAAAAATCAAAAAAACCCAGAAAAGCCCTGACAACAACACTTTTGTTGACCCATGTTTTTGTAACTATTCCATGAAATGTAATGATAAATATATCAGGGAAATATCTGAATTGCCAACAGCATGACTGAGAAAGAAAAAATGATAGACATGAAAAACTGCAAAGTAATTTCAAAGGAGCTAAGACTTGGTAGCAAAGATATATCTTCTTTCCAGGTTCTAGGATTTTAGATACTCCATTAGTTAAAAGGGAAATTTATATATCACATCCTTTAATTCTCTCTGTAGAAAAACAACATGTAAGGCTCTGAATTTTGGGTAACTACTTGTTTTACAAGACAGTGATAATTACTTCTGAAGCACACTGATTTGCTTCACCAATACTGAATTTGAATATTTGTTTTAACTTTTATCATGTTGCTCCTCTGTGTTTCTCTTGAGTGAGTAACATGGTGTTAATTGCTTAAAAATAATTCCATTTCTGATGATAGCACAACATAATGCTCACTTAAGTGCTTTCCTCTTGCAGCTCTGCACTCTGCAACACAACAAATTCTGTGGGTTTAAACATATTTTTATAACCCCAGCACCACGGTACATGAGGATTTTGAAGGGTCATGTGTTCTAGAAAAATCAGGATGAATCATTAATATGGAGCTGCAGGTTGAGCTCTAGGTGGGAACCCCAGGCAGGAGCCATGAATTGCCATCCCAGGGACCTGTGGCCTGGCCAAGTGACTGGACACTCAAAGGCAGGCAGGAGCCAACAACCTCCAAAATTTCCCAAACTCGGACTCTAAGAGAATAAAATCTGAGTAGTTCTTTTGTTTGGGCTCCCTCTTTGGAGTCATTCAGTCTCTTATTTTGTTTCTGGGCCATAATTAAATCATCTGAAGGATTTGCATATCTGAGACTCTGCAATTGGAAACCTGGGATTTAGCCATTAAGGAGACCTGGTGCACCACTGAGTCTGGGGTGTGTAGCTGTGAAGGGACCTTGGTCCCAGCTCAGGTGGTGTGAGTGTGTCTGCCAGAGGGCTCCTGGATGGTCAGACAGGGACACTACACAAACATTAGAATTAAGAGGAACAACTGCTGTTTTCCTTAGCCAGGAAAATTCTACCTGCCTTGTTGGTAGTGGTTCAATTCATTCAGAGCACACATACACTTCTGTGGATTGAGTTTATGCTGACTTTGGGTTTTAAAAAACAGATGAGAAAAATAGGGCAATATTCTCAGAAATCTGAAGATCGACTCCATAATGAAAATACAACAAAGAAGTCTATGCCAATGTTGATATCACTCTTGAATGTTCTTCCAATTCTATTGTAAATTTACAAAGCATATCCCATTTCCATATATGCACACTACATATCCATTTATGTCTGATTAAATAAATGGAGTATGGCCTTCTCACAGAAATTTTATGTAAGCTGTTACCCTGGGAGCTCTTAGTGTAAAACATAACCTAAATATTAATAAGGACAAATGTTCAGAACTCAGAACAGGTGTTAATGCATGCACCTTGCAGATAAAGCCAGTCGTAACTGCTAAGCTAGATCCTCTTAAACATCTCTGAAATGTTACTTCTTAGCTGTTATGTTTGAGTGCTCAAGAAGATGCCAAGAATTTAGTGCCAAGTTTCTGTGACTGCTGTTGACTTTCCCTGAAAAGAGTAAGAAAATATATTGGACTAGCACTAAACTGTACTGGAAAATGGTGACAAATTTTATAACATTGTTAGTGGAGGGGAAAAAAAAACCCTGGAAGTTAATATTAACAGCACTCAATATTTTAGTGTCAGGTTGATGCAAGGGCTGGGTGTTCCTTATAGGCTAGTTGCCACCAAGTGTCCCCTGGGCTGGCACTGCCTTATCAGACAGGGACTGTACCCTTGTCCCTAGTGAGGTCATTATTCAGCTATTGTTACGAAACTGTTAAACCTGCGTAACTCTGAGATACTATTGTGCTAAACTTTGAACTAAAAATCAATCTCTTTGAAGATCTTTGTTATATTTACAATCTGGACCTAAGTATTCTGAGGAGGATTTGCTAGTCACATAGATAATTATATTCTTTGGGGTTGAAATAAAAGCCCTGACGGTATAGTCAAATTATTTGATACAAAACCCCTCTATTTTTCTTTTTCCCTTACATGCTTCCAGGAAAATAGGAATATGTTTCTTTATTAACAGGTGTAGTTTCTCATGAACAGATGTATTTATGAGATTATTACAACTAGAGAACCAGCTATTGATCAATCCTGTTTATGTCAACAGGAGGCAAGTTTCCACAACAAACTCTCACTTTCAGGATCTTTAGAATCTGGAAAAGTACACTGCACAAGGAGTGAAGCAGAGAAAGACAAGTAGGGAAGGGAATGGGAAGAAAAGAAGGGGAAGTTGAATTGTGTTGGTTATTTCTTTTCTAAAAATTTTAATAGTGGGGTTTTATGGTATTACACCATACTTTAATATCAATCAACTCCTATTTTTTATTAATTTAGTCGCTATAGAAAACCAATAGAGGACTGACAAGGCAATATGATGTTAAACTCAAATGCATTTTATGAACAATACTTGACAATATGAAATGGTAATTGTACATTTTCCTGTAGATGTTAGCAATACAAGCACTTTTAAACTTGACTTTCTTGTAATAAAGGCAGACAGAAAAATCTTACCCTTGTCCCTAATTCAACCTGAGTTCTCCGATCAGTTAATGTACTCCTTTTCTATTCTGCACCCTGGATTCCACTTAAAACCATGCACAAAAACATGTACTATCGTACACTAGAGGAAAAAGATACTTTGGTATTCTTAACAGACTCAGAAATACCCACAGTGTAGAATGGCACTTATTTCTAAAAACACACTAAGTGTTTGAGTCAATAAATCACCTGGAAGGTACAAGCAAAATTGCCAGTCAGTTTACTGGTGGCTAAGTAGGCTGACATGACAGCAAGGTACAAAACGTTGTGTCTTACTGGACTGTGAACTCACTGAGAATACTTATTGAAGTAGCTTTTTGAAAAGTCTCCTACAGACGCTATGGAGGATAAAAACTTTCCTGTTTAAATAACTGCTGCTCATGTATGCTTTCTTCTCTGCTGTGAGACAAAGACCCAGGGAAATCTTTAACAGTTCCTGAATGAACACAGTTTTTTTCTGTGTACCACAAGTGATGGATCTTCAAGATTCATAATCTAGAAGAAAACTGTGATGACTCAGGGTCTGTTTCACGATCCTCTTGAACAGTCATAAGGGGTGAGAGGCAGTGGCCTGGGTGAGGCCAGGAAATGCAGTTTTCTGGTAGCACAGTGGGTGAAGCAGAACTTGCTGTTGTAGATTTAGTGCTCAGTCAGTCAGTCAGTCACTCCGTCACACACAGGTGAATGCTGCAGTCTGGAGAGTTAGACTTTGAGAACATCTTTGTGACAGCAAGATAGAAAAGAGAGATAGAAGTTCTTTGAAAAACAATGACTACCCACACATTACAAATGGAGTGGAAATTAATGCACTGTCTTCTCAGTTTCGCTGTGTGAACTCTCTCTTTACAGTCAGAATGCTCAGAAGCTGTAGCCAGGTTATGTGCTCTCTTTTTGCAGAAAAAATGAGAAGTGAGAAGAACTTCTTTTGGTGGAAAGAACTATTTCATGAAACAATTTTTTGGAGTTTACAGAGAAATTCAAATTATAAATCTGAGTATTTTTCTACCAACCTTCAAAGAAGTATACTTTTTGCTTTTCAAGCTTTCACCTTGCCAATGTTTCTAGATGCTTCTAACTGACTAGAATTCCAGTTGCTGTAACAATGATATCAAGATGGTATAAGTCTTTCAACAAAAATTTAAGAAGTCCTACATGATGTATCATGTTGCAGGGTCCAGAAATTTCTTTCTTTGAAATATTTCCAGTATTTTTCTGATGCACAATAATAGATCTTTATCTTAAAATTCCTCCAGATTTGAACTTCAAAGTATATTCTCTTTCTCCTTTTCTGTTTACCATCTTTCACTGAATCATCTTCCTTTCTCTGGTGGATTTCTATAGTGAAATCATCAGTAAGGATACAACATTCTGCCTTTAGTACAGTTTCCTTGTAGTTGGAATATGAGTTCATTGTAACCAATTGTGTAAATCATAATAAAAATGTATCATGATAAAATGTATCAATAATATGTCAAAGATTTGAGGACTGTAATTTTGCATACAGTGATCCCTACTTCATGCATCCTTTCTTGATAATCTCACTCTCTATAAAGCCAACAGTCTTATTCAGCAAGAATTTCTTCTCTTGAAGCCAAGTTCCAGCCTCAGCAGGAAAATTGAATGTTACGATTTGGAAGTCCTGCCTTGATATATTAAAATAATTTTCAAGCAGATATGCTCCCATTTTCCTTCCTTGGGGATGAAGTTTCAATGAAATCAGATCAAAGCAGTATCATCTCTTTCCTTGATAGAAGAGTTTGTTATGGCAGTCATGACATACAGTGTTTTGTTGTTGTCTCTGAGAGGATAAATTGTAACAACAAAGCATCCAAGGAGTATTTTCAATTGAAAAGGCTTGACTTTGCAGTAGAAAAGCTAAACTTTAATCAAAATGTAGATTTTTTGAGAAAATCTTGTTTTGTTGAAAACTCCAGTTTTCATTAAATATACTTAATAAAACAAAAAGTTACTTAACAATTAATAATAAATAAATAAATGTATTAAATAAATAAATAAAAAAAAAATAAAAAGCCCGGTATGCTTTCAAATATGTTTTATTCTCCATTGCTTTTCACTTTATTACTGCTCCTTGAAGATAAATTTCTTTTTATTTTCTTATTAAGTTGCACTATTTGATGTCTGTTTGGTAGCATACCATCTTCATCTTTTTTGGTTTTTTTTTTTTGGTCTTTCTTTTCTTTTCTGGCTGTATTTAAAAGGTATAATGGGTATAATGATAGAAATAGAAAATATTATTCCCTTTTCCTTTAAAATAGTCTTAAAATTTCCACATAATTGATCAAATATCCAATTAGGCCATGTGATGATATAATCTTGTTGCAAATGCTCTCAGTTCAGTCCGCTGAACTTTCACGAAGGGTCTCCAAGACCTCTATGGAAATCCTTTCATTAAGCGGAGGCTTAATATGTCCAGTGCTTCTTTCTTATCATCATATTTTGTTTAACAATTAACAATTAAATATCTTCTTCTCAGTTTCCCTTAAAAATACAACTATCTATGAGATATCTGTTCCAGTCTGTGCCTTTTAAATCTGTGAAATGTTCATAACTAACATTTCTATTTCGTGAAATTACTGTAAACTCTTTTAGATGTATCTAAACTACCTTGTTCTTTTCTGGCTTGAAATATTCGGTTTGATAAATACCATGTATCATGACTATCAGTTAAAGTAACTGAATTAGTTTCTTGGTAAAACTATGTGTTATGCATGCAGAACATATAAAGGACCTGTGGTTTGAACATTTAGTATTTAATAATGTTGCTATGGATGTTTTGAAATGTGGGGAAATTTATTACAGATAATGTAAACACCAAAGCAACTCTGATTACTTTCTTTCCATGCTGTCTTGTCTTTAAGGTCAAGTAGCAAAAGCATGCTTTTGAGAGAAAGACTTCCAGGACAACAAAAGGAAATGAGAGAAAGAAGACACTGCTGATTCACATGAGTTTTTATAGCCAAGAGAGATCCTGAGATACTTTTGCTTCATTTTTTTATGTGACAAGAAAACAAACCAACAAACAAAAAAGTCAAGGGTAATTTTTAACTATTATGCATGATGGGACCCTGGAGATGGCTGAACACCTGCCTTCTCATGGGAAGGGGTGAATTAACTCCCAGCTTTGCTTTGCTTCCCTGCATGGCTTTTGTTTTCCAACAAAACTCTTTTTGTATCAATCCATGAGTTTTCTACCTTTTACCCTTCCAATCCTCTCCCATTGATGGAGGAGTGAGCGAGTGACTGCATGGTGCTTGGCAACTGGCTGGGATTAAACCACATCACCAAATTAGACTCCTGGTCAGATTAAACATACCATAAATCTGACTGGGCTGTTGCAAAACTTGTTGGAACCTCCTGATCAAATCCTGGGTCTGTGCAAAGTGGAGATGACTCTGCTAGACTTCTGGTGTGGCTCTACTGGGTAGGAATACATATATATATGTACATATACATATATACAGAATCATATTGCATGAAGGTAATGAAAAATAATAAAAGATAACTCATAGCAGGTAAATCATAGCACTTGAACAGATATGTCTCTTGAGCATCTATCATCTACTAACAGGCACTGTTAGTAGCACTGGAGATCAGTGAAGCTTCTTTATGCTGTAGTTTCAGCCTTTTCTAGTCTTACCATCTAAATAATAAAATAAAATCTGCATCAAAAGTATGCTAACAGTTAGAGAGAGCAAGTGTGGGCCTGGGTGGGAGGGACGAAAGAAAAGGAAAACCTCTATCTTCACACTGAAACAATCCTATTCAGCAGAACCATGACAGTACAGCTGCCTAAACTGCTACTATAAACACTATATTTTGCCAAAAGAGCCTTAGCAAGTATGTCTTAACTATGGTATAAGATACCTAAAGCTGTATGTATACATATAACTCTATAAAAGTAAGTTCAACAGATGCTTAAATGGATCCATATAATTCTATGGTGATTGAAGTAAATCACAAGAAGGGTGGCAAAACTTAATTCAACAAAGAGTGTGCTTACTGCAAAGAGAGGGATATGAATGTAGCATACTAATGCATGTTTTTTCATAACTAGGACACAGAATATTCTTGAGTTATGGCCCTGTTTTCTGTCAAGTATTTCAAAAATTGAATGGAGACAGCTATATAGATGCCCATACAAGTAGTGTATGAAAGCACAAAGTTTCTTACTTCAACTGACAGGACTAGCAGAAGTGCATAGAACTTTGGTTCTACAAATAGCAATAACATATTCAAAAATATTTGATCTATTTAGATATTCAGCCTATGGATAGAGGTCTTTAATGTATTACATATTGTCTCCAAACTTTAGTTTCTGTACTTTGCACTGTACCTCATGTACGCTGTCTTAAAATCCAGACCATCTTTTCCTCACCAAATCATTTTAATCCAACACACTGCTTGTAACTGCAAGAGATAGGCTATAGGAGGGAAATCTACTAAATATATTTCTATTTTCTTCCCTCTGTAATATACTTCTTTGTATATGTTGAGTCAAGAACACAATTTTTCATCTCTTATCACAGTGAAGATAAGCCATATATCAGTTAAGGAACAACAAAAAAAGAAACCTTGCTGAAGTGCTGACCTTGCTTTTACTTAAAGTAGAGCTACTTGCTGCTGCCACAAACACAGAGAAGTTTTTTTCAACTAGGGCAGGTTTTGTAATAAAAGCACTAGCTGTTCCTTCTTACAGGTTTTCATCATCTCCAACACTGATTTCTTGGTCATAAATGTGTCTTGCTGACCAAGATGCTGCAGGAAATCGTTGAAAGATTGAACACATAGTTGGCTGCAACATGTAAATGTGTGTGTTGAGTAATAATTCATTATAGGAAATTGATGCTAAGAACAGAAAAAATTAAGTTTTTATAATTATGTGGTTTTCTTCTTAGTGGAAAATAATGTAAAACAAAAGCCAATCAAGGTCCCTACTCTAAGAATATTTGGGCAACTTAAAAATAGTTTTTATAGGAAACTATAATAAATAATAATGTAAATATAATATATCTGATATAAAATTTTCTGATTTCTATAATTTTATAAGGTTGTTATCATATGTAGCAGTGGACAGGTATAAAAGAAGAATCAAGAAGTTTCCAATTGGAAAACATGTCATTTAAAGAAGTACTTGTATAGGACCACTGAATAAAAATTCCTGATAAATCAGAATAGCCACAAGCGATGGCTATGTTTACCATGGTTTTTTTATCAAAATTATTTTAAAGATGTTAAATAAGCATTAGCAAATAGATTAATAAATGCCAGTTGGCATTGCTGCTCTGGGATGTGATTTGTCTAGTTATAGGGCATTCGTTGAGTATTAATTAAATTAAGTAAAAACTTGCTACAAGTTTAAGGCCCTAATAAGAACTGAATTAGTTTACTAACTGCCTGCAGGCAGACAATTATTTCCATGTCATCTACGTTTATTTTTTCCTGTTTTTTGTGCATTGAGGAATGCTCTGCTAATTATTAAATATTCCCATCTATGTCATTTTAAGAAATTATTCCATTCAGCTCCGTGGCTGTCAATACACACCAATATGTCAACATGGCTGAGAAACAATTCAAATTCGTTGGGGTTTATTTTCTTTTGTTTTGTTGCTGTTGGTTTTTGTTGTTGTTGTTTTTTGGGGTTTTTTTTTGTTTTGTTTTGTTTTGCTTTGGGTTTGTTTTTTTTTTTTGTTTGGGGTTTTTTGTTTGTTTTTAAAATTTTACTTTGGTTTTTTTGCCATATTCAATGCAGTATATGGTTTATATCAGAAACCAGTGTTATGAAAAAGGGAAAGGTCCATCTGCCTGCAGCTACAGCTACAAGGAGAGTGTAGCCTTGTTTCCCATTCTCCTGAAGAAGCATTTCCTTTACTTGTCTCTGTCTCATCACTTCCACTTTTCTTCAGCCCTTCAAGGCATGTGACACAAAGGAGCACAGGAGTTAAAATGCTGTTTTGAGGCAGAAATGAGGAGATTTCAGTGAAAAGGAAGGTTATACTAAAACTCATTGGCCAAGGTTTATGCACGTGAAAGAATAAACACAAATGTGTTGCACAGATATTTATTTTCAGCACCGTCTGCCATTGGGCAGACAGGAAAGAAGAACAGGAAAGAATGTTTTCAAAAATGGCTAAGACCCAGCTGCCAGTAGCAAGGCCAGGTTTTCCAACAAAAATGCCTGAATTAAAGATGCAACTGCTGTCTCTCTCGTATTCTCATTTTTTTTTAAAGGAAGTTTAATTCAAGTTTATTTTAGGCAAGTAGAATTCCCCCTTACTGAAAATTTATATCCCATTTGAGGTCTGTGATGCTTTTTGCTTTTGAAGTGAGTATTCATGGGAGTGATGTGGAAATGCTAGTGAATTAGGTGAAAAGGAAAATGCAGAGAACAACTCAAACACAGAATCATTCTAGTAAATAGTGGCTGCACCTACAATTCCAACTGGGAGAAATCAATGTTCTAGTTACCCCTGTGAACCACACTTTGGACACAATAATGAAATAGACTTCAAGAACATGGACCTATTTCCCATCTGGAAAAAACAAACTGGCAGATGAATCACAGGAATGTACCTGGTTTTGTTCCTAGGGCATTTTGTCCCCAGAGCATTTTGACCCCAGACCTAGGCTGATCTGAGGTAGGTTTAAATTATTTAAAGCATGGGCAGTGTCAAGTCCCGAGTGCCCATTACTCAGGTCACAGTTGTATAAATACTCCTCCATATTACTTCATAATGTAGACATTCCTGGATATGGTCCCTTCCAAGAGGGTAAGATGTCAAGTTTACACATAATTACTATGGTTTACTATCAATGACAAATTCTTTTAAAGTCATATTTGGTTAAATTAAAAAATGCCTCAAAAAATGGTTTGCTCAGCTCTGTTAAAAAAAAAAAAAAGGAAAAGCCCTTTTCAGATTGTCCTTAAATTTGGATTTAGTTCCTCTAGCCTGTCAAGTTTTTACAAAAAAAAAAAAAACCTCCTTATCCAACTTAACCAATGCTGCACTATTAAAAAGGATTATTTTTTTCAAAGTTAATTATTTTTTCCTTCACACAAGGGATTTTTTTCAATGTAGAAGGTACTACATGATTAGATGATTTAAGTTGAAAGTAACAATTTAAGTTCAGCTATTAGTCTAGGTAGAAAAGCTCAAAATGGGTTTTTGTTTGAGTTCCAGATGACTTCCTGGTTTGACAAAGGGTCTCTTCTGTCAAAAGCCTCAAAGAAAGGAAAGCAGTTGAGTATCTTTGGCTTATGTAAGGAGGCAGTGCTCTCCACAAAAGCATAACAAAAACATCCAAACAACTCACCCTGTCTGGGTGTTATTTAATACCAAGTATTAGGTCCCCCCTTCAAGCAGGCTGTGGTTTCAGTAGTTGCATGACTCAGTCAGGCTGTCACTTCTAAAGAGCGGCTGCAGCAGCTGAGGAAGCCTGTTGTCTTCACGTAATCCTGACGAGTCACACTGTGACATCCTGTGAACCTGATTTGCAAAATCCTGCAGCCTTACATCAGAAGAGTCCATGCAAATCCTTATTCAATTTTTATCCACATGAATTTGTAGACTGAGAGTTCTGCTTTGACTGGAATATAATCATAGGCTTACAGGCAAAACAATCCCCCAAAGAACAGAATTCTTTTTGTTCCATGTTTAAGCCTTGCAAAGTTGAAACTTGCCTTTGGTTTTGATGACAATATATAAATAGGATTGAATTTGATTCTGAGTTCTTTTAAAAGGTCACTGAGCCATGAAAAATTTTGCACTGAACAGGAATCATAACTGATATTTTCAACAATCTATTGAAGCCTAGTAAAACAGACTGAGGTTTTGTACTGAAGTTTTGTTAGAATTGGTTTGAAGCTCAGAGAACAAACTATTAGATTTTCACTGCTTTTTACGCAGATGTTGGAAACAGTGTTGCTTTAATCTGAGAGGGATTGTGAGTCAAGTCAAGGCCTTTGTTTAGTCTCTGTTTTGAAGCCAAAGCCTGAAACTCATGGTATTGCTAGACTCATTAATACGAACAGGTGGGAAGCAGTGAGAATATGTGTAGTATTTCACTGTAAAGGGACGAAAAATTTGAAAAAGAAATTTCTTGTGACTGGGTTGACTTCTAACCTAGTTTCTAGAAAGAAAACTTCTGTATTTCTAAGCATGTGTAAAAATGGTACTATGAAATAGGAGGGAGGGAGTTTGCCCTTAGCGTATTCAGCAATACAGAAGTCTCAGTAGTTGTAGTTCAACAACATCTGATGAGCTTGTATTTCTAAGCATGCTCTTGCACAAAGTAGATTCTGAGGTCAGATTTGTTGTTCATACACAAATTAAACACTGTCTTCTGCTCTAGTGCTCCCAAAAGCATCTAAAGCTCTTGCAGGACAAGGTGTGAGATGACTCAGGTTGGAACACTGGAAAAGACTGTGGGTAGCTGCAACTTTTGAAGGGGATATTACTGACTGTGTGAATATTTGTGTTTCAGAGCTTAGTCAAGCAGATGATCTTTAACAGCTTGAGGGCTCTGCAGTGGGGCAACCTACTGGATAAGAGCTTGTGCTATTTTCATTTGGGAGGTGGTAACAAGGCTCACTCTTTTATGACTAAGTCTGCGGTTTGCCACCCCAAGGGGAGGAACATGCCAGACTGGAACTTGTTTTTTCAGATCAATAGTAGCCCACAAGGTTATTAGGCAAAGGTAAAGGATCACCTAAGAACAGACATGTGATGAAACCATATGTACTTTCAATCAGATGGCTTTATGAAAGGTCTTTTAGGAATTACTAGAAAAGTCTGAAATAATTTTTTAGTTATGAATACAATGAAATATAAAGGCATAGCTGAAGGTTGTAAATGTGTGTGGGATTTAATGTTAAGCTGACCTCAAGAAAGGGAAAGATCACCACTTGAGGTAAGAAGGATTTGCTGCATAAGTAATAATTAAGAGTAATATATAAGAGTAAGAGATAAGAAAATTAACATTACCAGCAGCAATATGAATTTCAGAGGATATAAGAAAGAGGCAAATGATTCATACAGCAATCCCCAACCCCAGCAATCCCCAACCACTCACTCCACAACACTCCATGACCCAGAAGGGACTCCTTGCCCCCATCACCATCAAATGAAGTAAGGAAGTATAGAATAACCTCAGAGTCCTGGCCATACACCCTCCTGGCTGCTACAAAAATTATTCCTTTTCTCTAATGTAATTACTCTTTTTGTCAACATTAATTTTGTCTCTGGAGGTAAAATCATTACTATTTTAGACCAAGACACAATATGGACTATTACAACTTGATTTAGTTTTGGGATTTCAAGGGCCTTAACCATTTCTTTAAATTTCTGAGGCCTGGGCATTCACTGGACTAGTAACTAAGTATGAGTGACTGGGACAGACATTTTCTGTACCTTTTAGGGCAATATGTCCTGTTCTAAGCAACAATTACGGTATTGAAACCTTGCAGTGTGACTGGGCTATGAGAATCTTAGATTGGAATGAATCTGTAGCTTGACTGATTATTTTAATGCTTTTCAGTTCAAAATGTGTCTGAATTATCTGAAATAACTCCACAGACAGATGAAGGCAGAGTACCTTTTTGTTAGCGTTAACAAATAATTTCTATTTGATTGGTTCTGCCTAGCCCAACCATTTTTTTCATCACATGACAGTGTCGCAAATTTTAAAGACATTTCCCAATAATTGTATAGGTATTTCGAGAGACTTTTTGATGGGGATTCCTGATACTTCTGGACATTTTTGGAAGAATAGTATGAATTATACAGCAGCATGAAAGGATGACAAAAATGTGGCTATCCCAGGTAGTTGTTTTAGATTTTTAGTTGCTTCTTTCTTGGATGAAGTTGAATAGTGTTGGGGGAAGGGAACCTGTACTCATAGGGTCAACCTAAGGCTTCAAACATGTTTGCTCCTTATCTTTCCTGGGAGCATGTGTTTCTGCTGAAAACTTAAAATCATAACCTTTGTACCCTGAATGATATTCTAACATGACTGCATCATGAATATCTTTTCTCCACAGAAAATAGATTGGCCACTATAATCTTTGCCTTCTCTCTAAAATTGAAATATTAGTCATTTTCCTCCTCTCATGCTACTCTATGACTGGGGCATTAAAAGGAGGTCTGTCAATTTTGAATGCAAACCTCCCTCATAGCAGAGTTTTAACCCATGTTACTGTTCTTGTATAGTGAAAGCTAAGTGAATTTCATTGGGGGTTTTGCAGTATTTTTCACTTTAAAGAATATTTATTTCTAATTTATTCACTGCTATATATTTGATTGGCAATAACTCAGAAGTGGGTATTTTGTTTCTCCTTTTAAGGTTAAAAAACAGATTAATTTCTAGAGGTGCTACAGGATTGCAGTTCCTACTGAAACTGAAAGCAATTTTCATAATATCATGCTGGCACAGAAGCATATGTTATTAAGATCACAGAATGGATTTCGTTGTTCAGAAATAACTTCTGATTCCAAAGAGGGAAGAATTTGGAAGAGGGAAGTGAAACTGTTATTTCTTTGTGGATTATTGTGTGCTATCTCTTCCTAGCACAATAACAGTTCATAAAGAGATGACAAATCGCAGGGAGAGAGTTTGTTTTTCTAACTTTCCTGAGCTTTATAATTGATGTAATTGTATTTATTTTTCTAGTCTAAATCATAAAAATAAAGCGAAATATATTTCATGCAAACATTATTTTCCAATTCTGCCCCCAACAGGAGGGACCCTACCTCACACCCAAAAGCTCCCAGTTCAAATTACCCTCAGAAACTTGCATCATTAGAAATCTAGATATCTTCCATGATTATTGTTTGAAGAGAACTACAGTAATTTCACGAATACAAGCCGCACCAATTTGACCAAAATTTTGGTGGAAACCCGCAAGTGCGGCTAATATTCCGGGGCGGCTAATCTATTAACAAAATTCTAAAAGCTGCCAACACGGAAGTGAGAGCCCGCGGCAGCCCCAAGCCAAGCTGGAGCCCAGTCGGCCCCGGCAGAGGTGGGAAAGCCTGGCAGAGGCGGGGCCAGCAGTGTTGGGGGCGGGCGGCAGAGCCTGAGCCAGCAGGGCGGGGGAGCCCGGGAGAACTGGGGCTAGCAGTGCAAGGGAGCATGGCAGAAGCAGGAAGGCCGGCGGGTGGGGCTGCCTGGCAGCGGGGGAAGCCCAGCAGAATCGGGGCCAGCAGCGTGGGGGAGCCCGGCGGTGCGGGGGCCTGCAGTGCCGGCCAGGGCGAGGAAACGCGGCGGCGGTGCAGACGGGAGGGGGCGGCCGGCGAGCCTGGTGGCGGCGGCGGCAGCCCTGCCGGCGGGGCGAGCGAAAGCGGCACTCGCGAAAGCGCCGCCCGGCGAGCGAAAGCGCCGCCGCTCGCGAAAGCGCCGCGAGCGAAAGCGCCGCCGCGAGCCGCGAACGAAAGCGCCGCCGCGAGCCGCGAAAGCGCCGCCGCGAGCCGCGAACGAAAGCGCCGCCGCGAGCCGCGAAAGCGCCGCCGCGAGCCGCGAACGAAAGCGCCGCCGCGAGCCGCGAAAGCGCCGCCGTGAGCCGCGAACGAAAGTGCTGCCGCGAGCCGCGAAAGCGCCGCCGCGAGCCGCGAACGAAAGCGCCGCTGCGAGCCGCGAACGAAAGCGCCACCGCGAGCCGCGAAAGCGCCGCCGCGAGCCGCGAACGAAAGCGCCGCCGCGAGCCGCGAAAGCGCCGCCGCGAGCCGCGAACGAAAGCGCCGCCGCGAGCCGCGAAAGCGCCGCCGCGAGCCGCGAACGAAAGCGCCGCCGCGAGCCGCGAAAGCGCCGCCGCGAGCCGCGAACGAAAGCGCCGCCGCGAGCCGCGAACGAAAGCGCCGCCACGAGCCGCGAAAGCGCCGCCGCGAGCCGCGAAAGCGCCGCCGCGAGCCGCGAAAGCGCCGCGGGGCGGGCGCGGCGCGGGGCGGGCGCGGCGCTCGCGAGGCGCGGCGCGGGGCGAGCGAAAGCGGCAGCGGGGCGAGCAAAAGCGGCAGCGGGGCGGACGGCGAGCCCGGCGGCGGCAGCCCTGCCAGCCGGGCGAGCGAACGCGGCAGCGGGGCGGTGCTGACGGGAGAGGGGGGCCAGCGAGCCCGGCGGCGGCGGCAGCACCACCCGGCCAGCCCCGCCGAGCCGTGGCGCTGAGCTGGGCCACCCGGCCCCGTCGGCAACCATGAGCGGGCCGAGCCTGCCTGGCCCCGCCCCGAGCCAGTAAAGCCCGCTATGCCGCGATCCTCTTACTAATTGGCCAATTTGTGAAAGCTGCGCACGGATTCTCGCGACGAACGAAAGTGCGGCTAATATTCGGGGTGCGGCTTATCTATTGACAAAGACAGCAACATTGTCGAGGCACCGGGGGTGCGGCTTATAATCCGTGCGGCTTGTATTCGTGAAACTACTGTAATCACTTTACACAGAATTTTCTCTGACTTGAAAACGAGGGTGTGCCCTTCATCTATTTTCACTATCAATGCCAAAATTCAGGAAATTTCAATTCAGCATAAGATACCCATATGGGCAGTAGGAGATAATAGAAAGAGTGGAGCATTACTGTGTAACCTTCTGACAGCATCTAGTCTGTGCCCGCCCTTCCTTCATCCACTTCACTCTCTTTACTCTGTGTAGAAGATAACTGGGTAACCCTCTGGAAATATATTTCCCTACTGGCTCTCCTGACCCTAAATGATGAGCACAACCACCCTCAAAGACAAAGTTGCTTCAATTTTTTTATGTTATTGCCAGATCTTTTTTTTTGAAACATCTATAAGACAGTGAGAAAACCTTCTGAAGAAATAAGTATATATAATGCTGCAGAGCACGCAGATTCTGTGGGAGAGGTAACTTGTCCAGGGGTATTGAATGAAACACTAACAAGGTGAAACCTCAGAACAGCACTTACTAGGAGCAGAAACTGCATAAAGGGCACTACTTCTGTGGTGTTTTCCTTGGTATTCATGTTTCCTTTCCTTTCTTCTATTATCCCAGCTTCTTTTTTGTTGCAATCAATTTTGTTTTAGCTTCAGTGAAAATAAACACAGTATGAAGTAAATTCTCCGAGACAATCACTATCCTTTCTACTTGTGTAAAAAGCCTAGCATTTATTATGTGTTATCTAACTTAGTAAAACTGATTTTCTAGAAGTACAAGTGAAAGGTAGGGTGAATTATATTAAGGAAGAAATGGCAATCTTACTTCATGTAATATTAGTGCATTGCATGACAAAAGTAAAAATATGTAGTTACAGAGTTCTTCTTTTTCCTTTCCCTCTACTTTCTGCACCACTGAAAATGGAATTGACGTTGCAAATAGTACTGTGAATCATTATTATACTTATTTTCACTGCTAGGACTACCTTGAGATATGAAATATTAATGTCTATTCAAAATTACAATAAATCCTCAATGTTTTTGCAAATATGACTCCCTCTTCTGTTCCAAATGCATTAATGGAATATTAAACATCATATTTAAACAATGATATTTAGCTAAGAATTCTTGATGAACATTATCAGAAAGATTTCTTAATCTACCCATTTGATAACCAATAATTAAGCTTACATCAAAAGCGTAAAACAGAATCTGAGTTTTGAAAATGTTAATTCCAAATGTACTTAACAACATTAAGGTGTGCTCAATGTAAGAGGTCATAAAGATTGATGTTTTTCAAGGCTAATCCAAAAAAAACCCCTTCCTCTAAAACAAAATATATTAACCCTAATGTCGGTGTCATTCAAAAAAGTTGAACTTCTGGAGTTTCAAACAAGTGTTTTGAAATATCCATACAAATGCTCTCAAAGTCAACAGACATTTTTCTATTTGCTTCAATAATGTGAAACCTGGACTCTAGTTTTTCATAAGACATTTTCAGGTGATAGAAAAAGCCTGAGAATTTAATGGGCTTATAAATAACTTTATGGGACTAATAGAATACCCTGAGTGTACATTCTACACTGCTAGATTCTGCATTATCTTAATCTTTAATGCTTTCCTACTATTGAATATACAGAACATCTGTATTTAAATGTGCTAAATAGCATCATATAGTTTTAAGAATAAGTTGAAAGTGTGTACTGTTGCTGGATACAAGCCATCTCAGCAATAACACCCTGTTTTACTCTCACACATTGTTCTATTTCTGACTTATTTTTCATAATCATCCTTCACATCTGTAAAAATAGATGTGGGTGATATCTCTCTGAGGGCTGCTGTTACATTTGGTTGCACTCAAAGCGGGATAAGCAGTCAATCGTATAACTGCCCTAACAGTGAGTAAAGTCCTACTTATATAGAGTTCAACTATAAGAATCAAACCATTATTTGACCCTCCACTGTAACAGACCAAAAAGCATAGCCTCTTTTATAGTTGCTCTCATCTTCCAGACAATATACTTTAAGTAGCTAGCAGGCAACCTTAGTGAAAAGAACTGATGCATATATTGTCCCTTTAATTTTGAAACAGTAAATAAAGAAAGATGTTTTTATGTAACCTACAGATCTTTCCACATATTCAGACAAACTGATAGAGACATATAGATGGAAGAACTGCATTTAGCCACTTTGGCCCCCAAGAAGATGGGAAGAACTACCAGACTGAATAAATACTTCTCATTACTTCTGTTCTTTGATGTCTTGCCAGTCTTGAGGGACTTTGCAGATGCAATACAACATTTGTCTCTCCTATTCTACATAGATTGCTTATGAAGATATGAGGCTATGTTCCTGTTTCTGGAAGTTTGTCTGTAAAATGTTTCCTTTCTTGAGACAGGACTTTGCCAAGGATCTTTTGGTACATGGTTTTAATAAAAAAAGGAATTTCAAATTTGAATTATAAATATTTTTATTGAGTTTATGTAGAAAGGTTTTAGTAGCAAGAGGCTGTAGAGGTGGATTCTGTGGCAAGAGACAGCTGCCCCAGTTCCACCTGGCTCCAAAACAGACCTGCTGGTAGTGAAAAGCTGAGACCATGAGCAAGGCTGGTGGCACCTTGATCATGATATGTGTAAGAAGGGTGAAAAACTCTGTGCAGCAATTGTGAGAGGAGTTTAAATACTGTTTCATAGTCCATAATTTACTCTTGCTCCAGGATGTGTGCAAATCCCTATGTCCTTTATTTGCCTAAGAAAATACATATCTGATGTTTATTTTTTTGGTAAAATTTTTAGCCTTCTTCAAATCAAATTTTACTTGCAAGAATTGTTTCTTTTGGTACCTACGTAACTCTTTCCAAGTGCATTCTAATTGCCTTGCTATTTCTTCTGAGTATACCTTAAATTTCACTCATTTGACTCAAGTATTAGAAGGAAAATAATACCTTGAGATACAAGCTTTTGTTTAATCTTCTTGAAAGAGCGATGTTAGGTTAATTTTATTGCTGTATAGACTGCTCTTTACAAATTAAGACTCTGATGTTTGCACATGACTTTCTTTTCTCCATCTGGCATGCCTACTTTCTGGAAGATTTTCAGAAAATGCTAAGATTTCAAGAGTAAATTATAATTAACATGAACCTTTCTATCAACACGAAAAATATCTCTGCATAGTACATATGTAATGAATCATTATCATAACAGTCTAAACAAGGCCCAGAAAAATCATATTTCTTGGGTTTGTGGTTTTTATGATACCTTGGAATGTCTCTGTCTGAAAATTTGCCCTTACTAACTGGGATGATCCTGACTGTATTTTCTTTGCTTCCACAAAGACTCTTCATTGTTAGAATTTTCCTTGTACAGCGTCAATGCCACTAACTTCAGTGGGAGGAGATCTGTGTACCAAGGATCTGGAGGAAAACACTTTCTTTCCTTCCTTCCTTCCTTCCTTCCTTCCTTCCTTCCTTCCTTCCTTGCTAACATTGTAAAACAGGATAAATAACTAACACAGTAAAATAGGATTAGATTTAGGTTGTGTTTTAGTGAGCATTTCATCCTGAAGCCAGAAATCACTCCTTTTGTCACTACTCACTTCAAAGACAATATGTACACCTTTATTTAGAATGGCCAACTATTCTCAAAAAGCAACACAAATCTGAGTGCAGAAATGGAACTGAAGATAAACAGAGGATACCAAATTGAGCAATGCTTTCAAAAGTCATAAAAGTGATTTTAAAAACAATTTGGTATGTGATCAAATTCCACTTTAGGTTTTAGAAGATGGAATCAAAATTCTGAGACCACTTGGTGAGATAAAGTCCTTGTAACAAAAGCTCTGCAGTTTGAATGCTACACTGCTCTTTTCTTCCAAACATAAAAAATAAGTCATATGGCTGAGACATGCAGGCTGTGCACCACAGTGCTTTGGCTGAGCCTGCCAAATAATTTATGATTATTACCTTTGTAAATTTCTCTGGTAGATTTGTTGGGGTTTTTTAAAATTTCTTTTGAATTTTGTATTTGAAGTGCTTTGTTGCAGCATTAGTTATTTAAATACGGGTTTCAGCCTGCAATGAAAAATGAGGGAACACACACCACTATCGGCATAGGAGCTTCCCCGGTAAGAGAAGTGTGACTGTGAATCCTAGTTGCAGGTGCTGGTCCTGCTTTTGACTGTTGAGAATTCTCACATCTTATACTTGCTTAAGTGGCACAGTTAATGAGATATGTAAAAATTAATTATCCGTCCTTTATGTAAGAGGAGGAGTCATGATTGGTTAGTAATGGTTGTCCTGTTAATGTTGACTGGAGGTGTAACTTCTCTGGGCATTAAAGTCTTACTATATGTTTTCCTGTCCAGTTTTGAGTTTCCAAAGACCACCCTGGTCCCAGATATTGTTTAGCACAGTGCAGTTCTGTTTAGGAGTAAAACCACAGTGAAGATGATGAGCAAAATACACACAGAGTCACAGCAGAGAAGAATGCTCTTGCTCTGACAAGAGGTAGAAAGAAATGTAGGACCTGTTGAGCCCAATTTCCTTCCCACTGCTGGACCCATAGATAATGAAGGTGAGGTATGTACATTGGGGGGTGCATAAATTGCAATCCTTTCTCTCTCTAGCAGAAGTGTAAAACAATGACTTAATCTGTCCCTGCAGTAACTGCAGCTCTACTCCTCTCTGACTAATGTTTTTGAGCTCAGAATTCTATTTATATTTGAAATGGCTTTTCCAGTTACCATGTGCAGTTGAACTCTGATCTATAAATTAAACAGAGTAGACGTCAGAGATAGGGTGATAGATAGACAGTTGAATAAACTATGCAAATGTATAAGTTTAATTTCCTCAGAAAATCAAAGTTAAAGAATGTCTACAGATATTTTTGGAGCATAGTAGCCAGTAGTATTAGTAGTAGCATGAGCATTTACGAGATATTAAAAGAGTATGTGTCTGTAGAACAACCCGCTTAACAAAGGCCATGAAATTTCTATGAAATGCTTCTCTCAAGTAGTATCATCCAAAGGATGCAGAAAACATAGAAAGGATATACAAAAAAAAAAAAAAAAAAAGCCCAGTGTTTGGACAAATGGCAAGGCATGTGGGAAGAGCCTTCCTTAAGGTTTTCACCTGTACATAAACTGAATTTACTAATGACTGTATGACTGTTCTGGAGCAGTACAACATCAGAATTAAAAATTCAAAGTTTGAATTTTCAGAGAGAGAAATCACTAACTTCAGATGAAGTTGTTGTATATTGGGGAAATCAGACTCTGAACATCTTTTACTTTTTTGTTTGCTAGAAAGACATATTCTCATGTACAAAATAAATTACAGGCAAATAGATCTCAAGACATCTTCCCTGTTTTATCATCTTTTCTACACATTTAACACATATAATAATTGTCACAATCTTTAAAGATGTGCACAGATGTTAAATCAAAATATTCATTGGAAATTGGAAAATAATTTTATGTCATCTTAAATAGGCTGAAGGATATTAGGCAGGTTGACTGAAGCTCAGATTTACTATTTACCTACTAGTATGTAAATGTGATTCCTCATTGGACAAGTTAGAAAAGGAGGCAGATCTGCCTTTCTGTTTCAGTCAAAGGTCATACAATTAGGATTAAGTGCTTGTCTAAAAACATAACTTTGTGCCTACCAGACTAAAAACTCCATTTGATATGGTTTTTCTAGGGACACAGACAAAGGTTGAGAAGCACCTTCTATGGTTAGCAATCTCCTGTTGCATGGCTGCAAAATGAGAGTGAAGACCACTGAATGTCTGTCTGCTGATGGCTAAACTGTGACTCCCAGAGCAAGAAGCGGAGAACTAGAACTGCATAACCAAATGAGGCTGAGGAATGATAGAAGCTATGTAAGTTGGTCTCAGACCAGGACACTAGGTTTCACATCTGTACAGTCAGAATAACTGCGTCACTAGACAGATAGAACAATAATTCTGTGTCTGGTCTTGGAAAGGGTTAAACACCTGTCATGGGTGCTATTTCATTAGCAGCCCAGTGGGCACACTACTATCTGCTGATTTTCTACTTGGGTGTTCCCTAAATCTGAGCACTGAGTCAGCTATTGTCACATCTTTTGAGATGTGAACTCTCAGCTTGAGGTGACAGGGGTTCAAGTTTAGCAGTTCTGGTTAAGATGTTATTTTCATTTTAAGTGTTTAATTTCTGCTGCTTATATCTTTCCAAACCATTTACTCTTAGAAGGAAATTTCTCACACTGGTGTCCAATCCAGAGGTGAAGTGCCTCAAAAGTTTGATAAAAATCCATTTAGTTGTTACTGAGGTATCTGAATGTAGTAAGACTAGAGAGGAGTGAGGAAGCACTTCCTATTGCTTAGGCTATGTATACCGGATGTATGTGTATACTGGATACTTTTTTTGTTTCTGGAAATTGTCAGTGTAATTAATTTCCATGCTGACACATTTCAAGCTGTCACAAAGCTTTCACTTCTCTACCATTAATATTCACCCCATACACATTTTGTCTTACCATGAGGCATATGTTGTTTGGTCTCATTTTCCCTTGTGTGTTTTTAGAGAGTTCCATTGGAAAGAACAGACAGTATCTACTTTGGTATAGTAGATTTAAAAAAGTTTAGAAACTGCAAAAGTACTTTGAAAAAACAAAATAAAAAAAACAAACCCAAAAAAACCCCAAAAGAACAAAAAAAACCTACTGGGAAGATATTTTTGTCCACCCCTTAGAGAAATAGTACAATCTACTTTTGTGCTAAATTTTGGCATTTTCTTGCATTTTGCCAGCTGAACACGAACCCAACACATTCTGGAGTCTCAAAGTAAATTACAAAAAACCTCCAGGATTTTCCTTAAACTTTTCTGCAATAAAAATTAATGTGAAAAATTTTATTTTTACTTCCAAATTTCTTACTTCCAAATTATTTACCAAAATTAGATGCAGCAGACCAAATCCAACTTTGAAAAAATTAATCATTCTCCAGGTTTGAAGAGATGGGTGGCTCTTATGCACTAGCTCTCTATCTATATAGATGCTCCCATATAATTCACTGTATATTCTGCACTCCATTCTGCCCGTTTTTCTACACCTGCTTGTTCTGCATATGTCTCTCATGCTCTTTTCATGTTTTTCTCTCTCTCTTGTAGCACTGTAAACTGACTTTTTTTTTTTTACTCGCCAGCATGGTGAAACATCCAGAATATGTTTCTTAACCCAGAAAAATGTATAGTCACAGCTTCCTACTTCTTAGGAAAGTATTTTCAAAGGTACAGGTAACATTTTAAAGTGGTCTGGAGAGGAGAAGCTCACAATTTTATCACAGATGAATACTATGGAGAGGTTCTTTTTTGGGCTACAATGCTCCAGATTAGCTGGCAGAAGGGAAGAAAAAGGTGAGAGGAGTCAAAAACAACTTCTGCTAAAGTCTGGAAGGTAGAAGAGTACAGAAGCAAACTGGAGACTCAGAGGAATAACAATTTCATTCCTGGATCCTGTCTGTACACCCCATTCCTTCATTATGACTAGACTTAATGATATGCAATGGAGAGAGAAAACAAGTCATGAAGGATGATAAATAATTGATATAGAGGGAGTTTCCAGCAACTCCCAGGAGAAAACAGAGTGGGAGGCTATAGCTAATGAAAAGAAATTATCTGTTAAAGTCCTCAATTTAGTGGTTTAGTAGTAGTGTGCATGGGAGGAACCCATGTTCTTATTTTCCCCATAAGGTACAAATGAAAGATATGATAACCTCAACTCATGAATGCTGGAAAATTTTCCTCTGAAATACACCAACATGTATTAATGGACAATTAAAAGCCTAGAAAACAAAACACATGGAGCCATTGGTTGCAAGATCAGAAAATGCTTGTACACTGTGTGATATCAAAACTACTTCTACAGGAATATTATGGCCTAGTTTCTTATTCTGCTGCATGGAGAAATGGGAAAATTATACTTGATTATGCTTGACTCTCAATCCCTCTGTAGACTGTGCAGCAGACTGAATGAAAATGTCAATAAATTTTTTCTTTACTGCAGAAATTTTTTATCATTGTAATGATAAAATCAGTCTTGAGATGCAACATCTCACTGGTATAAAGACTGAAAAATATTGATTACACTTGCCATGTTATCCATTTTATTTTTTTAACGTACATTTCTGCTTTTAGGTGAAAAAATGAATGTCCTACCCATACTCACTTGAAGTTTAGCATGATAATACCGTCTTGGTTTTTTGTACTATTTCTCATTGTCTACTGTAGCTGCCTTCCTTTAACAGGTAGATTTCATATTTTGACAATAAGACTGGCCCACAGAGGTTGTTTAGTTAGACTCTAAGGGTCTAAATGCAAATATATTTATTCCCCTGTGACCTGATTTTGTTCTTCCATTGCAGCTATGTGCCTCACCAACAAACCAAGATAAGAAACTAGTTTGCTTTCTTTCTCTTCAGGGAGTAAATTTTGTTGTTTTAGGATTTTTTTTTTTTTTTTGTCGGCATGAATGGTCCCCCTGTTCATTCTTATCATTATGAATAGTTCCTGTTTTCCTTTTTCTCAATTGTCCTGTCTGCAATGTCTAGGAAAAAGCTGTCTTCTGAGGATTTTTGCTGAAAAATATTATTTCCCGTTTCTAATCTCTCATTTATTGCTTACATTTGTATTCCTTGGCAAACTACATATATCATTAAATTAAAAGAAACAAAGTATACAACTTTATAATGGTTTTGAAAAATTGAGATTTACACTGAAGGCATTCTGAAGCCATGATTTTTAAAATGAAAAAAACCCTACTTTGCTGTGCTTTCAAGTCTTTAATTTGCACCCATATGATGATTGAATATTATTCTATTACTACTGAAGCACAAGATTTATCCCCATGTGTCTTTAAAACCCCATGGAAAAAAGCAGACACAATAATTTATTGTTTTCTTAAGTTCTTTGGTATGTTAATTGGAATTACTCCTATTAAAAAAAAGAAACCAAAACCCAAACAAAAAGATGATGAAAAACTAGCTGCTTAATTTTTTTTTCTGTGATTAAAACTGTAAAAAGAACACATATGTTGTCAATAAAATATTACAATATATTTTAGTCGACTTATTTTTGTGGAGGACTAAAAAGTTCTCTATAAACAGGGAAGAATGAAAATGTTGAGAACACACGATGATTGGAAAATTACAGACTTTTCCTTTTTTATAAAATACACTAATATGCTGTACTCCATCTAACAATATTAAATTTGGAACAAACATACTGTGAAATACGGGCTACAGTCTTCAGTCCCTTTCTGCTGAAGGGAAGATAACAACATAAATATTATTATATGGCCATAGATAGTCTTAGAATGTGATTGCAAGATCCACAGCAATTTGAATGGGACACTCTATTTCAGACTTTTCTTTAAAAGGCATTCGCCTTTTTTAGAATAATTCTTTATAGTATATGATAGGATGAGCTAAGCGTGGAATTAGGTACTGCCTTCTGAAGGAATGTGATTAGATTTTGGTTATCCCCTAATGCCACATGATCCTTCAGGTGAGTTTGCAAGCTGAATAAGCTATTCCAGTACATAAAAATCCCGACCTCTTCCTCTCTTCTTGAAGTCTTGTGATTCCCACTCAGCATGTGACAGAAAACATAGTTTTCACATGAGTGAGTCCTGCTACTATGCTATGTAGCAGGTCCACTTAGGCAATTTTTGTCCCTTGGCTTGCCTTGTCTTGCCCTGTCACTTGTGTTTATTTCCTTTATTTTCCTTTCTAATTAAGCCTCCCTGAACATACATAAAGGGTACTAGACAGGAAAGTCAAGAGTGCTATAGTTACAATGGTGCATAGCAGGGAGTAGGTAGAGCAACTCTGTGTTTTGGAGATAATTATAATCAGATCATGGATCTCAGGATCCATGAACAGAATCTCCATGAATATTTTTCCCATATTATATTATCCCTGTCTTATGCAGTTGACTCTTAGAGAGAAAGAGTTGAGGAGATAAACCCAGAATTAACATTTTGGTATCTGGAAGACTTTCATGGTGTATAGCCATAGTGAGAAAGCTCTCTGAGCTAATCACTGATTATAAAATGTTCTTGACTGTTAAGCACCCTGTTCCTGAAATATAGGGAACAAAACCAAAGGGGTTTTTGTGTCTAGGTAACATTTAAGAATGAGTTTCCTCTTTGGGATGCATTCCTGCTGTTTGGGAAATATCATAATTATTATTTTTCTAATGGAAATATGTTTAAGTTTGAATGGTAGTACTAGACATATAATAGATTTATTTAGTTATTTGAAGGTGACACAGTGGTACATCAAAAAAAGGTGTTAAATATAACAGTATTTAAAATGGGAAAAGAGAAAGATAATTTGAATCGTGCCAAACTCATTTAAAAACAGTTTGCACTTTGATAAAAGTCTCTGTTTCCCTTGACACTTTTTGAGGTATCATTTCTTGCTAATATAATTTCTTTCTTCTTCATTGCCCGAGAAAAGCATGCTGGCAGTGTAAAGCTGTGGAAATTGTGGAGCATCTCTCTTTCTGCATTAATTGCTGCTTGCAGATACATATACCACACATAGTGTACAGAGCTTTTTCTCTGTGTACCACGGAGAAATTTCAATATAATGTTAAAAATTGGCTTGTTTTTCTGTTTGTATTTTTGATCAAAACTACAAAGTTCTCTCTTGCTTGCTTCCAGAGAGGCCTAGAAAAGATCCTCAATGTGTGGTCTGCGTGAGACCAAAACTCTTTCAGACTCATATTCTTGGACCTCTGTAGTAGTGATAATAGACATTAAAATCCATACTTATGTCTAAAGGGTATTTATATGATGTTGTCTTCATTGGGGGAGAAACGAAGGCAAGTGGTGACCTGGTTAGAGTGAGCCACGGCGAACACACACAAACTTACAATCCCAGTCACCGGACAAATCACTCGCTACACTGATACAGTCGACGGTGAAATGCGTTTATTTCTCGGCAAACGCCGGTTTAAGTAACTTCCGTACAGCTGTGATTGGCTGACGTCATGGAGAGGGCGGGGCCTAACTCCTCGTACATCACGATGTCTTCCGAACGAACTTTCTAGCTCACCACATTTCCCCCCTCTCCATGACCGATTAAGCCCTCACAGTTGTGCTAAACTGATGTTAGTAACAACTCGTGAAACATATTAGTAACAACACGTGAACTATTTTAAACGTCCAAATGCAATCACAACTTGGTTATAACTTATCCAGTCCAACAATGAAATGCGGACCGAACATTAACACGGGTACAACAACTGCAACTGGTCCCACTAGGGTGAACACATGGGTGGTAAACTAGGGCTGTTGGGTAAACAGGGGAATTGAACTGATTTCATTGCCAGAGCTTTTGGCCATGATGTTGGAACTTGTCTTCGAGTTCTTTGCTTCGCCGATGAAGCGGGTTTGGCAACAACAGAACACTGAAGCACGAAGATGGAACACGAGGCTGACAAGATGGATCACGGCGGCGAACGTGTCAAAAGAAACTCAGAGATCTCGTTAGTTTCATCGGTTTTGTTAGACAGCACGGGCTTTATGTATTTTAATAGGCACCACTTGATGACATCATCAATTTTTACTGCCGCGTACTCTCTGCCCGTTACAACTAGCTTCCATCGTTTCTTTAGCGCAGGAAGCTTCTTCTGTCTCCAGAGCAGTCACTGCTTCAGAGGTTAGCTCCAGTTCACTTGCTGTGGTGTCATCACTTACATTCTTTCTAGTCTCTGGCACTGTCTTAGCAGTGCATCCTCCACAGTAACACCCAGTTCAGCTGCTTTCTGAATTTCTTTCTCTTCCTCTTCTCTTGCCTACTCAATGCACTCTGTCAGAGCAGCAGATATCCATGATGGTGATCTCTCCTCAATGCTGCTCACCACCCTTTCTTCTTCCACAATGGTAACAGCAACTGCATGTACCAGCCCTTCAGATCCTTACTCCATCCTCAGGGTCTCCTCTAACTTCGGCTCTCTCTTCCTCTGAGGTTTGTTCTCTCATTGCTTCAGCATCTTTCATTCGTTGGGCTTCCATCTTCTCCTGTTCTGCTGCTTCATACTCCAAGAAAGAAACAACAGCTGGAATATCAGAACGTTCTTCAGCTGTTTCTGCCATGTCTTCTCTTGCTTGTTACCTGCAGCTGAGTCCGCGTACCAGGGCACTGGCAGAGGAATTCTCACATGTGTGGGCACGCTCCTGCCTGGACTGCTGGACGGGGACCCGGTGCCCCTCTGGGAGGAGCGCCCGCAGTCCTGGCGCGAGAAGAAGTTGATGGAGGGACTACTGCATGGATGGGAGCTAGATGTTCTTCTTCTGTGACTAGCTGGTTCGATGGTTCGATGCCCAGGTGCCTTAGAGCAAATCTCCTGTCTTTTCCCTTTTTTTTTTTTTTTTTTTTTTTTAAACCACAACAGAGGAAAACATGCATTTGAATTCCCTTAGTTTGGTGAAAACCACGATTCCCGATATTTTACAATCCCATCTTTATAATTTTCTCCCCTTGTCAGTCAATTCCAATCTGGCCACAATTGAAAGAGACTGAGAAGGTTTCGATGGCAAACATTCTTTGCTTAGCTAATATTCCCACCTGGCCAGGGCTGAGATATTAGACTAGGCAAAATGTTTTTTCCTATTATATTTTAAAACCCAACCTTTACTAAATTTTGAAAAGTGGTAAGGGATAAGTATTTTAGAGAACCACACAATTTTAATTCAAAAATGAAATGCTTTTCACCAAACTAATTCACTCAATTTGGTTCCTCAAACCTATAATATTAAAGGAAGCAACATCCTTAAGTTCTCTGAATGGTTAACAATATACGATGCCAGTGCAATGTATACGAACAACAGTAACAAACGTTGTGGTGTAAACTTCCAACATACACTTAAAAAATGCTAACATGTGTTTGCTATATTGGTAAGGCACGTTTATAGCAATTGCAGGAGAACGAGTTACCAAGGCGAATTTCGGAGCTCTGGGACTTTCACTTCCTGGTTCCGGTGGGCCCCTTTTTTCTGCGTGCGGTGTGAGTAAGCCAGTATGTTTGATGGGAACGGCCGGTGCATAGCTTCTATCACAATCGGATTCCGATTCTGTACTAGATATGTATTGTTTTGTGTGTCTTTGCTTTCCCCACCGCTCGTGCCATGATGTTTGCTCGGCCCACCCGGACTCGCTATCCGAGTCGGAGGAAGTAGAGTGATAGGGAGCTTCCGGTCGTCGGTGACTTTTGCCCGAACTCCGCCTTTCTTTTCCCCCTCCCTTTCTCTGTCCTTTTTTGGGGGGTTTCTCCTCCTCCAAGGGGAGTATCTTGAGGCGAGCTCCCTGGCTGGTTCTTGGGCTCTCCTCCCTTTTGTTGTCCGCGCCCCTCCCCCCATGTTCGTTACTGCGCGTGCGTGAGGCGGGTGGAAGCTCTTGGCCCCGCCCCTCGCCCTCAGGCTCAGCGCCATCTTGGGGCTCATAAGGGGGTGGTCTTTTTAAAATTTCGTCAGAGTCCACTTCATTAGATTTGTTTCGAAACTTGGAAACACTTTCATCATCTGGTGATAGCTTAGTGGTTACTTTAGAGGTCGAATTAGCGGACTGGGGCCGTGAGTAGTTGTCAGTTTCAAGCGGCGCACTATCGCCAATCGCAGTTTGAGTCGCGGCAGCCACTCCTACTTTAGGTGTGAATTTTAAACAGTCTCGGACTGCTCGCCAAGTTTCTTGCTCTGTTAGCACTCTCTCCAGAGCCTTCATTACTTTTCCCCAGCTCATTAAACATTTGCTAGAGCCGGAGGCAATTACGTCGTTAACGAGGGCGGTAGTACACTCCCTCCAGCACCCTGAATGCAGGATGTCTGCGGGATGATCTATCGCCCTCAATTTTAACAACCGCGTGATTGCACAATCAAAATCCCTTAATTTGCATTGGATGCCACATTGCCTATGCAATTCGGAAACTACCTTAGCAAGTGCATCCATTTCTTGGCGGTACGTGAGCGTCCTCACCGTTGGGGTCAGATCCAGCTACCTCTTCCAGTGCGAGTCCCATCGCCCGATCGCCCTCAGCTGCGTGTATCGGGGGCTATTCCCTCACCCGAACACCTGGGGGCGATCCCGGGTTTCGGCGCCACTATGTTGCCTTCGTTGGGGGAGAAACGAAGGTAAGTGGTGACCTGGTTAGAGTGGGCCACGGTGAACACACACACACACTTACAATCCCAGTCACCAGACAAATCACTCGCTATGCTGATACAGTCGACGGTGAAATGCGTTTATTTCTCGGCAAACACCGGCTTAAGTAACTTCCGTACAGCTGTGATTGGCTAACATCACGGAGAGGGCGGGGCCTAACTCCTCATACATCACGATGTCTTCCGAACGAACTTTCTAGCTCACCACAATATGAACTGCATGAAGTAGTAACTAAATCTGTACAATTTGCTTTTCTTTGTACAAAAGTATTTTTTGGAAGAGAACTACCCCAAGGTTCTTAGAAATTACTGTTACATGAGAGAATTTTATTTTCTCCCTTGGTCTTTCTATGCTGTTAATAAACAGTGGCACAAATGAAGTTAAAACTCTAATGGAAAGCTTAAGAAATTACTGTGATAACAGGCGAATATTAATTAAAAGTAAAATAATGGTCATCAGCTACTAGGCCTATTCTAAATATTATCTCCTCTTTTAAGGCCAGATTCCAATACAGTTTTCAAGTTCATTGTTTTTCCAACTATTGTCTGAAGGAAATAAACTTTTAAATCTTCTTCCATAGGTTTTCTGAACCATTGGTATATGCATTGTCATTTACTGAATTTGCTGTTAAGAATCTTGTACTGTTGTTAGGAGAATGGCTAGAACCCATGATGCAATATTCTCTGGGAAATTTTTGTTAGTTATTTGGTAGCTTACATACATTCCTGACCACTTCCCTAGATTCCAGTTTTCTGGATTATAGGGTTTTTTTTCTCCACTTGGAAACTACTGTTCATAGCCTTTTGTGGAAATGCTCTGCAAATTAGTTTTCGCATAATTCGAATTAATTTTGAAAGGGAGAGGACTAGTTAGAACTTGAGTAAGTTCTAATAAATTTTGTATTTAGATGAGAGTGTTCACAATATATACTGGTACCAATTAACTGCATTAATTGATAGCTGAATTCCAAAAAAGTGGCAAAAGATATAGAGCATCCATCTAGCATTTATCTAAATTACTAACTTTTCTATAGAACTTGGTTAGCCTGAATGACTGAGTGAGCTTAAATTATTTTGTTTGGAGAACACTGCAAAATTGTTTGTTTAAATGTAATTTTTGGATTTAAGAAAAAAAGTTCAGGAGTCAAATTTTAACAAACTCTTTGTTACACTAAACCTATGCTTTGGAAAGAAGCTGAAAATTGATTTTCTATATTTTTCTGCTACAGGATACCATTTTTATCAGTCACAGCACCAGTTTTCAGGAGACAGATTTATGGTAAACTGGTTTATGACATGTCCCTTCTACTTATTCTTTTTATCTTGCATCCTACTCACATTCCAGTCCTATGCTGGAAAATAAATTTATTCTATTCCACTGGGTTACAATCTTCCCCATCTACCAAATGCATCCTCAGTAGTAAAAGCAAGTTCTCAAATTATGTATGAGGTTCCTATTTGCCACATTAATAGATGCTTTTCTAAAGTAATTAAATAAACAAATACAAATAAGTAGCAAGAATGAATAATTAATAGGCAAAATGTAATGTTTCATTTCAACTTAAAGTTAATTAAATGTCTTGCAGTCAGTGTTCTTAGAATAGCATAAGACTGGAGGAAAAATTATATTAATCATTCAGCAGTTACTTCTGTTATAAAGTAATTAATTTGTTTTCTGTCTTTGTGCAATTGGTAAAAGAATCTAGAAACTACAGTCCTAACTAAAAATATTCAGAACCTTAATCTTCTAAGACAGTTCACAGAAAAAGTATTTCTGTACTCTTTTTGATTAGAAAAAACCTTTTATCTAGACAAAGGTAAATAATTTATTCACTCAAAATAAAAGAACAATCAAAATCTTATGATACCAGGTGAAAAACAATTCTGTGTAAGCTTTTATGGCTGTATTGAGTTACCCATAATGACTTTATAAGTGGGTGGGACACAACTGGTCAGCTGTTAATTTTGGCTTAGGATTTCTTTGATTTTAGGATTTTAATCAGTACAGTGCCTAGGCAAGATCATGGGATTTATCACTCACGTCTATTGTTCCATGGAAAATCTCTCATTTACTTCACCTGTATATGCCTGTATCCATTAATATTTCTTATATATATCACAAGAAGAATAGTTGATTGCACTGGCAGAGAAATACTGGGCTCTGATCCTTAGTGGTCAAACATGGTGTAGGTTCCTGATGCCTGAACTGAGTCCATTAATCAAATGAGTGTTAGAAAAGATGATTATTCATATGCAATTGACAGATTTTATATACAGAGACAGTAAACATAGTCCCCAGACTTTCAACAAGGTGAGTAATGTGGAAAAAATAAATAGTAGATAAAAATCCCTTGCTTAAAATTAATATTCAATTTTATTCAATTCATATTATTGTGATAACACAGAGTCATTTAACAGGCAACTTGGAAACTTGTATATTATGTATATGCCATATTTAAAAAAAAGTATCAATCATTTTGTCAAAAATCATTAAAGAATCATAGTTGACATGGTATACTATCAATGCAGGGTATAAAAGTTGATTTTCAGCAGTGTATAGTGACAATGTTAGTCTTAGAAGGATAGAACGGTTTGGTTGAAAGGGGCCTCAAAGATCATCTCATTTAATCCTCCACCATGGACAGGGATGCTTTCCACCGGACCAGATTGTTCAAACACCCACTGAACCAGCCTTGAACATTTCCAGGCAGGGTTTTCTCTGGGCAACCTCTTCCAGTGTCTCACCATTCTCACAGTAAAAAATTTCATCCTCATATCTAATTTAAGCATTTCTTCTTTCAGTTTGAAGCCACTGCCCCTTGACCCATCACTACATGCCCTCGTAAAAAAGTCCCTCTCCATCTCAGTTGTGAGGTCCTCTTTATCTACTGGAAAACTGCTATAATGTTCTTCAAGAATCACTCTTTTCTGCAGGCTGAACAGCCCAAACTGACTCAACCTGTCTTCAG
Source organism: Catharus ustulatus (assembly GCF_009819885.2). Lineage (NCBI taxonomy): Eukaryota > Metazoa > Chordata > Aves > Passeriformes > Turdidae > Catharus > Catharus ustulatus. Next base: position 81,548,665 of record NC_046221.1, read on the forward strand.
TAGCAGAGGTGCTCCAGTTGTCTCATCAGCTTGGTGGCTTTGCTCTGGATCAGCTCCAACAGGTTCATGTTTTTCCTGTGCTTCACACTCCAGAGCTGGAAACAGCAGTCCAAGTGGGGAGTCCTGAGAGTAGAGCAGAGTAGAGCAGAGTAGAGTAGAGTAGAGTAGAGTAGAGTAGAGCAGGAGAATCACCTCCTCAGACCTGCTGGCCACTTCTTTGGTGTAGCCAAGGATATGGTTGGCTTTCTGGGCTGCAAATCTGCACTGCCAGATCATAGCAAGCTTCTCATCTACCAACACATCCAAGCCTTTCTTCTCAGAGCCTTTTTCCTCTAATCTTTTCCCAACCTGTATTTCTACTTGGGATTGCCCAAATGCATGTGCATGACCCTACACTTGAATTTGTTGAACTTCATGAGGGCTGCACAGGCCTACCTCTCAAGCCTGTCAAGGTCCCTCCAGACGGCGTCCCTTTCCTTCAGGGTATTGGTTGTACCACTCAGTTTGATGATTTTTGAAAATTTGCAGAGGTGTGCTTGATACCACTGCCTGTGTCACTGACAAACATCCTAACGAGTGGGAGTCCCAACAACAACCGCTGAGGAATTCCTCTTGCCACTGTTTTCTGCTTTGAGCACAGTTCTTTGAACGCGATCATTGAGACAACTCCTCACCCACTGAATTGCCCATTGGTCAAATGCATGTCTCTCCAATTTAAAGAAAAGGATGTTGTGGGCAGCAGTATCAAATGCTTTGCATAAGTCCAGGTAGATGATGTCAGTCACTCTTCCCTCATCCAACACTACTGCTACGCCATGATAGAAGGTCGATAAGTTTTTCAAGTAAAATTTGCCCTTAGTGAAGCCATTCTGGGTATGACCAATCACCACCTTGTTTTCCATGTTCTTTAGCATACTTTTCAGAAGGATCTGCTCCATGATCATGCCAGGCACAGAGATGAGACTCACTGGTTTGTAGTCTTCCTTTTTTCCCTTTTTAAATATTGGGGTTGTTTTCCCTTTTCTGGTCAGCGGGAACTTCACCAGAATGCTAAATGTCTGTAATATGATGGATAGTGGTTCATCCTTCTCTATCAACAATTCCCTCAGGATCTGTGATATATGACCAGGATCCATGGAATTGTGAACCTTCAGGTTCCTTAAAAGGTCTCAAACATGATCCTCTTCTACAACGTGCAGTTCTTCATTCTCCCAGTGTTTTTCTTTTCCTTCTGCAACTTGAGTAGTGTGGTTGGACCACTCAGTAGGGAAAATTGAGGAGAAAAAGTCATGGAAACACCTCAGCCTTCTCCATGTCACAGGTAAACAGGTCTCCTATTTCTTTCCAAAGTGATCACATATTTACTGTAATCTTCCTTTTATCACCAAGTTAGCCATTAAAATTTTTCTTGTTGACCTTAACATTCATGGTCAAGTTTGATTCTGTCAGGGTTTACCTGACCCCTTACTATTCAGAGAATTTCTCTCCATTCCTCCCAGGCATAAGGACTTAAAAAATCACAGTTTTCTGTCTCAAATCACAGTCGCTGGCCTCAGACATTGTTACCACTGAAGAATTCCCACTGTGCAAAACCGTGTAAAGAAGCAACTACTCATCTGTGACCAGTGAAACCCTCACCCCCTGCTGAATATTCCCGTAAGGATACCTGAAACTTGGACTGCAAATTAAGCCACTGCAATAAGATAAAAGTGGCACTATTGTCCAAGTGTTATCTCAAGCCTATGGGGAGATAAAGCTGGGAGAGAAGAATTTATCACTGATCATGGGCTGTTGTAACCCAATACCCTACTGTTTTGGGAATGGTATGTCCCTTTAGCCCTGTGACCCCTGCAGGACCGGTGGACTGGCCCCTGCGGTGGGATTGGCCAGAGGCCAAGGCTGACCCCTCCCCTTTCCTGACCCAGAGAAAAACCCTGAGCCCACGTGTGGGCTCTCTCTTTATCCCCATCTCTCGCTCTGACCACATGGAAGCCTAAGAATAAAGCAGAATACCAACCCTGGGAGAAAGAGCCTCTAATGTCTTACTGTTCTACATGAAACAGCATCCACGGCCAGCTCTGCAAGGTATTTGGGGGGCCAGGCCCTAGGGTGCAGTTTCAATGGGCAAAAAGAACCCACAAGGAAAACCAGCTCAACAACTGTGATGAAATAATTTTAGGTAAAAGGTGATTATTTCAGGGGAGGATTGAGGCCCACTGACTCAAGAAATCTCCTGACTCAAAAGGCCTAATTAGCATTAGAAGTGACAGAATCATTTAACCAATAGAATAAGAGAAGTGTGCAGCCAACAAGCATTAATTCTTTTTTGTGCAAAAATATATAAATAGTGAAAAGTTTTGAATGACCTTGGGACCCACAGCACCAAGAAGCCCAGAGTGAGAAAGGACCAACAGGATGCCACTTGATCCATGGGTGGCGGCAATCTTCTGCTTAATCTGTCTCTTCACACCCCTCTCTTTTTTATTTCTTTCTGTCTCTCTACCTGACATTTTGCTGTTAAATAAAGTCCATGCTATTGACTTTGGCATATGGTCTCATCTGCAACTTAATTCGGGTAGAAGCATCTCAGAAGTCAGATTTAAACACCAGGCTACCTGTCTCTGTTTCCATTCTCCATAGGCTTCCTCATTGTTCGAGTTTTTCCAGGATTTCGTTGTTCATATACGCAGCCTCCTGGTGTTTTTGCCAAAGTCCTCTTTGCCAGCATGTATCATTTCTGAGGTTAGAGGGGGTCACTCTTGAATATCAACCAGCTTTCCTGAGCCTCTATTTACTCTACCAAGGAGACTCCTGAAGAGGTTAAAGTCTGCTTTTCTGAAGTCCAGGACAGTGAGTGTGCTGTTAGACCTTCTTTCTGCCTTAAGAATCATGGACACCACCTTTTTGTTGTCACTTCAGCCGAGGCTGCCCTAAAGCTTCACATTAGCCATAAATCCCTCCTGGTTGCTGAGGATAAGCTGCAGCATAGCATCTCTCCTTAGGGGCTTCTATGTCACCTGGAAGGAAGTTGTCATCCATGCATTCCAGAAATGTGCTGTATCACTTGTGTCCTGCTGTGTTCTTTCTTCAGCAGATATTAGTGTGGTTGAAATTCCACATGAAGTCAGGGCTTATGAACATGAGGCTGCTCCTATCTCTCTATAGCATATGCACTAAGTGTTCCTGACTGGGCAGCCTATAGAAGACCTCCACTATAATGTCTGATGTCCCTGCCCTCCCTCTAATGCTGACCCATTAGCTCTGGTTCAGCTCCTCCTCCATCCTCAGGCAGAGCTCCATGAACTCCCTCTGGTCATTAACAGACAGCAACAATTCCTCCTCAATTTCCCTGCCTGACCTTCCTAGAGTCTGTATCCTGTTTCAAAACTCCAACCATAGGAGGTATCCCACTATGGCTCAGTGATGCCAGCAAGGTCGTTGCCCTGCAGGTCTGCCCATGTCTCTAACTCCACTTGTTTAGTTCCAGACAGTCAATTTTGTTGTTTTTTGGTTTATACATATTTTCTACAAATTCATTCTATTGAATAAAGCAATTGCAATGCACTTTTCAACATTATTTGTTTTACTTACAAGCACCCAGCATTAAGAGTGGAAGTAGCAACTCACCCAAATCCCTAAGAAGGAGTCATGGTGCTCACAGTCTCGATTTTCATGGCCAGATAGTCAAAAAAATAACTGATTTTGTACACCTCTATTTTAGTTTACTGAAATAGAAACTGAGCTCTCTTCGTAACAATATCAAAACAAAATTGCTCTCTGAACAGCAGAACTAATGAAGCTTTATTTTCTACAGATATTCTTAAGTATCAAAGACACTGTGCAATGTCACCAGTCTTCCCACCCTTTGTGGAACACATACTTTCCTGTGGTCCCTAAATAGGACCTAATAACCAGTGGTCACTTTCACAAATCCAGCAATTTCAGTGCCACCCCCCAACCCTTTTCCTACTCTCTTTCTTTTTATCTGCTCAAGTAAATGCCATGTCCTTGATGTAATGCTACTTTCCAATTACCGGATCTGGTAAATATATCCTGGTTGCCTAAGTACTAACAGTCAAATGAATGAGGATTACAAATGACTTCAGAATTTAGCAGTTCCCACATAGAAGCGTTACAGTGATGTCACTTTTTAGTGCCAGTTTTCATACAGCTTGTAGAGAAGGATAACATTTTGTAGACTTTTGCCCCTTTTTTTCTTCTACTCTGATTAGGTACTGGTTTCAAATATAACAGCATAAATCTAGTAGACAAACACATATTTTTATGAATTTGGAAGGTTTATTCCTTAACAACAGGGGTGGTAAATGCAAATGATTAACATTTTTAAATTTCTTGAACTTTATGTCCTCCACCTAAAATTTGTTATACTGATCTGTCGCTGAAAATCAGTGGCATCCTTTTTGTAACATTTTTTATTTGACTCATAGTTAGAAACTGTAGAATATTCAATGTCAAAGCCAAAGCAACTTTATTTTACCTTTAAATAATGACTAGGAGTTATTGACTCAAAACCCTTCATTCTGTTAGGTATTTTTGGTTTTGATTTTGCTTTGATTTTATCAGTTTGGGTTTTTATTTTAAATTCAGTTACACCTTATTGCTTTTCTTTAGCATTTCACATATAAAATCTGTTCTATTATAGAGGGCCAGTATATAATTTATGTTCTGTTTTTAGTATAATAGCTAGGTCTGTGTGACTTTCTGTACTAGGAAGGTAATTTTTCATTTATTAAAAGGGACTGCTGTAGCAAAATCTATCAAAATCTAGGGAAAAAAACAGTATATATAATATGTGAACCATTGGTGCATATGAATATTGTTGTTATACCTAAAATTTGTTTCTGAAATAGGTATGAATACAATTCTAAATCTTTTAAAACCTTACAAATGTAAATACTCACCCTCCCTCTTTTTTAATTCTTATATGTAGCAGATTTACAGTATCACTCAAAGTAGTTAGATTTGAGCTATTTTGAATGGAGACACATGATGATTCAAAAAACCGTAATGGCTGCCTATTACAGTTTGTTCAAAGTAATTTTTTTCTGCTGTTCTGAACCAGAGAAAATCACTCAATTATCTCATGTACCCATAGAGTCACTGAGGTCAAAACAGTATCCTGATCCATACACAGATAGATACAAAGCAAAATCACCCATGTCTATACTATTCTTTTTTTTTTTTTTAACAAAGTGTCTGCAAACATGTTGCTATTAATGTGGGGGGTGTTTTTTGGCATTTATTTCTAAGAGTAATGCCTCGCAGAAGGTGCACTGGGCATCATCTTTATATTGCAACACCCTCCTTCCTTAAATCATCATATCACTTTCTTAAGATGATAAAAAATATAGTTAAAGCAAACATCCTTCTCTCCAGAGATTTCCACTAGAGGAGATTGACCGAAGTGATATTGGCTCATACAAAGTTCAGTAATAATTTCCCAAAGCTACAGTTATTTTAATTTCATAAGTATTACCACTTTCATTTTACACAGTTTTGTCAGAGACCCCATAATGGTTTCTTCTTCCAACAACTTTTCTATTGTTGGGATCCTTCAGTCATCATATATTTCCAGATCGTTTTATTTTAATCCACTGGGGAAGTGTTGTAATGCATATCCAGACATATAATGGATATACAATGTATATCCAGTAGCAATCAGTTTGCATTTTTTGAATTCTTTGAAAGAATACTTACAGTAATTTCACGAATACAAGCCGCACCAATTTGACCAAAATTTTGGTGGAAACCCGCAAGTGCGGCCAATATTCCGGGGCGGCTAATACATTAACAAAATTCTAAAAGCTGCCAACACGGAAGTGAGAGCCCGCGGCAGCCCCAAGCCAAGTTGGAGCCCGGCCGGCCCCGGCAGAGGTGGGAAAGCCTGGCAGAGGCGGGGCCAGCAGTGTGGGGGCGGGCGGCAGAGCCTGAGCCAGCAGGGCGGGGCAGGGGGGGCGGCAGAGCCCGGGCCAGCAGGGCGGGGGAGCCCGGGAGAACTGGGGCTAGCAGTGCAGGGGAGCATGGCAGAAGCAGGAAGGCCGGCGGGTGGGGCTGCCTGGCAGCGGGGGAAGCCCAGCAGAATCGCGGCCAGCAGCGTGGGGGAGCCCGGCGGTGCGGGGGCCTGCAGTGCCGGCCAGGGCGAGGAAACGCGGCGGCGGTGCAGACGGGAGGGGGCGGCCGGCGAGCCTGGTGGCGGCGGCGGCAGCCCTGCCGGCGGGGCGAGCGAAAGCGGCGCTCGCGAAAGCGGCGCTCGGCGAGCGAAAGCGGCGCTCGCGAAAGCGGCACTCGGCGAGCGAAAGCGGCAGCGGGGCGGGTGGCGAGCCCGGCGGCGGCAGCCCTGCCAGCCGGGCGAGTGAACGCGGCAGCGGGGCGGTGCTGACGGGAGAGGGGGGCCAGCGAGCCCGGCGGCGGCGGCAGCACCACCCGGCCAGCCCCGCCGAGCCGTGGCGCTGAACTGGGCCACCCGGCCCCGTCGGCAACCATGAGCGGGCCGAGCCTTCCTGGCCCCGCCCCGAGCCAGTAAAGCCCGCTATGCCGCGATCCTGTTACTAATTGGCCAATTTGTGAAAGCTGCGCACGGATTCTCGCGACGAACGAAAGTGCGGCTAATATTCGGGGTGCGGCTTATCTATTGACAAAGACAGCAACATTGTCGAGGCACCGGGGGTGCGGCTTATAATCCGTGCGGCTTGTATTCGTGAAACTACTGTAATTTCTGTTTTGACAGTTAATTTTAAAGAGACATACATTCACAGAACAGCTTAGGTTGGAAGCAACGTTTAAAAGTCCTCTAGTCCAACCCCCTGCAGTGTGAAGGGACATCTTCAACTAGATGAGGTTGTCCAGAGCCCCTCCAACCTGACCTTGAGTGTTTCCATTGACAGGACATCTCCCACCTCTCTGGGACACCTGTTCCAGTGTTTTACCATCCTCATTGTACAAAAAAAATTCTTACACCTCATCTAAATCTGCCCTTTACTAGTTTAAAACCAACCCCACTAGTTCTAATGCAGGAGGCCCTACTAAAAAAGCCTGTCCTGAACTACTTCTAGCCTGTGTTGACTCCACAAATACAATCAGGAATTTTTAGCAAGGATGCAAATCACAATGGCCCACAGTAATGCTGTGGACCATTTTGATAACTTCAAAACATAGAAACAACAGATTTCCTTTACTTACAGACACACCAATGTCCATTCAGAATTTTCAGCTGCTGATCTCACCAACCCATTGTACATAATTCTTCAAAAGAAATTATTTTTCACCATGTGCTCTACTTCCTTTCATGCATCTTAATATTTTCTTTAATCTGAAGAAATCTTTGGTCAGTTGCTCTTCATTAACAACTCCATATATTATAAAAACTCTATAAATTAACATAACTAGAAAAGTATAAAACAGATTTTCCAAAAACCACGCAGAAGATATTTTGATCCTTTTATCTCTTCCTGGAGAGTTTTAGTGCTCTCAGAAATAAGTGGCCTAAGCACACTTCTAAATTTGGGATAGAAATTTATAGATCAGTAAGGGTGTATAAATTTTGCACTTCATTGTTGCTCTGATCTACTATTTTCAGTTAGGTTTTCACCAGAGAACTCCATGAATAGAGTTTGGAGAAAAACTTTGTAAACCATCTGCAGTGTCAAACTGTTTTAATGGAGCATTTTCTGCCTAGTTTCTTGAAGATGCATGCAGACAAATTGTCTCTCCATCTGTATATTTGTAAATATTTCCTGATAACTTTAGCATCACTTGGTAATTTCAGTTACAGTAATTTCACAACCATAAGGCGCACCGGACTATAAGGCGCACCCCCGGGGAGTCAGCAAAATTTGCAACTTTGTAGATCAGATAAGGCACACTGGACTATAAGGCGCACCTCTTTTTTGCAGCGAGGCTCCGCCCCCAGCTCCCCCCGCGTGGTTGCTGGCCGAGGCCCCGCCTCAACCCGGCAGCCATTGGGCCCCGGGCCCACCTGTACCCGGCGGGGCTGGGGCATGCCCGCCTCTGCTCTGTGCCGCCTCTCTGGGGCCAGGCTATGGCCACCGCCCCTCCGTACCCCCTCCACGGGGCAGGGGCATGCCTATAGAGGGGCCGTCCTGCCTGCATGGGGCCGAGGGTTGCCTGTGGAAGGGCCGTCCCACTTCCATGGGGCCAGGCTATGCCTGTGGAGGGTCCGTCCTGCCTCCATGGAGCCAGGGCATGCCTGTGGAGGGGCCGTCCCACTTCCACAGGGCCGGGCATGCCTGTGGAGGGGCTGTACCGCCTCCACGGGGCCAGGGCATGCCCACCGCTGCTCCGCCCCACCTCCACCTGGCAGCCATGGCCCTGCTGGCTCTCAGTTCTGGGTAGGCAAATTTCTGAACTTTGTCCATCAGATAAGGCGCACCGGACTATAAGGCGCACTTCCGGGTTTGGGGGAAAATTTTAGTCAAAAAGGTGCACCTTATAGTTGTGAACATACTGTAAATCTTCCTGAGAGTAGAGTTGTCAAGGGTATTCTATTACTATTAATCTAGTAAAAACTGCTGAGTGAGTAGACATACATTTGTAAAGAAAAAGCAAATGCAAATCTGGGCTGTATGTCCCTCAGAATAAAGTACACGGCTACCTAATCAATAAACTTGAAGCTTTGAACCCAGTATTTTTCTGTGAAATCAGAAATGCAAGGGAGGAACAAAAGAACTTTAAAGACATGACAGGAAATAGAAGAAATGGAGAAATTATATGAACACAACAAAATAAAAAATTGAATTTAATTATCTCTGCTTTTCTTGCAACAACGCCCTTTACTTAGCCATATCATTATAATAGCACCAGTTAATGAGATATTGGTAACAAGAGAAAGGTGCTAATACATTGTTTAAGTGCCTTTAAATATAATGGTGAGAAAGTTTTCAAGCAGCTGACATAGCAGGGCCTGCTGACAGGCAGTCTATGTGCCAAAGACAGCACAGAGGGATTTGTCTGAGACAGACTTTTAAATGAAAACAGGAGTTACAACAATGAAGCATGATATCTGGAGAGTGGCATCTATGAGAAATAGTTGTTTTTTCTGATTTCCAGGAGGTCCAAACTCAGCAAAAATCTCTGGGATCTGTTGCTTTACCCAGAGACAAAATACAGAAACTAAGACAATTGGACTCATTTTCCTTTGAGAGGAGGCATCCTCAGAATGCCACTGTATTCAATCTCCAATTTGAGGATGAAAAAATGCAGTCTGATGCAGCAATCTTGAAAGATTGCTGACCCTCTGTTGTAGCTATTACTTTGGATGCAATATAAATTAAAATTTGTTTTTTCTCTTTTCTGAGTGATTCCAACTTTTCAGAAAGAAACATGCATGTCTTATTTTCCATAAAAGAATAGAAAATCTAGAAGGAAAAAGATAAGCTTATGAAATGGGCTCTTATTTTTTTGTTGGGCTTTAATTTGGGATTTTGGGGGGTGAGTTTCAGGTCACCTTTATAATGAAAACCATTGACGTAGAATTGAAACCAGGCTTAGATTTTGACTCATCCTGAAACCTAACCTACTACTTGACACCATTAATTTTGTATAGTTATGCTCAAGAAACCTACATAATTGTCTGACACCTTAGCTTAGAAACCTTGTGGTAAGGGAATAATAATTTTAAATATACTACCCTTGAATGTATGAGAGCTACAGCAGATAGTCAAATGGATAGACAGACAGACAGAGGGAGCATTAACTATCACCAAAATAGCTGGTGAAGAAGGGAAGCTGTGAAACACAGCTCTTCTCAACGTGTAAGCTTTATAGAAGAATACATGTTTCTACTTTCCCCTGCCTTTAATACCTAGGAATAGAAGCTATTAGCACACATTTTAGAAGTGGGCATGTGGCAAAGTAATCACACTTTTCATTTTAAAAATAAAAATAAAAATACTCTATTGATGTGGAAGATGCTCTCTTTGCAAGGAGGCATGTAAGTAATGCATAAACATGCATCAACATATATATATATAGTAAACGTAGGCAGAATTTCCTTCCTCTGATCTGCATTGCAGATATCCTATCTACATTGGGAAATTGTGCTGCATATTCTGTAGTCATTTTGCATACAGAGTAGCCTGACAAAATTTGCATTAGATTTCCACAATTTATATGATGAGAGTATTTTTTCCTAGATATCTAGAGTAGCAGTTTTTTTCTTGTATAGAAACACTGAGGGTTTTAAACTTCTTATTTATTATTCATGCATTTATTATTTCATTTCTTAATTGTAATATTTATAAGATATGGGAACTCATTAGTTAAAACTCTCAGGATGTGATCATCAAAACAAACCTTATTCATTCAGATTCATTAAAAATGAAAAACAATATACTTTTTGCCATATACCTCAATGATGATTGATTCAGTCTATATCTGAAAAAGTTTGCAGAATCATGACCTTAGATTCTAATGCATTTTTTACACCATTACCATTTTTTGAAGCTAAAAGAAAAAATACAGAACAGATCTTTGAGATACTTGTTTCCTGGTGATATTGCTAATAGGGCATTGTATTTTCATACAAAATTTAATTATATTACTGAGGATTAATAATCTTCTTTATCTACACAGCAACACTTTAAATATCTACATAAATGATTACACATTAGCATATTCATTAAAAAACAAGGATATATTAATGTCAATTGATTTCAGAGAAAGATTATTAATTATTTAAACACAAAGTGCTTAAGTGAAATATTTGTGAAACCCTCGTGTATAGACAAACTAATATCTTAGTACAGGCAGAAGACTTGATGATCTTAATATTTTGACATCTTCAAGAATAATAATTATTATTATTAATTATAAATAATTATTAAGGCAAATAATCCTTTTTACTTCAAGAGTAACTGCAACATAATCCAGTTCAATAAGAAATGAAGGTCTGCCTTTTAAGAAACCTTTAGGATATTGGTTTGAATCCTTATTGTCTTAGAGTCACTTAGAAAAATCTAGAAAGCCACAACTTATAATACAGAATGAATGCAAAAGTCTGTATTCCACATCTCATAAAAAATTTATTCTTTCTTTACTTTTTTTTTTAGTTCTTAAAAGAAAACATATTATGTGAATCTATTATAAGAACTACTCTTCTGACATGGGTATCAGTCATATACATATGCATCAATAAACATATTGCATCACCACTGCCTGCCTGAAAATTTAAAAGAGATTTTTTTTCTCTACTGAAATATTTTGCATTATGTTATGGTTTGGTTTGATGTTGGCATTTTCTTCAATATAAATTTCTTAACTGTGTACTGCTATTTCCTTGTATCTTGATTTAGCATTATGACATGAATCGGTCAACTTCTGTTGCCCATACTTTGTAGGATATTTACAAGAATCTACTCAACATAAAGTTATTCTAGAAAATAATATTGAAGATTGACCTAGATGTCCTTCACATGTTGTAAAAAAAAAACCCTATTTTTAATATACAGTATCACAAACACTTTTTTATGAAGAAAAAAGGCAATAAGTAATATATTGAAAAGTTTTTCTCCACAACAAGGGAATATTGTTCCAAAGAGGCAAAACACTACAAAAAATTTCTTCCGTAAAATGCTGCTTAAGTCACAGAGCATACCTAAATGGGAGTATATATATGTTTTAAAGAACAGAAATGAAATTCAAACTTTTTCACTTGATTTATGCTGCTAATAAGAGTTCTCTTGATGAACTTTATACAAAGTTTCTCCGCCCTTAATGAATACTTCATTTTTCAGATTGGGCTACAAAGGCAGAAAACATTAGAAGTCAGTATCAGAATATTATAAACAATATAATGACTTTTAAGATATAATATCAGATAACAGGAGAAGTTTGAATTATTCTTTGTTGAACTTGATGAAGATCATGAAGCATGACCTTGAGGTCAAGGGAGGTTATTCTCCCTCTCTACTGAGTTTTTCTGAAACACCCCTTGGAGTGTTGCACCTAGCTATGGGGACCTCAGCACAAAAAGAGCATGGATCTACTTGAGTAGGTCCAGAGGAGGACCATGAACATGAACAAAAACTGGAGTATTTCCTCTTTCAAGAAGGGCTAAGAGTTTAGCCTGGCAACGAAGGGGCCAGGCCTTTATTTCATCCTTTAAGTACTTAAAAGGGTGTTTATAGAAAAGATGGGGAGGGATCTTTCTTCAGGGAGTAGAGTGAAAGGATGAGGGGCAATCATTTTCAACTGATATATTTAGTTTAAATATAACCCTTCTCTGTGAGGATACAGAGGCACTGGAACAGGTTGTTGGGAGCAGTTGTGTGTACTCCATTCCTGGAAAAGTTCAAGGATTCAAGGCCAGGTCAGATGCAACTTTGAGTAACCTGGTCTGGTTAAATATGTCCCATGACACAGGGGTTGGAAGACAATGATATTTAAAGTCCTTTCCAATCCAAGTCACTCTATACATTGTACATTCTATACATTATTGCTGATAAATCTGTTATTAAAGAAACATTAGTAAACATAGTTTAATCCCTTTTTAATTGAGCTTAACGTTTCCATGTTTGCTCAAAGAATAAACCATCTTGCCCATTGCCACAAGTCAACATCCAGCACTTCCTTCCCAACATCAAAAATGTGCATCAACTTATTTAGAATAATAGTTTAAACTCCGGTTTTGACTTGTGGCTTTTTTGTGTAGAAAGTCTCTGGGACCATCTGTAGTTGACCTGGCCTGGCCTGCAGCAAATTTAAACTAAGTGCAAGCTTTTCTCCAATAAGGTGGATGTCAATAAAATCTAACTAGGTTAAATACAAGACAGAGTGCAAATGCAACACGGCTGAGAAAAATATATTTTGTCTTCAGCTCAGGAGAGAAGACAGCTGATATCCATTGTAATATAAGGTCATTTGACTTGTAAAAGAATAGGATCTGCAGCCTTTTGTACTTCTTCCTCCTAAATGTTCTAAATGTCATAACCTACATTGTCTGCTGAATGCTATTTCTTTTGTCAGATGAATTCTGACACTTCAGGTGTTAGGGAACACTCCTAACTAGCAAAGGATAATAATCTTACATATGGAAAAAGTACATTGTGGTACAAAAGTATCTTGAAGAGAAGTGTAAAATAAAAAAACAACAGCAGTAGCTAATAGTGGACTGCAGTGGGCTTGGTAGTCTCATGGTAATATCCCTGATACAAGCTCCTGGTGAGAAGAACACCTGTCCAGAAATTGCATCAGGTCAGCAAATAGGTGCCTCTGTACTTCTCAGAAGCGAGTTCCCTGCTACTATTAGCTGTCACCTTTCCTTAGTTGTAATATGGTAAGAAGACTCTGCTGTCTTATTCAGTTCCAGTGGCTCTCCAGATGAGACAGGTCTTTCATTTTCAGTCTGCAGAGCGGTGAAGAGATTCTGCCCACTTGCAGTTCCTTGCCATAATAGACCAAAATTCTTCTCTATTACTAGCCCCCTTCCATCTGTGAGTTTTCATGGAAGAAGTTTTGGCTGCTTGGCCATGGGCTGTGGGTCCACTGCAGACTGCATTTGGAACCAGCTATCCAACCCCTTCTCAGCCTCTGCTTGTGATAGAAGGTATCTCATTTGGGCACGCTTTCTGGAGGCAGATCTGCAGCCTGTCCCAGTCCCAAGAGAAATGCCTTGGCATTTCCTGTAGTCTGAGGTCTGCACTGCAGCCTCTCCCTTCAGCATCTCCCCCTGTGTGGAGTCTTCAGCCTCCAGAGTAGATAGTACCGGGAGAGTAGCTGCCTTGGCTCTCAGACAAGTGAGAAATTCTGAGTGAAAATTCACCTCTGTCGATAGACTGTCTCCCAAGTTTCTCTTGACTGAGACTATTCAACCCCTACCAAAGAAATAAACATTATTTACTCTTTCTTATACCAGGCTCTAGATTTCAAATCCTATACACAATACCTATAAACATCTCAATCAAATTGATTTAAAGACAAAATTCAAACTTTAAAAACCCAGAATTATTTCCAAAGCAACTAGGTCCATGAACACTGGAACAAACAGAACTTGATTTTCTCCATACTCAAAAACTTAACAGTCATAGCAGGGGTTATACTGTTTTATGCCTTTTTTTCTTTTATGTATTCTCTGCATTATTTACACATATATTTGGAACCCTGTAGCCCATTAATGTATTCCAGATAGTTTTCCCATTACTTTTCCATGTCCTTTCCTGAGGCAAAAAGCAGAACATATTGCAAGGGACCCTCTCCTATCTTGTTTTTCCCTGGCTACCAAGGTTACAAAACAACTCTTCAGGCACATCTTCATCAACAAATTACAGTCCTGTCCAAAGGGAGGAAGACTTAGAAGGTCTTGACCCAGGAAGGAGAGAATTGAATCACTACTTGTGTTGCTAATTGCTGGGGTTTTGTAATTTATGCTAATTTACCAAACTTATAAAACTGTATGCACTCCTATGGGGGGTGGGGTTTTGTGGACATCTTTTCATAACTGCCCCTGGAGGCCTTCAATAAAAATCCACTTTTATATTGCCTCTAATATTAATATTAATATTAATATTAATATTACCTCAAAACTGTGTGTTGTTTCATTTCTAAGTTGAAAAAGGCATCGGGGAATAATACATATGCAGACACATGCACATATACACTAGGGAAACTCTTTCCTCCTCATGAATTCAGTTTGACAATCCTTGATTTCATTGTTAAAAGTATTAAAATTATTAAATTCTTGACTACCTTATCAGTAAGTTATATATGGAAAGCACATAGATTTTAAGACATCAACTTTTCCTTCATCAGAATTTTTCCTTGTCAAAATTTGACTGTTTTTATCTTTCACTACTATATCAAATAATTTAGAAAATGTCTTTTTTTTTCTCATAATCCCAGTTTTGACAAAGCAAATTTTCTATCATATTGGAGACAAGCACACAGAATTGCCTTTTCAGTAATTCTTTTGCATCTTTGAAATTAAATGCCACTGTTACTTTTATTCATTTGTCATTTCAAATTTGATTATGAGAATGCAAATAATATGAACTCGGTTGCACAGGAAAATCATCCAAAGTACCTCAGCTTCTCCTAAGAAAACATAGGTGACTACAGACTTTAAATCATTGCATATTCATTATCTTATTGTTTTTCCTTCACTTGGCTGTGGCAGTTTCCCTAGCTGCTCTGAAACTGGCTTTACCTGTTATGTAATTTACTATTGCAAACTCAAGCTGCCATAAAGGTGCAAAGAATGGTGATGCTCACATGAAATTTTTAGTAAATTCAATGTCGCAAGTGCATTTAAGACACATTCATTCAGGCAAAGCAACAAACGTCTAAACATAGTGTATTAAAGAGCACCATGCCTGGGGATTAGTTAGCTGCCATCAATATGTAAAGACTGCAATCTATAAAGTCTTTTACACATATAATATTGCTTAGCTGTGGATATAATTCCTGTTTGTCTGATAGAAGTATTCTTTATTTGGAGATTGCCAATAATGTTTTGAAAAGAGATATCATGGAGAGCTCTATGAATTTCACACATTGTGTTCACTATGCAGACCTACTGACATTAGCACAGTTTGTCATTTAGCTCAGTACAAGATTTTTGCTTGTTTTTATTGTACAAGGTTACAGTCATGTAGGTCTAAATGGTTGCACTACAGGTTTTCTTTTTTCCTTTGATTTATTACTGTTTGTGCACATGAAAGAATCCCTACAAAGGTCTATAAGGCTTTGTTTTTCAAATTTCGTCCTCACAGACTGAAGTTATTCAAAGGAGACTACATTGGTAGCAAAATCTATAAAACCTACTTCATAATGGGGCAAGTGTAAAAATTCCAGTAAAGGGATGATATATGTTTTACTTTGATCTAACGACTTCTCAATTTGATGAAAGCAAGACAGTGCACTTCCAATTCCTCTATGAGTCATAAATAACCACACAAATAAGAAATATCACCTCTATTCTTGATTTCACTTTTATTTGAATAATAATTTTCTTTTATTAAAAATAGAAGTATCTACAGATACACATAAGCAGTACTTCAAAACCTATTTTTTTATATACACTTTTGTGTTGTGTAAAGCTTTCCACACTGTAGGACAATTGGTGAGTGCAATAAAATGTTCTCTATCGATCTGTGTCATACCCCATTACTTGTTGCCTTGAGTATAGTGTATAAGCCAGCAAGAACACAATCTTTTTTCCCTGAGAAAGACAACAGCAGTGATCCAGACTTTCTATTGCAGCTGTCAAGTTCAAATAAAATATGGATAGTGGATGTCACCCACCACGTTTTGGCAGAAGGTAGAAAATGCTTTTTAGCCATTTATGCTTTCTGTGTCAGTTTTCAAGATTTTAAAACTATTTAGGGACAAATATATTATTCAATTTTTTCATTCAGCTTTGTACATGCAAATTCCTGTTGTCATATATCTACAACCCAGGTACATAATTTTATGACAGCATATTTGCATCTGTAATCATTATATTCTATTTGTAGATTAATCCCTTTTTTCTCACATACTTATGTGTGTTGGTAAATGCAAAAAAAAAATCTTTAAAATTTTATTTAGCAGTATCCAGAAATGCTGTGCAATATTTCCAGATTTTTCATGCTTTACCATAGATTTACTTAAACTAAAACTATTTTTCACTTAGGAATCACATATAGTGCATCCTCTGCAACAGAACGGGAGAGATAAGGCAAGCCAATAATGCACAGGGTATTTAAAATTTCATGAGCAAAATAAATACTTTTGTTAATAGCAATAAAGGAAATGGCTGAATTATTTGCATTCATGCCGCTCATTAAAAGAACGTGTAAAACAGGAGATACACTGCTGTCAAGAAGACCATTTCATTTGTCAGATTTTAGCATTTGATTTAGTGGACTAAGACACACAGGTGGAACTTTGCTGAGGTGAACTCTGTGTGTCTCCATAAAAAGCCCAACTCTGGTTTCTAAAAGAGACACACAGGAATTAAAAGTAAATGCATACACAGCTAAAGCAGTAGTTTTGCTTACAGTTCAGAAAAATAAGTTATATTCTAGTAAAATTAAGGTCTTCACAGCATGTTTTAGTGGAAGAAAAACAGAATAACCTTAAAATTTGAAGGCTGCAAAATAAAAATTTCAAATTACAATATTTAGTATGACACTCATTATTTGGATTATGTAAGATAGGATACAAAAATGACAAAAAGAGAACAGAGGCTTTATTATTTGGTAGTTTTTACCAAAGTATTCTTTGTTATCTAGCTGCAGTATGCAATCTTCAAAGAGACCTGAAAAGATACATGTTCATAAGACAATTTTAGACAGTGGTACACCATAGCTCAACAATTACACAGATCAGATGACTTACTCGTTGTCATTCAAAATATCTGCACGTGAGAAGTAGCTCAGCAATCATATATTAGCTGTCCCAAGTTGCCCTAAAAGGCTAAAGATAGATGACTTTTTCAGACCAATGAGATCAGTAAGATTTCTGAATGCTAAGAGTGAATTTATTGGAGTTTGTTTAGATAGCAGACTAGAAAAGTGTCTGAGGATGACAACAATTTCATCAAAGTCAGCTGAACGCTTTTGAATTTGTCTAAGTGATGGCCTAAAAGGCTTCATTTCAATGCAGCACTGCATTGTCAAGGTTCTGCAGGTAATGCTTTTAATGAGAATCTTTTCCGATTCTTTTTATGGAATTCCTTTTCATTTACGTTTCTGCTTACTTTTCATCTAGGGCTTGACATGACACTTAGAACACACCATGCATAAACACTACATAGTCTTGGATATATTCAATTCTACTCTTTGCTCTGTGACAGAAATACCAAGCAGATTGACTATACGTTTCGATTAACTTGAATACCTTTCTGTTGACACCACTCTGAGAGGCTTCTGTATTCCTCAGGCTAGAAGGTATAAACAAAGCATGACAACATTTTTCCCAGTAGCTACTGCTGTACTGCACATCTAGAGTGTACTGCACAGACAGAGAAAAAACTTTTGGAAAGGCCAAAGCCTGTTCTTCATTTTCAGGCTCTACTGACATGATTCAGAATGAGAAATAAACCTAAGAATGCAGTAATATTAAGTGTATATTTACTGTCTTTCAAGAGGCCAACTATGTTTTATATACAATATAAATACATACATATATATATATATACACACACACACACACAATATATACAGTAATTTCACGATTATAAGCTGCATTGAGTATAAGCCGCACTTGCGGGTGTCAGCAACTGTCTTGGGTTACAATACCGGATGTGATAAAAGGTATCTATTCTATCACCATCTGTTGAGGGTGAGGGCAGTGATTCTTATCACTGCAGGAGATGTTCTGCTGATGGGCTGTCCATTAAAACCAGGTGGGGCATTGTTCTTTATTTTTTCACAACCCATCCTTCCTCCAGGGAGGTATCTTCTGCTAATGGCCATTGAGTCCCACTGTGTGACTGATAAAATTACTTCATCCCATTGGAAGTTGCTCCAGCCAGGGGGAAGAACCCAACATTTCTTACCAAGATAAAACAGAGGTTTTGGGACACTAAGGTTGCCGCTTTCTCCACTGGACTCCAGAGGAAAACCAGATTTCTCCACATCACCACTGGACTTCTGGAGGGAAACTGCACCTTCTGCAGGAGCACTGCTTCAACTGAATCACATCTGTCACTGCAGGAGGATGCAACCACCATTTAATGGGACTGCTACCAACACCCTGCCTGACAGGGTGTCAGGTTGTACTCTGATGTTGTCAGGGTTTTGAGTTTGTTTCTTTGTAGTACTGTATTTCTATTTTAATTTCCCTAGTAAAGAACTGTTATTCCTAATTCCCATATCTTTGCCTGAGAGACCCTTAATTTCAAAATTATACTAATTTGGAGGGAGGGGGTTTACATTCTCCATTTCAAAGAGAAGCTTCTGCCTTTCTCAGCAGACACCTGTCCTCCAAACTAAAACAGCAACTTTTCTTTCTTTGTCCATATATAATCTGCACCTGATTATAAGCTGCACTTCCGGGCTCAGACCAAAATTTTAGTCACAATGGTGCGGCTTATAATCGCGAAATTACTGTACATATATTTACATACGTGTGCTTTGGGAAGCTGCATTCAATTGAAGCATAAATATACATGATTTTTTTCTTAAATACAAATTTTAATGCATTTTTTTTTCAGTTATGAATCTTTAAAACAGGATTTTTTTTTCAGATGCCTGTCAAAGCACTCTCAAAACCTGAGAGATACATGAATTCATATCAGAAGATATGTTTCCAAAAATGTGGGATCAGTGGCATTTGTTACATATTTTACATGTTTAGCAAACAGTATGGGATTCGTGTGTATATCACTCATTGCTGATTAGCAATTGGTCTGATGGATTTCTCAAGGATGAATGAAGTTAAAGGGTCGTGGCCAATGGAAATAAGTTTGAATTCTTGTTTATTAGGAATTATGTTCTTATCATATAGGAATTATATTCCCATCACAATTCAAGGATGCCGAGAAGACTGAACATTTCCTGACAGTTCCTGCTTATTGCATGGTCATTCATACCCTCATTTAAAAATGATTCAATAGGCAATATGTTATAGGTGAACTGTGGATGAATTGTTTGTTGTTTGTGTATGTTTACCCAGTTAAATATAATTGTTGTTAATATTTATCATATGCTGCTAATGTTTTGATCCCCAATTTTCTCACCTATATGCCCCTTCCCTTCTGGGTAATACCTCTGCTGCTCCCCTAAAATGACGCCTGTGAGGAGGGTGACGTTATCGAGCTGTATGCCAATGAAAGGAGCACAAAGGACACTGGGACACTATTTGGCGCTAAAAACCCCTTAAAACAACGAGCCCAAAATAGCATCTGGAACTGAAAATAGTGTTCCCAGGTAGAGAAAATAGCGCAGAACATTAATTTATCATCTCGAGCTGCTTTGTTCCATTGCTATGACGTGAACAGCACCTTACCCACATGACCTCCCTCTTGACTACGAACCAGAACAGTCCTCCTAAGGACCCCGTGAGGATGGAAGGGTCAGCTCTGCCTTAGGACAAAGCTGCACTCCTCCTCCTTCACATCGTCCAAAGGGAACAGCAGTGGTGTGCGCAGCCCTTCAGGTTCCCCACCCAAAGCTGACCTCGAATAAAGGCCTTACAAAGGAGCAGGTCTCCTGACCTGTTTATAACAAATATGCTGTAACATCACTGGCCCAAAGCCAGACATGTCACGACAGAAGGTGAGTGTGACATTGGTTCCGGTACCCTTCCATCAACATTGGAGGATTTGTGAACGCATGGGGCTAGAGCCTTCTCCTCTTACTGGCAGCTCTACATACTGAATTGAAGTTTTTTTTTTTTATTTAATTGCATTTTACATCAACCTTCTCCTCTTACTGGCAGCTCTACATACTGAATTGAAGTTTTTTTTTTTTATTTAATTGCATTTTACATCAGCATAATTCTACAAGGTAATCTCCCAAACACCTCGTTAAGATTAATGTTTTTTGCCTCTACACTACAGGTATTTTATAGGCTATTTTCTGACAAATTGTGACTATTTTTCTTGTTGCACTCTTCAAAGCATCAGATTGAAATGGAATAAATAGCTATTAAAACAGTTAAATTCATTTGCTCCATAGGCTTTGCTATTTTCATACTGTATGTACAATAGGGACAGGAGGAAGAATGAAAGACGTGTTAATCTATGAAAAATATTTAATTTTTGACACTTGGTTTGCTTTAAACTTACTTCATAACTAACATAATTATCTTGGAATATTTATGGCTTACGTCTAATTTTGGTCAATGGAATTACAATATATTTTACAAGTAACATCTCAGTTACATTAACTTCGGCTCTGAATGGAGAAGGAATGAGACCTGCTGCCTGCTCAGCAAAGGTATCACCAGTATCCTGACTGTGTTCACTTCCCTGGGCTCTTTTCCTCCCTAGATAAACAGGCTGCTTTTAGGATGATAAAGCTTTCTTGGGTGCACTTGTAATGTGATAATGCAAATGTCAACTTGTTCTTGCATGAAAGGCATTCAGCCACAACCTCAACCGATCTCTGCAAGGGCTTTATAAGCAATATATTTCCCTACATGCCCACCTTCCCCAACAGACTACTGTGCATGTTAGCCAAGGAGTTAAAACTTCCACCTGCAGCAGACACACATGACAGTCCAGAACACCAGCTTGCACTGCCACTCATTCCATATTACCTTAGAATGCATAACTCTGAGCTGTGGCAACTGAGAAAACAACCATGCCACCCTGCAGCTTCTGGTGCAAGTGTAGGTGAGAGCTGGGATTTCTTAGCATGTGGCATGAATATTGCAGGAGTGTAAATCAGAAAACAAGTAATGACATTTTTGTTTTGTTCAGCTGAATTAATTGTGGTTTGTTTAGATCAGCCAATATCTTTCTGAAAAGTCCATTGAGCTCTAATTTTCTGATTTCAACCTCTGTCCTAAATTCCATTCTTGGATCATTAAAGCCCAAGAAGCTTGAAAAACTCTCAAAATAATTGAAGAAGAAGAAATTCCCTTTGTGAAATTGAGAACTACCTTTTTTAACTAATTAATTTGTTGCAGTACTAACAATAATTACAGCAGGAACAAATAGTCAAGGAAATGGTTTTGTGAAAGCAAACCTCCATGATCACCAACTACCTTTTTCTCTTTAACTTTTTCAAAGTAGTTTGAATTTTGCTAAAATCAGAGTGCAGAGAGCAGCATGACTTCAATTTTCACAAATAATAATAATACAGCCTCCAGAGCACTGGAAGGCTTCCTCCCTTTAATCCATCTCCTTACCTGTGGATGATACAATTTCTCCAAAGCCATCTTCCCCTGGCCCTTGAAACTTACTATAATAGATAAGGTATCCTAGATACCAAGGTTGAGCCAAATTCCTTAAGAATTTGGTCACTCTCCTAACACTTCGGAAGATAATTGGTTAGAAATTAGGATGTTTAATTGGTCAATTTCTGTTTTTGTATAAACTTCTATTGGTTGTAGTTTAGATCCTTCCTGAACCTATAAATATTGGTGTCTGCCCTTTGTTCTGAGAGAATCCTGCTGACCACCCTTTCACATGAAAATAAAGATTCTTGTGGAAATCGTCAAGTAGGCCTCCGGTCTTTTTCGACTGATGAAAAATGTTGGTTTTCTGAGAGATAGCTACATGTTAGCACTCTCTGGTCCTAGCAAACCCATCAGAGACTGAAAGAGAAAACCCACACTTACTTATTGCAAGGTTTCTAGTCCAACTAGCTGAGAACAAAAACAGACTCTGAAAGGGAAAAAGCATAAAACTTGTATTTGGAGCTCTTCACTGTATACACTTAAACATCAGATTACTTTGTAAGAATGCCAAATAAATAAAGTCTTATCAGGAATAATAGGCCAAGGTCGTCTGGTGCATAACATAGGCATTTATAGCATTTGAAGAAATTTCTAATTTTTACTAACAAGTACATACCAACCATTTTACATGAAGTGATAGTACCTGTCATTATTGAGAATTTTCCCACCTGCCAACAAATGGAGAAACACAATCACAGGTTCACTAGGAGACAATTAAAAGCACTTATCAATATATGACAGAATACATTAAGAACTTTCTACTGCTAGCTTATAGTTTGAGGAGACACCATAATAATTTGATATTCGAGTACGTAACTGGGAAAGCTGTGTGCAAAATATGTGGGTTTTTTTGCAAACAGAACTTTTTATTCTCTAGGCACCTTACAGAAGAAAACAATATTATATCCCTATGAGTATTACACAGGCATAGCACAGTGTCTACCTGCTTAAGCAGAAAACTTTCATAAAATTCACAAGTGCCAAAAAAATAAAGCAACCAAAACATAAACCACTGAAGAAAATATTCTTACTATCATCTTGGAAACAGATCATGAATTCAGAAATAAATTAGTCAGGGAGGTATAAGAAATAATCAGGCAAGATATAACTGTGGTGAAAATGTGAGAAGTTAATTGGCAAAGTGGAGTTCTCTCAGTTTGTTATGTTTTTTCTGTACAATAAATAGTTAAAGTATTAAGGTTGTGTATATAGAGATCTTTTCATTTATTCTTTTTAGACAGTAATGTGCTAAATACAAAATTTATTGAGAATAGCTAACATAGTTGTAAGTGGGAGATGTGGAAAGAATATTTTTATTTTTTTAACAACAAAAGTGTTATAGAAACTGATAATAGATTTTCAACTAGAAGTGACAGGTTTGTTTCAGATGATGCATTTTATTATCTTTTCTGGATACTTCAGGGAGCTAGGGAAGTATGCTTTTAGTGAAAAATTTATAGGAAAACAAAAGAACATTTCAATAAAAGAACAAAATAGGAAAAAAAAAAACAAACCATGGGCTGCTTTATAAAATTATTGTGTTTGTGTATATTTTACTGTCAGGTCTAATTGGTTCCCAAGTATTACCAGAAATTATTCTTGCCTTTAAAAGTAAAATCAATAATAAATCATTAACGATAAAGTAATTTAAGTAATTTGCAAATACATTTTGCATTTCAATTTTTTCTCCTAGTGTCATTTTTTTTTTTTTTAATCCCATAAGAAACAAGGAAACAAGAACACAGAAATAGATGGGCTACACATTTAAAGCATCTGGAATGCAGGTCTTCAAGAAGGATCTGGATTTACAATGTTCAGGACAGCATCTTGCCCTGGTTCCAGGCAGGGCAGGGTGAATATTTGAAGTAACCAAAAGGCACCATGCTACATAACCTCACAACACTGATGGGGGAAAAGGGAAGGGTGGAAACAGTTTGCACATTGCCAGTTTGTGCATTACCAGTTTGCACATTACCAGTTTCCGCATGGGGAGCCTTTCTGGTAAAGACTTTTATCAGCATGGTTGCTACTACCCTCAGTGTCTTATTGCCGTTTCCAGTAAATTGTTCTCATCTTAACCTGCAAAGTTCACCCTTTGTGCCTCCAGTTCTCCTCTCCATCCTGCCACAGGGGAACAGAAAGGGTAGGGTGAGTGAGCAAACAGAGCATGGTTTGAAGTGTTTCAATAAGACCATTCCACAAACCTGGTGGTAGTCACAATTCATTCTAAGTCCTGACACACCGATTTTGGTACACAAAATAAAATGTGAAAAATCATTTTTTAATAAAGATATTATGGATTTTTTTTACCTTTGCTTCCATGATGCAGAAAAAACATGACTTTTTAATTATATGACCTGAATACTTTTAGCACCTTTTTAAAAACCTCGAAAATTATTTCCTTGTGCCTGTATTCATCTACATGGGATACTGCTCTAGTGCTCAAAATCAGTTTTCCAAAAGCCAATAGACAAAAATGATATTCAAGATTCAAATCTTGAAATAAAACACACAGTGTTCATTTTAACACTTTTTACAGTTCAATGTTCAAAAGATGAGCAAGAGAAGAAACATCCTCTGGTGACAATTTCTGGATATTCAAGTCAGTTCAACATCCTCTGGTGACAATTTCTGGATATTCGAGTCAGTTCAGGACATACAGCTACTGTGCTGGTTTTCATTTGTAGTAAGTAAAAATAGGGACAGAAACCACCTCCACTGCAGTAGTCCTTCCTCCCTCCTGAGCATAGGGTGTAGGCAGTGAAGGAAGATGCTTTTCTTGCCAGTTTCACTCCTGTTTGAAGAGACTGTACTGACTCTAAGTCTTATTTTTTAAAGCTTTTTATTTAGCAACAATCTGTCTGATCTTTCTTCTACTTTAAAGGGACTACCCAGTAGATTTATGAACAATTATTATGTAGACAGAAGGGAAAGAAATACATATTAAATAACTCCTGTTAATGCTTGCTGGGCTGCATTCCAGACGGTAATAAGATAGGTTTGGAAGCAATTTGTGATGCTCGATCTCAGTTCTAGAACATAGTACTCTTGCACCTACATTTGTGCAGACATAGCCTGGGGTGTGTGAATTTCTCAACTGCTGAGCTCCTTCCAGAAACTTTTATAATTGATGAAAATTTTTGGGAAAAAAAGGGTATCAAACAAAGTATTGGTGTTTGGTTTTTTTTCTGAAAATAAGAATTAGGCAGAGGAGAAAGACTTCATGTGTCTACTTGATTGTATAGCTGCTCATGAGCTCATAATTAGCCACAGAGAATCCTAAAGAAAGCATGGATACATGCACAAGAGGTTAGAAAGGGAAACAGCTAAGACAGGTGACCTCAACTGACCAAAGGTATGTTCCACACCCAATGTTCAGCAATATAAAACTGGGAAAATAAGAGTAGGGGCACATTAGCAAAGATAGAATTCGCCTTCCCAAGTAACTGCAATGTGCCCTTGTCTCCTGGGGATGGCTGAAGGCTTACCTGCCCATGAGAAGTAGTGAATGAATTCCATATCTTTGTGTGTATGTTTGGAGTTTTTTTCTCCATAAAATGTCTTTTTCTCAACTTATGAGTTTTTCTTACTTTTCTACTTTTGATTCCCTCTTAAAGTTTCAAGAGTGAGAGAGAGACTGGACAGGGTTAGAACTATGACAATATACAGTAATTTCACTAATACAAGCCGCACTATTTTGACTAAAATTTTGCTCCCACACTGGAAATGCGGTTTATACTCAGGAGCGGCTAATATGTGAATAATTTTCTGACATTTACAACCACAGAAGTGCCAGCCAGGGTGCCGAGCCGAGTACCTGCCAGTAAAACCCAAGATTTTGCGATTGTTAAATATTGGTTACTGTGTTGCACCGCAGGTGGGGCCAGTTCAGCGCCAGCAGCGAGGCGGGGAGGGAGGGAGGCAGGGGAACTCCCTCCTTCAGGCAGGGGAGAGGCGTGGGGCTCTGTGCTGCCATCCCCACGACCCATGGGGTAAGCAGGGGGCTCCTGCCCCCGCCTGCCACGGCAGGAGCAGGTAGGCTCCGTCCCCGCCCTCCGCTGCCATGGCAGGAACAGGGGTGCTCCGTCCCTGCCTGCCACCGCGGGGCAGTGCCGGGCCGAGGCGAACGAGCCCAGAGGCGGCGGCCAACCCCGAGCACCCCGACCAAGCAGCCTCACTGAGCTGGGCCACCTGACCCTGTCCGCAGCCGCGAGCGGGCTGAGCCTGCACAGCCTCAGCTGAGCCAGTAAACCCCCCGTCATGCCGCAGTTCTGTTACTATTTGGCAACTTTGTTGCACACGGGTCCTCGCTGAGAACGACAGAGCGGCTTATACTCAGGTACGGCTTATTTATGGACAAAGAACGAAATGTTTACCAACACCCAGAGATGCGGCTTATAGTCCGTGCGGCCTGTATTCATGAAATTACTGTACTTGAACTATTTCAAGGATGTCTATTCATTAGTTAAATGAGACTGACTCTCAGTTCTTCCTGCACAGTCCAGCCCCTGAACTTATAGGAGGAAAAGTAAAATTCAGTACTTTTTCACAGACAAATCAAAATAGCAGGAAAAATTAGGCATGTCAACTGACCTAGTGACTTCCTAGTAACTGGTGTCCACATTTAAACTTTGTTTTGGATGGAAGAGGCCATACAGTATCCACAGAAATTATTTGAAAGTGGTTTGTTTAGAAGCTTCTGAGCAGAATGTATTCATCCACAAAAAACACATAATCAAAAAAGTCACATAGATGTTATAACACATGAAACCACTATAGTGGTTTATTCATAAAAAGTGGAATAGTCACAAAAAGAAGAGGTGACAATCTGAAATGAAAAGCAATTATATATGGGATATATACATATATAAAAAGATATGCATTTTTTCAAAACCAGAAAAGTAAACTAATACTTTCTGCTCCATTGAGCATGTGTCAAGTTGTGCATTCAGTAAGCTATCTTGTCTCTTCTTCTAACGCTGTTTTGCATATTTTTGTCTTTTGAGATTTGTATTGAAATGTAGTTTTCAAATAGATTATGAAGAAAATTCTGAGTGTTTAGGGCAACTTGGCAGTATAATAGGTGCCTTCTTCATTTTTTTTTTGTTAATTTAGTAATCATTGATTACACCAATTGCATGTGGAAAGAAGAGTCCATATTCCCTTCATGATCTCATTTTAACTTGAAAAGTTAAGAGTTTACAAGTTTCCTTTCAGTAAAACTTTACAATTTTATTTTAGTGTACCCTCTTTGTCTTTTGAAATTTATGTAAAAAGGAAATTTTGTATATACATATCTTTTGATTTTAACATTTATCCAAAACAAATCAGTTATATGCAGTAAATCCCACTACTGACATGATACTAAACAGAAATATATGAAACAAAATGATATGAGGCTCAAAAATCCCTCCATCTACAGAAAAATCAGACTTTGAAAGAGTTCTTCAATTAGGACAGTAAGTTTAAATCATCTGGCTTGGTTAGAAGTGGAGGAAAAAAAATTAGTGAACAAAAGTACATTGGCCAAACTATGAAAGATCTGATGTCTAGGTTGTCCATGTTTCTTCATTGAATAATAATTCAATAATGCAACATAGTATAGAGACATCAAATATTTCAAGTTCACAAAACTGCCAACAAATCCAAAGTATTTTCAGTATGATCCTACCTGAAGTACAGTAAATTCACGAATACAAGCCGCACTGAGTATAAACCACATTGCCGGGTGTTGGTAAATATTTTGTTTTTTGTCCATAAATAAACCTCACCTGAGTATAAGCCGCTCTGTCATTCGCAGCGAGGACCCGCGTGCAACAAAGTTGCCAAATAGTAACAGAACCGCAGCAGGGCAGGGTTTACTGGCTCGGTTCGGGCCATGAGGGCTCGGGACTGCCGACAGGGCTGGGTGGCCCAACTCGACCCTACCTCTTGGGGTCGGCTGCCGCCACCGCTGGGTTCGGTCACCCCAGTCCGGCGCTGCCTCGCTGCGGCAGGGGGGGCACAGAGCCTGCCGGCACCTGCGGCGGCAATGGGAGGTGGGGATGTAGCCTACCTGCTCCTGCGGCGGTGGCACGCGGGGACGGGAGCCCCCCGAGCCGCAGGACCAAGCAGGAGAGAGCCCCTGCTTTCTCCGAGCTGCAGGGTTAAGCAGGAGAGAGCTACCCCTGCTTTCCCCGAGTCGCAGGGCTAAGCAGGAGAGAGCTGCCCTGCCTTCCCGCAAGCCGCAGAGTCAGCAGGAGAGAGCTACCCCGCCTTCCCCACCCCCTGTGCTGCCTGCATGGAGCAGCTCCACCCGCCACTCAACAGAGTAACCAATTTGTAACGACCGCGTAAATGCAGGGTTTTACTGGCAGGAGCTCGACTTTGCTGTTTGCACTGACTTGGTTTGCACTCACAGAGTTGAAAATGTCAGAAAATTATTCACATATTGGCCGCTCCTGAGTAGTAGCTGCATTTCCGGTATGGGAGCAAAATTTTGGTCAAAACAGTGCAGCTTGTATTCGTGAAATTACTATACTCGTTTCTGCTGTAAAGGACTACAGCACAGGTTGCTTCAGAAATAATACTGTTCATCAGAAAAAGAGATTGAAATCCAAAGAAATGGCCATGGATTTTCAAGAGAGTAACCTGTCACCGAGTAAATGAATCTGTGATGGATTTCAGACTTCTCTGATTGATGAGGTAAGAGGAGCACAAATCAGCCTTGTTGCCTGAGAACCAGTGTGCACCAGCTGGGAATGACATCCCTTGGTAGTGTCTGCGGACTACCCCTCTTAAGACATGGGAGCAGCTATCCCAAAATTGAAGTGACTGGCACTTTAAAGTATAGTGACACATTGTTGACCAATCAGTTAATGTAGTATTTAATAATCAACAAACAGAATTCTATTTAAAATTATCCCATCACCAACTAAAAATAAGCTAGGCAGCATTAAAAGTACAGTAATTTCACGATTACAAGCCACAAGGACTATAAACCCTATCTCCGGGTGTTGGCAAACATTTTGTTCTTTGTCCATACATAAGCCGCACCTGATTATAAGCCGCTCTGTTGTTCTCAGTGAGGACCTGCGTGCAACAAAGTTGCCAAATAGTAACAGAATTGCGGGGTTTACTGGCTTGGCTCGGGCTGTGCAGGCTCGGCCCACTCGGGGCTGCCGATGGGGCCGAGTGGCCCACCTCGGTGCTGCCGCTTGGCGGGGCCGCTCGGGGCCGGTTACCACTGCCGCCGGGCTTGCTCGCCCCAACCTGGCACTGCCCCATAGTGGCAGGCAGGGATGGAGCCCGCTGGCACCCACGGTGGCAGGAGGGGAAGGAACCCCCTCGCTCCCATGGTGGCAGGCAGGTGCGGGAGCCCCCCCACTTCCCCCATGGGTCGTGGGGATGGCAGCACGGAGCCCCAGCCTCCCTCTCCCCGCTGCGCTGCTGGTACGGAGCCCCCCACCTCTCCCCCGGGCTGCGCTGTCCAAAGGAGGGAGCTCCCCGCCTCCCTCCCTGCCCCCCGCTGCCGGCACTAAGCCGATCCCACCTGCCGCGCAACACAGTAACCAATTTGTAACAATCGCGAAATGCCGGCTTTTACTGGCAGGTGCTCGGCTCGGCACCCTGGCTGGCACTTCGGGGGTTAGAAATATCAGAAAATTTTTCACATATTAGCCACTCCTGAGTATAAGCCGCATTTCCGGTGTGGGAGCAAAATTTTAGTCAAAATGGTGTGGCTTATAATTGCCATTCTTTGTTGCTATGTCAAGACCTCCTCAGTTTTGTTTACCACAATGCTCTCCTGCCATCACCAGTCACTTTCTTGTTCCCATATGAGATCTAGGACTAATTTCTTCCAGCCAAACAAGGGCATTATCTTGCCTACCATGGGCATTCAAGCCTGTCTTCGCATTTTCTCCCTCTTGTTACAGTTTTCAACAGGTTTGGTCTAGTTATTAGATTCAAATACCTCATCCTCATTTACATCGTTACCATCTTTCTTGAGACTAGTTTTCCAAAGCCTAGAACCCAAGCTGAGAAACAGTGCTGCCTGCTGGCTCTGCAAAACATGTTTCAATTCAGAGTGAGTTGAAAACTCCTACCAAAATTTAGAGTTTCTCAGACAGCAATCAGAATCTGGAAATATCTTACAAGGTTGAATCTTCACTACTGACAGTTATTACAGGAATAATTGCAGCAAAACTTATATCATTGCATTGGCATAAATCCTACAGATTATACAGTCTTAAAAAAAATATTAAACAGTATGACATTTATACTTCCAGCTGGGAACCGGACCAAGCATTTAAATTTTTTTTTTTTTTCCTAATTTTGTATTCCATTTTTGTAACCCTTCAGTTTCTATTATCCTTGTTTCTGCTTGTGTCATCACATTAAGAGCAAGTCTGTATTTCACATTTGTTTCGTAGCCTTGACTCAGTTGGACCCAAGACTGCTGCACAGTAAGAAGCTGTAAAAACCTTTTACCTTAAATGTGACATTTCAAGTAATGATGTAAGAAAAAAAAAGTTGTTGAAACATCTCTGTATTATGGAAAGCATTGTCAAATTAAAGAGTAGAGATGAGTTAAAGAAATTTGATGCAAAGAGTTTGGTGCTTTTAAATAAGATAAATTTAAGGATCTTTGAACTGCAGAGCATCACAGCAAGATTCAGGCCCCATAATGATGCCAGAGATTCTACTCAGAAGCTTAGAAATTCTGGGTTTCATTTCTGATGTTTCCATCTGTTTTTTAAATTATTTTTGGCCATTTAAATAATTTGCATGATTGCAAGTATTGTGAAAGAGGCTAATTCTCTGATTTGATAGTTATAAAGTGTCGTGAAGTTGGATTAATGATATACTAGAGAAGTAATTTAATATATTTTACACATTTAGTACATTTTTCAAAGGCTGGATACATCTCAGTATTTCTCAGTGTCTTTGCTCTTTGTTTTGGAGAATCAAATGAGGTTTTTCATATAGTAATCAGATCTCTTGAGAACCAATTCTTTGAGATTATATCAGCAAATTGAAAAAATTCTACATCAAATAAAAATTGGATTCAATTTCACTTTTCATGTGATTGACACTAGTACAAATAGAAAATAATTCATTTAATGATTGAATTAAATATCTGGCAAAATTAGATAAGGCTAATGATCTGGTTTCACCTCATATTTAATGTGCCGAGACTACTTTTCACAGAAATTTATTGTGTGTTTACTGTGCATAGAGTAGGACATGAAACAAATTCATTAATAATATATAAGAAAAACAAGTTTTCTTTTGAGCATTAAATATATAGACAAGCAAATGCAAAAAAATCTTTGAATGAAAGTGAGATCTCAAGTTTGTTTAAATAATACATTATTACTTATTTGCAGAGATCATAGTTATGGGTTCTTGTTTGCATTTTAATAAACATGGTTGCCAATAGAGTAATAAATACCAACAAGTTTATTCACAAAGTGCAACTAAATTATGTTTATTATGGATTTTTAATTTCTCATTGGAAATATGGCTTATAAAACTGAAATTTATAGATTTTCAACAGGCAGCCTACCTTTATTGCTGTTTAGATCACACATTTTAATGGAATTCATAAATATTTTATGGATTATTTTTTGAAATGAATGTATTAATGCACAGCAAACGTAATTCACACTAAGTTTTACAGACTTTTCTTAGTTGTTAATGGTGACATATTTATACTGTGATCATTTAACTATAATTAAAATAGCTTAAATAAATTGTACATTCCTATAAAAAGATGCATAATATGCATTTACCAATGTGTTTTTCTTACTTCCTTTTTTTTTTTTCTTTTTTCCTGAAGGGTGTTTCTGTGAATATGTCCAGGTTCACGGTTGTTGCTAACCAGAATCCAGGATTTTAAAGAGTCTTCTACTTGAAAGTGTTTTGCCTGACTAATACTATCAAATACATTTAAACTGACTTGGTACCCTTAGAAATTGATTGTCATAAAATCTGTATGGGTACCCAGGAATTTTTATAAAAACCTTCTTCAAAATGTTATACTGCTATCTCAGTCTTCAGTTCACCCCTTCTTATTAGCCTCACACTGCTGTGGACCTTTTGGGTTGAGTGTATATTTGTAAATATGTAATGTGTGCATGCATCCTGTATGTACACACACACACAGATATATATATGTACAATACTATATTCACATATATATGCATATATGTGTGTGTATATGGATATATGTGTGTGTATATGTATATATGTGTGTGCGTATGTCTCTGTATTATATATGTTGATCAAAGATAACTGAGAAAAATTACATTGTAAAGGGGACAAAAATTCTGAGTATTTGTGACTGGTACTTCCTCAGTCGTATTTGTGATTGGGACTTTCAAGGATCATAAACTGAATCATGGTTTATGATCCTCTGCTGAACAACAGGGAACTTTTTTTTTTTTTTACTGTGGAGACGGCTGAGCACTGGCACTGGATTCCAGAAGAGGTTGTGGAGGTATAATCCTTGAATGTGTTAAAAAGCCCATCTGAATGTGGGCAAATGCCTCTAGGTGTAAAGGAGGTTAGATCAGATGAATTCCAGAACTCCCTTCCAATCTCAACCATTTAATAGCCAGTCCTAAAAATGTGTCTTCCCAATCTCTTGATTTAACAGTTCTCTAACTTAATGAGTTGTGGTGCAATGTCATCATTCTCAGAGCCTTCAGATCAAAAAGGAATAGTGAAGATTTCTTAGCGACAGTCTTCTCCTGTGGTTCTTCCACCAGAGGGGCCATTGTTTCTATTAGGAATGAGTAAACCTAAAAAGAAAAAACAAATTCCAACTGGGTTGTTTAAAAGCATTAACATTTTGGAAGTTATTCAGAAATCCCTTTTGTCCTTTGACCAGTTTTCTTTTACCTCACTTTCACTCTCTTAATCCAGTTTACAAAAATAGAGTTCATTTAAGGAGTTACGAGCATGCTTTTACTGTTCTTTATATCCAAAACAAAACACAGTCCAAAAAATACTTCCCCTTACATATAAAGAGAAAATAATTGTAAACAAGCACCTATTAACTCTGCAGAAATGTGTGTCAAGCAGTCGAGCAAGATGAAGAAGGTTGTAACTTCAGGAAGTTCGATATATTGCCAAAATAAGACAAGGAAGATAAATGATGAAATAATACATTCTGCAGTGTTTCAGTTGCCTAGAAATCGCGTTTATTGCCTGGTCTTTTTATATTAATTTGTTTTATGATGGTGCTTATGAATGACAAAACAAGTTTAAGAAAATGGTCATAAAAGAACTAATGTTTGGAACTTTGTTAGTCTTCTCAGGCAGGTTACATCAATTTTTTTTTATTTTATTTTTTTTTACACTGCTCAGATATTGCAAGATCCATGTCACAGGACTGTTTAAATAATCATGACCTAAATAGAAAATAATTGGGTTTTAAAATTAAAATATGCATCAACTCAATACCTATCAACAAACGAGATTGCTAGCTCTCCACAAAATTCTCTGTACGACTCTCTCAGCAAATATTGATCAGTTTTAAATACTTCACCACATGTAGACTCTTTTTCTTACTACTATTTTTCTTAATATACTCATAAAATATTATTCTTAAGCATTAGTTCTTCTAAACAGGGTATTCACAGACATGTACAGATAATATCTTATGCTTATATACCTGTCATTCCTAATAGCACAGTATTTCTTTGTGTTTATGGATAACATCTAGCTTCGACTTGTGAATTTTGCAGCATTTGAGCCAAGCTTTTGTCTCAGGTGTAGGATGCGTGCAGTTTACATAACTTAAAAGCAAAATGACTTTAAACTTCTTGGAATGTAATCCTTCCCCCCTAGCCTTGTTCCCATTTCCAGTCTTATTCCACTTTTCCTTGAAAAGATACATTATATTAGTATTTTCAACTTTTCAACATAAATACAGCTTGTCAATTTGAAGGGAACACTCTGCACCTATAAAGAATGCTCATTTTGGAGGCTTCTAAAGATAACCAGGTACTACTTCAATCATCAAGAATTTTTCTGTATTGTCTTTGATTCCAAGGGACTGCACATGTGAGCTGTAGGAGCTTTTCTGAGTGCTGATGTCAGGTTGTCTAGAACACCATGTTATCTTCTTGCACAGAACACCTAATATAGAAACTATTATAGCTGTTGAGGTATGTCATACCTTTTACTGTAAATAAATAAAGTATATCACACAAAAGTAATGAAGAAAAGCGGAAGCAAATTCCTTTGTCGATAAATGCAAAATACTCTACGCCAAAATCAGGATCACATCTGCAGATTTGTTTAGAGTCATGCATGTCTTAGTACACTGGAGTCAACAATATCTGACACTTCACGATCATTGCTTTAGGAGCAACCCAGTTAGGCAGATATATCACATGAAATCCAAAATAAATTTAAGGAGGATTAAAAAAATCTCATAGCTTGCTGTTACATAACCATTGTATGCTGTTATTTGTATTACAGAATTCCAAGGACATAGCAAAAATTAAACTATCCAAATATTTTTCATAAATATTATTCAATGGATAGATGTTATTGCCGTTTACCATCCCTCTTTACATCTTCATGATTCAGCATTTACAGTGGAAATAAATGAGAGAAGAATCTCTTGAAGCCTTCCCCTGAAAATAACAGGGTTTAAATATTCACAAAGGAGACCTTGAGTAATGCTAATTGGAGGTTATCAAGTCATATTTAGTCTTGTTGCAACTTACGAATAATTTCTAAATCTAGCTCTTACAATTGGTAAAGCTAAAATTAATTTTTTAAGTTATTTTTCCTGAAATATTTTTTATTTTTCTTTCATTCTTTTCCATAATTTCTTGATCAAAATTGTTTACAAAGGAATGCAAAACTATAGATTTTTTTCTTTTTTAAGTATAGAACACTAACACAGAAATGCGAGAATAAATGTGAAAATAAATAATTTATGTGAAATTTTTCTCAGGGGAAAAGAAGTGTATTTCATTATACCAGTGAAGCTCATACCAAAGAAAATGTAAAATCAACATAAACTGCATTGATTGGTGATCAAATATGACAGGATCAAGGCAGAGCTCTCCTTTTCACCAAATATTTGCAAACATGTAGCCTGACTACGCTGACACCACCTGCTAAGTACATATTGCTCTCTGATACATGTCTCATGGTAAGTCTGTTTTTTTCAAATGTCTTATCTTGCAAATTGTATAAGATCATAATTTTTTTTTTTGTTATGAAGAAGTACAAAATAAAACAGAGAGTGATTCTAAAGAGACTGTATTAGCTGAAATCTTCTAACTGAACACAATAATGGCTTATACAAGTGGAACAATATGATGAAGAATTCCCATACAAGGTCGCACACATTCAGTCTTTGTTGCAAGCAACAAATTTATGTTATCTGGAGAGGGGAGTTTCTTTCACATTTTTTTTTGTGGTGAGATTATCTTTAGAAAGACAGGATCTATGAAGAGTGAATAGCCATTCAAATAGAGTCCTGGTAGATTTCAGCCCTGATATTTTTTCTTCCAGTGTTTTAAATGACTTGTCAATTCCTGGCTTTTGGCAGGTGGATGCTCATACACTCCTCAGCCAGCCTATGGCATCCCAGTCCTCCCTGCCCGTGTCAACAATCACTCCCAAGCTTGGCAGATACTGCTGATTTCTCCTTTACTGGTAATTTGTTTACTTTAAAATAGCTGTTCTCATTTCTGTGTCACCAGATTTTCTTCAATGCTCTTCTCTTGTAGCACAGGAATCCTCTCTCCTCACTGTTAATGTCCCTCCTCTACTGTCTTGCTCTAATGAGCTTTTTGGTTTCCTGATGTATGATGACTGTTACTGTTGTGTTTTCAGTGCATACTAGTTTGTCACTTTCAATGATTCACGTGAACCTAAGAACTCACTTTGAAATATCTGTGTTTGGTTAATTGCAGATGTGGATATTTACTATCTGCCTAAATGGGTCATTGTTTGCTGTAAAAATTTAGTATTTTTGTACACTTTATAAGTTAAAGGTGGTAAAGATCTTGGAAACAGAGGTTTACAAATTTCAGAAAGGTTTGCACCTCTCAAGACATATAACCAAAAGAGATTTTATTAGGGATCCCTGTAATTTAATAAATTTGAAATTATTGTTTGCAAGTTTTTCTAAAGTTGGATTTCTAATGTATCAAAGGCTATATTTATTAATTGAATTGGGGACTGATGTGATGCTTACAGAAACAGATTGAGAAATCTAAACTCAGTGTGCAAAGTGGATGCTTTTCACGTTGAGAAAGAGATTGGACAAAATACATTTTTGCTAGTGTAATTACTAGCAAGAAGCAGTATTTCCTTGTCATCAAGTCAGAGAGCTATTTTCTAAATTATCTTTCAACTTCAACAAGGCACAGTGGGTCAGAGTTCTTCACAATGCAAGCTGTTACTAGAAATCAGAAGCATGTAGTTGGTGCACCATTTGTTCCATGAAAACACAGTCAGACAAGAGGGTTGTAAATAGTGAAATATCAAGGAAAGAACTCAGTAGACATTAAGTGTTGCCCAGTCAATCTGTTTTACTGAATTTCTCTCTGTAATGAAATGCTCTTCTTGAAATGAAATAATTTGTATTTTGAGAGGGGAAAATTCAGTCACTGACTCCCCAAAGGTTTAGAATTATTTTTTCTTTTTTCTCTGTGGTATGAGGTCAGTGTATTATTCTGGTTCCGCTGAAATGAAAATTGGCCTACCTGTCATCAGGTAGCTATCTTACTAATGACCGTGACTCAGCCACTGCCCTGGGCAACCAATGTCTGACCACTATTTCAGCAAAGAAATTTTTCCAAATATCCAAGCTAAATCTCCCTTGGTGCAACTTGAGGGTATTTTCTCTTGGCCTTTTCTTTGCTACTTGGGAGAAGAGACTGATGTCCTACTTCACTATAGCCTCCTTTCAGGCAGTTGCAGAGGGCAATAAGATCTCCCCTGAGCCTTCTTTTCTGCAGGCTAAGCACCCCCAGCTTCCTCAGCTGCTCCTTGTCAGACTTGTGCTTCAGACCCTTCACCAACTCTGCTGTCCTTCCCTGGACTTGTTCTAGTCCCTCAATGTCTTTCTCATAGTGAAGGACACAAAACTGAACACAGGATTTGAGGTGTGACCTCACCAGTGCTGAGTACAGGGGGGCAATCATACTCTGGTCCTTCTGACCACACTATTTCTGGTGCAGGGCAGGGGACCATTGGACTTCTTGGCTATCTAGGCACATGCTGTTCAGCCACTGTCAACCAGCACCTCCAAGTCCTTTTCTATCTCAAGCCAGTGATCCAGTCTGTTCAGATCACTCTGTGGAGCCTTTCTACCCTCAAGCAGATCAATACTCCCAAACAACATGATCTCACATGCAAACTTGAAAAGGGTGCACTCAGTCCCCTCCTCCAGATCATTAATTTTGAATGCATTAGCAAAAGATATAACCAAATGCTTCAGTTCAACAAATGAACATATTCTTTAGAATTAAACAAAACAAACAAATAAAAAACCCCAGAAACAACAAAAAAAGGATCAAGGATATCTGCCAGCCTTATGCTCAGATTGCATTTAGAAGATCTGTTAAAGACAGTATTTTTAAGTTTGAAGGATTGTATTTATCATCACTGTAAATCTGTAGCCTTTTTCATTTTCATCCAAGATAAGAAATAGTTAGCTCTTAAGTCATGCCAGACCAATGACATTATTAAGTGTTGTAAACTATGATAACACAAAGAACATGACTTCAAGGTGGAAGGAAAACTGATTTGCCATAGCTATTCAGTAAAATACCAGAGCCTTTTCACCACTGAGTCTGTATCTAGCAAGGTAAGAGACATTTCAGTCATCAAAGAAAGACCTAATAAGGGCAACCTGCTTTAGAAAATGTAATTTTCAGGGGTTTGGTCATGTCTCAGTGAGAAAATGCAGACTTATTTATTAATTGGGGAAATATATTTCCGGACTGGTTTTACTAGTGGGTTACCTTAATGTCTCTTTTTATAAACTACCAGAGAAGAACACCTGTAAGCAGAAAACTCAAAAAATTATATAAAAACTTACAGTACCAGGTCATAGTTACTTAATGAAAACAAGGATAATTTTGAGAATAAAAGATATAATCATATTTTGCTTTGGGAATCAGAAGACAGGAAAGTGATAAATTGAAAGAATTTATTTTAAAAAACCTATATGCCATGGTTCATAAAAAAACGATGAAATCAATTTCAGATTAAATTGCTCTTTATTGTTTAATGATATCTTCAAGACATCTTGATACATTGCTTATACATTTTTTAATACATCTTTAACTTCAGGTTCCTTTTAATTCCAAATATATATTATAAAAATTATTTTGCTGTGTGTTTCTCAGTGTTGTTATTGCTGTAGGAAAAGTACAGCTTCCACAGTAGCACGAGCAGTAACAAAAGCAAGCATGTGTACTCTACTACGGCTGTGTCCGTGAGGGCTGCAAGCCAGACTTCATAATTCATGAAAAATATGTCTTACATAGAGCATAGTTCTGGGAAGTATTGACTCATGTATGCAGACTGGCGAGGGGCAGGTGTGCTGCTTGCTGGAATGTGAATCAGTTATAGCCAAGAAGTCATTAAAATTGCCTGGTATGATACCTGAACTAACATTGTTTTTTCTCTAAAAAGAAAAAGAAAAACATATAAATAAGTCATGCAGCCAAATGTTGACTCCACTTTTTACTGAAAATACAGGTTCAGAAAAAATTAAATACATAATTTCCTGAATTGGTTTGAAAAGCACCAGTATTTTGATTCATGCAGAGTCAATATGTTTTAAAATATGACTGTAATAAAATTATTCAAGTTCTACGCAAAACAGTTTTAGATATCTCTATGTTCTTTCATTAGAAGCTCACAAAACGAACACTGCTCACAGGAATCATTCTCTAAAATTCATTACCCTCTCTGCATTCTTTCCACAACCCACAGTTTTTATCATATGTTGAATGTCTACTGGTTTTTAATACTCATTATCTGAAAGTAAATATCTTGAAGGATTTCAGAAGTTTTCCTAATGATGTCCCTAGACTTTAAAGGAAGACAATGAATGAATGTTCTAGCAACTTTATTGGGAAGGGCAATCATATGAGAAATATGTAGAATTTCTAAAATGCATTGACATATTGATTGATGAGATATGGTGAAATTGCTCAGGAGAACTGCAGAGAATACAGTGTCATTACCTGCAAATAAATTGACTGGAAATACCAAAGGAACCGCAAGCCAAGCCTGCAATATTAGTCTAGTCAGTGCCAAGATTTCTACTTTTATTGATTTTTAGAAATGATAATCTGTTCCAACTTGGGCATGACTGTCAGCATGGGACTGAAATTGTTATCTGTGATAACCTTTTGGTGAGGAAAACAATGAACTGAAAAATGTCTCAGTCACCTTTAATCACCATTTACTCTTCAGTTCCTACACAGCAATGCATTAAGCCACAACAAGGAGTAGTTTAAGAACTTTGGCCACCAAAACAGCCTGCTTTTGAAGTTGAATTTCAAAAAATTTTATTTCTCAGCCTTTTATGAGATGTCATTTTTCTCTTTTTTCTTTTTTTTTTATGCTTTTATTAATCTAAACTGTAATTTAATCAATGTAATAGAAAACAGTTCAGTATGTTTTCTTTAGGCAGTCAAACAAGTTACTTAGCTCACCACTTCAAATTTGAGTGTTGCAATGTTTTAACCTGCACAGAATTCCTCAAATGTCATACAAATTTTGATTTTTCAATTTTACATTAACATGTGAGTGTTTTTCAAAACAAAATCTCAGTAGTTTTACTGATACTTGATATTATTTTTATGACTTATTATTGTCATGTTTTCACTCCAGCTAGCAGCCAAGCACACACTGTCACTCACTTCCCTCTCCAGTAGGAATAGGGATAGAATAAGGAAGTCAGAAAACTTACAGTTTGAGATAAAGGCAGTTTAATAGGGAAAGCAAATGCCAAACAAGAAGTTAATTAATTGCTTCCCACAGGCAGGCAGGTGTTCATCCATCTCTGGGAAAGCAGTACCCCATTACATGTAACAGTTATTTGGGGAGACAAGTACCATTACTCCAAATAGTCCTCCTTCCTCCTTCTACTCTCCACTCTATATACTGAATATGATGTCATATGGTCTGGAATCTCCCTTTTGTCACTTTGGGTCGCCTGTCTTGACTTTGTCTCCTCCCAACCTCCCAGGCACTCCCAACATCTTTGACATGTATATGTTGGCAAGTATGGGAATCAGAAAAGGCCTTGGCTCTGTCTAAGTCCTGCTCAGCAACATCACAAACATCTCTGTATTATTCATCCTGCCCTCATTACAAATCCAAAACTCAGGCCCATAGCAGCCAATGTGAAGAAAATTAACTCTACCCCAGCCCAAACCAGCACA
Organism: Catharus ustulatus; assembly: GCF_009819885.2. Taxonomy (NCBI): domain Eukaryota; kingdom Metazoa; phylum Chordata; class Aves; order Passeriformes; family Turdidae; genus Catharus; species Catharus ustulatus. The sequence continues at coordinate 81,588,954 of NC_046221.1, forward strand.
TTTGTTTATATTTATCCTACTTATTCTGCAGAGATAAACTGACATACTTCACTGTAATCAGCCTTAATCTTTGCTAAGGCTCGGGGAGCAGAAGATCCATTATGAAAACAGAGAGTTTTCCCAGGTTCTTGACAATATTCTTTATCCTGCACTGTGCTGTTTTATCAGAAGTTCAGTGAAGCGGAGTCTGAGCTGATATCTGCAAAGAAAAGATTGGGTTTAGATCAGTCAGAGTCGAGTAACCCTTGTATGTCACTCTGTGTAGATTTTTCTCTTTGTTTTTGAGGTTGTACTGAGTCCCACCTGGATACCTTTCACTTCCTAAGAGCGCCCTTCCTAAATGTTTTCTTTTGTTCTAGAGGATGGCAGGCTTACATACCAAAACCTTACTTAGTAATTTTCTATGAGCAAACAGAACATCTATTTGGAGAAAAACCTAACCTTTGTCCTAGAAATGAAGACAGAAAAATATCTCTCTGGGAAGTGTTTAGGGGCCAGGAATAGACACTCAAGAGTTGAAGTATTTGCTGTGGAGCAGGTTCTGCAGCCTGATTTCAAGACCTCCCTATAATATTAATTTCAAATTTTCATCTTACTGAGGATTCGGATACAAAAGCATTTTCAACACAATGCAGACTGTGTTTTTTTCAGCAGATACATAATCCACATAAAGTAGCCCCTCTCAGAGTTCACAAAATGCATGACTGGATAAGCTGTCCTTCCCAATCTGTACCCTTCATCAACACAAGAACGATATGCTCTTTAAATATAACAACATGGGCTGGAATTTTGCTACATTTATGAGCAATGCACAATTTTTATTTAATTTGTAAATTAATTATGGCTTTAAATATTGACCTGTTAATTCAGCACAGAAGAGAACTATGTATGTATTTCCATAACAAAACCTTTTAAAGTTACCTATCTTAGGCACTGAAATCCAACCGTAGATGCAACCTGACATATGTGAATTTCATTTTGGGAAGAATACTTTACATTTGTTGTGACTGGTGTGATTTGTGTTTTTTCTAAATATTTATAGGTGATTAAATGTTTCTTCCTCATTTGCAATAGAAATGCACAAGAAATTACCACATGCTGTTTCATAAGAAATATAATCTTTTCAGTACAGAATTCTACTTTGTGTTCTTCATAGAAAGAAATAAACTCCCTGATTTAATATATATTGCAATCAGTTTTCCGATCCATGAGATATAATTGGCATATTCATTTTAAAACAAAAAATTATCAGTTTCTGTGTCTTTTTGAAAAATGGAAATGCTGTCAAAATAGACTTTTCCTTATAATTGTCGTAGTTTGACCTTGATTGGATGCCAGGTGCCCACCAAGCTACTTAATCTCTTGCGTTCCAAGCTGGACAGGAGAGAAATGGAAAATGACTCATAGGTTGAGATAACGCAGTTCGTGAAAAAGAAAACAGAATTTGTGTTAGAACAAAAGAGAAGGAAAAAAAAAAGGCTTATTCTCTACTCAACATACGGATTTATACATTTTCATTAACTACTATCATCCATCCTTATACAGATGTATATGATTTCCCCCCTTCATGGGCTTCCTCCACATCCCCAGTTATTCAAAAACAGGCCATTCCATCAGGATGGGTGATCAGGACAGGGAAAGCAGCACACTCGAGCCTTGTGCACTGACACTGACCCAGCTGGGATCATCATCATGCTTTCTTTGCTCCTTATAAAATTTGTTCTTTGTGGGTT